>NC_064028.1:14797778-15422778 GCF_917208135.1 Athalia rosae | reverse complement strand
TTTTTTGGCATTTCCTTACACCATTCAACAGATCTGAACTTAAGTATTTCAAATCACTAATTTCAGATGTGATTTCATCCTTTTTGAATGCACGATAACCGTTGTCTGACGTTCAACGTATGACACCGGTACTGACTTTTTTACAATGAATTTACATTCATCACGTGAATTTCGAAACTACACATTGGCTAGTTTTGTGTATAGTTGGCGGGGGCATACCTTCTACGATTTTCCCATAATAAGAAGGCCCCCGAGCCTTGGATCTTTTGATGACCAAATACGATATGAAGTTCATATGTGTATGCGTTCGTCAGTATATACTACACGCTGCGTGGTAATGAGTATGAGTGTGTACAAAAGCTTAGATTCTGATAAAACGTTCGTCGAGTCACCAGTCACTCGCCAGTCAATCACTTTGTAATTATGTCCTGTCCAACAGTTCGTTAGTGGCCGACAATGTGATTCTTTTAACGACCTGTTGATTCTGAGACGACAACAACAATGGCTTATTTGTTAAAAAACCTGTCAAACAGTATTTGGCATGCATTTTACGCACTACAGACTGACGCGACAGGCATTGTCGCGAAATCAAAATTAAAGGTGAGTACGTTCAAAAACTATTTTTCAATCCAAGGCATACGCCCAACATAGTTACTAATATTCACTATCTATTTTAATATCACCACCGAGCTAGCTCATGAAATTGTGGGTGTGGCTTTTTACTTACTTTCGTTGCTTCAGGTTTTGACAGCCAATTTTGGAACACTCATGGATCTCTATGGAGTCGAGAAGGGACTTGATGACTACCGTAGCACTCAATGGCTAGCTTTTGACCAGTTTTTATACTACCTTCAAAAAGAAGTAAGTTTCCTGAGATTTTCACCGTGTATTGTCATGAAATTCAATCTTTCAATGCATCATCGTTATATTTTCCCTAGGTATTTTGTTCCATTACAGACGCAACACCCATACAAGCCACTAGGCTCCTCGAAGAACGGATAGATGAAATATGCTGGCTACTCTCTCGAAAAATTTATTCAGAGCAGAAACACAGAGTCTTTGAAGACCGCAGTGTTTATCAATTGTTCCGGATATTCTGTCTACTTGCAGAAATGGGAACAGACAATACTGATTCCGCATATCTAGTGAGTTAAAATCTGAAGAAATGGTGCTTGTTAGTTCCTAAAACAAAGTGATTGGGGAAGTGTGGTTTCTTACAAATTGATTTTTTTTTACACCAAACACAGATCACTATGCACAGCAGTGAAGTTGCTCAGATAGCATCACAGCTAGTTACCTCATTGGGTCTTCATTGGGATGCAACTGACTTTGCAGAGTTATCCGCAGCATTAACTTCGTTTAGGTAATTTGATCTTTGTGTTTGTAAACTTATTCTCAAATGTTTTCAGTCCTGACCAAACATGACTCGGACACTTCAGAATCAATGGTAGTTATCTGTAGTCTTGTTCAGGACTGGAAGCAAAAGTATCTCCTTGTCTCATCTATTTAGCATTTAGTTAAACCTATTCCCAAAAAGATTCCCCACATTTCTGGCAGTTTTGGAGACCAAGTATAGCGGTGGTGGAACTCTGGATTCAGCTGCTGTGAGCGAGGCTATTGACGACCTTTATCAAATTTACGTTAACGACGTCATTAAAAAAGTAATACAACAGATTGTGAAAACTACTGCGCTGTTTGGATGTTTTTTCCATTTTCACTGAATTCACTCCTATTTTAGGGATATTTGCTCAAGAAAGGATTCCTTTTACCAACTACGAGATACTACTGGTTTGTGCTTCGACCGGGGGAACTAAGTTATTACAAGGATGCTCAACAAAAAGAACCAGCTGGTGTGATAACTCTTAATATAAACTGTTGGGCTGATAGTGTTAATGCCTCTGGCAAGCCTGACAGGAAATTTATTCTGAGTACCCCAGAACACAGGGCAATTGAGCTAATTGCGGAGGATCATAGAGGCCGGCTACAGTGGTTAGCTGCGTTACAAATTGCCATTGACCATTCTGGGGAAAGAATTAGCTATCAAAGAAGTCTAGCCATTCAAAGAAGATCCATGCGGCTGGTAAATAGATCACAAATATACAATTTTGTGTAGCCTTCCGTTTCGCGTGAAAGATGTAATGTACGTACCATCCGCTTTTCTTAGGCTGAAAAACAACAGAAAGAAGAAACAGGGATTGAACTACAACATGAACGTCAGGCGAGGATTGCTGCGGAAATACAAGCCAGGAAACTTGAAGCGTTATCGAGAGAAGAAGGCGCTAGGGTGCAGGAACTCGAGGAAATAAAAGAAAAGCTGGAAACGCTTCTGCAGGAAGAAAAACAAGCATTACAAGATGAAGAAATAGGTAATTAGATTTTTCCAAATGATGAATTCCATTTTTTTGTAGAAGACTTGTAATATTCTCGTTATACGTACAGTTCGGAACCTACAATCCAAAATTCTGCAAGAAGAATGGGAAAGACGGGAGCAGTTGGAGAAACTACAGCAAGAACAACAAGAGTTACTCGAGTCCGAAAGATTGAAGCGTCTTGAGTTTGAACGAAGGCAGCAAGAAAATGAAGTTAAATTACAAGGTGATATTATATGGCATTATGACCGACAACTACATAATGCTTTTCAACGACATTAGTTTGTTGTCACAAATTTATTATATGTTATAGAAGCTGCAGCAAGGCTCGAGCAGCTGGAAGCTGAAAGACAGAATCTGGATGCTGAGTTGACGTTTGTACGAGAAAAAGTAAGGAAAGCCGAAGGTGCTCAGCTATTGTTAGAGGCACAAATTGTTGTTACAAGACCGTCGAGAAGTGGTGACAGAATCAGACGAACGCAAAGCTTGATCCCGACTCCAAGGGAGAGATCTGAGATATTACAAAATGAAAAAGAAAGAGGTGTTTCCATACAGGAAAATGCTCCTCCAGTTGTTCAAACACCTCTTAAAAAATACTCTATGCATATTTTATAAACCCGAACATTTCTGTCAGTATCCACTGACATAGTATTAATATTCAAGTAAAATTGTACAGTTCCTTCGATTCGAATCTGGCCCTATTGGTAGTGCTCACCATTTGCCATTGAGAAAACTAGGTACTCCAGGGTAATAAGTTGATTAGTTTCAAAATATTTTAGCCATCATGTGTTTTCGTTAGAAAATTTATTTTATTCGTCGAAAGTGTTGACTATTTATGCCATAAATTTGCATTCCTTATCAATAGCTATATTGTATATATTTAGTGCTTATCTTTGATTGAAGATTATTCTATGTGTATAGATGTACCTATCCAGAGAAATATATTTTGTACAAGGAGTTTACATCTAACAGGGTAAATTATTGAATAATAAATTTATATAATCATTGTACTGTTTTCATGTAAATTAACGCAAGAAAACTTCTTTCAAGAATTTAATTTTCTTGACCACAAATTTCTATACTCATTATCTCTGTAAACTGCAACAAGTATCAGTTATTGTTATGAGATACCTGTTGATTTTTCACGCAAGGCAACGTATGATTAAACACTGAACTGCACTTGAATTGTTTATTTCCATGGCGACTGATCGTGATTGTAACGAAATTGATCCAACACTAATTGATGCTAACACAGAAACTGAGTAGTGAGAGTGTAGAACTTTGTTGGGTAATTTGACTATTAAATTATAAATTGCCAAGATGCCTACTAAAAAAAAAAAAGGTAAAGCATCGAAATTATCGCGTATGAGTGACGAGGAGCGAGCACGATATTTGCAACATCGGGCAGAAATAGAGCTAGAAGCAAAAAGACGCAAGCAACAATTGATCGCGGCTTTCACAAAGGTAATATGCTCGAGTCTTATACACTAATTGTAAGATTATTAGAGTTGTTGAACGAACAGTTGTGTATAACTCACATTTGTTTAGAATAAACTGAGACGTGAAGAAGCTTTCTCGAGATTAAATACAGCAAAAATAAATGAGCAGTGGCGTCATATTTTACGCCAGATCAAGTGCAAAGAACTGTATCAGGATGTTAAATATCTCTGGCAAAATTTTGATTGGACTCTGAAAGCTAAGGATGTGCTGATTGCAAGACTCTATGATGAACTTGAATTATCTGATAGAGATCATCGGCGGTCACAAGATGCTCATATTCTCATGATTGACAAATTCATTGGTGAATTGGAAATATTTTCCATTCCTATAACAAAAAGTTTGATGACTCATCTCCATGAATAGTAGATTTTTCTTCGAATATAATATACATTCATACACGTATAATACACATTTCAGGGATACACAAGGAGAGACTAACTTTTCTCCATGAAAATTATTTACGAGAACTGAAGGAGTTACAATACATTGGAGCTGTAGAGTTGAACAAAATTAAGAAAAAGTTGGCAAACAGTTGCAAGGAATATGACACGATTATATTTGCACAAAACAAAAGTCTTGACGAAAGCTTGGAAAAAACAAAGTCCCAAAATGCCATCCACACTCGCACTATTGTACACACGGTGAGTTTCGCCATCACTAGAAAAATGTATTACTGAAACGAGAGTAAAAAGAATTCATTTCATCCACAATCATGAGACTAGAAAGAAGATGATATGATTGAACTACGGAACCGTGTTGTGGGCAATATGGAGCGTCTGTGGTCTGAACTTATTGGAACAGTTTCAGACTACGAAACACTGACTGAAAATAAACGCAAGCAGTATGAGTACTTGAAAGAGCAGGACGACGCTGTAAGGGCGGAGACAGCAGTATTTCCAAGACAACAATCGCAGTTATTAGATACTATAGATAATATGAAAGGGCAATTGGAAGATTTGGTATGGGAGCGTGGGGAACGTATTACAGAATTGAAAACTCAATTGACGCAGCTGAACAAAGCTATTTGGGATCTAAGGTCCAAGATAAGAATGGCTCAAGTTATGGATGCCATACAGTTGAAAAGGCTCAGTGTTATTAGCAATGGTGTTAAGAAGGTAATGGTTTCGTGTTTAAACCATCCTATCAAATGAAGATGATTGCCAATATATCATTACCCTATCCTGCTTATTTTAATCATAGGAATTAGAAAAGCTTCTTGAAAAAGGAACAATGCTACAGCTTTTAAGTGAACTTTGCTCAAACTTAGAAGGGCCGCTGGATGGAAAAGGAAGATCTTCTATTTGTGGAGATGAGTCATCTCATTCTTTGGAAAATGCAGTCTCTACACATGTAACTCATCACATATTCCAACGACCATAACATCCTCTTGATAAAGAATTCGCTATTTTACAACCCCCTTCTACCAATTATTTTAGGTGACTGAACCTTTTAACAGAATGGAAAAGTTCTGGCAGCGTTTCAATGAGAGAAAGGCAGAGAACATTCTGATGCGCAAAGATCGTGCAGAGCTTTTGCAGGAAAATAGACATCTCAGGCACAACTTGCGTGTGTATCTTGTTACTGTTGCCCGAATGCCTGTACCAAGGCCTCATACCGCAATTTAAAAGGAATTGTGATGACGCAAAACTGAACATGCTATTGATCAATTAATTTACGAACTTCATTGTTTTTAACTTTGGAGGATGATTTATTTGACTGGAAATCAATGATGTCATACAATATTCGCAATTCAGGAATTAAAAATAATTACCTGAAATTTGTACATTCACTCTAAATATCAATGAACAATTTTCGTCTATCGTTGAGTAAAAATTCCACCTCCTAATGCAAGATATTTGTAAGGCCTGGCCCTGGTCCTGCCTCTGACTGCGTGGAAAAATATTTTTTCCCGTGGAGCCATCTCCTCTGTTTCGAGATATACATCAAAACAAGCTCTCAATCGCTGTAACTGTGCAGATAATGTTGGTGGCTTGTCCCACATGACGTTCACTTCTCTCTCAATATCCCTGAGAATATCAGAGGATCCTGGGACAGTGGGATTGAAAGTAACACTGAAAATCGGCGCGACTCGTGGATAGTCAGGTTTTATTGCAATCCGGGCAATCAGTTCACCTATACAGAATACATAAGTATTACCGAGCCTGTCGGAAATTTTCATAACAGATTTAGTAATCTTCTTGGATTTCATCAAATACTTACTGCTCCCTCTGCGTAACACAGCCTCGTAGAAGATATCCACAGAGGATACAAGTCCTTTTTGACAGAAGGGTGGTGTATCGGCAGAACTGGAGTAGTTCTTCCAAGAAAGAGTACTGAACTTGTGTAAAGTAGCAGCAATTTTACGCGGCATCGGATCTTTGCCATCTATGAAGATAGGGAGATTTCCTGACTCGAGATTACGAATTTCTGAACAAAGATCTAGCCGCGCTTTTACGCGGCATTTTATCTCTTTCAACACAGATTCCACGCTATCTTGTGCCAATCCGTGATTAACCGCAGCCTGTTGAAAAAAAATGAGTATCACCCTTAATGTTTGAAAAAAGCAGATGGTACAATTTTATCTCAACGGCATGAAACCTTTTGTTTAGTATTGTCTGAAGTAATAAAACGCAGTCCAGCCATGCGCTGCGCCCAATTATATGGGATGCCTAATCCAAGGGATGGAAAAGATCCTAATCCGTAACGACGCAGTTGGTAATGATTGGCGGGATTTGGACTTTCCATTCCCAAATCACCAGGATATAATTCTCGAAGAACAGAATCAGACATCAGCATGTCACTACCGGTGAAAATATTTAATATTTTGTTAGAGTTCAGACATCAGTTACAAATTGCGAGGAAAAAAAAATAAGTGAAGTCTTTAACAATAGAGTAGCATACCCTGCACTGACACCACCAGGATTTTCGGTTTCTAATTTAGATTCCAATGTTACCACGTTCAAATAGCTCATATAAAAAAAGTTCAACATCAGCTTGGTCTCATCTGAAAATCAGAAAATAGCATTGAGTAGCTGTGGTAAATCATCTGAATTTGTTGGTATAAATAAAACTGGAGGAAAAGGAAGTATGATAAATATTTTCGCCTACTTTTCAAAACCATTATGAGGCGTATGCTTAAAGGATGTCTCTGAAGTAACCTCGTTTTTTTTTCCTCTTGCCGAGCTTCTTTGGACATTCTATGGTGTCTCTTTTTATGTACTGGTGCTTCTTCTACTACGCCATCCGGTTGATTATCTTGATCTGAATCTGAATCTTGAGATCTGTCTTGACTATTGACTCTTTTAGCATCATCGTCGTCACCTTCAATACTCACAAGTAACGAGGAGTCTGAAATAGATAAAATCCATATACTGCTTGGTTCAACTGCAGCTGATATTCCATGGAGTTAATCTCAATAGCAATTCAAACATACCGTATGCATCTCTATATGCAGCTGCCTTTGCATATAAAACGTAAAGAGGCGAAGCTAATAATGCTGCTTTTTGATGTTCTTGTCTGATTCTATCTAATGGCAAACCGAGGCTCTCCTGAAGTGGCTTGCTCGTCTGAAACAATTCAAAGAGATCTAGCATACAGCTCGATACGTGGCAGCAGACTTTGATTAAAATATCTCGCATTCAAGAAATTTATCATACCTCTAAAATTGTACGTAATTGAGGTGCGAGATTATCCAAGCGCGATTGCTTGGATTCTATACTTGCTGCTACACCTTTCTTGCTGTCAGTCAGTTCATCGCATAAAGCAGCCAACTGCTTCCTCTGCATCAACTCCCACTCAAGACGAGCTAAACGCAATTGATGAGGATCGTTCTTTGTAACTTCCTGTTAAAGCAAACATATTTTTCCATGATCAGGTTTTGAACAGTTTTTACATTTTGAATCCTGGTATACATGAAGATTCTATTACTCACGGGCCGAGAGATAGTCTCGGGTGCGTCCTTGTAGAATTCTTCTTCAGGTACTAGTTCGATCGACTCATCTTTTGATCTATAAAAAATAGGTTGATGGATTAAATGTTGTGCAGTTGTTGACTAACAGCACATCATGGAATACGCACTTGAACTGCAAACACTTGATAACTTCCTTCTTGAGATGCATAACTTCATAAAGCAAATTCTGTAAATGCAAGTGTCTACTGTCAACACTGCTTTTAGCAGAGACCAAAGAGTCCCTGGCGAACTTTGTTCTGAACTTTTCCATCCGATTCAACTTTTTCAATTCGATGAAAGCCAAAGATGTTTGAATTTGTAATGCCCTGATCTCTTCCTTTGCCTAGAAAATAATGCAATGATACACAATCAGCTCATTTTAAATAGAGTGTATTCTCTTTGTAGCTACTAACATTTTCATCATTGCTGTTTTTTAGTTTTGCAATCTTATCCATGGATTTTCGTATACTTTCGCACGTAGATAAAAAACTCTCTGAATCTGTTTCGGGCGACCGGTTCATGGCTTCTTTTTCCTCATAACTAATAATTGTCTGTAAAATTTTATTAAATATTTACTCGGTAATTACATACTCATTTACTGATAGATCATGGAGAAATAGCATATTAGAAATTAAAATTGCTATCTAACCTTATACATGTCGGCATCTTTTATTTGAGGTGTCGCACTCGTAGTAACAGATTTTCGTCGCTTCTTAGAGGTTTCGGAATCATTTTCTTTTTCCATTTTTAGTAATTTCACACTTTTATGAGAAGATAACACTAGTAAAGAAGTGTGTTTTCATGCTACTGAAGGATAATTAGGGTTATGTTTATGTAGCGGCAAGGGCAGCAGCAATTTGTTCATTCAATGTTCATTGACCATGGGGGTAGCATCCAACATGCTTTGAACTATAGGTAATAGAGGGCATCTTTGATTATCATAGGTCGGGACCCCGCACCGTTGAGTATAGGGTACCTATACTATCTACACTCAACGCCCGCACTAGCCCCTCACAGAGCGCTAGCGCGCGCTGCCATTTGCTTATCGTACTTCGAATCGTCTCGTTGATCTCCACGTAACTTGTAAATTCAAATATACCTGATATTAAAAGATTCTGAAACTTGAGATAATCAATTGAAGAATCCCAAATCAATTACGTGTAAAACGCCGCTGAATTAAACGCATAAAAAATGGTGATACGTCGCATCAAAAGTCAGTGGAAGTTGCGAGGTACAGCGCGCCTCTACACGGCCCCTGATTGGCCCGCTCAGTAGGCATGAGGGATCTGGTATAAATACCGAGCGTTTGTGCGGCAACGGCATTACTACGTTGAACTTCCAGTGATCTACTTCGTCTCCGTAACGTCGCCGCTAAATTCGTGGCTAATCCAAATAATAAGTCGTGATATCGGATCCTAAAACAAGTGTCAAATGGCCGCACACTGACTCGAACAATCCTAACTCATCTGACGGTATGGTTGGCTTGATAAAACTTATAATAGTGGTGATACGGGACGCAACAAGTCGAAGCCGGTGACCATTGTGAATAATTTTCGAATTCTTGCCGCAATTGGAGCCTCTTCATGATGGACTTGAAGTGCATAATCCACTAAATCTGTGCAGACAAATATCTGGGAGCATTCGTACCGGATCTCCGCTCTTTCCACTATGTAAATTGGTGAGTTTTGATATCATTAATTTTTTCTTAATCTCTCTGCAGCGGAATTTCGTGCCCTTGGTGATCGGGCACCTTCGGCTCGACTCGTTACGATTCGTTCACCCGTTCAAACTGCTTCGCAACAACAACTAATCGCGTGGTGTTAGTATTTTGATCTGGGGTTGACATTCTCTTGTTTCTAAACGTTATTTTTCGTATTTGCTGGCGTCAACATGCAATTATTTTCGCTTATTCGAACCTTACTGCGCATTAGAGAACCGAATAGAGGTGAAAATATTTCTTTCCGCTCGATAAGGTTCGGTATAAACGACCGCCACACATGCAGTTTTTATTCTATTTACAATTTGATGCATAGTTTATTATGAATTACAGAACTCCGAACCTGCAGTACACAGCTGAGAACGATCTCGAAATTCCTTAAAGCGGGTCCACTAGACTTCGGAAAAAAATGGTGAGTCTGAAATTAGATCGTTTTTCGGCTAACTCTTTCCGAATCCCTTGATTCGTGTTGCTGGTGTATACGAAATTTATTATAATCAAAGTTTTGATCTTCTGTTTAGATAATATTCTTGCGAAGTGATCGTCGTCCATCAACGTCGAGTGAAAAATCTCTGTCATTGGAATTTTCCGAAAAAATCCGATAGCTACTTAAACCGGATTTCTAATATTCGCCGGATTCAGAAAAAATTGGTGAGTTTGAAATTTGAATATTTTTTTATCGCATTCTTTGCAAATTCTGAAATTCTTTATACAGAAATTTCTGAAATTTTTTATTACAGAATCGTTTTTACCGCTTCCAATGGAGTCACCTCGTACATAGCATGATCATGGACCATGCACATAAAGTGCAAAAACTCGGTATTTAAAACTTTCTACAACCATTTATTTCCTTTAATTCACAAATTTTTGATTCTCATTATCCGTGGTTTTTTCCTCGCTATTTTTATAGCATGGTTCTTCGTGGGAGCATCGCATCAACTTCCCATCAAACCACACTTATTGCATTCAATCTACAACGTTTCAACCTACTACACAGCTATGGCCATCAAAGAGGCAGAGACATCCGGGTAAAATCCAAGACCCCCGAGACTTGGGAACCGGCTCGGGTTCGGTCTTGGTACCGGCAGCGATGGTGAGCGCAGTTAAAGTTCCTCGACTTCTTTGCCAGCTCACGCGATGGTGAACGCTGGCGTTGGAGTCGTTGTATTTTATATAATTTTATAATATCTCCCTTCCCTTTTTGTCACGTGGCGTGGCGGTACCCTGGTTTTCGATTTTACTATATCAGGTAATTGTAGGGTTTGTTGTTATTGAGCATAGCGCATCTGCACCCTGTAGCATCAAACATATAAAACTCTTCCGTAAAATTAATCGGTAAAAGAATCAATGAATGATTCAGTCAGTCGGTCAGTTTATTAATTAGTCAATCAGTTATTTCAGCAATTAGTCAACTATTAGTCCGTCGAATATGAACTATTCAAATAAGTCGCAACTTTGATAAATTCAAATGCAAGAGTGCGCAGCTCATAGGCAACGGCGAAGACCGTCGTTCAACCGACTCACGCGAGTTTTAATTTTTCTGTAATATTCGGTGATCGATCTCGTTTGCGTCGATCACTGATCGGTAATAAAATTTTGTCGCGTGAATGATGGTCCATGCTATAGGTTCAGCTTTTTCAGGTACGTCAGGAATTGAATTGGATAGATTTCGCGAAAAGTCAAAATCTATCGAGTCTAAAATTTGATGGTCAGCCATTAGCTGAACCAAGTTTGAATTTGATCTCTGTTTTTCATCTATTTGCATGCTTGAAATTTCAATTCATTCAACTCAATTTGAACGCAACTTGAACTCGTCTTTAGGTACCGATAAGTAAATTCACTAGAACTATAACAGGATGTCTAATCATTACAGGAATTTTCTTCCCTTACACACAATTTTCAGTCCTTAACTTCTTCTTACTTGATGAATAGATGTGAGATTAGTTAAATTCATTTTTCTACTGATGATATTTCTCAATCAATTCTATTGAACTTATCAATATATCAAATAATTTCAATTGTCAAGAGTAAATTTACTAAATTCATCCAAAGATCATAGATGTTTTTTAAATTCCGGACTTTTCTCAAAATTTAAATGAACCACGGCTTCGGCCGGGGCGTGGGCAGCCTTTATATTCCTATACACACAACAGGTCCACAGTAAGTTTTTTGAACGAGATACCACGGCAATGAATGTGAGATGTGAGTGAGATCGAATTCTCGGTGCGCCGGCGCAAGTATGAATCGGGGTTTTCGTTAGTAAAATCATTTCTTGGATAATTATAGGTGAAAGGCAGGTATAGGTAAATTCATGCATCGCGAAGGCATTTATGTGCAGTGTGTACGCGAGTAATAGTTTTAACCGTTGGGTGAGATGTGGGCTAAACAAAATGGGTAGGCAAGAAATCGGAAGTGCAACTTTTCTTTCCACAGCAATTCCAAGTGATCAATTGAGTCGAGTTTATCAGATTCCATTGCTTAATTTTGAGCAACATTTAACTCCATATTTTTCTGACGAGTCTCTTCACGCGGTCTTTAAGATCTCTCTGCCGAGATCTACTTGATCATTTTCTTTTCAAAAATTCACAAACTTCGACAGACAAATTGAATTAAATTAAATTTTTTGCTTCTCTGTAATATTCGTGGTCACTCGGAATGGGCGAAATGCGTCCGCCTTGCTCTCCTACCAGCCGTGGTGCATGGAAGCGTTGACTGAAGATTGCTATCATCAGTCAACGATGGAAGTGAGGTGGACGTTGAGCTCGAAGACTTCGCGTCGAAGAGGATCGCCGACCGCCACGCCACAAATTTGTAAACCTTTCTCCTTTCCACTCCCTAATGTTAATTGAAATAGAAGGATGCGATTGAAAAGTTGCATTTCTTCGATTTTCATTAGCATAAATATTCCAAGTCTGACGCAGGTCGCGCGGGTATATAGCGCGAGGACGAGGAATCGCATGATCTGTGTTTGTATTTTTTATGTCGTGCCGTCCTTTGGGGTCCTAAGAAATTTTTCAAAACAATAACTAGCGTGACTTGCCATCTTGCAAGGCGCTTTAAAAACTTGACTGATATTGGTGGTGGGAATATGTATTGAGAGATTTTCTTTCAGGAATTTAAAGAGAATTAAAAACCCAAGTTCCGTCGCTGCTACTCGTATGCGCGCGGACTTGGCGTTTAAAATATGTAAGGCAACGCTTTATGCGTTTTAAACCCAAAAGCCAAAAAATTGTAAGGAATCAAGTACTATCGCACCTTCTTGCGCCTGGTACTTGACTTCCACGGGATTATTTGTAAGATACTAATCAAAGTTTTACTTTTCAGATTATTAATATTAATAAAATTTTCTTAGAGGTCCTAATCAATAGTGCTTATTTTCAGTTTTTATACTAATTTAAATTTTCTTATAGGTGTTAGGTCTTAGTTTTTAGTTTTATTGCTAATCAGATGTTGTTCACAGGCTGTTTCTGGCTACTAATATGCAGTTTGCTCTCTGATTTCAGAAATCAGCACTTCGCATTACCTTTTACTTCAATATCTAAATTTGGAAAATCGGACGGTTCCCCATCGCCTCAAAGGGTTTATAACATATCAAATTTCTGTTCCAGTAATCAAAAGAATACGTCTCTGATTGCGGAGGTCGTTGAGCACATCATGATCCAGATATTTTGGCAGCTAAAATTATTTTACTTAACATTGATCGTTTTTTATCTTTGGAGAAAATTTCACTCTAATAATGACATGCCCATTATACTTGTTTTCATGTTTCAGATTTCATAGTGTACAAATTAATTAACAAGTGTGTTTTTCCAGAAATTTTATGTGAAATTTCACCTGTTATAACAATTACATGTTTATCACTTACGTGTATCTTCCAGATCTCGTTTTTTTATTCATTAATTGACAAAAACTTCTCTTTTCAGAAATTGTTCTGTTGCGATTCATATTTTTTACTGTTGTACGCTCTTGATTATTTTTTGCTGATGATGTTTACTTATAAGATGATTGAAAATAATGATGTTTAACCATAGATATATTGTTCAAAATATCTATGGTTTAACTATTTGTTCCGTCTCGTGTTTCATGTTCTTTATGTGGTGTTTTCTGTATGTACATGTTTTGTGTGTCCTGTGTATAATTGTCTTGCGCAAGTTTTGATTGTCCGCATATCCATAAGATTTTGATTCGTACAATCATATGGTACAATGTTCATCTGTCTATGTAATTCGGAATGCAAAAGCCATGTCTAAATTCAAGTCTACCGTGTATTACTTTTTATTATGATATAAGGTGTCTATTATATTATTTTTTCCCCCATTTGTATGTTCCAGATTCTACTTTGCCGGACTTGGAATGCTGAGTTGCTAGTGGTTTGCATAGGGCTCTTGGCACAGTGTGTAGAAGATATAACATATTACATATTCTACAAACTGTACTTTTGGCGATCGTTCTACTGGGGAAAAAAAATCGAAACGAGCCGAGGACGCTACCTCACTTCAGGTGGTTTTAATTCTATTCTGATACTATGGCCCTAAAAATTGGATTTGATTATACGTGTTTGTTGAACGTGGAGCAGCAAGTCAATGATTGATTCATACAACTTTGAGTCTTACATAAGGGTTGTTCCAAAGGACGATGCCCCCCATTGTGGTGTCTAAAAGATCTCGTTTTTAACATTGATTGTTTATGAACGTATAACTTTTAGATTTTTTTTTTGGAACTATCTGTAAAAAATTTTCTTTTATTTCAGAAGTGGAGCCAATAGTTCGTTGTCTACATCATTGAGTAACTATACTTCGTACTAAAGTATAGTTACTCAATGTCTACATGTTCAAAACAATCCTATATTTCCCCCGCATCCCAAAAGGTAAATGCGGAAATGATTTCCCTGGTTGTGACCGGTTGATTTACCGATGATCACAATAACTGCGGTCGGTATGCACCCCTAAGTTCAAGGAGGGTTTCAGGGACTGCTAGTTCAAAAAACTGGTTGATAGATTCAGTGAGAGGGCGTAAGCTCGCACGATTACTGTCCTCTGTCTGTGAATTTCAAAAGCCCAAGTTGAACACACGGAATGGTCAGTCTACATTAAATATACTCTACGTTCCATTCTTAACCGGCCGTCAAATATTTCGCGTATTACTCCAATTGCTTTTCTCAGTTAACAATTAGTTTTATACTAGTGTAATAAAATGGTGAGTACAGACTCCTTTCTTATTATGTTGAATTTACCTCAATTTACTGTATTTTCCTTCCTTCATTGTTCGAATATATAAACACAAAGTTACTATGTGAAAAACATTGAAAGGTTAGAATACCTCTATTGATGCATTGTCATCCAGTATTTCTCGAAGTGCTTACGAAAATATCTTCGCCCTATAACTGTCGCGATTTACATCTTCATTTTCTAAGAATAAATCAGTATAGTTGAAACCAAAAGATCATCAAAACATACGAGCCATCGCAAGATGCTGAGCAATATAAATTGATGCATCGTCATGCATACAATCCTGTTCATACACTCCACAGAGTTTTGATATGTACAAGAATTATAAAGTTCACAGTTGGTTGTTTTTTGAGAATAGTGTATTATTTGAACAGAAACTGACAATACCAAGTCAAAACTATTTGATTGATATACTTCTTCAGATCAGTGACTGATACATGATTTTATTTATCAGGCTCGTCGGTATGACACAAGAACTACGATATTCTCCCCTGAGGGGAGACTGTATCAGGTTGAATATGCCATGGAAGCCATAAGTCACGCGGGTACTTGCTTAGGAATCCTTGCCAATGATGGAATTTTATTAGCTGCCGAAAGAAGAAATACCAACAAACTGTTGGATGAAGTATTCTTCTCAGAAAAAATTTACAAACTAAATGAAGATATGGTTTGTTCTGTTGCTGGAGTGACTTCAGATGCAAATGTACTTACGAATGAGCTCCGATTAATTGGTCAGCGATATCTTCTGCAATATGGCGAAGCAATTCCCTGCGAGCAGCTGGTGTCATGGCTATGTGATGTTAAGCAAGCATACACTCAATATGGAGGAAAAAGACCGTTTGGTGTGTCTATCCTATATATGGGCTGGGATCGGCATTATGGTTATCAGCTTTACCAATCTGACCCTAGTGGCAATTATAGTGGGTGGAAAGCAACTTGTATTGGCAATAATTCGGCAGCAGCAGTCTCTTCCCTAAAGCAGGAGTATCAAGAAGGTGAAACCACTTTGAAGGATGCCATGGCTCTCGCTATCAAAGTTCTATCAAAAACACTCGATATGACTAAACTTTCCGCAGACAAAGGTAACTAATTATCAGTGATTCATTCAATTTTTGAGACCTTGCATTCTCTAGGATTTGTGTGTATCTTACATGTTTTGGAGATCCAAGCATATGAATTGAGTTATTGTCTCTAAATGCAATGTAAACAATTATTCGATTTCAAGCATTTCCTTTAACTATATTTTTACATTTCTACAGTTGAGATGGCAACTCTAACTCGTGAAAATGGTAAAACCAAGACTCGTATTTTACCTGCATCAGAAGTGGAAGCATTGATCGCTGAACACGATCGTCTAGAAGCACTTGCTGAACAGGCCAAGAAAGAAAAGCAAAAACTATAAAAAAACTAACCATCTATTCATTTTTTATTACCTAATCGTTGATGAATAATAATTATTCACTTCCACAAACAATTCCGTTTGGTGCAAGTGATAAATAGCATACATTTTGAATAAACATAAATTACAAAAGCAATTCAATATCTCCGATAACAATTCAAGAACACTTGTCATACGTTCAATTCCTGAAATTCACATACATTGTAAAAAAGATATAGGTAGATGAGATTTAATGAACCTAGTTTATCTGCCTCTCTTTGTTAGGAAGTACCTTATACGTTTTTGCTTCAACGAGGCATATCGAGTCGCCATTTGGTGGGGACTAAACATGAATTTTTGAAAGGTGTATTCTCTGAAACGGCTGAAGCAAGATTTGGAAGATCATTAGTTCAAGTTCACCGAATACCCGTTCGCTGTTCCGTGAGCGCGCATATCGACGTCAATCGACTACGCACGGATGCAGGACGCTGGATCGTCTGCTAATACCCATTACACGTGTAGAGTAGTACCATAGAGCTTATGCATATCTCTTGGCCCAAACCTACCAGATGAGGCAGTGACTCGTTGACAGTTGACGTTTATGTAGAGCTCGCTGAAATGTACCCGTAACATTTCAGTGGTAAAGCTGCAGCGGGGAACCCAAATAAAAGAAAAGGCGGGAAAAGACAACGCATGAGTGCTCATATTCTCTATGTTACTGCTAATAATACACTATCAGTGCACTATAAGTATGCTCTAAGCATGTTCCGATTAGCAGCTTGCGGTGGGCTGTCAAATCGGTAAAGAGCTTGCTGCTAGCTGCCTAACCGACCAAGTTTAGTTCAGACGGCAACGGTAGAACGACTGCAGCAATCAGATTCCGAAGTCTTGCACGCCAAATTCTGGGGAGCGGTGTCGGGAGAGCGGGGCGAGAACCAAGCCTGAGAACTAGACGCGTTGTCAAACGTTGGGCGGCGCGCACGCAGGTATACAGTTAAAATGGCGCCGGTGGAGTGAAGTGATAGCTGGTGTGTGAGTTCGAAAAGTGTTAATAATATCGGAAATGTGGCAAGACTTGGATGGTCTAGGCGGATCGGGAGTGAACTCTGGAGCACACCAAGTGGACCAGTTCAGCACAACGGGTAATCGATTTTTAAATTATAACCTTTAATTACAACTAAAGACATTCGTTGACAGTCTGCTTGGCACAACAGCCCCTCTGTATGTTTGTACTGCACGGTGGTCGATTTTGAAACCACGTCTGTGTATAGCACAGTTACAGCTACTCGTGGTGGAGTAAACAAAAAGAAGTATTTAAAAAATAAAGCTTAAAAAATAGAATGACACACCCCAGCTAGGATATGAGTGTATGACTTGCTTCATATCCACGTTACTGTTTGGCGTTGATTGTTGCTTGATTTTCTCTGCCCAAAATCGCACCTTTTGATAGTGGATACCTTGAAATTTCTGGGTAATCACAAAATCTTAATCAGTGTTGGAACATTTCTCTGTTACTACTGTACTTTCTCCACTATTTATCTTTCAAAACAAGGTGAACTCTGGCATTAATGAGATTAATTGAAATTTTGCAAGTTCCATAATCTAATAGAAACAATGGAATACTAGCTGATAGATATCTAGAATTTTGTTTATTTTACAGCACTAATATAACTGACCATCGAGCACTACCGATAACATTTGCAAGCTAATACTCAATTCTTAGAATTTGAAGCAATAAAATTTCCCAGTGTTATCTGAGAGCAAGGACATTAGAAGTATGTCATTGTGAAACAGCGTAATTCTGTAAACCTCAATAACTCACCTCCTATCGCCACAACTCTGATTATTTGATGCTTATAAATACCATTTCATAGAAATGAAATGTGGTTTCTTTTTCATTTTTCATCTTGCAATAAACTGTCAGTATTGTAACTGACTTGGTAGTCGTTTATCAGACTCAAAGGAGTAGATGAAAATTCATCAATTTAGCTGTATTAGAAGTAGAAAAATAGTCATCAATTTTGTTCTACTTTTGGTCAAAACAGTTGTCAATATATAACAGGGCTCGTATATCACATTGTACGGTCCATATACTTCGCTGCTAAGCATGCTGAGAAGTGTAGAAATGGGACAAAGACTAGAAGATCAGATATATGATACTGCATTGCTTACACAAGCTGCTGGTTTAGATAAGAGCTTCAGTTGCTACGGTCATAAGTGTTATTCAAACTAGTAAGGTTTAACTTGGATTGAATCTGCAATAATGAAATTGGTAGCAATACCCTTTTTACTTTCTGTCCTTGAATCTGTGATGCAAAAATAAAAGAAGGGATGGTACATTCTCAGACAATGAAATTTCTTCATTTCCTAGTGACTCAGTGTAGATCCCGCAGTGCTTGCATATATTCTTACCGGTCAGATTGCCTGGTAGTCGTTCGGTCGTTGGGTCCCCTGTGCAGAGAGTTTTAATCTGAAATACTTATTTTTAGACCATTTGCTAAATTGGTTCTAATGAGAACACTTGCTTGCCAGAGGATACGCCTTTGTGTCGTTTTTATGAGATATTTTCAATTAAATTTTACTTAATGAATCGTAATTAATTAATTAATTATTACTTAACAAGTCCTCATTATTTTACAAAAGATTTAGCTCTCGCTTTTTATTTACATCAATAACAGACCTGATCCTGTCGTTAGTAATAATTATAACAGTGGTTTTGCAATTCAATTACCTTTTACTTATCTCTATTCATTATTTCATACCTGATTTCTCCAAAATCTAGAGCAGCTGTACTGTATATCCCTCTTCAATCAAAAGTACCTACGCAGTGTTGCAATATTTTCTACCATGTTACATATGGTTACGTAATTTGTACCCGAGGCCTCATTCACATGTTATAACCATAACCATAAGCATAACCATAACTGTAATGACTGCACAAACGTAGGTGTGTATCTGGATCAAGTGGTCGACAATTTTATGTATCTCATTGCATGTATACGTACGATAGATTCGTTCGGTTGATTCTCTAGTAGAGAAGAGAACATTCTTCAGTTCTCTTGCCCAGTTATGACTCCCCGCCACAAATGATGAATTATAAATTAGAGCAGCGGACGCTGTCACCGGTACGTTAAAAGAAGAGTTGATTAATTGCATTGTTTTTTCTTCTTCTTGCAGAATTGACGCCGGAGCAGCAAAAGATATTAATTGACATAAGAAGGAAGAAGACGGAACTTTTGCTTGAAATACAAGTGAGTCAGATTTAAAAAATTTATTTTTGCCTCAATAATTACACTGCTTTGAACCAGTATACGAAATTAAAAATTTATTACCTGTTCGTACTTCTCTACTAAATTTATTCATAGATAACTATATGCAAAAATAATTTACAATTATTCTCATCTTTCCAAGGACCTTATCGTTCATTTAAGAGTTATCTTTTCATCAAGATTCTTCTTTCACGTACAGATATACAACGTATGATTAACTATCAAAGAATTTGTCCCTGACAAGAACCATTCAGACGACTGGCTATCAGCTATACGATAACGATCGCCAGATTAAGTCAAGGGTTTTAAAAGCCTCAAAAAAAATATTATTTCATCATAAATTCTGAATCACTTATTAACAGAGTGGGTAATTTCTTAGACCACAAGCTCCTATAGTTATCCTAGTATCGGTGTACGAAAGGAAGTCGTTGAATTTTATTTCATAGTATAGTCTTGACCTAATTTTATCGTCTCTATGTAATTCATGCGAACCCCCAGAGAAATCAAGTAATTGGTTCCAAAGAAATGCAGGGAATAAAATAAAGAAAAACTCTACGTACAAGGAGAAAATAAAAACGAAAGTAAACGTCCTGGAACAAATCTGTTGCGTTTACTTTATCACCCTCTTAAAGACTAACAGCTCCCCGACTCCGGAGTCGTTTAGATCTGCAGTTGCTGGATTTTCAATAGTAGAAAAAAGTGAAAAAAAAAAGCGGTATTCACCCCAGTCGAGGGTTCTGGTTAGATTGAAACCGTACACCTCATGTGTTTGTGTGTAATTCGTACGCCTAAATATTTACGTTGCAGTATACCATTTTATTTTTTCTATGTGATTCTTTTTTTCTCTAGCTCGTGCAGCTAGTTGGGGTAAATTAGCCATTATTCGTAGAACTTTTGATGCTATAGAATTTTACCTACTCGCATCGTGCCGCCGCGTTTAAACGAACTCTCCGTTGCGGTACAATTGACCGTTGTGCGGCATATAGTTTCGTGTGGTTCAGGGTCCCCCTATTTGAATAACTTCCGGCTAATACCTTGTTGTAACTTACTCACGATGTTGTCGTTTTTTGCTCGCTCCCCTTATAACCCAAACCACTGTCCATCAAATGCTTAGTTACCTGCAGCACAACCTTGCAGTCCTGTCAAGGGCTGCAGGTGCGGATGTCCTTTTAGTAGCACGTAGAAAATTTTACAATTTCTCTCTTTTCTGGCTACAGACAATGTTTTTTTTTTTCTTTTCCTTTTTTTCCAAAGATTTTCAGCAGGTAATCGGACAAAACCCAAATTTCAGGTAAAGACCCACCCGCATCGGCTGCGGGCAAAAATTCGAGAATATTTCATTGTTCGAAATTCTTCCCTTTACACTCGCGGATAATAATTTCAACAGACGACACTTTTGAATAGACCAAATACGTGGAAAAAAAATGTAAAAGTTTAAAATGAAAAAAAAAATCCTAGTCGGCGTTATATCGGTATACACGTACAGGGTAGATTTATGGTATTGTGAAACTGGTCCAGTTTTTTTCGATTTCTTTTTACTTCATGTATTTTTTATTTCCACCTCGCATCGCCTTTTACGGAAAGATGATCTCTGGTAGTCTCCCGCCGGCAGAAGATCACCGTAAGAATTATATTTTCAAACCTGCACTTATGGGAAATGGCTACGATATCTCGTACTGCGGCAATTACCGGTAAAAAAAAATGTATAAAGAATTCATGCCCTTAAACGGGGGAAAAAATGAAACGAGTTGCGTTCTTGATTTTTATTTTTTTCAAATTTATTTAGATTTTATTCTCTCACGTTTCAACCTCGAAAATACCTACCTCTCGACTTATACAGCTTCTTGTGTAGCATTACTGTTTCAATTTCATTTTTTCAGTATGGTCTCCCACGTTTCTGAATGCATGCCTTAAAATAGCGATAGGTAATTCTCCTAGACAAACCTAATAGAGACGCAATGCTATTTCTGACCTTAGCTTAAAGTACGGTGCAGGTATACCTATGCATAGTGAAACGGAGATAAGATGTACCGTAAGAGTGCGTGTAGTAAAAAAATGCGGAAGTCCTTGGTTGGTTGGTTCGTTGGCTGCCAGTTGAAAGGCTGGGTGATGGCTCCGGCTGCATGCTATTGGTTATTTGCTTTTACTCCGTGCGCGCTTCTTCTACGGGTTAATACACATATCTATATGCTTCACTGATTTTACTATCTACGCATGGTGCACGTTGCCCCGAGCGTAAATTTTTACGTCATAATACGTACGCGTACGAATGACGTCATTATGTTGTAGCTCGTTCGTGTTTTTGTCGTCGTTGTATACGATACCATTCCAAAGGAGCTGGAGGAGTACACAGGAATAGAAATTATACCGAGAAATCATGAAATTTATTCGACAATTTTTTTAATGAACGATATTCACACGTACACATCCGAATGTGTATCCATTATGAGTCACGTATCATTGGTGCCCTTTTAATTTTTCACATCCGGATTGGCTCACTCCGTAATTCTTTGGAACCCATTAACGAATTTGGTGGTACGTTTTATGCACGGCTTATACGTGGAACTGAAAACGATTTTATGAATGTGAGGAAATACTATATCATGTGGTGTCGGAAATCCTCAATGTTGTTTGGTTTTTTTGGAAAGTGTATGGAATTTGGCGAAAAAATTTTGCAAGAATTAGAAAACATCAACGAAATCGGCATTATTTTCAAGTAAAAAAAGAAAAAATTCTCGCGACCTGAGCATGCATATTAGGCTTTTAATACGGACGATGAGATTAATTACAACTCTCGTTATCACGTGAAGTAAGTTTCGTCCAAGGCAAATCCATGTCCCACTTTTCTCGTTATTATTATGTACACCTAATTACACACACACATTTCTGTATGAATGGCATTTATTTATTAATGTGGTTATATGTATATCTTATGTATAGCGTATCACTATCTCCGTTGCTGCGGAGAAAGGCAAAATTACAGACTTATGCATTTACCGCGTGTATACAATATTATAATGCGAAGATCGCTAATATCGTCGGAATGCGGGGTTGATTAATAACCATCGTACTTTTGATTCATTAGGATTTCCTTTTATTCAAAGGTGCAGCGGTATAAATAACATATTTTTTTGTACAAGTTTAATAATAAAACCCTGCGTTCGTAACCATTTTATCTTTCTATTTGGAAAACAAAAAAAAATACCTCGGCAAGATCATTCGCTTATTAAAATTTCATGGCTCTTCATTGATTTTTTTTTTTTTCAATAAATCTTATTGTCAAGTGATTTTCTTTTACGGCAATGAGGAAAAGTTTAAATTTCGCGCTCCCCTCTCCAAGTCGACGGTCGGTAATGCGCAGCCCTTACATACCTACGTAACTTTATATTTTACCGATGCCAAATAGTCCGCTGCAATACCGATAAACAACAAATTAATTTATAGTTTTCGAAAAAAAATACTTTATTCCTCATTGATTTTCCTTCCATTCAAAATCGAAAAAACAAATTCCAAATTTTTTTTCTTCTGCATGTTACCTCACTTTTTTTTATAAAATATTCTGAGCTCAAACATACGGCTCATTGAATATTTTTATTCACGAGACGCTGAGTAAAGTAATTGTAACAAATCGTACGTTGTTTTATTTAAAAAAAAAAGGAAACAAATAATAACGTTGTTTGAGGGCGGGTATGGGGGAAATATCTCGTACAGTCAGCACGTGGCTGTCACACAAAATCGACGTATCTAGTAGAAAGAATTTTTTTTCTGCTAGACCGAAGTCCTAGACAAATAATCACCACCGCGTATGTTATACCGATGAGTTGTTTTAGTGAAAAATATGTGGCTATATCTTTTTGTGATAAAGTCATTTCCGCAGACATGAGCAACTATAGAGATAAAATGAGTTTGTCGTTAGTCATGTAAATTACACACAATAAATATTTTTTTTTCCATCATTTTCAAACGTGAAGATTATACTATATGTTTTTATATGAAAATATATCTTCTTTCCCGGTACATATGATTATGGCAATTATTTTTATACGATTTTTTGTTCCAAACTCCACACATCAGATCGATTCTAATTATCCCTCCACATACAGAACTAGCATTTTCTTTTTTTTTTTTGAATGGTTCGATCGAATCAACTTGAATATTGGAAAAAAAGGAATCAGTTTATAATATTGAGAGGGTCCACGTTGATTTGACATGGAATGCCTCACATAAAATCCTTATATTGTCTGTGTATATCAGTTATCGCGACTCGACTCTCTTTAGCCATACCGAGTTTTGGGTCTTACAATTAAACCGAATTTCCGCGAGAATAAATTTCTATTGTTTGTTGATCCGTCAGCTTGACTCAAATGATATCAACTAACAGAGAGCAGGGTAACTAGGATACAGAGAAACCTATGAATATATGTATAGGTATATATAATATATTTCGGGTATTATCCTCTTCTCCGACTTCACCTCGTATTGGTGTATACATATACACACATACATACGTCGAATATACGGGGCGTTCGACGTCGACTAGATACGATCCTGATCCTGAGAATTTTTTTTATTTTAATTTTTCACATTTTCAGGTGATGGTAATAAGGTGAATATGAAAAAAAATTATTCGAAATTACGTTTAGCGCGGTCGGTTTGACGCGAAACGCACCATACACGAATAGTTATAACAATTTCTGTCCTTTCATGATCTACTTAGTCCAGTTATGTTTCTCTCTTACATATATATGTATGATAATTCTTATTATGCTCCCACAATCACTTATATACCAGAGAACTTGTGGCCTTTATAGACCAATTTGCTAGTTTTTCATAGCTAAGAGTTTACAATATCACCAGTCCACGATAGTCTCTCTCAGGATTAGCGTTGGTTCTGATAATAATGAATTTTGAATGAATTTCGGTTAAAGTTTTTCAATCTCTTTATTTATTTTATTTCGTAATTAATTATTTATCTATTTATTTATTTTATTTATAGTCGATAATTTATTTATCCGCTGCTCATTTCTACGTATACGTGTAACCTAGATATACCTATTGTTATTGCAACGAAAATTTATTTATTCCATTACAGTGAAAATCATAATTGCGATAATTAATTGACAAATTCATATCTGAATCTACAACATATAAAAGTAATTTATGCACTGTATAATCTGTTGGTGTTTAATCTCAAATTTATCAAAAAAACACATTTACGTTCTTAGTTTGAAGTGTTGTCGCTGCTGTGCGGTGCGTTGAAATAATTATAATTGCACGTTCATTGAATATATTTGCGATTACCTGCCTTTGATTGTTATGTGGGAAATTAAAAGTCTTACGGTTATTCGCGAAATTATAATTTTCTTATTATTCTTCTTCTCGTTTTTGAAAATAATATTTTTCATGTGCTCCATATTTTTCGGCCTTTGTAACAAACGACGATCGTGTGACATCAAGGTAAATTATAAAAAGTTTTAATTCGCCTAACGCGTACTTCACGCACATCCGTATTTTTTAGATCCGTCGTTTATAAGCATTTTTCAATAGCTAACACGAAAGCGCAATATAAACATTAAGTAGCGTGCGATAGAAATTGTGGAGAGTGCATGACGATGAAAGTTTGTGAATTTATGCAAATTATAACTATAGTATGAAAAGCTATACTATAATTACACGCGCTTAATAACTGCATGCTTTAAAAACGTGTGGGAATCAAATCAATTTGCCATGTGAAACGGGTCGATA
Source organism: Athalia rosae (assembly GCF_917208135.1). Taxonomy (NCBI): domain Eukaryota; kingdom Metazoa; phylum Arthropoda; class Insecta; order Hymenoptera; family Athaliidae; genus Athalia; species Athalia rosae. Next base: position 15,397,623 of record NC_064028.1, on the reverse strand, counting down.
TAGTGAATCGGATGTAAAATTGAGTTCGTAGAGCAGCCGAGAAACCGACCAACCTTTACCTACATATATTTTAGCTGGTTAATATTTTTTTCCGTCTTCTCTTTATCTTTAACCCTCACGTGAGAATCTTATTTTCGGTTTTTTCTTTTGCAAATGAGAATTTTGATATACGCAGAAACTGGATCACCGCGCGAACGCCTTGAGGAGGCTAGGGACTTTGTGGGTATATGAAATTATTTATTGAGTGTATGTATATATATGCGAAATAAAATATCGCAATGGCTACTTTACGTACATACATGTATGTATGTCCCAACTTATACATATGTCAGCGTAATATACCGGCGGCGGCATTGCAAGGTGAGCCACTTATTGGGAGGAACGTTAAGAGGATGATGACGTCATATTCACTGTACATGTTATATATTTATATATGTAAGAGAAATTGATTTTCTGGTTATTATATACATATATGTGTACATATATTTTTTTTTTTCAAGTCTTTTCGATACATAAATACCTTCGCTGCTGCAGTAACACGAAACCATGAAACATCGCGAAAGAATTTATCCCAGTCTCGCGTGCGAACTGTGCAGACTGATCTCAGGATCGATGTATATTTTATACGTATGTATTCGGTATACATTTATAATTGAAGCATATTTATTATTCATCCATGCAGATAATATTAGAATCGAGGGCCGATACGTCGGTTGAGGGAGTAATCGGAATTTTTTTCACCAAGTGTCAGGATATAAGTTTTCGCAGTTTTCAGTTTCGAACGTGATTGAAAAGCACCGAAAATTGACGAAGACGATCGGATCAGAATCGATTTGAAATCTATGAAAAAAAAAGTTTTCATTTTTTTTCCAACCCTTGATAATCATTAGTTGTGTGCAGACCTAGCGTGTAAAGTACAGCTATTACCGGATATTTGAGTTGAAAAAGTCCGTAGACGAGCGCTGTGCAGCAGTCAATCACCTTTTCACGCATGTGAGTTAGAGAAGTAACCGCTGTTGAGGGGCAGGTGCAGGTTTACTACGTGTGTTATGTGCGCTGATGCTGCTGCAGGTGCAAGAAGGTCATCGCACGCCAACGTCGTCCTGATCCCCGACGTCGTCTTTCCTCTCTTAATATATCTATACGTACAGGCTGTTAACGTCCCTCCGGTTAACGTCGAATAACGAGATCGTAATCGCCCTTAATTATGTCCCTTAATTACCTGATTGTCATTAAAAAAAAAGAATAAGCTGAAAAGAAAAATTATATTATCTATTCCGAAGCGTCTGAACGACGTCTGGCGCAGGCAGACGTTATTCGTAATTGCATGTATGTGCGGTCGAGCGTTGGCGTTTTTTTTTTTTTTTTTTTTTTAAAAAAAATTGCGATCGATATAGATCTTTGATACACTTGGTATATCGCGAAGAATTTTTTCACGAAGGTCAACAAATTTCCGCGTATAATAGGTTGGTTGGAAACGACCTTTAATTGAGCGGGTCGAATTCAAATGTGCAGCTTTGTAAATTTTGGACTTTGAAATGGCCGCGGTCAAAGTTAAGATGAATTAAAGATTAAACGTCAGGGATTTTGAAAGAAAAAAAAAAAAACCACAGAGAGAATCGATCACTGATTCTCAGAACTTATCGACTATTGCTTTCTATTTTTTTTTTTTTCTCTTCGTTTTTATTCATCGACGATCCCGATATCGTACATGCGGATACATATAGAGTTTATACGTTTAAAAAATTCAAAATTGTGGAATTTGCGGCGGTCAATGTCACAATATGCGTATTGAAGGAATTTCCAAATTGTTGAATTTTTTTCTGAGTAAAAAATCAATTTTTCTCAAATAAAATTGCGTCGTTTTCAAGGGATTTGTGAATTTTTCTGCAACAAAAGTACAAACAATATGCGTACAAATAAATTTATGGACAAGAAGAAGTATGAAGTCTTCAGAATTTATGAAAATATTTTTAGATTAAAGTCACGCCGTGCATCCGCGCAACTGCATATCGTTATAATTATCTGAATAATTTAATCGCCACGCGGAATATAACTAAAATTTTCCCATCGGCTGATGGAATCCTGTGGACCTACGTTATAGCGTACACGATTATGTAATAGAATTGAAACAGCGTAGCGTATTTTGTTTAGTAATATTGTACGTATCTTTATATTGATGTGATTGCGATAAAATAACATCATACTTATGTGCTATACATACGTATAGGTATATGTATATGTACATCCCCGATAAAAGTAAAAAAATAAAACTGTGATCGATAAATTTTACATATATCTACATCCATGTGTTTATTTGTTTATCGATTGATTAATAATTATTAAACAATAATCCTCATCGTCTGTTATGTACGTCGATTGAAAAGATAAACAACTCAATTACATACCTATTTACTATCTGTTCGAAACGATATGAATAGAAAAAACAAATTCATCAATCGAGGATAAAAAAGATTAGAAAAAAATCATTCGTCATTGAAGAATTCGCGAATTTCAAGTTTACTCAAAACAGTTGTGTTTCTGTTATTTGATCAAATTCTTTTATACTCGGAAATTTGAATCGAGTTCGTTTAAAAATGGGATGTAATGTGAAAATTTAAAAAAAAAATAAAAAAGATTTTAATTCAAAGGAAAAAAAAAATAAAGCAGAACGCGATGTTGGGCATAATAATTATGAAGCAACTTTTCTCAAGAACTATTTGCGATTCTGGTTACGTAGAAATATTTGCGAGAGGAAATATCGTTTGGAAGTCTTTCCGAGAGAGGCGCTTCTTTCGTTCATTTCTGGTACGGAGTTAAAATCCCCCAAGAATACGTTTAAACGACCTACGATCAGTTGCACGCTGTCCACTGACAGTAGCGGTTGATCTCGTTTCGTCGCGGAGTTATTTGCCATGCTCTGGAAAAATAAAGTCCATTATTTATGCGATCACGAATTTGTTTACCGTGATAAACCGCCTATGGTCAGTGGTAGTAAAATTTGCGATAACACGAATCAACGGGTAATTATCGCGGATAAAATATCTGGTGCAATAATTATTACCACTGCGGTCCAACGTTGCGAAAAAAAACATTGATAATAAGAAAAGGAGAATTTGTTTTTCAACAACGGTTGTTTTATTTATGTGCTCGTGTGTTATTTATTAGCGAATAATTAAATTAAATAAACTATTGGGATAAGACCCAAATGAGTATAATCGCAAGTGTTCACTCGAAAGGAATAAGATAAAGGAATAAGTTTGAAATCGCGCTGGCGCGAAGCAACGTGACTCTAAATTGTTTAAAACAAAAAGTAAACTAGAAAATTTCACGTGCCAATTGTTATTTTGAAGTAATTTTTGTTCATCTGGTTTTTATTTTTTCAATGAAATTTTTTTCCCAGATTTATTTGTAATTAGTGAAAATTCATGCCAGTGGGGATATACCAGACGTTGGTGATAGAAGAAGTTTTGTTTTCTTCGGTTTTTAATTTTATCAACTTTTAATTAATTACGTGCGACAGTGAAGAGAGACGATTGAATAAAATTTCGCACACACTGGCGCCACAAATGATTTTTACGGGGAGGTCGGTGGACGCCCTGGACGATGTAGTCCGGGGTGAAGTGGACCATAATGATCTTCATCAGGATCAACGTAGAGACGTTAGCGCTGTCGCGATAGCCTCCGGTTGGTTTTCAAGTTTGAGAAGACCCGGGAAAAAAAATAAAAAAGGACAAAACGGAAAACAGAAGCAGGCCAAAAGCGCTTGGGATCTCACCACACTGACAATGGTTGGTCATCGTTTTTACTATTGGAAAGAAAAAAAAAAAAAAAACACAAATTTTACTCGTACGAAAGATGATCTCTCCAAATCTTCTGAGATTCAAATATCGTCCAACATCTGAGACCTCGCGTATAATTTATTCGATTCCTATGAAATATGTTTGTAGAGTAGAATTTTCTTCCGACAAATTATTTTGTTAAGACTTGAGTGACAAATTCTCGAATCAGACCCCACGAGTCATCCTCGACATTTATCATTTCTTCTTTTTCTGACGATCAGCAAATATTTATCACAGTCGCCAAACGAGCGTATCACAGTCGCACCTTGAATACTTGATTTTTTATTTTGATTTCGATTTTGATTCTCTTTTTTTTCTCCTCACCGGATGTCGAACGGGTAAAAATAAACCTGTAATATGTATGTGTATCGTACATTAAAGCTTCTCCGTCAACGTCGCGTCATTACCACTTCAAAATAACTAGTTATATGAAGGTGTGCACATATGCCCGTATGATACACACGTATACAGAAAACCGCTCATTACCTATCTATAGGTATTACGCGTCGTCGTTTACATTTTATTTTTCATTCTTTCGTCTCGACGTTTAAAGCTCGCTCGTGTGACGTCATGTGTGACGTCTCCCCACCGTTCTCCCCCCCCCTACGCCGCTTTTCCAAATTTTATCTCCGATTTAAAAATCTCGCGGTACATACATTCATTTCATATATCTATATAATTCGACTGAGGCAAGCACGTTTTCACGTACATGTGTTTATATAGGCCAAATTTAAACGATTCGTAATGCTCGCGCCACCCCCTCAAAAAATTTTAATCCCAAAGTAAAGTTAAGTTAATTGGAAGTTGTCACGGGTCTAATAAGGCGCCCGCCGCGCTAATTGTTATCCCGAACAAACGGTAATGAGTAATCATCGTCTCTACATGATTACGATAATGCGGAGTACTTTCATCGATTTTTTTTTTTTTTTTTTCTCTTTTTCATCGCGCACATGTAATGTTCACTTAATTATCGTTGGTCGTAATTAGGACACGTTTAGCACCGTATATGACGGTTACGACCTCTCGTACGTACATACCTATGATACGCGTATAATATGAATGGGAGTTTATTTAGTCTGCGAAATTTTTTTATTTCATGCGTATACAAGCAACCGATATACATAGGTATACGGGTATATCGATCTGCAACCCGCGTACGGGAAACGTTGAGATAAATGGTCCGCAACATATTGTGCATTTTCTGCATCATTAAACATCGTATAGATATCCTTACATCATTTTCTAAGAAACGTTTTCGAACGAATCGGTATACGTAAATAATATTTACCTGGATATCCTATCGATATTCTACGATTATCGTATACATATATACGTATGTATCTATCGTTTTTATTATAACGTTCAGCGGAGCGTATAAAAAAGATATTCAAATAATTGAACGAATAAAATTCGGCAGTATACACCCATCTCAAAAATGTATGAGAAGAAAAGATTCTTAGAACTCGCTAAAAATCGGGAAAAAATTATAAATCGCCCTCTGCCGAGTATCGTCGCGTGTGCGAGGGATCGCCATTTTGTCGCTTGCATTTGCGATACGCGATGCACATCTTTTCAATTGCATCGCTTCTGCGATCACTGCATATGTATATAGGTATGCACGTGCAGTAAGCGATGCATTCTGTACGGATATGTAAATGCCAAAGGTCGAATAACTTTCGCCTATAACAATAATTTCAAGTTTAACGGCCCCACCTCATATACCCGCGCTATTCAAAACTGATTATTATTTAAGTACTTGAAATAAACTTAATTCGCTTCGTCTCGCGTCGTATTATACACGCATGTATAATATAGATTATATGATATTCATAGTGCGTTCTACACGCGACTTGCAGACGTTGTAATAATTCGCCTATACACCTATGCAATATAATACGTAGGTATATAACTTTTTTTTTCCAATTCTACATTCATTCTCGTTGTTAATCCATTTATTATTTATACCATTTCCTCGTCCGTTCCTTTTCCTCTTCATTTCGCAAATGGAGCCAGCCAAGCTTTTGCTCAGCTAGCTGCATACCTACATACATATGTGTATACCCGTCATGCAAATATCGCGAAAGACATATTCGAAGGAGAAAAAAAGAATGCGACAAATCGGGGTAGTTTCAAAAGCTGAGGTGAGGCATGAAATGGAAGTCTTTTCTTACACTCGCCTTATATTCGCCTAGTTTATGGTATAGATAGATATACATATAATCTATGACTATAATAATGCATGATGTATTGTACAGAAATTTTTGATCTGCGAGAAAATATTTTGGACGACTTACAATAAGTTATATTTTATTGTTAGCCGTCGGACCAGGTCCCCGCTTTTCACCCTTTGGATCTGCGGCACTAATTACGATGTGGCTGATGCCAAAACTTTTTTTCAATTTGTTTTTTTCTGCCTTCGTTCTTTTATCTTTCTTACGTCCTATTTATTATTTTTTATCCATTAAGATTTTTTTTCTTACGTTCTTGGCTATATGTACGTCCAATAAACTATTGGCTGAATGACGAGAGTTTCCTCTCGATATAATGAAAGCAAAAAAAAAAAAAAACAATATTGTTCCATCCGATGAGGTATCAGAATATTAATATTTGGCTATGTTCCAATTGCCGCGTTGCATACGGAGATTTTTATTAATCAATTTTTTTTTCATCTGGAACGAATTAATTTTTGATAAATATATTGCAAGGTATACCTAATTAATCTTTACTTCTGAAAATTAATTATTTCGGAATTTGATATCATACATACGTGTTGATACATGGATATATAAGTTCATAAATTTGGGAAAATTACAAAATGGACTCCGGGTCATGATTATTTTTTCCCTTACTTTACTTTCATTCATTTATTGATTTACTTGATTATTTTATTTTATCATTTTTTTCTCTTTTTTTTTTGCACAAGGTCTTCTTCATCACCCAGCAATTTATAGTTGTTCAGTAAGGTCGTGTTATATTATAATTTTAAATTATTTACCGGAGGTCAATTTAAACGCCTTCGATTTATTACTCTCCTTTGTCTCGGCCATTCTATACATTTTCATATATTTATTTATGTAGTTAATTATTAACATTAATTATTTCACCCTAAATCTTACTGCAGTGGATTATTAACCGATTATTTGATGCTTGAAGAGGAAAGAAAAAAATTTGAAAAAATCCTTAGTACGTTATCGTCCTATATCTTATTATTATAAATAGGTATATCACGACTGAGTAACATTTATTTTCGAGATAAGAAAACCGCACGTCATCCGTTTTCTTCGGAAGTAATCACCCTGTGTAATGCTGAAGTATACGTGCGCATACATGTATATTGTATACTTCGATACCTAATGTATATTCTGCAGAACGTATATATATGTATATTTACACGTTATTATTATCGCTATCGTGCCGTTAAAATCCAGCAACGGATAAACCATGCGAAGAACGTAATTTTGTGTGGTTTAATAATTTTTTCAATAATCAAAATCAATTCCACGAAATTACAATCGTTTGATTGCAACGTTTAATTAAACTATCGTTTATACACGCGGCGAATTATTATAGTGCGATTAAGTAAACGTGAAAATAGTACATGCGGTACCCACCTATCGACCCGTTATGCAATTTCGTACACGGTCCACGAATAGCGTGTATAGTTTTTCATTTTTGATTTATTTTTCTTTTTGTAGACCGACGCGCACGTATCCTCATTGTCTCCGATGCACTTTATGTGCATTGCTCGTATATAAATGTGTATAAGTGAAAAGTTCGTTGACCTCAATTTGCTCGCGAGTGTCAATTGCAAAATTAGAATTGATCGCTACCTGCATCCCGTTCACGATAGAATTCGCGTAACAATTATTCGCTCAGCGACTGCAGTAAAAATCGTATCACCGTTCGGTATACATGTATGTATACGTGAACAGGATGTAGGACCTTGGGTATAATTATCTAGAAATTTTCGATCCTCGGTAAGGAAAATATCGAGGAAAATATCAATTATTATGAACCGTTATACCTACGCAACGATAATGGGAATCGATCGCCGTTTTCCTTGTTATTATGTAACTTCTACATCCGGAAGGATTTTCGATTTCATTTATGTTACGTGATTTCTGGCATGCATTCGTTGAATTTTTCGGATTTTTTTGTTTCGGTTTCGCCGGTTGCCGAGTGAGGCCTTCTAACGCAATTACGGACGATTGATCATCTCTAATTATTATCGTCGGTAAATTGATGGCAACGGTTTTTTTTTTTTTTTATCACATTCGTTCTGTTCTTCTCATTTCCTTCACCCAGGTAGAAATTTAATCTTGGCAGAAGCTAACCGCGATCTAGTTATGCTAGTTCTTATCTTGGTGCGGCATAGCTTAACTATACTGCTGCAAGCTCGGTTTGTAACGCTCATTTTAGCTAGCAGCAGGTTGAATTACTTATCTTGGGCCAACCTTCGTAATTTAGCTAGTACCAATATGATCAATTCAGGTTGTAGCAGGCTTCGGGATTTTTAGAGGTAAACGTGAAATAAATTGCAGTATTAACAATCCACTATACAGTTATCATTTATGTTATTAACGTTTATTATCAAAATATACTGAAGAATATTATGGTGGAGTAACAAGTAATAAATTATGGGTATTATATAACTGCAATAAACTTTTAAACTGTGAAGAAAATGTCTTATTCGCTTATATCACTTTTTTCGTCAATCTTCTCTTTTCTGGTCCGATTTATTCTGTAACCTTCCCAATCTTTTGAATTGGTAAAGACTGTTCCTAGTGCGGCATAGACTTTCGATTCGACTGCATTTATCCGGGATGTTAAAGTTTCTGCAGGTCAAAGTAAAATTGTTTAAAGTTTATAGACACTTTCAAAAGCGAAATATCTAAAGAAAAGACATAACGCAGAAGTTGTATCAATTACAGTTACTTTGTAAAAATGAAAATATTACAATAATTACAAAAACATTTAAGAAAGAACCACATGGAAAAATGAATCAGACCGGTCGGAAATCATTGAACTTAACCTCTAAATTATTGTTACGAATTACAAGTCAAGAATAATGAACTATCAAACTTTTCTCCACTAGTAATTATAACAGAGTGAATATTATTTTTACTTACCAGTTTAAATTTGGTCGTTAATCACGTTCAACGAAGAATATCCACAATATAAATATGAATATGAAGTAAACAAACACAGAAAACGTGCGTAACATACCCATCGCTTGCGCATTCGCTTCGCGCAAATTAGCATAGCATAGATACACACCGTATATAACAATGGAAAATTTAATATAATTGCGATATAATTGTATGGTTCATATAGAAGATCTATACGTGTATGACGGTATTAACCAATACCGTCCTAACCAACAAAAATACAAATTTGAGTCTTTAACGTTATTTTATCATTTTAACATTCACTGGATACGTTCATCATATAATAATTCGATTTTTTTCAAAATGTTGGCTAAGACGTTATTGCTTAGTATCATCCATATACCTTTATAAATCGAATCATATAAAATAAAATTGAAAAAGATAAATACGTGAGATGCGTACGTATACTACTTTTATCGATGAACCACGTGTGTACTGAACATTTTAAACATATACATATATGTCACTGTAAGCCTAACCCCACTTTTCGCAAAAGTAAAGCTATCACGTATACTTAGGTCGCGGCTAGGTACAATGCAAAGGTAATAACCAAGCAACATATCTCGAAATCCTGAACTGCAATTGTACCTAGCAGCAACCTAAAGCCAATGTCGCAGTACGAACCTCGCAAGCCAATATTAAATGAGGCTAGCGGCTAGGCTGAAACTTATTCTGCCAAGATAACTTTCTACCTGGGCATCTTCGCCCGTAATTGATCTTTGAACTTTGAACACTTTACTATTATACAGTGAATTACACAATTCTTTCGACGGCCTTGGAAGGTCACCTTCGCGGTCAAGTCTTGAAAAATATATTCATAGACCAATACGCGGTGGGTCGATCGACCATTTCTTTGGATTATTTAAAAGAAAAAAAAAAAAAACTCAATAGGCTCGCGATTTTCCGTCCACACTGTTTTCTTTTTTTACACTGAAATTTTTCGCCATCATTTCTGTCGATTTTTTTGGGGGGGGGGGGGGGGGGGGGGGGGAAACTTGGAATTATAAAAATCTTCGAAACCGTTTCAACATCTAAATACGGCATAATCACGTTCTCATTATTATTTGAGGTCGATAAACGATCGTCACGTATAAATTCCGACGAATCCTCGATTCCCATACATCCACGAATCTAGTGAAATTTAGAAAATCGATTTCTCCCCGATGACTCGCCACATATAGCGTGATAAACATATTCCGATTATAAATATTTTTTTTTGCTTCCTTCATTTAGTTTCTTCCTTTTTCAATCGACGTGCTAACGATTATCTCCTCGTAACAGGATATTTAAATTAAAATCAAACCACGAATGACGCGTGAAATATTATCAGTGCACGGCGATCATGGTATCTAACACTTATCCTACACGGATACTTTCTATCGGTGACGTTTTTTTCTCATTTATTCTAAGAACTTTTGCCCCCAAGTATAATTCTATGGACGTCACGAGAAATTACCAACGGGGAGGAAAAATGCGGTGCGTCGATCGATCGTGAACTCGGTGTCTCTTTTTCCTCCCCAAAATCCTTATTTTCCGGGCCTTCTGTTTCATATCGAGAAAATGAGTAGGGGTGACGGACGAACGCTACTCGTGTTGTACCGGAGTAAAACACACCGGCAGTTGCACATTAGGCGAAATATCCAGATAGCCGAGCCTCTGAACACTTGAATAGGAGAAAATAGGGAAGAAAGAAAAGAGAGATAGGAAAAGTAAAAATAAAGTGAAGATGAAAAAAAACAAGCTGCCTTAGCCAACGTGGACGGGATTCCTTTTTGACGTCGATTTGTCCTCGAATCCGGAACGTGCTGAAGTTTTTTTTTACGTTTTTTTTCTTTCTCTTTCTTCATCCAAGAGTATAAAATGCGCGAGGTTCGGAATATATATGTATACTATGCGATGCGATGCGATGCGGTGCGATGCGATGTGTATACCATAGTACATCGTGGACTGTTCTTTCGCGGACGTTGACGCGCTACTAATGAGTAGAAACCTATTTCAATTTGTTTCATAGTTTGCAATGGTGTATAAAACTCGCGCTGGAAGTCGCGCTTGTAATGGAAAACTGTTGCTCGTATTCATCTCTGTGCGCGCTGCGTAAGACGGGAGAATCTTATTTTTTTTGTTTTTTGTTTTTTTATTTGTTTTCCGTAAATTAATTTCGACAGTATAAAATCATACGAGTTGGGTACGTTGAATATATTAACGATGCTGGATATATAATTAGCCATCAGCTGTGATGTGTATGTATATACCTATACCGTAAGAATCTCAGGAAAGTGAACAACATAGGGAACGCATGAGCGCGAGAGAGAGCTTATGGAAGTTCCGTGAGTGCGAGACAGACAGACTGCCTGCCCCTCCGTTGCCTTCGAGTCCCCACTCCGCCAAATTGTAAACAGACCATCGCTAGAGCTGTGATCTAAGTAAGCGCGTTCGGGTTGAGAGTGTTTTTCTCTCACAATTGATAAAACAAAAACCATTAGCATCAATATGATTGACTTTGTTCCTTTGAATATTAAAAAATTTTCAAAAAAGTTCCCAATTCAAAATGAAGGTTTTCTCATGAAAATATAATTTTTTTTTTGTTAATGTAAATGTATTTAAATCTTTAATGATTCTAATTACAATTATTAATACTTATTATTCTTGATATCACAGACTTTTTTTTATTGATTTTCTTTAAACAGGCTATCACAGCTCTAGCGATAGTCTGTTTACAATTTGGCGGAGTGGGGACTCGAAGGCAACGGAGGGGCAGGCAGTCTGTCTGTCTCGCACTCACGGAACTTCCATAAGCTCTCTCTCGCGCTCATGCGTTCCCTATGTTGTTCACTTTCCTGAGATTCTTACGGTATATGCAAAAGTGGGGTAATTACCTGTAGGTACAATGCACGGGGTGTATGCATGTGTGGCGAAACGTAAATGAGACGCAGCTGCTTTCGATATAACGCTGTAATTTGCGAGGGTTTATTTTTTATGAAGCTTTTTTCGGTTTTGATTATTTACTTGTTTTTTTTCTCTCACTCACCGCGTGTACGATGAAAATGTGAACGGCGTCAAGGGAAGGGACGCGATTTTCGAATCCTCGTAGAAGAAACAGCGCGAAGAGCATTTCGAAAATTGAAAATGCAAAATTCTGACGGCAACGGTTAGTCATTAGTCGGACGCTGATGCGGTGGCACGTTTCGCAGGGTAGTGGAAAAACCTTTTGAGACTTCCCGCTATTAACCGACCAGCGCATTATACATATCTACACATTTTATGGAACAAGGCTACACGGCCACCCGATGGAAAGCTCTCTCTCTGTTTCTCTCGCTTATGCCGATACTTACGAAGATGAAAAAAACTTGCCAGAAGAACCGACGAACTCTCACGCCGCGCTTCCTCAACGCTACGAACGCAGCAAATGAAAGAGAACTCGCTATGCCTAGAGCAATTTTTTCTATTCGGTCGAAAGATGCATAAAATGCGACGTCGTCTCGTAAACGAGGTACCCGTACACATCTGCGGATGTGTGTACACAGTACGTTATACATCGAGGTCGCGAACCTAGTTTAGCTCTATTTTTGCACCATTTCGCACCTCGCGGACTCTCGACTATCGCCCCCTTCTTATCCCCTTTTTCTCTATTCCTCTATTTCTCTTTACCGGACTCTGATAGTGTACCTAAGTATTCGCGCCATGAAACTGTTCCTAAAATATCTACTCAACATCTTAAAAAACCGCTGCGAAATTACCGCGAACCGCTCTACACGTGCGCTCGAAGTAGGTATTAGTTCGAAAAATTTCACTACGATTCCAGATTTATTCCCCCTCAGATTTTCGGACGTCCGATAACGTTATAACTCGTGTTAAACAGCCCATCATCGGCTAATGTAACTTATTCTTTTACTTGCGTACGGTTTTTTTTTTTTTCGTTTTTATTTAAAAATTATTTTTTTTCTTCGGTGTTAACCGACACGGCTCGTCGCTTTTCATCAACGTCGGTTGTGTATACTATAGCGTTACAGCTTGTACCGGAGTAGTTACTAAACGTGTGATCGAAAATATCGTGCAGTTAGTCGTCTATTTTTAACCATAAACCAGACAGCGAAGACGATGACATGAGTTGATACATTAACGGGGTTTATGAATAAAGGAACGGAAAAAGAGAGAAGAAAAACCTGCAGTAAGAATACTTGTAAAATTATCAATGGCGGTTCCGTAGTACCTTATCTTTTTTCGTATTTTTTTTTTTAATTTTTCTCTCAAATGCCCGGATGTACTTACAATTATATACGCATATACGCGAATGTGTGTGTATGACACGTATATATATCGAAATCGCTGTTGCACGGTTGTATACATACATATATATACGAGGGGAGCTTTTGGACTAACGATGCGCGATAATCTCCTTATATAATGTATAAGCGCATGGCAACAAAGCTCCTACATATTTACATTTACATATACGTATACTACTTCCCCCCGCGTTACTACTTATATTATACCTACTCGCATTTTTATGCGTGTATATATCTGTATCCGTTTCGTATGTATATGTGTATATACAGTGTACAACTATATCAATATGCAAATAGAATTCAACTTCGCTAATTATCCCGCCTGCAACGGCAACGACCACCGCGCCGTACATATCGCACAAGTTTACGTATCCGTCTGTATCTACATGCTGCAGCTGATGCTTTTGTTCCGCAGCTTATTTAATGATATTTCAATGCTGCATTTGCTGTTGCCAAAGCCAATAATATTATTTTCAGTTTCTTTTCTCTCTCTCTCTCTCTCTCTCTCTCTCTCTCTCTCTCTCTCTCTTTCTTTCGTTCTATTCCCTTTTCATATGCAGCGGAGAACATTTTTTTCACATCCATGATATATATTTAATCGATACGATTTACTGTACGTTACGAAGTGAATTTCCGTACACCTTTATCCAATGTGCAATATTATGCACGTTCAGGTATGTGGTGGGTAATCGCTTTACGTACACGTATGTGTATGCAACCGACGTGTGTACGACGACTGATTTCTATCCGTATATATATTTAATGTCACAGGCCACGGTGTATGATTTGCACGTCACACGTGATATTTTCATTTCCTATATATTCCGTGCATTTGTATGAAATATTTCTTCTTTTATTTTTCATCGACAAACTGCACGATTATCAAACGTGTGCATCACTTCTCACCGCGGCACATGCATTAATATATGGTCGTTGCAGTCGTTCGTGACACGTGCACGAGCGATTATTTTTTATTTTTTTTGTTTTTATTTTGTTACGTTCTATTTTATCTACTCGTTTATTTATATTTGCTATATTTTTTGCAAAGGAAATGCGGATCTTTTTGCTGCAGAGATTTTTTTTGTTTTTTTTTTCATTTCTTTTTCTTTTCGTCCAATGTATATACATATGTATACGAGCGCGTGAAGTAGATCGTCTTTTGAATAAAAACGTATGTACGTGTACTACATAAAGTTAAAACTGATGCTGCAGTTTCACAATTTTACTGTTACCGCGCTTCTGCTGCCGCTGATGCTGCTTTTATGCAGGCCAACTTAATCATCGATTTATCTGTACGTACAACTCCGTATACCACTGCACCAGTTGATGCAGCTTGCGACGCGTTCGCGTATATATATATGTATACTTACGTGTACGGTATATGCATCGTTTTTCTACGTGTGCAAATATGTTGACAATAATACGCAACGGGGATAGCTCGATGCCAGGAAACACTGCACGTATTGCGATATCAATTTTTAGACACACGTGTAAGTACGTACGGTAGAGTGATATCGTACGTATATGTATGAATTTTATCTGTGTCATTCGATCGGATATGAAAAATTATGTACTTTACCGAGATCCAAGTATTGCGTGACTCGAATGAGATTTATGCTACATGTGCGTATATACGTGTTTCATATATCTCTTTATACTGTATGTACATCCCATTGAATAATTGGCTCTAATTAATCTCGGGATTATAGGTCGTGAGAAGTCCGTCATTTTTCTTTTGATCCGATGCCACCCTATCCTATCCCGTCTTGTTATATATACCAGGGACCATTTCCGACTCTTCCTACTTATTCGTGGTCCCCGCATGGCTCGACTTGTGAGCGAGGAAACCGGACCGCGCGATTCTGCATATCGATCTCCTCGCTTCGAATTCCAAACTTTTCACCACTCGAGACTATCGCTGGAGATTTGTGCATCTTCGATACGTACGAGTTGTTGTCTGCCTAATTTCTGATGTGAAAAAGTTTCACGCGACGTCTACAGACCCAGAGAGGATATTTACGTATTTCGTCGTTCTCGCGCACGTGTTTTAGCGCGTGTCGCCTGATTTTCTTTAATCTTTAATTTTTTAATCTCCTTACAAACACCCTCCGTCTATGTTTTATCGTACCATCGATCTCCGCGTGCCTATATAGTTATACGAATTGCAGCCGCGCCTTTGTGTAGACACTGTGGGCACAAAACGAACGGGAGAGAAAATCACCCTTGTGTGGCAGCCAGCCAGCCAGCCAGCCCTTCCCTTATTTCTCTTTTACTTTTTCTTCCTTTTCTTCCCTTATTCGTCCCTAATGCCTACCGCGTAAGGGGCGTCCGTTGCGACCAGAATCAACATCGTACACATGGACATTATACGTATAGTATATTTATATGGATAAATAATTGCAGTATGTACGAGCGCGGGACTCGCGTGTGTGTTTGTACGTACAACTCGTAGTACATTCACCCTCGCCTGTATGTCATTATTATCATCTACCGGGTGACTATCTATACATATATTTATACATGCATATCCGCGAGGCCACAAAAAAATTCAGATCTCTCTTCGTATTTTTACCATCGTAATTATCATATTCACACATGCGGTGATGATTTGGTGGTCAAAGAAAAAAAGAAATAAAACTGAAACAATTATCAATTTCGCACGGGGCATGTGATATATAATATAACTCGTCGTCCTTGCGAGAAAAAAAGAATTTCACCCACCTCGTGTATCGATGCATTATTTTTATTTATTTATTTTTTTTGTCGTTGGCGAATGGGATTCGATTTTTACGAATCATGGAACACCCCATAGATTGGATATCGAGTACTTACAGTATCTCTGTGTACTTCAACGTCCGTTCGTTCGGTTCGGCATATAAATTGTATCGTAATTGTAGAGAATTTCCGAGGCTCCTGTGTCTCCGCGTATAGGATCAGTTTGTAAAAATGAGGATACGGATGTGACGAATCGTATACGCTCGGAGGGAAAGGGTAAAGCTGCATTCGCAACTCTTTTGCACTCCCTTTTATCGCGCGATAAAAAATAATAAGTTTTAACAGAACAAAAAGGTTAAAAACATGCGCGACGTACGCACGTATACGTGTACACCTAAAATTTCATATAGCAACGGCAACGGCAACGGCAACGAAGGCAAAGGCGGGACGAAACGAATAGCAGGAAATACGGGCAGCCGCACCCTTGGGAATGTCTGCAGTCTATGCTACAACCTTACGTATACACCTTTTAATTATACCGTTCTAGACGGCCACGAGCCGAGGGAGGGAAGTATAATCTCATGTAAAATAGTTGAATCGAAATCGTGCCTACGTAGACTGTGTTTCTCACGAATCGAAAAGGGGATATTTATCGCGTCCGTGGTAATCGCTACAATGAGATTGGGTGAAAGTACAATTATCATCTTCGTCATCGTTGTTGCTCTGTAATTATTATTATCATTATTATTGTTTTTCAACTCGAGTAGCACGTGACTATACGAGTACAGATATACATATACATATGTATTTGTTCGTTTCGATTTACTAAGGTTTCCGATAACTTAATTTTAACGTGCAGCGGCATACATCACGTGCAATGATCGAAGAAAGAGGAAAAAGAAAAAGTTACTCAGCTTTTTTCCAGTTGCATAACGTGAAATAGAAAAATAATTTTGAAAATTTAGCGTTACATTCGATCGCGAAAAATTCGAAGACTCGATGATTAACAAAAAAAGAGTCTCCGAGATACGTATTTCTAATTTTTAATCGTCATCTTCCTCTCTATATGTAAATACTGTTTGAACTTAATATTCTCGTAGCGTCTGACGAAGATATTCAGGTATATACCTATGCGTGCTACGAACGTCAGTACATATGTATTGTACATTACGAATGTTGTCAAAAGACCGAAGAAAGGAATGCCGTGTCAACTCAACTCGTTACCACTATAAGGTCTGCGGACATGTAGCATCCGGTAATAAATAAATAAACTTTCCCACTTCCCAAGTTTTACACCCTAAAGTTAGTTATGAAATATATATTCCAGTATGAAATGAATTCACAAGAATTATACCATACACGGGACGAGAGGGTTGGATTTTTATTTTCTTCTAAACACTGTGTGCCCTGTACAGAATTTTGTTCGTTTTCTTTTATTCTCTGGTCCTAGAAATGAAGAGGGAAAGAAAATCTTTTTGTAGGAAACACTTCAGGAAGGAGTTGTCAACTTGACGGATACGAGTGTTTTCTATTATTTTGTTTGAAGAAAAGAAATGTATGTACATTTTTCTCGAAGGATAGAAAGACTGTTTTATGGGGGCGTAGATAAAACAATAGGAAACTGTTCGAGACATTTACGTCGGTCATATTCATACGTGTATCGCGTAGGATCATAACCAATAGAGGGAAAAAATTTTAAATTCGTTTTATCAGTTCGACCGGATTCGGTCAACGAATAACAAAACGATGTTATACTCGTGGCCTTTAACGATCAGTTTACGCCGGTCTACGATAAAATTTTTTTAACGATGAATCATTCCGATGAAAACTTCGAATATTATTGACTCTATTACATTACGACTCCTAAACAATGATAACGATACGCCACCTGAACCGACCGAAAATTACGGTCCACATTTTTTTTCACATACGGCTCGGACCGATCCCAAGAGAATTTTTGAACCTTGAGGCATCATTTAGCCGTTTAATGTCACGTACCATCAGCCCTATAATTACGAATATTGTGCGTACGCACCTACTTATCAACTAATCTATGTAATTTAAATGAATATGAATAGTAAATATGTAATAATAATTTACGGATTGTGCATTGTTGTTTATGAAACTGAATATCAATGCACCCGTATACTATAAGCGATTCTTAGTATTATGATATTATATAGGCATGTAAGAAAATTTACAAACGACCTTTAAAACGTTACATACGTGTGTACGTACAACCTGAGTGACTCATAACCGAACTAACTACATTCTGTCGTGCACATAAATTACATGACATATACAGCTGAGGAATTTCTAAGCTTTAATTATTATTTATCAGATACGTCGAATAGTTTCATAGTTTAAATAGATTTTCTTCTAAATTTGTCTCACCTCTCATTATCACTTCGACCCAGATTACAGTTTCCGTATTTGCTTTTGATTAGCCAGAACGAAAAAAAACGATCTTCGACAATCGTTGAAACTTACACCGACGAAGAACCATGAAATTGAAAGGATAAAATTTTAATAATATCTTTTCATTTTCCGTTTGTTTCAGCAACTTAAAGATGAGTTGGGTGAAGTTGTCGCTGAAATGGAAGCAATGGAGGGCGGTGGTCTGGCGTCGGACGAGACGAAACCATCGAATAAAACTAAGCAAACGACCATCGGTAGAAAAAAATTCAATATGGATCCAAAAAAAGGGATAGAATATCTTATAGAACACAATCTATTGGCATCGACACCGGAAGATGTTGCTCAATTTTTGCACAAAGGCGAAGGATTGAACAAAACTGCGATAGGCGATTACCTCGGAGAGCGACATGATTTCAACGAAAGAGTGCTAAAAGCTTTCGTCGAACTTCATGATTTTACGGATCTGATATTGGTGCAAGCATTGAGACAATTTTTATGGTCGTTTAGACTGCCCGGCGAAGCGCAAAAAATTGATCGAATGATGGAATGCTTCGCTCAAAGATACTGTCAACTTAATCCAAATATTTTTACAAATACCGACACGTGTTATGTACTCAGTTTTGCTATCATTATGCTGAATACCTCTCTGCACAATCCTAGTGTCAAGGATAAGCCTAGTACGGAACAATTCATTTCCATGAACAGAGGAATTAATAACGGCGGTGATCTTCCCAGGGAACTTTTGGTGGTTAGTATTTATTTGTTTATTTATTTATTTATTTATTTATTTATTTATTTCAAGGTTCAATTTCCTTTTTTCCTATATTTCTTTTTTACTATTTTTTTCCTCGAAAATATGCGCAATTTCTGAAAACATATGCGATGTGATCCAAAATTATACTTACCACGCGTTTGCATAATTTTGACTCCATTTTATTTTCTATTATTTCGTTTTCTTTCTATTACTGTGAATTACAAAAGGCACATTAATCACTGGATTTCTAGTATGAAATACCTTATAGGAGACTCACTATATCTAGAGGATCATTATTGTAAGAAACAACCACTTCTGACTAACCTTTCTGATGCATACACATGTGATACATGTCGACTTGCGTCACACGTCATATAGTAATACGAAATGATACAGTTGCGCGACTTATCGTTTATTTTACTTGAAATAATCGCTCTGTACGTTGGATCGATGGATATTTTTTTCTCCCTCTTCTTCTACTCGTCTTTCTCAATTTCCGACTTACTGTAGAAATTTCTATTCATTCATTTATTTATTTATTTTTTACCGCCGCGCAGGCCGGATTGTTCGCCAATTTTTTTAAGCTGTTTAGCTTGAGATATCATATAGTTATACTTTATTGAATGAAAAATATATACATGGAGGTATAAAAAAAAATCAATCGAATTCTAGGGCGGATGCGTTCAATGTCATGTTGTTCACGATTAGCGCTCGTGATTGAAACTATGCCAAGAAAATTCTGTGAACTAAAATATCGTGTGCGAATTTTTTTGATTTATTTGTTATTCTTATTTTATTTTTCTTATTCTGTAAAACGTTGACGATTAAGATTTTTAAACGGTACAGAACTTTGGCGAACTCAAATCGATCGGCACGTTTTTTTTTTACGTTTTTTCTTCTCGAAGTAATTATAATTTCTGGATGACGTAACTGACAGCCTTCTTGTTATAATCGATGACTGGAATATATTCGTTGTAGTCAAATAACTCGCTTAGCATTTTTATTTTCTGATTCTAGATATTTTTTTTCTCTCATTATTTTGTTTTATTTCGTGTGAATTCATCCAAGTATTTTACCGTTACAGAGTTTGTACGAGAGCATAAAAACCGAACCTTTTAAAATTCCTGAGGACGATGGAAACGACCTCATGCACACGTTCTTCAACCCGGATAAAGAAGGATGGCTTTGGAAACAAGGTAAATTCAAAGAAATCCTTGCTATCTAGACGACCAAATGTGTTGTATAGTAAGCTAGTACATTTGCTCCCTTTTTATTTGCAAATCTATTCGTTTTTTTTTCAACCGAATGATGAACAATTATTACAAAAAAGGATTTTTGGATTTTTCTTTAATTGTGACTTGCATGATGATTTTCTATGATCCAAAAAAAAAAAAAAAAATGATAACTTAATAAACAAAAATGAAAGATGGCTGCCTGAATTTCCAAACGTTTGCGCATAAAATAGATGAAATGAAATTTTTAAATGTTAGTTATCTGTTTTGTGTGATAATGGTTATAAAATTGAAAAACTTTCTCATATACCATGTAATTTTTTCTAACTCACAAAAAATTGCTTTGTCCCTCTGCTGCCCTGTCGGAGCCAGCAGGTAAATTAATTCTATCTGTTTAACGTTTATTCTTAAATCCTATGAATTGAAATATTGTTACAGGTGGAAGGTACAAAAGTTGGAAGCGACGTTGGTTCATTTTAAACGACAATTGCTTGTACTATTTTGAATATACAACGGACAAAGAACCACGAGGAATTATACCGCTTGAAAATATTCAAGTTAGGGAAGTACAAGATCGGCACAAGCCTCATTGCTTCGAATTGTATGCAGCTGGGTCAGAATTTATCAAAGCTTGTAAAACGGACAGCGAAGGAAAAGTCGTAGAAGGTAAGAAGAATGAGAATTAATAATTTTTTATCGTATTCTCACCTAAATAAATATATTCATTGAGTTGAGTTTCACGAAAAACTCGAAATAAATGACAGAAATCAGTTAATAAATGTTATAAAATTTATAGAGTGCTATATTTCCATGTGATGAGTAATTGAATATCTCCTTTTTCCCCAGGGAAACACACGGTATACAGGATGTCTGCCGCGACGGATGAGGAGAAAGATGAATGGATAAAATGCGTCCGGTACGTAAAACCTTATTCCGTAGTTTGTGATAATGATTGCATTTTTGGTCGAAACTTCGATATTTCAGTCAGTTATATTCGTTGATGATTGAAAATAATTCTCCCGAATAATTATTTATTCATTTATTCTATTTTTTTTCCATTCCAGGCAAAGTATATCACACAATCCTTTCTACGATATGTTAGCTGCTCGGAAGAAAAAGGCGCAGAAAACAAACGTCCACTCTAAGAGTTAAGCGTATTTGATAGAAAAAACTGAGTTGACTTTTGGCTCAGTGTTGCACAAGACTGTATAATGTTCAGGACGTTCGGAGTTCTGCGCAGCTTTGGAGATCGTCCCGGGTCGTCCGATGGAAAAGTACCGACATCGAGTACTGGACATGGAAAAATAAGTGTGAAGTTGTTCTCCCCGTGAAAACTACTCTACGTTACAGGAACCACCGTGACCAGTGATATCCTGTTGTACCTTTGGCCTGGATAGCTAACTCTGAAATCAGATTGTAAATATTAGTTTTTAGCTTTGAGCTTACGCAGAGATTGAGGTTTTCACATGAATTGAAGTTAACGAACAAAGATAACCTCTGAACGTTTCCATAAAATCATTTTCGTTGTATTCATGTTTCGCGCGTGTGTACTGTTGATATTGAATTCATGAAAATTATTAATTCGAGGATCAAATACTCTGATGATTTTTAAATGATTTTTAACGATCAAAAACATTTTGTTTCTAGTGTACAGGAAGAAAGTTTAAATCAGTTTCAAATCAAGAAATATGAATTTACTAAGGAAAATGACTTTCGGAGCAGATAGATTCTTCATAGTTGCAAGGTTATTCTCATTTGGTTATAGAGTTAGCTTTCAAAGTAATGCGGTAAACTCTGCATAGTCGGTGAGTAGCTTCTGCAACGTAATTACTACGAAGAAAGATTTAATTTTTCCATTTCTCAAATAAATGAGATGTATCAAAGCTTCCGGAGGATGTGATGATACGCAGACGAATACAGGTTAGCGACCGATTAGAATTAGCTGTTGAAATATGAGTTTGCTACAGTTTATTCGACGTTGATTTGCTTTATTCTGTTTCGTTGGCAATTGAAACGAACTTCCAGAATTCAGGCTCATCCTCGCAATTATTTATATTAATACAAGAAAAGAAAGCTTTCGTTGAAGTTACTCTGCACAATTTTCAACGTGTTGAATGAAAACAGGTAGAAGGAAGGTGAGCAAGGAAGTTATGAAACATACTTCAAAATCCCGACTAAATTATTAGTCTTTTTTTTTCTAATAGCCTGGAAGACAAGCGTCTTGAAAGCTTTAATATTAAATTTATCTTTGCCTAGAATAGGCTTACAAATGAACCTCTAAGTGGGACGTGTAAACTTCGAATAAATATTATGTACCTATTAACGTCTTAGCGCCACTCCAAGATGGCCCCGATTAAAGCTTTGTTATCAAAAATAAAAATAAAAAGCTTTGTCGTCTGAAAAAATTAAAAATCTAAATAATCATATCGATAACGGACCTAGTCCGATCAGATTACTGATAATTATTTGTTAGTCGAAGGTATTATATAATAAATAAGCATTAAATGATCGGAGGGATACAAAGCGTGTATAAATGTGATAGCTGTTTATTTATTTGAACAAATGTAAAAATAGACATTAGATACATAATAATTGGTAATTAATTAATTGAAGAATTTATAATATACTGTAATTAATTAAGTACTGTACTATTTTAGTACAGGTTTGTAAGTATGGCTTGTTGAGTAGCCAAATGACAGAATATTCGCTCCCTATTACCCTATGTATATTAATTAATTATCTGCATTACATACGTTTATGTATGCATGTGTATGTTCTTATTTACCAATATACATAAATATTTATATATACATAATATGAATGTATAAAATGGAAATAATACTCATGTATAATGTATACATATATTCTATATACATGCAAACATACGCGCTCGTCGCCACCGGATGTTTAAAAGAATGCATATGTAATTTGACAAATTGACAATATACCCGTGTGCGTTTGTATATACATTTTTTTAAATATCATCTATCAATTATTCATTTGTTCGTGTGCGTTATAGAAATTTCATTATTCGATAAATACTTGAAAGACAAAAAAGATATTGAAGGATCTGTAGGGTTTTCAGAGTGAACATTTAATTCACTTTGAAAAGGACTCAAGTTTTATTTTATTTATTTTTATTTGTAATTTTATTTTATTTGTTTTTGTTTATTTTCTACAAAGCTATTATGAATCTAAACGGTATGAGTCTTGTATGATTCCTTTCCTTAAAAAGTAGATATCGATGATTGTATAGATACTGATCCGTCATATACAGGCATTTAGAAAGTGAATTTTTACTTGAAAAAGAAAAAAGTAGAAAAAATAAAAATGAAGAGCCATAATTGATTGAAAATAATACTAAATCAGACATCGAAAACGCCTTATACTGTGACAAGTTAAAACCTAATTGAATAACAGGATCATATAAATATAAAAATAAAATGAAAATGAATAAATAAAAATACCTAATCAAAAACTGGATAAAGTTCTTAGATTTTTTAACGTTCACACTTTTCTAGGAGATGATTATTATTGTCGTTATAGTTTTGATTTTTAAACGGCGGTTTAGAAGTCAGATTATAACCGAATAATGATGATAATAGAGACAATGGACTAGGGGTACCAATCGACTCATAATTATTTGCCCGTCCCAAATGAACTGCACCAATTTAATCTATAACTTAAAATTTTTCTATTCGTACTGTATACCGAGAAAAACCAACACAAAATCAAAAAATCCTATATGATAATAATATCGTGACCATATAAATAATATGAAATTATAGTGGTATGCCAGTTGATTTTTTGGTGTGCACATCACTTAAAAATTGTATGTAATATTTTTTCTGTTTCAATTGGAATGAACCAAGAACAAAGAGACCGAAAAAATTGAAATAATGTATATAGACTTGTCACTCTTTCCAATTTTTAGATTTTACTATTGCCAGAAATGGTACGTGAATATTTTTTTCCATTTGCTCGAAAACACGAAAATACCAAGTACTTTCTGGATAACATTTCATTGAATGTTTATTCATCGCATTCGTTCGCAATTTTCGAAACAACTGTCATTATATAGTGTCTCAAATAATAAATACCCTTCGTGAAATTATATAGTGTAATATTCGATAACGAATTGTTATATTTAACATAAAATTGTCAAATAACAACTTTTAGAAAGAGAAGAAAATACATGAAGTAAATAAAATAAATAAGCCATGAATATAGATGAAAATTATTGTTTCACTCAATTGTAACTCACACAGGCTCTTGTTTGTGGATAATTGGACACCTTGCAGATAAACAAAATTCTTAAAAGTGATGATAGTTACAAGGAAACTAATGAAAATCTCTTCAGAAAATATGAAACTGCTGAAAATATTGTTTTTTTACGAAACCCTAACGTACAGCAGAAGTAGATTGAGGGATTAGTGTGTTGAAACAGTGTACATGAACACTGTTCGACATAAAAGTATAAACAGTTGGCTTTAAGAAATTAATATTATCGTCATGATTGTTAATACTGTTACTATTATTATAATTGAAACATGTATGAAGTATTTCGAGAGTTTTATAATTTAGTAGCTTGTTATCTGTAAGGCCTTCAATTGTTGTGAAACATTTGTAAAATATCTTGTATTATTATTTTATTCTATTCTATCCTTAACTTTTTTGTATATTCAGTTGTATATTATTTTTACTCTATTGAGAAAATTATTGAAATAATGATAATCATAAAATTGTGTACCATATGAAGACAATGTATTATTATAAGGAGATGAATAAAAATTCGTTTTTATTTCTTACAAAAGTAAAATGAGAAAGTTCATTTAATATGCATATAAGTTCGTAAGGTAGAAATAAATCATCATTCAAGTGTCAGCATGGGAAAATCTTGATTGTTTGTGGGTCGCGAAATTGGCGATGATTCTGTGATTCAATTCATCCCCAATTATTGAATATTTCTTCTTCTGTCACAAAAGGAAAATGGAATGCCTCGAAAAAACTTTGCCCTACATCTGCCACATAAGACTCGTCGATGCACTGCATGATTCTTTGTTGGATTCGCAAAACGGATGAAAATACATACATTATTTATCCTAAAGCGATAGATCTACTTTCGGGATTATTTAGATACAATGTGACACAGAACCTCTATTATCAATGAAACTTGTTGATTGTTGAGAAAGATTTTTCTGTATGAATAAATCAAAAATATACCTGATAATGGGTTCAAATTTATTTTCTCCTATTGGTTAATCCGTTGCCAAGAAAGTCCCTTCACATTGAAAAAATGATAAAATTAACGAATACACGTGATTGCATATGCTTAGCCCTGCAAGCGACTAACTAGCTAGTGTCTAAATGTGATAGCAAAAGAGTAGAATCGAATGCAAAAGATTGGAGGCATGCACATGATGAGGCACCAAGTCTCGGACCACCTCCTCGAGTTTCATGTTCTCCTGATACAAATACCTGCTTTTGCACAAACTTTGCAATTTCGGAGCCGGTATTCTAGAGCTCTGACTTATCGCTTCCGGTGTGCATAAGATCATGATTAATAAATTGAATACAAGCATGCATAGGCTCAGTCCTGCAAGCGACTAACTAGCTAGTGTCTTGATCTTATATCAAAAGGGAAGGACCGAATGCAAAAGATTGGAGGCATGCACATGATGAGGCACCAAGTCTCGGACCACCTCCTCGAGTTTCATGTTCTCCTGATACAAATACCTACTTTTGGGCGAACTTTGCATTTTCAGGGCCGGTATTCTAGAGCTCTAACTTATCGCCTCTGGTGTGCATATGAGCAAAATGAATCTATTGAATGCAAGCATGCATAGGCTCAGTCCTGCATGCGACTAACTAGCTGGTGTCTTGATGTGATAGCAAAAGAGTAGAATCAAATGCAAAAGATTGCAAGCATGCACATGATGAGGCACCAGGTCTCGGACCACCTCCTCGAGTTTCATGTTCTCCTGATACAAATACCTACTTTTGGGCGAACTTTGCATTTTCAGGGCCAGTATTCTAGAGCTCTGACTTATCGCTTCCGGTGTGCATATGAGCATGATTGATCTATTGAATGCAAGCATGCATAGGCTCAGTCCTGCAAGCGACTAACTAGCTAGTGTCTTGATCTTATATCAAAAGGGAAGGACCGAATGCAAAAGATTGGAGGTATGCACATGATGAGGCACCAAGTCTCGGACCACCTCCTCGAGTTTCATGTTCTCCTGATACAAATACCTACTTTTGGGCGAACTTTGCATTTTCAGGGCCGGTATTCTAGAGCTCTAACTTATCGCCTCTGGTGGGCATATGAGCAAAATGAATCTATTGAATGCAAGCATGCATAGGCTCAGTACTGCATGCGACTAACTAGCTGGTGTCTTGATGTGATAGCAAAAGAGTAGAATCAAATGCAAAAGATTGCAAGCATGCACATGATGAGGCACCAGGTCTCGGACCACCTCCTCGAGTTTCATGTTCTCCTGATACAAATACCTACTTTTGGGCGAACTTTGCATTTTCAGGGCCGGTATTCTAGAGCTCTGACTTATCGCTTCCGGTGTGCATATGAGCATGATTGATCTATTGAATGCAAGCATGCATAGGCTCAGTCCTGCAAGGACTAACTAGCTAGTGTCTTAATGTGATAGCATAAGAGTAGAATCAAATGCAAAAGATTGCAGGCATGCACATGATGAGGCACCGGGTCTTGGACCACCTCCTCGAGTTTCATGTACTCCTGATACAAATACCTACTTTTGGGCGAACTTTGCATTTTCAGGGCCGGTATTCTAGAGCTCTGACTTATCGCTTCCGGTGTGCATATGAGCATGATTGATCTATTGAATGCAAGCATGCATAGGCTCAGTCCTGCAAGCGACTAACTAGCTAGTGTCTTGATCTCATAGCAGAAGGGAATGATCAAATACAGAAGATTGAAGGCATGCACATGATGAGGCACCGGGTCTCGGACCACCTTCTCGAGTTTCATGTTCTCCTGATACAAATACCTACTTTTGGGCAAACTTTGCATTTTCAGGGCCGGTATTCTAGAGCTCTAACTTATCGCCTCTGGTGTGCATATGAGCAAAATGAATCTATTGAATGCAAGCATGCATAGGCTCAGTCCTGCATGCGACTAACTAGCTGGTGTCTTGATGTGATAGCAAAAGAGTAGAATCAAATGCAAAAGATTGCAAGCATGCACATGATGAGGCACCAGGTCTCGGACCACCTCCTCGAGTTTCATGTTCTCCTGATACAAATACCTACTTTTGGGCGAACTTTGCATTTTCAGGGCCAGTATTCTAGAGCTCTGACTTATCGCTTCCGGTGTGCATATGAGCATGATTGATCTATTGAATGCAAGCATGCATAGGCTCAGTCCTGCAAGCGACTAACTAGCTAGTGTCTTGATCTTATATCAAAAGGGAAGGACCGAATGCAAAAGATTGGAGGCATGCACATGATGAGGCACCAAGTCTCGGACCACCTCCTCGAGTTTCATGTTCTCCTGATACAAATACCTACTTTTGGGCGAACTTTGCATTTTCAGGGCCGGTATTCTAGAGCTCTAACTTATCGCCTCTGGTGTGCATATGAGCAAAATGAATCTATTGAATGCAAGCATGCATAGGCTCAGTCCTGCATGCGACTAACTAGCTGGTGTCTTGATGTGATAGCAAAAGAGTAGAATCAAATGCAAAAGATTGCAAGCATGCACATGATGAGGCACCAGGTCTCGAACCACCTCCTCGAGTTTCATGTTCTCCTGATACAAATACCTACTTTTGGGCGAACTTTGCATTTTCAGGGCCGGTATTCTAGAGCTCTGACTTATCGCTTCCGGTGTGCATATGAGCATGATTGATCTATTGAATGCAAGCATGCATAGGCTCAGTCCTGCAAGCGACTAACTAGCTAGTGTCTTGATCTTATATCAAAAGGGAAGGACCGAATGCAAAAGATTGGAGGCATGCACATGATGAGGCACCAAGTCTCGGACCACCTCCTCGAGTTTCATGTTCTCCTGATACAAATACCTACTTTTGGGCGAACTTTGCATTTTCAGGGCCGGTATTCTAGAGCTCTAACTTATCGCCTCTGGTGTGCATATGAGCAAAATGAATCTATTGAATGCAAGCATGCATAGGCTCAGTCCTGCATGCGACTAACTAGCTGGTGTCTTGATGTGATAGCAAAAGAGTAGAATCAAATGCAAAAGATTGCAAGCATGCACATGATGAGGCACCAGGTCTCGGACCACCTCCTCGAGTTTCATGTTCTCCTGATACAAATACCTACTTTTGGGCGAACTTTGCATTTTCAGGGCCGGTATTCTAGAGCTCTGACTTATCGCTTCCGGTGTGCATATGAGCATGATTGATCTATTGAATGCAAGCATGCATAGGCTCAGTCCTGCAAGCGACTAACTAGCTAGTGTCTTGATCTCATAGCAGAAGGGAATGATCAAATACAGAAGATTGAAGGCATGCACATGATGAGGCACCGGGTCTCGGACCACCTTCTCGAGTTTCATGTTCTCCTGATACAAATACCTACTTTTGGGCAAACTTTGCATTTTCAGGGCCGGTATTCTAGAGCTCTAACTTATCGCCTCTGGTGTGCATATGAGCAAAATAAATCTATTGAATGCAAGCATGCATAGGCTCAGTCCTGCAAGGACTAACTAGCTAGTGTCTTAATGTGATAGCATAAGAGTAGAATCAAATGCAAAAGATTGCAGGCATGCACATGATGAGGCACCGAGTCTTGGACCACCTCCTCGAGTTTCATGTACTCCTGATACAAATACCTGCTTCTGCACAAACTTTGCAATTTCGGAGCCGGTATTCTAGAGCTCTGACTTATCGCTTCCGGTGTGCATAAGATCATGATTAATAAATTGAATACAAGCATGCATAGGCTCAGTCCTGCAAGCGACTAACTAGCTAGTGTCTTGATTTTATATCAAAAGGGAAGGACCGAATGCAAAAGATTGGAGGCATGCACATGATGAGGCACCAAGTCTCGGACCACCTCCTCGAGTTTCATGTTCTCCTGATACAAATACCTACTTTTGGGCGAACTTTGCATTTTCAGGGCCGGTATTCTAGAGCTCTAACTTATCGCCTCTGGTGTGCATATGAGCAAAATGAATCTATTGAATGCAAGCATGCATAGGCTCAGTCCTGCATGCGACTAACTAGCTGGTGTCTTGATGTGATAGCAAAAGAGTAGAATCAAATGCAAAAGATTGCAAGCATGCACATGATGAGGCACCAGGTCTCGGACCACCTCCTCGAGTTTCATGTTCTCCTGATACAAATACCTACTTTTGGGCGAACTTTGCATTTTCAGGGCCGGTATTCTAGAGCTCTGACTTATCGCTTCCGGTGTGCATATGAGCATGATTGATCTATTGAATGCAAGCATGCATAGGCTCAGTCCTGCAAGCGACTAACTAGCTAGTGTCTTGATCTTATATCAAAAGGGAAGGACCGAATGCAAAAGATTGGAGGCATGCACATGATGAGGCACCAAGTCTCGGACCACCTCCTCGAGTTTCATGTTCTCCTGATACAAATACCTACTTTTGGGCGAACTTTGCATTTTCAGGGCCGGTATTCTAGAGCTCTAACTTATCGCCTCTGGTGTGCATATGAGCAAAATGAATCTATTGAATGCAAGCATGCATAGGCTCAGTCCTGCATGCGACTAACTAGCTGGTGTCTTAATGTGATAGCAAAAGAGTAGAATCAAATGCAAAAGATTGCAAGCATGCACATGATGAGGCACCAGGTCTCGGACCACCTCCTCGAGTTTCATGTTCTCCTGATACAAATACCTACTTTTGGGCGAACTTTGCATTTTCAGGGCCGGTATTCTAGAGCTCTGACTTATCGCTTCCGGTGTGCATATGAGCATGATTGATCTATTGAATGCAAGCATGCATAGGCTCAGTCCTGCAAGCGACTAACTAGCTAGTGTCTTGATCTCATAGCAGAAGGGAATGATCAAATACAGAAGATTGAAGGCATGCACATGATGAGGCACCGGGTCTCGGACCACCTTCTTGAGTTTCATGTTCTCCTGATACAAATACCTACTTTTGGGCAAACTTTGCATTTTCAGGGCCGGTATTCTAGAGCTCTAACTTATCGCCTCTGGTGTGCATATGAGCAAAATAAATCTATTGAATGCAAGCATGCATAGGCTCAGTCCTGCAAAGACTAACTAGCTAGTGTCTTAATGTGATAGCATAAGAGTAGAATCAAATGCAAAAGATTGCAGGCATGCACATGATGAGGCACCGGGTCTTGGACCACCTCCTCGAGTTTCATGTACTCCTGATACAAATACCTACTTTTGGGCAAACTTTGCATTTTCAGGGCCGGTATTCTAGAGCTCTAACTTATCGCTTCCGGTGTGCATATGAGCATGATTGATCTATTGAATGCAAGCATGCATAGGCTCAGTCCTGCAAGCGACTAACTAGCTAGTGTCTTGATCTCATAGCAAAAGAGTAGAATCAAATGCAAAAGATTGCAGGCATGCACATGATGAGGCACCGGGTCTCGGACCACCTCCTCGAGTTTCATGTACTCTTGATACAAATACCTACTTTTGGGCAAACTTTGCATTTTCAGGGCCGGTATTCCAAAGCTCCACCTTATCGCGGCCGGTTCGTGTACAAGCATGATTGAGTAATTGAATGTTCAGGCAGGAATATGCATCGTTCTGCATATAACTACACGATGTTCTGTTGATTTAGCTAATGAAGTGTGCAGGGTTGCGATGAATAGTTCATCAACAAGTGCGTATTGGTAGGTATTGAGATTTATTGATAAATCAATGTTCAAAACCACGTGTTGAAATATTGTGATGCCTCGATTGGCTCGTTTTTTAGATACATTCATTTTTCATAATCATAAAGAGTCACAATTGAGCGGACAACATTCGTTTTTCTACTGAGGTAAGATTAATAACTGAATAGTTTATCACAAAATATAGACATAATCACAGCATATTCGTATGTATGGTATCACTCATTACTACTAATCAGTTTGGATAAGTTCGAGAAAAAAGCACAACTCATTGGTACCAATCATCTTCAGTAAACATACGATGGAAGGCTTTGTAGATGCTGGGAGGATAGCCTCGTAGTTTTGATGAGCGGCCAAACTTCTCTTCAGGATGCATGTCTGTCACCTAAACAAAAGAATTGAACGTCGGTGAATATACGGGATAAACGTAAAATGAAGCTGAGGTAAAATGGAGTCAACTCGGAAGATATCACGCCTAGCTCAATGCACTCGGCGTATCCGCTTTTTCCAGGACGAAATACGCTGGAAAAGCATCCTACGATTAATGTTTCAAATATTGCACCTCTTACCCCCACAAAACATCATTTTTCTCTAGACTTGAGCCGAAATTCAACTCATGTTGTCATGTAGTATCCTACGGTATTCCTATGTATTCTGAATTCAGGAATCCGAATCTGAAAGCCGAATAATTTTATTTTTAAAATTGACCGAGTTATCGCCAATTTATCGCTTCAAAATGTTAAAAATTTAAGATGTCTCAATAGAAATTACTACTAACTGATAGATATTCTGATCGATGTATCCATACTCCTTATGTCAAAATAGATTAGAAAAGTGTTCTACGAGTGATTTCCAAAATACGACACACTTTCGACTGAAAAAATGGTAAGCACAAAGCCTTCGATTTTTCTTAAAATTCGGAATTGAAAAGAAACTATTTTTCCTATCAGTTTTACGAGATATTCTCAGGAAATTTTAGCCATTTGAATTCGTTCCGAGCTCAACTTTTTCCGAGCACTTGAATTCAGGCAAACTTACGATGTTGTCATACTTGCATTGCGGAATTGCGAATAACCAGGCACGTATGGGGTGTAGCAATGATTCGGTGATTCGCAGCATGTACGCAAAATACCTTCAGGTATATCGTGGACAATGAACCCAATGCACTGTCAATATATAAATGTATATTTTATTCTGATACTTATTTACCAGCATGAAGTATAATTCTGTTACTTATTTTTCATATGAAAGTATGTATACGTATACATTGGTGTCGTGGATAACAGTCAGGAATTAATAATACACTAAGTTTCCATCGTCTAACGCTATGTATCGACGTCATAACGATAATGATAATAATATTAGTTGTAATAATAATTGATATAATAATAATAAAAAATGATAATTCTGTTATTAATAGTGTAAAGATATACAGATCTGTCTTAAAATATAATTCAAATCGATCTCCTTCTATAAACCTATACAACGTTGATAGTTTATATTTCTGGAGTTACGTTTATATCATCCCTCCAATTGTACATATAATTTGCATTACGTACCGGTCTGTCGATAATCATAATTTATAACTAAGCACGCTGAACGAATGCGTCATACGTTAATCACGCATCGTTTATTCGTGTAGTAATCGTTGTTTGAGAACAAATTTTCAATCAAATCTTACCGAATATGCTACCAAGATAATCCCGTAGATCGGTCCATCGTGCCGCTGAGAGAATTCAAACTTAAATACGGTCAAAGATGAGAATACCGGCATTATTAATTGGCACTTTATTTGCGTGAATATAAACTATTATATATAATATTCCATACGAACAATTCTGATTAGATCAAGTCCAGTTTCATATGATTATCATCGATTCTCTAGTTACATACTTAGAATACTACACATCATATTTATCAGCATTCTTTTATTCATTTATTGATATTTCGTTTACGCGTGTATAAGATACACATATAATTTACATAATAATTTTTGAAAATTTTTAGAAATGTAAAAATTTGAATAACCCGAACTGAATAAAAATGAATTGAGCATTAAGTAAAATATAATATTTTTTCTACTCTGCCAATAGAAACATGCAGTCAAAAATGAATTTCAACATTGATTGAATTGGATTGCTTCGTGGTATAAACCCATTGACCTCAATTGTTATTGTATTGCGAGTGAAATTTAAAAAAATCAATCATTCATATCTACCGAAGAAACGGGAACAGCACCCGACCGATCGGCAGATCTGGTTATACAGACTTCGTCGGCGATAAAGTTGATTTCAAAATCAATATTGATGACTTTAAACGAATGGTGAATATTAAACGAAAGTTGTCAACAAGTAGAAGCCGATTTAATATCCTCACAATAACAAAAAAAATTAACGGCAACGGGGCGCAAATGAATCCTGATAAGAATTGCATGCATTTGGCATATAGAAATTAGAAAAATATATTCTTCCCGATTCAATCCCGCTTTCTACTGCACTAAGTTATTGGCGAGGATTTTTATGAGCAGATCCGAGTTCTGTACGAGTTCGGGGCAGAAGGAATTAACGTCCAAATCAAAGTTGTCGAAATCCATCGGCAACACTTCCTGATGAACATCCGGCTTGGTTTTGAGGGGCATAGAATTCATCAGCTCATTTCTGGTATCAGGGCTGAGCTGGTGTTCCAAAATTAAATTCGATGGCATCTGGGGGACGACGTTGTTATCCAAATCGACGCTCAACGGCGACATTTCCTGATGGATCAAGGGCGGGATGTTGCGGGGGTCGATCATCTCCTGAAAATGGGCATAACGAACGAGATCAGTGAGCTTCTGACTTTCGCCTACCGACAGCTTAGACTACACCATTCCAATAAAATCTACCGAAAAAAAATACCTTCCAAGAACTATTGATCTATACGTAAAATCATGATAGCGGTCAGTGTCTCGATGATTAGTACAGGTATTATGAAATATCGGTGGCGGATGATGGGGACAGTGATTATATAGGACATGAGGAAGGATGATTGTAGCATGGAATAAGCTCGTCAATTTATATAACGCGTTCGAATGATCGCTGTAACTTTGGATAGCGAATCAAAAAATGTAATACTTTTCAACCGAAATCGAGTGATATTTCTTTGGTCCCAAACCCGTGCCTCAACCTTCGCCCAGCGATCGATACTGTACGGCTATTGTATTACGCCCAACAGTTTCAGAAAATGCGCGATGTTATCATTGGTTGAATTAAAAATTTCAGTTTCATAATTTCTTTGGTTCGCGACGAGATCTTTCTCAGTTATATATTCAAATTTTAGTAAAGTGCTCGAGTAAATATCTCGTTAAAATATCCACAACAGAGAGAAGGTTGCGACATTAACATAACGAACGTTGCTAAAAGCTTTTACTTCGACATGTTAATTTATTTAAAATGAATAAAAAATAAATGAGATAAAGTTGAACGTGATATTAAATACATACGCACCGAAAAGCGCTGCTTCGCCACATAGGTCTCTACGGGCTTAGAAACGCGAAGAATATTCCATATTATCCTCGCCTATCAATGCAATGAATTATTGAAGGGATGTTGGTGAATATGGGAAATGGATTCGGGAGTAACAATGAGATATACAAAATAGAGACACGCTGCAGAAAATATCGAACTATTGACTGGTAATCATTTTCAATATATTTAATAATTATTTAACAACAATGTTATTTTTCCCCCCATTATACTCGATGTTTTTTTCATTTAATATATACACAACATACAAATTTAGAGAGCGGATGGCTTGTTGATCTAGCGACCGAAGAAATTCTTTTTGTTTCATGTCGTATTTAATATATGTATACATATATACGTTTGGTTTTCTCATTTGTTCGCAATCATTATTTTATGTCAAGGTTTCGTTACAAATTATTATCTGAAAATAAATGTACATTTATATCAATCTCTGTATACATATACATATATATATATATTTAAATATTATTTGTGTGTATATATATATAAATTGATAATCTCTATTTATTACAGCCTAAAAAATGTGAAACGTGTTATAATATTGAATTAATAATTGATCCGATCGGTTTGCTAAAACTGTCATTAAAATTTATCAACAACTATAACAACAACAATAAGCCACCTCATATATGCCTCTTCCTTCCGTCGTTATTAACATTTCTTTTCATTTCCGTCCGTTTTTCGTCCTAGAATCTACAGATTCCCGATAATATTCTAGACCTCTCGTTGCGTGAAATACATGCACACCTACCTAAACACATGCAGATACAGAGATACAAATTACTATTTCCGTTTTACCGCTGGGACGTATCGATAATTTACGTTTGGACGTTCAAAGACGAATCATACGAGTAAAGCTAAAACACCTGAATCACGCGTTATATCGACAAACTTACGATCCTGATTTCGAATCGGATATGGTATGTATTATTTACAAACGGGGTAGCGTGTGCGGTTGGGAAGATGAATTTAATTTTGAATTTTCTTATTCTTTCAATGTTTCTCTCCTAATAATTACGTATGTACATTCAGATCGTGTCCTAAACGCTAGCAGTCGTTCTGGCCTATGCCACGCTACAGGCGCTTCGCTACGTGTAACATGACAATAAATAATAATACCTAATTAGGATAAGA
The DNA here is from genome assembly GCF_917208135.1 of Athalia rosae. Classification (NCBI taxonomy): domain Eukaryota; kingdom Metazoa; phylum Arthropoda; class Insecta; order Hymenoptera; family Athaliidae; genus Athalia; species Athalia rosae. The sequence continues at coordinate 15,361,712 of NC_064028.1, read as the reverse complement.
TCATCTTACGATATCAATAATGATATTAATTATAATAATAATAACACCAGCAACAACTACGACAATGATAATAATATACGTATAAATATATACATAGTTTATATTTATATATATATATATTTATTCATTTATTTGTTTAATGCTCTCCGTTGGTTTAATCCTATCCTGAAATCTAAGAACGGTTACGATCGAGTCCTACGCTAAAGTTTGAGTAAATCAATAATTTATCGACTTAAAAACTAAATACTTAATTGGCTAAACTTGACTTTTGCACTGTCTTAGGCAATGGTGCGATACGAAATAATGATATTTACAAGCGATGAGAATCGATAAAATATATCACGCCCAACGACCGTGAAAAATAAGGTAAAATTACAAAGATTAAACTCCATTTTTCACTAGTCATCGGGGTTTTTTTCGTTTTCTCCCGGTGAGAAAAAAAAAAAAAAAAAATTTATCGCCAGTCCGCAATATAATTCGGGCGGAGAAGAGAAAAAAAAAAAAAATTACAGTAAGAGGCAAATGACTAACCGAGTCGTCGATTGTTAAAATTCTATTAGTATTTACTCGTTTAATCGAAAAGCAAAAAAATAAAATAAAAATTTTTGCTCTTCTACGTATAGGAATATAAATGCAGGTGATATTATGACAGCGTAGCAGTCCTGAAAAATAAACAACGACGAAAAAATTGTTACACGTTTATAACGGTGAAAAAAGAAACTTCATCCACCCTGATTGATTTTCAAAATGACACACTGATTGGGGGATAAGAAAATGAGACGCATGTACCTACCTACATAGTATGTATAATAAAGATGATAAAATACTAAATAAATAAAAATGATAATCATTCTATAATATGTTATGGAATGACTGAGAACGCTTTACTGTTATTATACTATGTGATAATAAGATAATATTAAACGCTGAAGCGTTCCACAATCACTGACTCGCTATGGTCGTATTCATCTTGGAAGGTTTTTGTTGTTTAGTTAAACATATGTAACCGGCTCTTACGTCGCATCCCGATACCAAAAGGTTCATCAAAACGCTGTTCGACTGCTGTTGTTGCAGAGTCGCGTTTGCAGAGCGTAAATTGTTGTCGGTTCCGCAGCCATTCGTGCCTCCCCCTCCACCGCCACCCACCGAACAATTTTTAGTAGGGGATTGCTGGGCCATGAGTTGCTGGAGTAGTTGGCTACTCTGCTGGTCGGACGTAAGGCAATTCGTCGAGCGAATTTGATCGTTCAAAAGACAACTAGAAATTTTCTGATCGCATTTTATCCTCTTATTCTCGTTATCTGGATTCAACGATGACGTCGTGTGAATACGTTTTTGCGAATTACGTTCAGATTTGGGTAACCAGTTTTCCGCCCTCGTATCTAAACAACATGATATCGATAAAAATGCGCATCTCAAAAGTAAAAAATCTGAAAACAAAATCATCAAAGACAGAGAACCGGTGCTCACTTTTTTTGTAAGCGTGCCCCAAGGCGTCCGTTGGATCCACTAAACCACCCCCGTGGTCGTTACATTTTTTAGCACCGCCTCCCCCCGACGGAGATGAAGAACAATTCGTTCTCAACAGCTGTTCGAGACTCGAACTAACGTTGGAGTCCGAACATTTCTCGATGCTGTTCGTGGACCTATCGAATAGAAGGTGATAAAATTACGTCTCTCAAGATTTTACCCGACAAACGAACAGGAGGTATGCGAGCATGCGAATTCGAAAAACGAAACTCCGCTCTTACCACTTGGTTTTTTTATCGGGTGGCTGCGAGGGTCCCCACATTACCATGTCGTCGCTTATCAGGAGTTGTAGAGCTTCGTCCTGGTCGGACATTGGTATGTAGGGTGCCCTCAAAGCGAGTTCCTCGTCCGCGAGGACATCTCCGATGCTTAGCATCAGCATTTCATCCTCCGACAATCCGCCACCGCTCCCGGTGGGGCTACAAAGAGAGTCTATGCTCCCCGGGCTCTGAAATAAGATTTTTACTCTGTAGGGATAATGAAAAGAAGCGGGTCCTCGGAAGCGCGAAATCCGAAGGCAAATACTCCGAGTTAGAAATTCACCTTGCTGAACGCCGGCGAGAGAAGGTTCGGCGTTCCACTGGATAGACATGGACTAGGGGAATCCCTGTGCATGAAGGGATCGCTATCGGCCAAAGAATCGCCGAGTTCGCTATCCCTCAGCGAATCGCCGAGGTCGGAGGTCCTCAATTCGTTGGGTAAACCCGGGCTTAAAAGTGGGCAGTAATTGTCATTTCCTAAAATGAATTCATCCAGCATATCTGAAAGGAATGGCGTGTCTTCTAGGGGTACGCAAACGTCGCCAGGTGTCGGCGCAAGGTGGGTCAAGTCCTCCGGTTCATCCTTCAACACTAAAATAATAAATCGCCCCGCTTAATAAATAACAGAAATAAATTTGACCGAGTTTTTTATCATTTCGAAATCAATGTTTCATTCGATCAGTCGCTACTACCAACTAGTCGTCCCCGATTCATTACCGTCGTTACTACCGTCTTCCTCCTCCCCTCCTTCCTTTGCTTTTCTCTTCCCGCGCCCCTATTACGATACGAGTACCGTACGATGGGTGTCCTTGGCTCTAGTTTACAACGTAATTGCCTTCGAGCATCATCGTCGTATAAAATGTCGTTATCAACGTCTCTTTGTATTATTTATCCCTCTAGCGACGTCCGCGTAATTTTCGATAATATATTTCACATCTCGCCTAAAAGTATCGCACAATTGCGATCGCCGACTGTAAAATAATACCGGATCAGGTAGCGAGCGAAACGAGGCCCGTGCAATTTGCTGCAAACGTGTGAAAAATCCACGTTACCGAGGTGACTCGGCGCGACTCCGTATAGTAGCGGCTGACGGAATGATCATAAATTCGAAGGTGAAAGAATTAGGAATAGAAATTACTGGTAAGGCCAGGTTGGTCTTCGCTGAAGGTGAGGAAGCCCTTGTTCATCTCCTTCGTGCGTGGCGCGAATATACTCGCAGTGGCGGTTTGAGGTTGAGGTCTGCCGGGAGTAGGTTCAAGAACAACTTGCGGGGCTGGTGCAAAAATGCTTTTAGTAACCGACAATGGTCTCGTTCTCTGCTGTTCGTTAGCCGATATTATCTTCTTGGTAATTGACACCGGTTTATTCGTTAAAAATTCTTCTTTCTGCGGATCCAATACTTTTTTAGAAGCGACAAAATCTTTATGCGGTTTATCTTGCTGGCTGAACAGAGACGCTGTAACCGATAGCGGTTTGCTGCGATCTTTTTGTTGCTGAATCGGTACCGGAATCGATAACGAATTCAATAACAATCGATCGGCCGCGGGACGTGTCTCTTCGTTCTTCACGACAGCCACAGTTGCGACGAGAGCCACCGGATACGAGGAAGCCGCGGTTGAATCTATTTCCTCTTCTTTTTCTTCCAAAGAAATCGCTGCTGCATCTACGGAGCGCGCCTCCAGCTGACGGACGCTGTACACTTCATTTTTGCACTCGACACCACTGCAAAACAATGAAAGGAAAGAATATTTGAGAAAAACAAAAAAAAAAGAAAAATGTAATAGCAAACTTTCGGGACTTTTCCTCAAATTTATCACACGCGAGATCATCTCCACGCCGATTGTATTCCGAACTAAAAATAAGGGCTGATATACACGTAAACGGTGATGAAATTCACTTACACTTATCGTTAATATATCAATTATACTAGACGAGAATCGAAGTTCTAAAGAGGGTCTCTCTCTCTCTCTCTGTCATAACATCGCGATGCTATAGAATTTATACGACAACTCAACTATTGGCAATACAGTCAACCGATGGGCCAGAGAGATATAAATAAGCGTTTCTATGATGCTGCCAAGAGAATCCTGAGCGAAGACCAACCGAGAATTAACCTCCGATTAGCACCCCGATGGAGATCGTCTCCGAGCGTGTTCGAAAAATGGACATCGATAACGGGTCGGTGGTTCTTTTTTCCTTGCACTAGGTCAAGGGAATATCGATGCAAAAAGTGAAATAACAAGTTTGAAACGCACAGAAATGTTGAGCACGCATTCCAACCGTTTATCGAATTATGAAATTTCTTATCACGATCCGCGATCGGACTCAAGGATCGACAAAATACCGACATCGACGATACGAGAACCAACAAAAATCCCCGCTTCTCATCTTGAGGTTGAATCGCAGCGTCCGGAGGCCTAAGCTGAGGTTTACCAGAAATCTGATAAGCGTTTTCTGATGCAGCGAAATTATCCTCGTAAGATTTTAGGAAAATAAACGAAGCTAAATGTGAAATAAAATGCAAACGATTCTCATGTCTGAATCGACTCGTTCGATACGGCGACGCAAAAAAAAAACTATTTCGAATACACTCGTAATACGCGTGTGTACGCACAGAGAGTGGTAGTTGTGGGTTTCAAAACTTGTATTATATATTTTTTCTAAATTCATTATCTGTACTATCGCGGGGTTATCTTTACGACTACACGTATATACCTACGGCTTATATGCAGGTTATCGTGCATTTATGTAACGATTTATTGCACCGCGCGTCTCAACAATATTTGTTCGTTTCATATTAGAGATTTGAAACGAGCTACGCTGCTTTTATCCTCCCTCGCTATGGAAGAGAGCCGTACGAAATAGAAAAGTGGAAAAAATAGACAAAATAATAATGAAATAAAAAAGCGAACCGGTAGCCATCCCTCGCACCATGGAGGTTAATTACATAAATTGAGTAATCAAGTTATTATAAGGTCACCGATCGATACCAACTCCGTTTTACAAGAGTAACATAACGTCCGTACCGATGAACCGTTACGCAACGAGTGTTTTCCTCGCTTCTCGCGCGCTTCGGTTCCTTTGGATTTTAATTCACGAATCGCTAGATAATCCAAAGCTTACAAATCCCACGCGCGCTAATCACGCACCCCATATCGAGAAAGTTGGGGAGAAAACGCAGATCCATCGTTTGTTAGAGAAACGACGAAATTCTCGTTGTTTCTAGATCAAAAAGCGACGCTCTCATTCACCAAGTGCGTAAGGAACACCAATTTTTTTGTCATCTTCAAATTCTTTAGAAATCTTCGGAGTGCAGTTGCTCGTGACGGATTTTATGCGAGAAGTTAGGGCAGGTTAAATATGTAACGGGTGTCGCTAAAAATAAAACTATGGCCGTGGCTAGCGCCCTAGCAGCAGCAGCAGCAGCAGCAGCAGCAGCAACAGCGAGTGAGGTGAGGCGAAGTCTTTACAGTACTCGTTGCGTAACCGAGCACGTGGTTTTGGGTGGCTCGAGTGAGCGAGCCGCTGGTTGTTATGCGTAAGTACGAATAATCAGCGATATACCGACCGTTCGCGAGATAGGGAGACCGCATCACTGTCGAAGTGACCAGCGGAACGAGAAAACTCTTGACAACAAACGAGAGAAGAGGCTGCGAGAGCGTTTTCTCTCATTTTCTCAAACAGAAATCACGTAGGTACCGAAAAATTACTCCGATATAATGAAATATCAGGGCTTCGAAGTAGGCAATGAAAAAATAGATGTATATATAGAAAAATTTATAAATAAAAATGACCACACAACTGCACAGAAGCGGCTTAATAAAACTTCGTTGTGTACGTTCTGGTGGTTAGTGGACGCGTATTTTTTTTTCTCGCCTTGAAAACGAACGGCGCCAAATATTGGACGATACGTGCAACGTACGTTGAGAAGTTTACAGTTGGTGAAATTATCGAATCTCCGTTGGTTCGTTGTACCCAGTTTCCGGACGAGTTCGACAGGGTTTCCCGAGGGGATGGAAGTAACGCTCGCGTCGTCTAGTCCGATCCTATATGAGCTGCGCGTCGCGAATCGAAAGACACCCGTTCGTGTTTTCCGAAAGTGGCACAAATGCCCTAGCTACGTGGATATTCAGAGGTATATTTCAGGTCGGCCTTGATCTTGAAATCGGATCAATTTTGTCCAGGGTTAAGGCGAATTCCTCGTGTGTCTCTGATAAAACTGCGACGTCTAGATACGACGGAATATCCGAACTATTCTTACGTCACTGGGACGAACCGAAAATAAAGCGCGTTTAAAATTCCACCTGATGCACTCACGTCTATGATACGAGTCGGAATTCGCTGTTTCAAGGCTCAAGACGAAAGACGATCGTCTGAATTATATTTTTTCCTCATTTTCACCCCCGCACGACCCAACCCCCCGTCCCCGTCCCGCGTCGCCCGCGTCTTCTTCAATTGTAAAGGAAGTGTAGGTAGCGGTAATATGGTACTACTAACAGGTGGCACAAGATTTTCATTTAAAAACCAGATTCTTCTTAGATCCTTCGTCCTCTCCTCTCTACTTTTCTCCTCTCTTATCTCGCTCCCGATCTATCTCCACGTGATCCCGCTCCCTCTCCTTCAGTTTTTTTTTTAATTTTTCTATCCTCCTTCCCGTAAGCACTGTGTATAATTTCAAGTACGAGTCGCCGTGAGTGTTTGTTGGTTTATTCCTTGTTTGCTTCCGCACAGCGTGCGCGTTTAAGTTTCTTCTTAATTGTGTTTTTTTTTTTTTTCTCTCTTTTTCTTTCGCGCGATAAATTTTTTCAAATGACTAGGAAATTTTCATGTTAATTATACTTGGTAATTTATTCGGAAGTTGTATGCACGGTTAAACGATGACGAAAAGCAAAGTAGAAAAAAAAAAAAAAAACAAAAAAAAACGAAGAGAAGAAAGAAAAAATATGGGAAAGAAGGGACAAGAATAATGGCGATAATGCAAGAACGTGATTGATTAATTATACACACGTTTTTAATAAGGTTTGCGTAATTCGTCGATGTCCGATTATTATCACACACATGTGTATATATATATATATATCGAGGTAAGAGGTGGTGCGCGGTTTTATAGTTTCTTCATTTTCTTTCCATCCATGCGTATTTTAGCGATGAATTATTACGACGACGACGACTGTGACGATAGTCCAAACTTTGAATACACGACGTATATGTATATTATTTTGTGTACGTACGTACGGTACGGTGGTACACACGTATGTAAATTGTGGGTAAAATGTTTCTATGTAATATTGTCGTTGGTAACACGATCAAGTTTATATACTTTTATTATCTATACTCGACACAATCACGTATCACTGACATGTCTCTATGCTCTCCTCCCTCCTCTCCCTCGATCGCCTCTCCGTAAGTTATTTGCCTTGTATAACATTTACGTATATATATATATACATATATATACAGTAATAATGATAATAATAATATTAGCTTGCGATTGTTCTATACATATTGAATTCACACTTGGCGGATTATAAAACGGCAGTTATCCTCCTTCCGATATAATCGGATGATAATTATTTACACGAATTAATTTTAAAATAACATCAGTCGATTTTTTCTCATTTTTTTTGTTCTTTTATCATTATTAATATTATTATTATTATTTAGTTCATTTAAACGTAGAACTATCACCGTTGTCATCACAAATTGAAACAGAGGAACTGCGTAAGATTTTAGATTCCGATCCGGTACAACGATTGGTTATGGGATAAAGAAAAAAGAAAGAAAAAGATCAGCGAACGATCGTCGTCTAGCAAAATCCCGAATACCCTATCGGCGTATCGTTTATTTATTTGAAAAATTTCTCAGGATATTCGGCACAACACGGGAGCGCGCGGGGTGGAAGCAAACGTATCGATGGATATGAGGTGGTATAAAATAAGAAGAGAACTCGCGTTCCGTTCGCGATCGCTTTTAGTCGGCGTCTACCCGATGGAATTTTTGCGATCTCTACCGCGAGCGCTGAACGGACGACGCGACGCTACGCCGGCAGGCAGAAACCGTCGTGTAGGCGCGATACCAGAACCCAGAACCTGCCCGAGGAGTCGCACCGAGGAGGACCGAGGCGGGCAAAGCGACTCGACGCCTGCACACACGCCGGGTACTCGATAATAACGTAGTGGGAGAGTCCGACATCATCACGTGCTCCACATCCATCCATCCGTCCGTACGTACCTCCGTACGTCCGTCCGTCCCTCTCTCTAGCGGGCTTCGCTTCACCGATGAAATCGTTTTATCATTTTCTTCTACTTTCCTTCGCCTCTTTCATCGCTTCTCTCGGAGGTTGAGCTCTCCTTTCTTTCACCCGGCGATATAATGCGATAAGTCCGCGTACAACGAGGCGCGCTGTTGCCCGCCGGGGTTTACGACGAGATCGGAAGAGTGCGAGTATAAAGTCTACAGTCTAGGCCTCTTATCTGCGGACGAAAGCGTAACGCACGACCAACCGAGGGAGTCGCGATTCAAGGTGAAAGAAAATAACCCGATAACAATACAGATCGGCGGTCCGTACAACCGAACGCAGTTTTCTTGGTAATTTTTTTTTTTTCTTTCTTTTTTCTTTTTTTTTTCTTTTTTTTAAGAGAAACCGATCGGACGCAGTGCAACGAGAATCGCATATTCGGATCGCGTAATTCAGTCGCGCTCGCTAGTCGTCGAGCGAGAGATACAATTTTGCTGCACCTATACACGTAGACGGGCTGAACGCAGTTCTATGTTTTCTGCAATGCGGTGTTGTGTAGTACGGATACATTATGTAGGAATATACTGTACGTTGGTAATTGAGAGAGGCTTACGTAATCGGTTTTCATGAAAGAAACGTCACGTGGTGCAATTCTAGGTCCGCAGAGGCGTCGATCGGTTCTCATCTTCAACGCGTCGAGCGAGAGATGTTCAAAGAGTCGCGGGAATACGCGCGGAGCGACTCGCGCTGCATTTTCATTGGGTGGGGTATACATATGTATACTGTACAAAACCGCGGCGAGCGAACGAACGAGATCGAAATGTGTAAATAGACCGTAGGATGCGAAACAGAATCGCAATGTGGGACAAACGGCAAGAGCGGGACGTGGCCCCGCCAACTCTGCGGGCGACCCTAAAACACCAAAGGTAACGTATACCTGTACCCGTGCGGGGAACCTACGCTGCAAATTCAGAGAACACACGCTGCAGATCGAACGACGACGACGACGACGACGACGACGACGACGACGACGTACCCACCTATAGTACGACCCGTTCGAATCTATGCCAAACATTCATCCCCTCCCCAAGACCGTGCACAATGACCATAGGCGGGACGGATCGGATAGGGAGATGGAAAAAATCGCCAAATTTTAACCACGTGAAAATCGAGTAAACCGCGCACCGATTCTCACCGTGTGCTCTATACGTCGCTCCAGATTTATCCTGACGTATTTGCCGGAGGATTATTTTTGGTACGTAGCTGAGAAAAGGAAAAAAGATACACGTATGAAACAAGTGCTCGAGACGGAGGGAGACGACGACGAATCTCCACGTGGGGTGATTTTATTTTTTCAAAAAATAAATCCCTCGAATCCGGGTCGGGGTATCCCGCGAATCCGACTACCGTGCGTCGAGTGCAAAGCACACGGTGTACGCGACAACGCGTAACCTAGACGCACGTATTGTCTGCGCGTTGAACGAATTGAAGAGTTGGGATAATAAGAGTGAACGCGAGTAGGAGTAAAAAGACGAGCGTATGGTATATGCAACGCGCGCGATGGAAGGCGAGGCGAAGCGATTTTCAACGGGTCTCGCTCGACGTTCGTCGCCGCGACAATTGGGCGATATTTCAGGGGGTGCGGGTGCACGGAATGACGAGTGTAGAAAAAAAAAAAAAAAAGGAGGAGGATAAATAAATAATGACCGCGAACGCGAAGAAGGGGACGGGACGGGGGGGGGGGGGGGGGGGAGGGACTCGCGAATCTGGAGCGAGATCATCCATGGAGCGAACACATCTGCGCGGCGCATCCCAATTTTCCTATTACGTTATATTTTATCTTACGCTCTAAATCAGACGTAAATATAAATATTCTTTTTTTCACAGGTCCGTCCGTCACACGCGAACTGATAACGAAAATTATGTTTGGTTGTACGTGGTGTAAAACTGAAAAACAACGAAACGTAGTTTCTAATTGTAATTCTTCCTAGCAGACGACTTCAACGAGAATAATAAGAGCGGTGATCTCATGATTTAGCGCATTACACGTACGTTCGAATAACATTACGGTACATGTGCAAAAAAAAAAAAAAAAAAAAAAAAAAAGAAATTTTCCAACCGCGCAAAACACGATGCACGAAATTTTCCAATGGAAAATTAATGTTCGACGAGCAAAGTTGCGAATTCGAAAAACTAGCAAAAAAAGAGATGATTAAAAAAAAAAAGAATCACATACGTACGTGTGTATAAAAGGTAATTGGTTCACGCATCGCGAAACGTATACCGAACGTTGAATGAATGAATTTCCGTTCGGTAATTCAATAACTAGTTATATGTATAGCGTACGCGATATAATGCAATAAAAGGTGTACTCTCCGCATCGGATGAAAAGGTGCACGGCAGCGCAGCGCTGGCAGAGAGAGAAAAAAAAAAAGAACGAAAACAACGAAAAAAAAAAAAAGAAAAAGAAAGGAAAAAGGAAACTGGACTGGTTCGGCACAACGTGTGCGGGTATATATTATACATTTGAGATAGACGTGTACAAATGAAAGAAGTGGTGGCGAGACAGTAGAGGGACCGTTACCCGTCGCGTCCTAAGAAGAAGGAGACAATGAGGAACGTGTGCGGACCAAGAAGCTGACTGAGAAAAAAAAAAAAAAAACGATACGAGAAAGAAAAAAAGAAGAAGAGAAGAAGGAGAAAAAAAAAAAAAAGGCAGACGAATTCAGAGCCGGCATAACTGGTTTTACTCGGAACACGAGTCGACGTCGTAGCGTCGTGGGTCTTCCGACGGTGTGTGCAAAATAATATAAGCGCGTGTAACGAACCCGGTGTGCTCGAATACGTGAGATTATAAATTTCTTGCGGGGTGTTGGTTTCAGAGATTGAAAATAATCGCAACGATCGAATTCGAACGTTCGATTTATTCGACAGGCGCCGACGATGAGTAGGTAGGTAGGCAGGGTACGTACGTACGTACGTGTGTAATACGGTAATGGGATCCGAATAGCGCGAGGATATCCCATTCCCGGATAGTCGACGAAGCAATTGAAAGTTGGAACACTTTGTTGAGGTTCAACGATCGCGCGAACGGATCTGTGAGGATGGTCACGTATGCAGGCGAAAAATCAAAGGCGTTCGAATTTCTCGGTACGCAAGCGTTTCGACCGATTCGCGTCAAATATCGCAATGATCGTTCCAAACGTCAAACGATCATCGGTCTACGTGTCTCACGTCGCGTTTTCCCTAACGAATCTAATTTTAAGCTAAACGCGGATCCTCGATTTTATCGGTAGCCAGATTGCGTCATTCTTCGATTCTAATTCATTTGCTATATACTTTCGCATATTTTTCAAGACGAACGCGCCGAATTATTAGGCAAATATTATTCATACGTTGTATAGTCCCGCGAGACACAAACTCCGATGCACGTGGTGTATATTTATGTAGATTTGTGTCAATTATCGCCGAGGGATCGGCGGCGCGTTTTCGCCTCGGCGTCTACGTAACGAGCGTCGCCCGCGGTACACCGGCGAATTTCGCTCGTTCTCTGTTTCTCAGGCTCGAGAGGTCCTGCCGCCGTTTTTCGCGTACAAAACAAATACCATGACGAGAATAAATGAGATCTGCAGATGCACCGCGATGATCGTTCGCGTACCCAAGCACGCCTGCGTCTCTTTGAAACCACAGAAATAACTTTTTTAAAAATATACTTCAACAGCCCCCGCTGCACGCAACGCGCGTCGTGCGATGGTTTAAAACACAAAAAAATGAAAAAAAAAAAAAAAAAAAAAAAAAAGAATATCGAACGAGTGTAGCGCATTTGTTCTTAGCATTAACACCGTTACATTTATCGCCTCTCGACGGTCAATATCTCGTGGACTCGTCCATACAATTGGTACGATTTTATTGGCCACGCGGCACCGGGACAGCGGCATCGGACGATATCGTTTCCACCGCTCGCCCGTCCCGCGGGTGGAATTAATAATAAAGTCAACTAATTTGCACCATCAATGTCCTCGACTAACCCGACCCGAGCATTTGCCCTCAATTGGTTCGCACGTAGGCACGAAACGCGAACACCTCGACGTAACGCGGCGAACGACGCGAATAAAATTTCGCGCGCCCGACGTGAAAAGATATATATTTTTTTTTTTTTCACCTACACGCGCGTAGAAAATTTGCAAAGAATCCGCGTGAACGCCCGAACGGTCGTCGACCGTAAAAATATATCGGTGTAGTAATTGCACGCGATTACGCGATCCTCGAGACGATGAATTTTTTCCATCCGCACGAGCAGATAAGTGAAGAACACGCGTTCCGCTCGCGGCTGCCGTGTGTAACGTGGCTGCACAATGTTTTCCCTTATCGTTACGAAAACTATATCGCCCTCTCGTCGTCAGATTATCAAAAGTATAGATTCGACTATTTTTACGAATGACGTGTACCTAGGATCACACGAGATCGCGCGGGCTGCTGAGGTGAAAATCGATCGATCGTAGTGCCGGTGAGTTGTCACATTCGCGTCCGATTACTTTGGCAACGAAGAATGATAATTAAAGTCGCTGACTGTGCAAACGCTGTGTGGCGTGATGTATCGGCTAATGCCCCGGCAGACCGACGTTGCTCGGAAAATGCGAAAAGAAGATGAATAAATAAAAACAAGGAAGAAAAGAAAAACCGATAGCACGCGTGTCCCGCATCTCGGCGTCGCGCACGTAATTGCCTTACGTCGACGTCGCGTGGTCGTTGTAACGCGCGGAGAGACGAGAAATTGATACGCGAAGCGCGTCGTTATCTGCTCCGAATGTACGTACGGTACGTTATACATACAGTGACTCCGGGTCACACGACGCACGCATCGTACGTATACATCATATAGAATAATTCGCGCGATTGGATAATACCGCTCCGATTACCCCGATGGACGAAATAAAAAGAAATTAAACGAATCCGGTGACGCTACGCGATAAGCTGCGAGAGTTCAATGTCACCGATATTTGTCTTCTCGGAGTACGAATCGATCACGCCATATATACTCAACGATGCCGAGCGATCGTTAAGTTTTTTTTTTTTCAATTTCAGACAAGATTCACGTCCTACTTCGGTAATCGGTATCGCACACGACGTGCGCCAAATACGCACCGTTATAAATTTTTTACGGGACCGGCGAAAGTTCGTCGACGGAAAAAGTATCCAGCGGCGCGCCCTCCATAAAATTTTCACCACCCTTTGACGATCGCAGGGATTTTAGCCCCGTCGGTTGTACCGCGGGACTATAATAACGTGGGATATCGGACGTAATTGTAGCTGTGGCGTGGGTGGGAATTTTCGCTTTCACCGTTATTCCCAGTTTTCGCTTGCGCTTTCGATTCGTCCCTTCGGCGACTCGGGGGGAGGGAGGGGGGGGGGGGGGGGGGAGTATCGACCACCGGACCGGAGGATTCCCCGGCTTTCCTTCGCAGCTTTTCTCTCCCTTCCTCGTACGATCCGTTTCGCCGGAGCGCTTGCGCCACCCTCTCCGGTGGCGACCAGCCGCCCCCTTACCACCCCCGCATCCTTGAACCTGACATTCGTCGTACTTTCCAGCGGCTGAATGGAGCGACGCGCGAAGCGTAGTCATCGTCAGCTGATGAGACCGACGCGAGCTTTGCGAAGGAATGACCTTGCTCCCGATTGCGGAAACCTAGATTTCAGATTTGGCAAACTCCCGCGAACCGACCCGACAGAGAAAATGGGGGCGCACTTTTTCTTTTTTGTTTTTTTTGCTCTTTTGGTCTTTTAATTTTCTTCCCCCCTCCCCCAGCTTACGGCGAACATCTGACTAGACCCGCTCAAAGAACGAGCATCGATTGTATGGCCTCGATCGTTACCGCGTGATTAATGAGATACGGGAGCGGAATAAGAAAACGTAGGAACTAACCTAGGTTAACTATAGTAGGCGTATATACGTAGAGTTTCGCGTTTCCTGTATATCTGACTCGATCGCGTGGTTAAAGGAATAAAGAATAGAGAAAAAAAAAAAAATAAATAACTCTGACGTAAAGAATAAACCGGTGGGTAGAACCCATGTGCCCCGATCCTATAATGAGTGAAAAGCACATCGGGTGACACACCCCTCGTCTTTGGGATCGATGCGAGGAAAACAGGAGTCCCGAAGGGAATCGATATTATGACTTGTCAGATCTTCAAACTATATGTATCCATAGTGGTGAAGCCTGCACTTCGTGCGGGCAACGGCGTAACGTGTACACGACGAATAATTAGCGATGACTTGTTGAGCTTGTTACGGAAAATTAGTCGCTGGCTAATTAGTTCTAATATTTATGCGTCGTACAGCCATCTTCCCTGTCCTCGCCCCCATGTTTTTTTTTTTTTACTCGACATCGATCACGATCGCGCGTCGAATGATCTGCGAAGGAAAAAGAATTTTCTTCACCGGGGATTCCCGATCGAATTATTATCGATAGATGTGATTCGCAACGACGCTCCAATCGTTGCAGATTACCGATTAGGCGGATATACGATGCGAGTTACGGAGACGATCGACGTCGCACATGTAAAGTCGATGTAACCGGAAAAAGCACCCCGAGTTCAAGGAACACTGCTTCCGAAAAAGCCAAACGGAAGCCCGAGGAGCAGCTGATCCGAGATCGGGATGAAAATGATGCGTCGAACTGACAAGTTTCGTTACCTATAACGGTACGTAGCTGTCGATCACTTCCGGTTTCCGTTCGTTCATCGTACGATCTAAACTTCATCTCCCCGTTGTACCAGTATCCCTTCGTGTCTCCGACGAATTGCACTCGACGATTTCGAATTTTTAAATTTCTTTAAAAAGTTCTCTCCCTTGTACGAATATCGTTGATTCGCTCCGACCGGTAGATCTCCATAGTGTCACGGGTGTGTTCTGAAATTTCACTGTTTATCCGCCACCGGGTCAAAAATTTAATCGACTAAAAAAATTTCTCGAACGATCAATCGTTACGGGAGCAAAAACGAAACGACGAAAAGGATCGAGGCGGATCGAAGGGTTGAGAATCGAGGAGCGGACAAGGGCGAGTGAAGAAGAAGAGAAGAGAACGGACGAGGGGCTGGAGAGAGAAGGGGAGGAAGGGAGGTAAAAAGAAAAAAAAAAAAAAAAATTCGAGGCAGGTGCGTAAGCCTAGTTTCCCTGTTTAATGTGATAAAGCTCACTCGCTTGTCACAGGCAGAGGCGAGGTGTTCGAACCGGCGTAGTCGTGCCCCCTGACTGAGAGGGAGAGTGGAACACGGTTGCGACCAGGACGCGCAGGGTCGACGAGGGGGACGATGGAAGTGGGGCGACGCCGCAGAGAGGGAAGACTCGAAGAAGGGGGAGGAAGTGGAAGAGGAAGAGGAAGAGGAAGAGGAAGAGGAAGAGTAACGGAGTACCGAGATGAGGTGGAAATTATTTAGGCCGCGGAACAAACGGACGGACGTCGCTGGACGTAACAATTATCGCATACCCTTGTCGCGGTCTTGACCGACGAAAAAAATGTACATACAAACAAGTGAAAACGATATAAAGCGACCGGCATATTTTCCACCCCCGTTAAAACCTCGAGGACGCGCGGTCGGACATCCCTGTCAGGATATTTGTTTCGCTCTTTTCATTCGACGGAGGTGTCGACGGGAAATGTATAATCGAGGGATCGGGATCGGGTCGAGGGAAGGTTTAACGAGGTACGTAAAGGGTCGAAAAAAGGACCGTGCGCGAGTAGATGGTGAAACTGTAAAGTCGAATCGAGTAAGAAAATTGTCATTCGAAACTCGGATATTTTTTTTTTTTTTGTTTTTTTTTTCTTAGGCCATTTCGTTTGATCTCGAAGTTGGCGATACTTTTGTTCTCCTATTCCGTTTCCATTTTCATATACTCTTAGATAAAAACAAGTTTTCAGGGAATATTTTATTTCTGTATTCGAGCCGCGCGCCGTCTTCGAGTCTCGGTATTTCGGGGTCTTCTAGTTTTATGGGGAATAAATTCTAGCGTTTAACCGACTACCCCCGAGAGATAAACCGAGAAAGGGAGAGTGAGCCGGAGATCTTACAACCGAAAGGGAGCGGGATCGATACCGGGCAGGAGATACGGCGACGATTTCGTTTTTTGGCGAAGAATAAAAGAATCGAAAACCGAGTCGAACCGGCGGATCAAAAATAAACCCCTAACAGCGTAATTTTTACACTCCCCGAAGCAATAATATCTCAAATTGTATTAATATCTCGGCGTACGCCCTTCCCGTGTCCCCCAAACTCGAATTTATCGTCACTGCTAAACCCTAAGACGCCGCTCCGTCCTTCGGATTACATACTTTTTTTCTCTACCCTCCCCATTTCTTCCCGGCTATTCTGCAGGCGCTAGACAGTTTGGCTCCTATATCCCCATACAAACTTAGCCAGGATCCATTTCTTTTAGTCTCCTTCACCTCCCAGCCTCCCGTGTTACGTGTAACGCGTATTCCCGTCTCGTTTCTCCGGGGTAAATCTACCGGCGTTTATACGATCTCTACCGAATCCCCAAATTTTTCCTTCTTCCTTTATTCTTTCTACTTTCAGTTCAGCAGGGGGATTGACCTATCTCCCGGCAATTCGTTTTAATACACGTATAAAAGCGCGAAACGCGAGTAAAATTGAGAGGTAAAATAAGAACATGTATTAAATGAATCAATCACACTATGTACAGGTAAATTTGTAATACTTACTTCTAAGACTTTATGTATATCCGCGATGTGGCCCGTACAGAAGATTTGCAGGGGAAAAAAGTGAAAAAACAAAAAAAAATTCTACCCCAAAGGTTGTAATTCCAGACTCGTGGATGGAATGAAAAAATCTGGGGAAAATACGCAGTCGACAAGACGTAATAAATACTTATGAATGAGGAAATGCGGCGTGCGATTCGTAATCTATGACGTCGCGAGTCGAGCCTCGGCGCCGGTATTTGAACTGAACGGGTTCCTCGGCTCTCGGTTGCCTATATAACGTAAATCCTCGTTTCCCATTGGTCGAGGTATGGCGTACATCTAAATGACGCAACGGATCGCGATCCTTGAGCAAGGTCCGCGTAATAGTGTCGTCACTCCGATGCACCTCGCGATTTTTAATAATCTACCGATAATTTGTCGCCGTTCGCGATTAGATTCGTAAGATTTTTGAAAAAAAAAAATAAAAAATAAAATATATATATAATATACATCGCACGGTCCTGAAATCCGAGACATTCGACACCTGACAAAATCCAGCCGGTGGTTGTTGCTCGTTTAGGAAACGGTGGCTGATTCCACCTGCAACTACGGCAAACGTGAGACAGGTAACGCTTTTGTAATTAGGATCATTAAACGTCGACGCGTTCCGAATGCGTACGAGTGTACAAAGCTCGTAAAATATTAACGTATTCCGCGTGCCTTTGACACAGTTACGAAGCTACAGTTTTGGATAACGAATGGAAAGATTTCTAGCATTCGTTTCGACCATCGCCGAACATCGTATCTAACAATAAGCAATAGGAGGGATCGGAAAATTCCATCGCAGCTTATCGTCGCCTGAATAAAATGGGAAGAAATATAAAAGTGGTACGTAAAAAGGGAAAATAAAAACAGTAATAAAAAAGGGCCATAAACCGGACGGATAATCCAGAGATATTTTTTTTTCTCTTTCAAGTTCGGAATATCGCGAGGAGGTGATCTCTCGGCGATTACAGCCGATCGGATGTATGTGTAACGATACCGTTACACGATCTCGTCAAATTTGCGTAATAATTAATTAATTTTAAAGAAAATAATCGTAATATTCACCTACCTTCCGGTTGCTGGGGTTCTCTTAGCTATGATCTAATCTCGACTCTATAGAATTTCGATCGTATATGCATGTATACACACGTGAAAATAATATTGCAAATTGATTATGTGAAAATTGAAATTCGAGCAGCACCACATTAACGAAGAGAGTAAACTACGCGACTACTTTCTACACTCGCGATCACGCTGGAAAGCGTCCAAGAATCGCGAATACACTTCGATATATCCAAGAATTACCGGGATCAAAGTGCTGCCCGTTATTTTCTTTAGTCCTCAAAATAAACCTGAGTATTAAAATATTACAGGGAAGGAATATTGCAGCTCCATCGGAGAATCGTCCAAGTCTTCCTCATTTCTTTCTCTTTCCATTACAAATTTTCTTGAGTCACCGGGAAATTGTTTAAAAAAAAAAAAAAAAAAAAACCAAGAAAAAAAAAACACACACACACACAACGGGCCAAAATCGAAAATATACGCGACACAAACGAACGATGAACCGATAACGGACATTAGGAGGTGGTTGTCTTCTTACCTTACGATGTAATTCACGCAGACGACGGAGAGCGGTTTGTGTTGTTTAGCACAGTGGATCAGAGTCGCTTGCGTCACCACCCACGCGTAACCGCCTTTTTTCCCAAGGAAACGGTAGGCCGCAGTTTCGCATTGACCCTTGCTGAACACTGAAAACACCGTCCAATCATGTTCTTTTCCCTTTCTTTCTTTCTTTTTTTTTTTTTTTTTTTTTTTTTTTTTTATTTCTATTTTTTATTCATCTAATCATTTCTCTCATCTCCTTATTTCTGTTCCCAAACGGCACCCCCCCCCGAGCAAGTACCAAATAATACGAAGGTAAAAGAAAAGAAAAAAAAAAAAAAAAAAAAAAACTGTACATAAAGATTAGATCTACCCCTTGGCTCCTCCCTCCGGGTCGTGACGGTGAGATGAGAATTTCTACGAGTAACCATCGAGTTCTCAGCGGTTTTTCCTTTATCGCTATCTACCTATACTACTTCCACTCGCGGCGTCGTCGCTGCACGGATGGATTTCGGGGACTCCTGGAGTCAAAGCCTCCCCCAGGGACGGTCACCGCGGGAATATAGGTATCTCTCGCAATCTAGCGGACGTCGCTCGTTTTGACGCGCGGGTGCGTTAAACCCTGGCCGCGCGGTGTCTCTTTCCCGACTTCGCGTGTAAAACTTTCCATTTCTTTTCATTCCCATTTCACTCCACCTTCTTGTTTATAAACTTTGCGGAAATAAAGTTCGAAGGGAAACAGAAGCGAAGATTACAACGACGTTTTACGAGGAGAAACCACCCCGAGCGCGACATATCTCCATTCCGACTTCGTCCCTGAACTTTATCGCGCGTCCCATACCGAAATCAAAAATTTAATTTGCGCCGACCCAAGATCGGGGAGATTTAATTCTTAAAATTCGCTGATCGGATGAAGCGGCGCAAATTGCGTCTACCCCGACTCCGACTTCCGTGCCAAAAAAACTATAGCGAGAGAGGGGATAAGGATACAGGGGATGAAAGAGAGCCGAGGGAGGAGCCTTGCTCTTTTGTTGGTCTCCGCGTGGACGTGGGTGGCCGAGGCTAGGCGGTAAAAATCATAAGGGAGTATCCCGGGGGACCTTCGGAGACGGGATCTGGGGGATAATAGCGGGGAAGCGTGTAACGCGACACACGGAAGCGGCCGTAACCCTCAGGGCTAGAGAGAAGTAATTTACTTATCCCGCGCTCTCTCTTCTCGAGAGGATTGGCAGGACAATATTTGGCGAAACATAAAGAAAGAGAGGAAAAAAAAAAAAAGGAAAACATTAGCGGTATACTTTTATTGCACTCAACGATCAAATACGCTTTGATCCCCGCGTATCCGAAATGATTATATCCGACAATAACCAGCCGCGGTCCGGAGCCACGTTTATTTTATACCACACTCTGTTTTCCGCCTCTGAAAAGCTGGTGATTCGTAACAAGAATAAGGAAACATTCCCGCGGGAATGAAAAGGCTTTTATTTGGCGATACTCGCGCGGCCGCGTATCGGCGTGTATGGAACCCAATAAATCTGGTAGTTTCCCGACCCCCGTCGGGGTCGCGGTCCGGCGTCTCGAGTTGTGGGATAGCGAACGATATACAGTACACGGTATTAATGCAATTTCATATATCGCGAATCGACGGCCGTAAAATGACAACGAGTAGATGATAACCACCGACGAAACGTGTATGAGAAAAATTTGTTACGTTACGGTTGAACTGACGCAACGCAACAACAACACAAAGCGCCCGCGATCTAAAATTGGCTTATACCAAGGCTAAAATTTTGGCACATACGTAATATACGTTATAGTACCTATAGACAATGCTAAGGTATGTAATACGTATGTATATTTATGTACATGGATTACATTATAGTTTGAACGTATGTACACATATTGACAATGTCACTGAACCAACAGTTGCCAAAAATTTCACTATTTTTAACCATTAGCAATATAACCGAATTAACTTTTGGTCGGATATATCGTTGCTCTCGGCAAAAACGAATAATTTTTAATATATTTGATGCCCCTCTCGGAACCGCTGTGGGTCAGGGCGAGACACGAGGAATTTTAAGAAATTCTGTATCGGGGCGGGTAAAATTTCATCCGGCAAATTGCCAGACGATTCTTTTTGATCGCGTTTAGCACGGCAGCGGTCCGCGGCCGCGCTCTCGGTTTTATACGATCGCCGTTACAATTTGTTGTTTGTAGTTTTGCTATTCACAATTTTATTATAATGGATAACCATGATTTTTTATATTTTATGGGTTCGTTGAACCGAGAACTCGGATTCGCCGAATTATCATCAACGCGCGAACGTGTATTTATAAACGAACAAATAGAAGTACAAATCGACGACGCGGAGAAATTAAAATAAAAAATAAAAAATAAAAAAAAAAACAAGAATAGAAGACGAAGGAAGGAAGAAATACTCACGGCACTTGAAGGATTTGTCGAGCACCAGGTTGTCGAGGGCGTGGTGAAATTCGAAGAGTGACTGACCGACCAGTTCGCTCGTATCCCAGCCCAGGTACTCCGCCAATCTGTGGCATCGATTATGGTAATGAGCGATTATCAACACGTCGCAGTAATTTCGAAAACTCACTTGTCGTCGGCGTAGGTGAATTTCATGTTGAGGCTGTGCTTCGATAAGAAAGTCTGCTGTCCCAGGGGCACCTCGATGTTACTGGGGTGCGGGATGGGGCAGCCAACGAGTACGAGACACCCACCCGTTTCGGTATTTTTTTTCTCGTTCGGTTCGCCTTCCTCCGCCGATGCCCCCGAACTGTCCTCGTTGTCCTCACTGAGGACCGGAGGTGCCGACAAATCGCGAGGAGTGATTACCATGTGCCCCGTGCAGTGGATCACCTGTAAACAGGGAATTGAAAGAAAGTGATGAAAAATGTTGCATCGAATTTGAAAACTTTCGATCGAAAGCCGTAGAGAGACAAAGATCGAGTACAGACCTTGTACGAGGCGCTCTTCAGATTGACTTTTCTGCCCTTGCTGGTGAGAGTACATTTCAGTCGGAGAAATAGATTGCAGAGATTTCTGTGGTCGGCCGACGGCTTGACCGATAGACATTCGCCGAGTTCTTCGTGATCGCAGGGGTGGCTGTAGTCGTATACGTTCTGACCCATCATGTCCATCTGAAAAATCGAACCGTTTTACCGATCGTTGAAATTCGCTGAACGATGCTGCGACGGGGGTTTCTCGGCATTGAATATTTTCAGTTTACCTGAGAAACTCCGAGGTAATCGCTGACGTTTTCCGACAGATAAACTATGTCCCCGTCGCTGGACAGAACCATCATGAAACCGTCGAGTGCCTTGAGGAATAGCCCGTCCATGTCCGGCGATGGTTCTCGTTTGGTCAACGGTTCCGGTACTGAAATTTCATCCGATCGTTCAGGATATCCCATTTCTCAGGATAACGAATCGTTCAAAGTTGCCGATATTCGTTATTACACAACTTACCGGCATCGATTACTGTGCGAACTTTGAGATAAGCGATGGCAAGACGCATAACGCTGGCTTTGTCGAGAAGCTTGGCTTGGTCGACCGGTACCGGAAGAGCTCCGGCCAATTCCAAAAAAATATCGGTCTCCCTGCTACGCCTGCACCGCGCAGCGTCACGCGATTTCTCCTTCCGTTTTTCATTACTTCTGAAACATGTTCAAATAAGGGTCAGCCATATTTTCTTTTTCTTTTTCTTTTCACAGCAACACGCGTAAGAGACGGGGAAACAAAGCGAATAATTTGAATTAATCGAGTTAGTCAAGGATAAATCGAAGGAGTGGGGGACGTGATTCGATTAAACATCCAAGTTTAGCGTACAACGATAACCTAGAGTCTGAAATAAATAACCCAGATTACAATGGATGATATTTCGTGTTAGAAAATATGGAAGTCACTCCGTCGAAGATGGCTTTTGCTGTAAGCGCAAAAACGTAGAGGAAAAAAAAAATATATATATATATATATGTATATCTGACATCCCGCGGACCAATTGGGCGGCAATGAAAAGATCGTTCTAGTTAGCCTCTGCCAGAGCGGTATTTCCAAGTTTTGATTTGCCATATGCACATAACTATCCTGCCTCATGAACATCGCGCACACACACACGCAGACACACACGCGCACACATAGCTGAGCATACAAAGTTTCCAAGTAAAAGATAAGCTTCGCGGGTTAGCAACAGCAGAGTCACTATCTAAAAACTTGAATAAAGAAATAAAGTGTAACCAATTTCTAAGCGATTGTTGTGAGGAGAGGAAAGAAACATTTGAAGTGTGGTTTTGACGTGGAATTGCGTTACATCATCACTTACAGGGAGTCTTCCTCGTATCTCTGATATTCAGCGGGTCTGAGATAGCCTACATCTTCTCCGTAATAAAAGGCGACCTGCGACGAGTAGTCCATGCACGGTGGAATCGGTTGCATCGTATCAAAATTATAATCATCTCTTAGCGTGGGGCATTCGACCGCCTCGCACCTGAGCCATTGTTCTTCCGAGCAAAAATTGAACGATTTTTGATGGTAGGGGGTATCCGGAACCAGGTGTTGTTCGACGATGTCGCTTCCCAAGGGCTGGTTGAACCAAGGTATCGCCGCGGCTTGATCAAAATAAATCTGTTGCGGGATTTGATAATCCTGATGTTCGAGATAAGGACAACATTGACGCTGGGAGGGCGTCCATCTCGTTAGAAATCGAGTGTGGTCGTCGTTATCCGGTTCCACCGATGAATCGACCACATTTTCGACGGTGGCCATTTTATCAATCGAGACCGCGGAGTTCGGGTCGGGAGGAAAGAAGTCTTCGTTTGATTTTCCTTTGCGAATCTGCTCGAATTTCATCTCCCCGGCGAAAGCTTCCTTCATGTTGGCCCACGTGAGTTCGGAAGGCGGCGGCGAAGACGGCTGATTCCGTTGACCCCTGACCTTAACGTTCCCATAACCGACCCCCCAGCGTTTCGCCCCGAACACTCGGTGGTGCCCCGGGATCTGCTGGGGGGGATTCTGATTCGTTTCGAAGCAACGTCCCAGGTCCTCGACGTCCACGGTCGCGGTAGTAAAACATCGAAGTTGCGGAAGTTGACCCCCGGCAGATCCCTGGGGAGAAACGGCGCACGATCTCATCCCTCCGGAATTCTCCGATCCGCAGTAATAGTTCGGGTTCTCGAGATCCGCGAGCGAATCCACGCGCGTTTTCCAATTCATTTGTTCAATTATCTTACAATTTCGAGATAGTTCGTCAAAATTCACGAACCGACACCACCTCAGTCTCACTAGTCAGATCCAGTGGGGCATCTCACCCCGACTTAAAAAGCTAACTACAATATCTATGATGAGGTAAATTCTCGTCGTCGTAAATTATTCAAAAATTTATATCAAAAGTATAATAGTATTTATCAGTTGCCACAAAAGATGGCTTATGGCGGTGCCGGTCGGACTTTGACTCTGTTATTTTGAAAATTTTCCAATTTTTCTGCGAAAATCAACCGAGTTTCACACTTGCATCCCTCGCGTCCGGTATCTCGTTTCACAGAACTTGCAACCCTCGGTGTTGACGCGGTACTAATTCGGCCCGAGATGACGTCCGAGTTCCGAGCAAAATTTAGTTACACCTGCGACGATAGGCAGACAGCGGGTAGATCTTTGTCGCTATCTCTACTCGTTACAGGTGTCGGATAACGATACAGAGTCGTCATTGTAAGTGATAACGGTCAATGTGACCAGCGATAGTTCGGTACGATACCAAAATCGAATCGTACACCGCGGTATCGTTAGCGGAGCGGTTGAGAACCCAGACGTCACCGACTGCACGTAAATTGATTATCGCGTAAAAATATCTCTCTCTTTAACGACAACAATCTCACCGTTTCATTGTGGTTACATAAATCGTACAGATTATACACCAATAAAGACTCCCAGCTACGTACATTTATATTCATTCATTTCCTTATTAATAATCAAATTTACAATATTAAACATCGTTTTTCCTCAATTAACATCGAAAATCGAGCGTCGATGAAAACTGCATTCCTATGGGATGAATGTACCAAGCGATTCCGTCGAAAGTGGTCGCGATCAACGCATGCGTCCAAATATTCGAATTTCTCGTTTTACGAGCGAGCCCGAGTCAGCGTAGCCAGCAGCAGCGTAAGCGCTTTGTTACGAGGTGTCACCTTGAGGGCTGTAGATCACAACAAGGCGCTCTACGCCTGTGGCTACGCTGACTCGGGCTCGCTCGTAAAACGAGAAATTCGAATATTTGGACGCATGCGTTGATCGCGACCACTTTCGACGGAATCGCGCTGTATGGATGTGCAAAACGACGACTTTTAATTACAGAGATTAGATTGTCGAGGATAACACGCGGATGCGGAAAGGTGACGCGGGGTTGAATTTCAAAAGTACAAAGTTCGAATCGTGCAATATTTTTCAAAGAACGTTAAACTGCAGTAGAATATATCCGTACGTTCGAATATAGTCGACGGTTTACAGCTCTTATGCGGAGGATAATGTATTCGTGAATAAAAAATCTGATCATATACGGAGCGAATCGAACAACGATCGAATTAAGATTCTAAAGAATTCAGTTTTTAAATTTCCCCGTAACAAATTCGATCCGAAAAGATTGAATAAGATCTCTACATTCGCGCGTACTCTGTGAATTGCGATAAAAATAAAAAAAAAAAAAAAACTAGCCAAATAATATTCGCATGGCAGACGAAGTGAAAAAAACAGAAGAAAAAAAAATCACACGGTGCACGACATCTGCAGCTGTTACAATTTCACGAACGTAACGAACTTTGACGAGACAAAATTGGCCCGAATGACTCGCAACGAAGTCCGATAGCATTGACGACCTCCTTCCTACACTCGCCTATAGTCTCCGGTACATTATCATTGAATAAGGTTACGTGTACGTTAACTTCGTACCAATAAAATCAAATATACATACACCGCGACCCGTATGTATAATACGTTCACGTGAATACAAAAAATCTAATCTAATCTATAGGTATACTACAGGTAAGAAGGCAATTCAGTTTTCAACCAAAATAATTTCTATCGCATCATCGATATATCTCAAGGATGTTTAATTTTTAGATTCTCTCCGTACCAACTTCGATAGTGAAGTATCACGTAGCCTTTACGTTTTGAGATATATATATATATATATATATCTATTTTTCGTCTGGGCGCTAGAGCCCTTCAAACCGACTCTAGACTGCAACGTAATTTCACCACAGAGAACCAGCCGCGCTAACAAACATCGAAACTAGGCCGACCGCTCTACCATGTGAGTGAAACGAAAACAAGCCACGAAAAAAAAAAAAAGAGATGAAAATAAATAAATAATAATAAACCACGTGTTAGACGCGTGTGAGCCCCTCCCGCGCGCGGGTCTGATCTAAGAATTATTTGCGTAATTTTCCATCCTAACAACGGAATTATATTAAACATGCACTCACGGCGGCAATGTGTAATCATATACCTGTATATATATGATTCTCGGGGCTTTCGAAGTCCTTGGTAATAGACAGATGAATCGAAAGATATGTGAAATATAAAATGAACGGTATAAACGTTAATGCCAATTGTTAGCCGGTTACACGATCGTTTGTATCTATTAAAGATACCAAGGGGGAGAAGAGAAAAAAATCTTGCCACTGCATTCGTACGGCAAATGTAACCTACTGCCTGGACGTACAATTCGCAAAAACTCGCGCAAATAAAGGCACTTCAAATGTATTATTGACACGATATATTCATTCCGCTGACGTTCATCGAAGAACCTTCGAATTAATTTCATACAGTTTTTGCTCTACTCACACAAACTCAAAAGAGATCTATACCGAATAACTCGTACGTTGTATACGCGAGTAGCGGACTGGTTTCCTTCGATATTCTCAACCCGAAATTATAAGGAGTAGCTATTGCATTATTTTTCCCGGCCAAAGGCGAACGCTTGAAAACAACGAATCCACGATATATACCAGAGAGGAAATAAAAAAGCAACATAACGTGGATGAAATGACGCTTTGAAAGACATCCTGCACCGCGACGATATCCGTATGTATAAGTTTTTTTTTTTTTTTTCATCATCTTCTTCATCTGCTATGCAATTCTAGACTCGGCAGTAGTCGGTACATATATGCAGGGATCTATATAGGTACATACGTATGTACATATAAGTGGTGGTCGTCGCCGCAGGATGTGACGGTGGTACAGCGGCTACCTCATATCGCGTGATACGAATTTATAAAACGAAACATCTTTTTATTCATTTTTCAAGTTTGTTTTTTTTTAGATTACGAATTGCCTTCAGAAATAAATGACCATAAGCCGCCCCGTCGTGCACGTATTTTTTATCAGGTAGGATATAATATAAATTCGTTCGAATTGGATGAAAATAGTGAAAAAGCATTCTAGATAAAAAAAAAAAATAAATAGATAAACTGATAGAATCGTATATGGGAAAATAAATGGCGCCAAGAACTAAACATGTAAACAAGCTACTGGAAACAATAAATGCGGAAGTAAAAAATGAAATGCACACATAGGCATTTATGCAAATGGGCTATGAAGCGACATATCAATTGCAATAATTACACTAGCTTTTCAATCGCCGCGATAAACAACCGACGTTTTTTTACTTTCTTCTTTTTGATTTTTTTTTTTTTTTTTTTTACATTATACTGCGAAGTTGCAACTATGTGCACGGGTTACTTGCGACGCGACGGAGGGTTAAAGGTTCTGTAAACTGTAACAACGACCGTAATCGTCCGTTGAGGTTCTTGGGAAAATTGATAAAAAAAATAATAAGTGTGGATGGCTGTAAATATCCGATCTTGTATCTGTCTCATAGAATTTCGAGAAAAAGAATTTCGCCGGATCGCCGAGACCGCGGACCAGTCGCCTGTTAACCTCAGGTCTGCAGATAGCGGTTTCGGCAGGGGGAAGAACAAAACTGCGTATTCCGCGAAGCGAGACGATTCTCCAAGTTCCGATCCAACCGTTTGCGTTTGGTAATTTCGTCGAATCTTCACCGGGATTCCTGAATCCCGGAGCGAAGGGAGAATCGTCTATCGGGGAGAGAAGAACAGACGAGAAAAAACGAAAGAAAAATTAAGATAAATGAAACAAGTTACTCCGCGTTTTGTTTTCTCCTCGACTTATCATTTTAATTGGTTGCCGGAGAAAGACACAATGAAATTCACGTCTATCTTATTCGTCGATTTGCACCACGTATATCGTCTGTATTTGAACCGTGGAGTTTCGTTTGAAAGAACGTTATACATCGCAGTAGCAAGTACCGGTGATTTCGATGTAAGAACTACTCGGCAATTCTCTCTCAATGATTACAATATAATTTGAATTGCTAAAATGTGCCAATGTTCTCTTGCCCCCTTTCCCTCTACCGATACGTTAACCTGCGGCTACGGCATTCGTATGACTTTATTTTAATTTGTTCGAAAAAACGCGCAAACGTACACATACACATACACGATTTGCCGCTACATGCGATTTTCTCTCGACAAAGTGGACGCTTCTTTCCAGCGTATTACCATTCGCGTTTTCATACAATCCGCATTGCAAATTAACGGAATATACATATAATAGTGGGCATGTTTATATTAAGAGAAAAAGAAAGGTAAAGATAAAGAAATCGCTATCGACGGTTTTCAGGCGTGCAAGGCGAGAAAAAAAGAATAAACGAAACGACACGTGCTTTGCACACCCAAGTTTCAACTGACGCAAATGTACAAGTGGGTAACGCGTCAGTTGGGCTGCTTATAAACGAGACTCCCTCGGCCCTGGTACAAATCGGAACGGTAATTAATTAAACTTGCAGGTTGAATTGATCGATCAATCGAGGTGCTCGCTGTAGACCGAGTCATCGTTTCAGGAATATCAAACGACGAATAAATGAATATGTTCGATATCGCATCTTTAGGACGTAAAAAAAAAAATGAAAAAAATAAGAACCGCTGTTGAATTATCGGCGCTTGGCGGAGGGGAAGAAAAGTCAACGAGGGAATCTGTTGTTGGGCGATACTAATAGTTAATTAATGACCAGTCGTTAAATCCAAGTTAAAAATTGACATCGTTGCATGAACGAACCTACGGTAATAATTGTCCCGCGGTTTTGTATCGTCGACAAAATCTAGCTAACAAGTTAAATTCTGACGACTGAAGTCAAAACTCCGGAATAGCGGCGAAGAAAACGGATCGAGTTTCCTCACGACAAATGACGAAATTACGACATTGAAACGCAGAGTTTACGACACAAGCTTTTTCAAGCTATAAAAAATTGAATTTTCGGTATATGTTTATTGCCGCCCACTAATTCTGGGATATGAGGTCGTGGAGATTGATGGTGAACGTTAGCGGCTATTAACGTATCACGATGGTCTCAACATCAGGTGATAATTACAATGTTACACACTCCCAAATATTCGAAGACCACGACGACGACGACGACGACGGGTCAAGTCAAGAGAGGCAAGAATGCATTACTTCACAGAAGCTCCATACATATTTCTCTGATAAAGCATGATATTCAGATATAATTGCAATGAAATTAAAGGACACACGGGAAAGCAGATTATCGCGGGTTGAGGGTCCCGGTATCTCGCAATATCAGCGTATTTTAAGAACGAAAGTTTTCGAGGAATTATTCAGGCTAGTCGGCACTAACTATGTTAAAAACATCGACCAGCTGTTGAGCATTTTTCCATGGTCGTTAAAGGGCCAACTTTGGCGGATGGGACGAGAAGTCGTCGAGAAAGCTTGGAAGTGAAAAGAGGAGTTGCGGAGAGAGGGGGGGATATACAAAGCTGATATCAGCGTAATTGATGCCGCTGATTGACATCCGTAATTCGTATTATTGCGTCATATGGCCAAGGTATCGTGACAGGGCATAGCGACACGCTTGTCGAAAACAACGTGGAAAAAAGCAATATCGGGACGCAGCTAATTGTTAGATGAGAACATCTGTGGATCGAGATATACGTACATCTCAAATGAAAACAATGATGGCGGGATGGTGGATGGAGTAGGAATGAAATGAAACTCACCGTCGTTTTTCCTTTGGTTTGGTCGACTTTTTATTAGTCTCCATATCACTTGTTTGGCGCATGTCCTCTACGCTGCACAAAGTAGAATACCCGATACTCTCAGTCACTGCCAAGGAATGTATTCGCGTATTCTACACTCCTAGTTCATCTGAGAATATGCACCACGGGGGTTTATAGGGACAAAGTTCCTGATCACCGCACTCTTTCCGATTAAGCTAATGACTGACTGACGACGCGCTGCGAGAAGTACAGGACTGTTACTAACACTAACTCACGC
This sequence comes from Athalia rosae, assembly GCF_917208135.1. NCBI lineage: Eukaryota > Metazoa > Arthropoda > Insecta > Hymenoptera > Athaliidae > Athalia > Athalia rosae. Next base: position 15,331,963 of record NC_064028.1, on the reverse strand, counting down.
ACTAACTCATTGGTGATTACTTGTATTACTTGTTACTGCTTTGCTGCTTCGCGATGACGCAGGATTCTCCTTCGCTAAAGACGAACATCAACCAGCTGACCTCAGCTTAAGATGGCGGATTCAACATGGCCGACTTCGTACAGATTTTCAGATGTTTCGAACTGACGTCAGCGCTACTAGTTGGAAGATCTTGCAACTCATTGTCAGCTCGAAATTCAAACATTCATTGGGACTTGCATAACAATGGATTTAAAGCAACGTTTAAAGGGCGTAGTAGGATAGCGGACCCTTGAAAGTCGGAATTTAATTTCTTTTTCGCTTTTATTTTGAGGTGTAGTGGGAATTAAATGGAATGAATGATTTGAACTTTTGATTTCTTACGCCCCTTTCTCCATTTCCTCTTGAATTCCGAGGAATGTATTTACTGAAATAGTAAAGATAGTTTTTTTTTTATTGCGGATTAACAGTTGGAGTGTTTGAATCACAAATTTATCTTAAGCCCGGCATTTTACGATTACTTTTTTACATAGGTTTTATTATTATTATTATATACTTTACTATATTTTTTTTTCTTCAATATTCATGTTTCAGTTTTAATTAACGAAAACTCGCAAGAGACTAGGAGAGCTGGTTTTAAGTTAACGATACTACATTGGCAGTAAATGAATGGTGTCTAACTCCATACAATAATTATTTTCCCTGCAACTGTTCCATCTCTTTTTTACTCCCGCTAATATTGCTTTCTACAGATTTTTTAGTCTCTATCTCTTCCTGGCTAGCTTTGTCAAATATTTCACCATCTCTTCTACTGGCATCTTCTGAACTATTTCCACGATTTAAATCATCCACATCGGTATCTTTGCTCCCATACAATGCGGGATATTCGGACATGCAGGTCTGCATGGTTTTGAATGCATCGTAGCAGTCGGAACCCTTTGGATCTGCAGCTGAATAATGAAAGCACGAAAATGCTTCTCTAAATTCGAGTCCACACGGACCAGTCGCCATTCCACCGAGACAAGGGCAGTTCCAATTGATTTCTCCGTTGGCAAGAATTAGCCCTGGGCTGGGCTCTGGTTCGGGAAGACTGACTTTACAAGGAGACGCATGATCTTCCTTGGAAGCAAATATTATCGTGTCTTTGCCTTCTTTGCGTACGATAGACATGACGTTAGAGAATACGAGCGGTTTTAAAGGTTAACGATCAGTGAATGAAACTGCGGCTATCTACAGCAAAAGAGAGTAGATTGGCCGTGGCTCTGTTGACGTTGTATACACAGGGTTCTCCTTCGTAATTGTCGACCAGAGTAAGCGCAGCTCTGAGCTTAACGTAACTATGAGATTGGCAACGCAGAACGAATCTTCTGCGGGATGCTTCGTACTTAAGTATATCTACTTCTGCTTGAAAAGCGCCTTTGTCTCCAAACAGTCTTCTCACAGCCTGCATAACATGGTTCTTCAAGAACACGGCAGTTACCTCACGATCCGGATTCCCAGGTATATCTCTGTAATAAAAAATATTTCAATATCCTTGCTAAGACACATCTAGGTTATCTTATACTACTACACGAGGTTTTCTATTATTAATGTTTTCAAATACTAACAAAGTGACGTCTAAGTAACGCATTTTTACAGAGGAATAATCCCACCAGACACTCACATTTCCGTCAAGTAAATATCTCGAAGGATTAATGAATTTTTAGCAGCTACTACGAGCGGTGAGAGTAGATACGACGAACTGTACAACTGCCGCAACCTCCAACAGGGTTGTGTAATCCTCGAATTCATTCGGTTCTCCAATCCCCTAAGGATGGCGCCAGTTGCAACAAGTTCGTGAAGACAAAAATTGAAGGATAACAAAAAGACATCGTGCAGATTTCGTAATTGAATTCTTCCCCACCACACTGCAAATCTTGAAATCATAATTTCGATTTCGCGTCTTCCGCCGCTCTCACCTCTGATATAGGGGGGTAGGTTGGGCAATTTATTTATTTTTCAGCAATCACGGCTACTTACCGCATTAGATAGAGCTCATAGGGTCGATCACGGATCTTTGACTCTTCCGTATTTTCACATCCCCACCGATATCGAGCCTGCAGATTGATTGGAGAATGATTTAGATTGGTAAAAACGTGATAATACCGAGCGGCTATTTACTTCCGAACTCATTTGACCACGTCAAAACGAAATCACAAAAATCAGGATAATGGGACATGAAGTAGCTGAAATAATTTTATATTTGTGATATCCGATGTAAAAGGAATTATCTGTGGAAATTGATTTCATGCTGAAATCATTGGTACACCGATACCAAGGGTGAATAGCCCCTCGAAAAATACGGAAAAGTAGAAGATCCGTGATCGAGCCCCAGGTTGAAGCATGGGTAGTTTAAGTCGCTCTGATTGAAGATCCAAGAAGGGATGAGTGTAAGTAATATAACGGACGGAACGACATAACGAGGTCCATATATCTCAGCGCTTATCGGTGAACAAGTTTGCAGAACAATCCTTCGTCTTGGTTGGTTGGTTGGTTCGTTGATCGGTATGGGTAGGTAGGTAGGTAGGTAGGTAGGTAGGTAGGTAGATAGGTAGGTAGGTAGGTAAGTCGGGTTTGGCTAGGTTGGCACTGTAACGCGAAGCAGGACAGGAGAAGGCAAGGTATAGCAAGGTTGAGCGCAACGCAGCGTTGTTACGGTTCGGTCTGGCAGCCCAATAAATTATGAGCGAATCCACAAAGCGGTCTCAAGGGGCGACGAGCCTCTGTGTCCGACTATGCCCGGTGAAATCGGAGGGTAGAGGGACGTTGATAGATACACATTGGCATCCGCTATTTTTTCATACACGACAGCTCTAAAGCCCCGCGACTCCGAAGAGCAGAGAGAGCGAGAGAGAGAGAGAGAGAGAGAGAGCGAGGAAAAAGAGCCGGCGTTACAAACTCGCGCAAAATCTCGCGCAAAATAGCGCCAGCATAAATCGCCAACTCATCCCATTTCATCCGATCAATCAACGGAGGTCTCGTCCTATGCTTTCAGCCAACGATTAAAGTATCTATCACCTGTGATGTGATAACAGAAATGAAAAAAAAAAAAACAAAAAAACAAAAAAATTGAAACAACAACTGTCTATATCTTTTTGCAAACAATGGTGTACATGCGATAAAATAGTGACAAAAAAAAATGAACGAATTGTGAAAAAAAACTCGTTCGCCTACGCAGATGGCTTTCGAGTCTCTACCTATGTATGAGGATATTGTGAAGGAAACTCCGCTGCCGAGTTATGTGCGGCATACGGCAGACGGGCTGATTTATTAACGAGGAGGAACCGAGGTGAGGAGGGAGAGGGATGTATAAGGTACGTAGAGACAGAGTTGGGCATGTACCAGTGGTACGTACGTACCTACAGGTATATACGAAAGGTACACGTCGGGTACGTATACGTCATACGTAGCCACCAGCCAGGGACACACAATCGAGGAATGACGTCACAATGGCGCAGCAGGACACGCACGTTTGGCTCCCTACAGTACATTAATAATGGAGCGTTGTTACTCCCCGCTTGGTAAAGTTCGACACTAAAAACTAAACACAACGCGGGGAATACGCGCGAGGAGGTGCGAAGCCAACGTACGTACGTACCAACCAACACACGCGCGTCGGAAATGAGGCGAGAGCCTGGATAGCGCGTGATAAGAAAGATTCCCGAAGTCACGGCGTCAACGCCTCTGGGCATCGGGACCATCCGGGAATACTGGCATCGGGTATACGTATTACCGAGCTCGGTGTACGGTAACTGCGACAACAACGACGATGATAATAATAATCGTGGTAATAATACATTTTCAACGGTGAAACGTTATTGTACCACGTACAATGCGTCCATGTACGTACGTACGTACGTACGTACGCTCACGTTTTATACATAGAACGTAGTCTCTACAAACTCACACAAAGTGTAATTTTCTTTCGCCTTAATACCGAGAAATCCCTGACGCTGGACCCTGAGCATCGTCAGCGGCAGCAGCAGCGTGGCAGCATCGTCATCCCGTATTTCGTTTATGTTCCTTCTCCCTTTTTCACCGAGCCATACCAGAGGCGTACAGGAAGGAGATCGAAAGAGCGAGAGATCTACGGATCGCATTTTAAGTATCAGACCGGTAGGAAGAACGGCTGCGGTCTAAGCCGAGGAAAAAAATCCAGCACGGGGGGGGGGGGGGGGGGGGGGTTTACCGCGCAGCGTCGCTCGTCTTACGGCTATGGTTACGGACTAATTTTCATTTTACATCCCCGGAAGGTGGTTAATTTTATTTATTTAATACTCGCAGGCGGAGACCGATCGAACGCCGCGGCGTCGTAACCCAACCGAGCGTATATACATATATATGTATATATACGTAGCAGTATATACCCTACGCTCGGAAACAATGCGGTCCATCCAGGTGAAAAAGCAACACCCTTCCTACCTGCGGGCAAAATATATACGGACGATTTCTACCCCGACCAAAGAGACGTAATATAGCGGTAATTTAAATTATTTCTATAAACGAAGGGTACTTTTCAGAGAGCGTTGGAAACGAGGAATTAATTATACATGGGGTGGTTCGAGTTCTCCTTCCGCCTGCGTATAGCGCACAAGATTAATGAAAATATAATCGATGATCGCGGACGGGTTTTGGCGATCTCGTGCAAGGGACAAAAAATGGAAGCCTTAGAGAATTCGGCGGCGATATCGGATTCTCTCCAACGTTGCGGCGATGATATTTAAGCGAGCGATCGGACTTACTTGTTAGCGGTACTCGATCGGACACTTGGCCCCGGAACGAGGCGATTCGGGACGCTCGTTTCTGTAAAAATTCACGAATATAATACCGGCGTGGAAACGACGTTGCCAATTTTTGTGACGAGCCAAAAGATGTATAATACAAGAGAAACTCCGGAATCGTAACCGTGCAGCAGCGGATATATTAATGGGAGGGCGAAATTACTTCTAGCGAAACGACGCGTCATCAGGCTCTTCGACTTTCCCCTCCCCCCGATTCCATACCGTTACATTTTATTCCCGTCGCTCGTTTATCTTCTCTCTTCCGGATCCGCGCGAGCAATTAGACGGTTCGATTTTTAATCAAGCATACCCGGGCGCGTTCCGTTTCGATTTTTCCTCGTTATAATGCCGTCGTCGCGACGCCCGCTTACACATACACATACACAGGTATACGTACACGACTGTACGGTCGCTCGCTACGTGAACGAAATCAAGATCGATCTTTAATTTGGCAGCTAAAACGCGTACCATTTATCATAAAACACTATATGCGCTGTACACACAGGTATACCGCGGGGGCGGAGCCCGTCCTTCGCGTGTTTCGAATATCCACCCGATACACACGTGCGGTACGCTGTTAGTGGTAATAATTATAATTATTATAGACCAATTTGCTTAGCTTTGTTTTCGCGTTTTCCCCGTTTCACCTTCCCGTGGAACGTCGCAGCTGTCGCGAGACGCGGTGTGATATACGAATATAGGAATCTCCTCTGCCACTCTCCCCTTATCCGCTCCGCTCTCGTCTCCGTGGAATTCCTGCATATAATTAGGCGTACAGTTGTAGAGGCTGCGCCCGCAGGACTCGTAGGACTCGCGTCAGGCGTTAAGCGGATAGCGTCGCTGCTCTTTTCTCCCGAGAGGGCCCCCGAGAGATAAGAGGCACCCGGGTCGTCGTGGCGGGTGACAGTCGGTGTCCGGTTTTAGGATCAGCGCCTACTTACCTTCTCTCGCGTAGAGGGACGACGGAGAGGAGTCGAGGTGCCGCCGCCCCTGCGGCGGTCCTCCTCTCTCCGTCCGTACCGTGTACACCGCTACCACCACGACACCTAACCTATATAGGTACACATCCACTCCGAGGAGAATTTCCATCGAATTTCTGGCTCTGCTCCCTCGCCCTCCTCGAGCCAACCGGCGTCGTTCTCGTCGCCGACGGAGAAGCGGGGCTTATATAAGCCCCGACATTTTTAAGTTGGCGACGTAGTATAATCCGAACGTCTGCAGCGGGCATGTATGCCGTCTACTCTCTTATACGTCGTATACGACCTACCCGCGCGTAGCATACTTACAAAAGCCGATGCCAAGTCCGCGTATCCTTCACGAGAGCCATTCCAACAACGCGTGGGAATCGCAGCGGAACCGAGACCCCGTAGACGATATTAACCACGTACGCGGCAACCTACCTACCTACCCTATTCACCGCTCGCGTCTTCCTATACCAATACATGGTATACGTATATGCACGCGCGTACCGCATGTAGGCGAAAGGACGCGAGGTACGGGTGGGTAAACACTCACCTTTGGAGGCGAGGAACCCCTACGACACGATACGTGGATGTTGCGAGGGAGGCCGACGTACCTATAACCCGCCCGCTAATCCATACGCGGACCGTCTTCGTCGTCTGATCTCCCGAAGAGAAATTCACCGACGATCGTATCCGAACCACGAAACCTGCGACGCACGATACAATATAACCTCTATACGAATCGCACGTTGTTGTACGTGTTACGTAGTATACCTATGTATGTACGTACGTACAGAGGGAATATTTGACTTTGCGAAATGTTGGCGATGTATATTCGTAGTTCGCTCCTCGCGATTTCACGAAGGTTTTCGGAAACCCCGAAGGCGTGAGAAAGACGGAGAGTAAAAGGGGTCGGTCTCGCGAGAGGTGGAAACAAGGGTCTCCGCGCTCCTCTTGTGTCTGTCCGAGATAATATTGAGAGGGGTGCGAAGGACCCTTCGGGGTCTCGAATACTCGAAATCATCCGTATCGGTATTATATACTGCAGAGTACGAGGAGCGGGCGTGCGGTGTAATAATACCTGTTATATGTGCGTGTGCGAGTTCCTTCCGCGCATATATTGCGTTGAATTCGCTATGGAAAATTCATTGGAATTTCATTACACGTCCGATCAATTAATTGATTGATTAATCGATATATATATACACGAATTTATGCATATATATTCGCTCTCGTTCTTAACGTAGCCGCCGTTGAACCGAACGAAAAAACGTTCGTTCGTAACAATTAGGGTGCTTTAGGTATATCGAGTTGTATCAATATAACAATAAAATTGGAATAAAAACGCACCACGTACAGCGTAGCAATCAAACGGCTACTCAAATTACCGACGATACTTTACCCTGTCCTGCCCATATATACCGAATGCTCTTAAGCCCATAGAAATTATAAATATTATACCTGCTGCTAATTCCATATTCCCGTGCTACGGAAAATCCCTTTTTCCGAAATACACGCGCCGCACCTTGTGACTGTACACGACGATTGTGTTGCAGTACAATACGGCACGGTGCGGTATAATTCTTTCGGTAAGGCTGGCATCGCGTCCATTTCGTCGGAGTCGTAGGCGATTTGCGAATGGAAAAGTAAAAGTGAATGCAGAAGTCTAGCGGGAGGTTGTGTGGAAAAGCAAACAAACGAAACGTGTGCGTGTGCGTGAGCCTGAGCTCCCGCCCTCCGCGCGTCCTTCCTTCTCCCCCGCGACCCTTGAGGCAAAGTAAATATAAGTCAGGGAAAGCCTAGGCTATCCAAATATTGAACTAAACTTCGTAGAACTCGGCTATCCCCTATTCCCTCCGAGTATAAAGTAGGTACGATGATGGCCGCTCCGAGAACGACCCGCAACACGACCTTATATCCCGTAGTCGACGGTACTCTCGCCGCGTGAAAACCTTATAGATACGTATATAGGAACGGTCGGAGGGAACGAACCGCGTCGACGAGGGATAATTGGGAGTCGAGGTATTTTCCGTACGACGGACGAAAAAAATCACGGACTCCCCCCGGGGTAATTGACGATAATTGACAATGCAATTATCAAAAGTAACGCTATACGTTGATGCGCGCGATGCACTCCGTTCAACGTCAGTTGTATGGGACAATTTTACTTTTACCCATGCATATGTATATCGAGGAATTTCTGGCGGTCAATTTATCCATTCAAAATGTGAAAACTCGACAGTTTTTTTCTCAGGGTTTTCTATGCCGGTTTTAACGTATTTTGATCTCAGGAATCCGAATCTGAAAGCCAAATTGAGTTATCTCCGAAAATTGTCGCTCCGAAAAGTGATAAGATTTCGATATCTCGACGAATATATCAGCCGGTAGATTATGCTAATTGAAAGTGAGACGTCGGATTCGTTTCTACGTGGTCAAAATACGAAAAAGAAGTAGATAGTAAGTAGAATTTTCAGGCGCGGAAATCGCAAGGATTCAGTCGTGGTCCTTTAAAAATTTATCGAATATTTTCGTATCGTCGGTTTACCGCGAGTCGAGCGACTCATTCGAGGATCGAAGTTCGAATTTCCTCTACGAGGTATATACGTATACACATATAACGTTATGCATCTGTACGGGATTGGATCCGTCTGGGGTTATAATTTAATTTATTCACACGCCCCGAGAACCGTCGACGATTTGAAAATTTGATCGACACGTATCGGATCCTCCGATGCCCCTCCTCCCGTCGGGATACGTAGGCGCGGTATTATATAATATACATACAGGGTAGTACCGAAAAGCGGGACCCTCGTCTTCCCGGTAGACCTTGGTCGATTCGTCTCTACGTGAGGGTGGCGAGTGGCGCGAAAAGAATAAGAAGAAGAAGCGAAAGAAAAAGAGGAACAGAAACAAGACGTACGAGACGGAGACGAAGACGAGGAAGAAGAAGAAGAAGAAGAAGAGGGGCGTCGGGGGCGTTGGCGAATCGCGGCAGGGGGATGACGGGGCGAAAGGGACGAAAGGGGAGGGATCGGGACGGCTCTAGCCGAGTCCCGCGGGTGGTCCGTAGGGTCTCAAGTTTTTCCTGCCCCGCTGATTAGACCGAACGTTGCTGCCCGCTCCGCTGCCGCTGCCGCTGCTGCTGCTGCTCCTGCTGCCGGTACCGGTGCAGCCGTACCGCCATCTTAGTTAGCGTCGTCATGGAAACGGGTTGGCTAAGTCTTCGAAAAGTTGCCTCCGGTCTTTCGGCTCCTCTCGAGTCGCTCCACGTCACCAACTTCCTTCCTTCCGATCGCGCTACCCCTCCGCCGCCTCGCCCCCTCCGCCCCCCCCCCGACGTCGCGGTACGAAGAAAATCAAAAAAGAAATGAAATAATAAAACAGATTCCAAGGAAATGGAAAATAAAAAATAAACAACCGATCGAATACATCAGATGCACGCATCTCGCGAATTTTTACCCGCATCGGTATTATTATACATCGGGCGCATAATTGATATGCATGCAATACGGAATCGAAAACGACCGTCAAACTCAGCCGGCGAGGGTGCGCGTAGGGGGAGAGGGGGACAGAGAAATGTGCGGCAAATGACGCGAGCAGCTGGGTATGCCTCGAATAAAATTGTGTATAATATATATAACTATAGGGACGATAACTCACGATCGACGTGGATATGAGTAGTTGAGAACGTGACCAATCTGGGTCGAGCGGGAACCCATTAACGAACGATGAGTAGGCGCGCGAGTACCGCGTAAGTATTGCTCACCTATGATCGTATTATATACCCACATATATATATATACCTACCTACCTGCCTACGTCGCGCCGCCGTACCTCCTACCCCATGGTGTGTATTACACTCACCCAACGGGTGTTCCACGTATTTCGGACCTTTCGCTCTCCGCGAACGTGATTACTATTATTATTATTATTATTTTATATCGCCTCGCGTTCCAGATCCCTCGTTTTCTCGCGATATCGTGGCGCAAAAAACCGAATCTCTCCGCTCCCCGATTCGTCGTGAAAATTTCGGTGCTCCGACGTGCAACGAAACGTTGATCCGTGTCCATCGGTCCGGATCGATCGATTCGTCGGTAGAAATCAAAGCCGTTAATGTCACGGTTGCGTTTCATTCCGTGTCGTTTCGCTCGGAGAATTATATATTTGTCGCGTATATCCCCGCGGGCGTATGCAGCTATATAGGTATACATACGTATGTACGTCTTTGAGAATATAGTTATACATGTATGTATATATGTATGTATACAATTTATCGTCGAATCGGTTTTATTTTATCGCGTACAATAATAGGAGAGCGTGATAGACAAAAAGCGACATTGCGATCGCGTCCTTCGCGCCGTTGTCGAGGAAATCAGAGGAATTCGATGTATACAGGTAATTCCGTGGATTTCCAATTAAGATTGCCTGTATGCGCCCCCGTATTTGCATATACGTATAACGCGAATACCGCGTATATACATACGCTGCCACCACCCTGCACAGGTAAACGTATATTCCGTACACACGTGTAACGGCGGTAATAGTTAATCTCTCGATTATTAACGGTATTGTTGCGCCCGCTGACCGCGCTCGCCGTATAATGTTGCCTTTGTCGCTTATTGTTAGATTAGGAACGTATAACGTAGCGTCGCGCTCGATACGCGAACCGCACTTCTCTGTATTTAGACTTATATTGTGTATACGTGCGCTGTAATGCGCCTGTCATATATATATATATATACATACATACATACATATACATATATCACGTATATCGTACAGTCGGGCAAAACACGCCGCATGACGTTACGGCTCCGCAAGCGAACCTTTTCCCGTCCTCCTTATTGGTGGTGTCTACGTACATCACACACTCCCAACATCGCCGAAATCCGATCGAACGATTAAAAATTATGCGGAGCGCTGCCGAAGCCAATTATGTATATACGAGGTGAATCTTAACGCTCGGATAATCTGCGATCCGTGCAGAAATTTCAAGGTACGTATACCTGTACAAGATACACGTGTGTATCGTCGAGCTCGAGCGTCGTCCGTAACGCGTATACGCGGGCGATATTATTTATGTGGGTTGAAATATCGCTGTATATACATATATATCTATACGCTTGTAAATCTATCGACGTCGTATCACGCGGCGGAGGTATAATAAGGGTCGTAGGATATAAGGTGTATGTATATAGATACGCGGGAGGGTTTACGTACCGCTTCAGGACTCGAGGCTGTAAATAAATCGAGGATTACGTACGCGTAGGATTTCATTGTTGCGCGTACCTACGGGATACGGGTGTAACACGTATACGCGCTCACGTTCGTCCGTCGGTGTGGGAGAGGAGAGCTGGGAGTGGCGGTCGGACGGGCGGACGTCGGCGGTGGTGCGGTGCGGGTCAGCTGACCGTGAGCCCTGCATATCGGGGATTCCTTCCTCATCCCCGTCCTCCTCCTCCTCCTCCTCGTCCTCGTCCTTTGTGTTCTCTGCAGTTCCCTGAAAATGCCCGGTCGCCACCGGGGGTGCCGCCGCTCCGCTCTTGCGGTCCGATCGTCGTCCCGCGTATTACGCCCATTAAATATATGCCCGTTCGCCACGCGTTCCATAGATGTGTACGCGTATATATGCACAGTAGGTGTACGCCGCGTACGTACATCGCGTACACCCGTGAGCAAACCTTGCGCTCTAGGTGTACGAATGCGATAAAATGTGTAATTTACCCAGGTGGATGGAGCGGTACAGGTAGAATACATATATATATAAATATATATATAGGTGCGAATTCCGCGTATATACGATATTACAATGCGATCGAAGCTTTGAGCGAATAGCGAAATGGTAATAAGGTCGTCGAGCGGAATTACAATAGCAAATTTTATCTCGCCGTCCGGGGCGCTGAGAAGTCGAGACGCGGAAAGCCGATCGCTTCGCTGGGTCCCCCCGCACCGTGACCGGTATATACACCGTAGGTACCTCTCGTCGACGGTTTTCCGTAACAATGAGAAGTGCGGAGAACCACCGGTGAACGGATCGGCCCAGGGATCGGTGCAGGCTATTGATAGTCGGTGGCTAATCTTACTGCGAAATGAGACGGAACGAATTCAGAAACGGTCGGTCGGTCGTCGGGTCGTCCGTCGCCGCGCCGGCAACGGCAACGGCAACGACTCGCTCCCGAGGCTTTAGAATTTCAAATTCTGAAAATCCGTTCGGTTCTCGCGGACAAAGGGGACTATTCGCTCTCGCATGCGGTGTACGCCGCGTCGTAGTCGTCGTAGTCGTCGTCGGCGGCGACGGTTAATACCGCGCACAAGGCACGAAGGAGCCTGCAAAACGCCCGAGACGCGTCTCGCGTCTCGCGTCATTGTAACCCCGAGCGATCGGCGACGCCGCCGTATTGCAAACTGAGGGAACCGATCGAAAAAACGAACGACGTTCCGACGAACGAGACCGGCTGCTCTATGTGCGACGCAAAGGTGCAGCCGCACCCGATCGAGGAGACGAGGACGCGACGAAAGGGAGGGCGAAAGGACCCGCGAGACCCGTCGAAGCGTCGCTCCACCTTTTCGGCTCACCACTCTGGCTGACGTTCGCGTGTCCGGCGCGCGGATTCCGAATTCGAGAGCGATTCGCGATCGTCGCCCCCTTCCGCCCCCGGCGCTCGCGAAAATACAATGCACGCTTGTGGTGGAAATTATTGGCTTATTCGAGATTCGAAAGTACACGATATGGTATTGGTGTATTACATATGGAAATGATTAAACGGTGGGCAATTATACAAGATTGCGGTGTGCAACGTACACGTTGTTAATTACCTAGCTCGATTCGACTTTTTTTTATTTACCTGCGGCTAAACGATTACGTCCAACGATATCTTATATATGTATAAGCGCGGTACACTGTACGTACGCGGAGAAAGATAAGAACAACACACTCGTATAAACCTACGATTCCGTTACAGTTTGAAACGTACTGTATGGTACGCATTTTATCTCGTCACGCATTTGTATAATCTCCCTGCAATCCTTGAGGACGCATTCGAATACCTCCAGCCCCGTCGTCCGCTCGATAATCGCTCGATACTTCCGAAAAGTGCCGCGGACGCGTCTCGTTGAGACGTGCGGGCAAATATAGTGACCGGGAAAAGGGAAGAGGGAAAAGGGAGAAGCGAGAAGGAAAAAAGGTTCGACGTAAGGAACCTTCGTAGTCGACGGGGGTATCGCGACGGAGGGAGGGAGGGAGGTAGGTAGGGAGGGGGGTGGGGAGAGGTCGGAGGGGCGGAGGGGCGGAGGGGCGGAGGGTGCATCCCTTAATTAAACACCCATCCATTGTCTATAAAAATGTCGCGTTGTGCCAAAACAGCTCTTTGAATCGATTTCCGCCGACGCGACGAGACGGAGGGGCATCCGGACGCGGAGGTTGCCGAGAGTCCTGGTGGGAGAGAGCGTACTGCGTCGACGGTTAAAGGGGAAACGGGGAGCAGGGGAGAAAGGAGAGGAGCAACCGCCAGACACCGCGGTGGGGAAGAGGCCAGGAATGAAACGGGATTTTCGGGAACCCCGGGCACCCGATCCGCCGAGAATAAAATTCAACCCCCGACCGCGCTCAAAGGTGGAGGTAAATGAAATCGGACACGATGGAGATCCGAATGGAAGGCCCTCGGAGATCGAACGGCAGCGCTTTCGTTGCAAATACACGCGAATAATAGGAGAATAACGACTAAACATACCAGCGGCATTTTCAGGATAATATATACGTTTTACCTCGAGGACAGGAATATCCTCCCTACGACGTCGGGGGTTTCGTATATCCTCGCGAAGGACGTTCGCCCGATGATTTTCATCCATTTTCACCCATCGACCGAAGCGACGTGCGACGAAAATAACGTGGGATCCGCATTCGTCGCTACCGGAATCCTCGGGACGACGACGATCGTCCTCGAGGATTCGCAGAAGCAATATTTGGGCGGAGGCGCAAGGACGAGGGTCCGCGTTGCGCACCGCCACTCCCTGAAGTGGAAGGGACCCGTCGGCCCGACGGGGATGAATAGGTGAGAAGGTAGGGGCAGCGAGGGTCGTTGGGTGGGAGTGGAGGAAAGTAGGAGAAGGTGGAGCGGTTTGCGAGTGGGGAGTGGCGGCTCGAGGGCATCTCAGTCGCAGCTCGACGTTCGCCGTGTAACGATCGAGCGACTTTTTAGCGAGCATTTCGCACACGCAAACACGTTAAACACGTATTCGTACACACCCGCACCCACACCGACACCGACACACACACACACAAGTATACCATTCGACATAGGGGGTGTACAAGCAGTTGTGTTCACGCCTGGAAAAAGAGACACGGAAAAATTTTTTAAGGAAAATTAACGAACAAAGTAAACGCTAGTTTCCTCCCGTACGATTACCGCTGCCGAACGAAACGGAACGCTAGTCGCGGATATCGGTGTATTTAACGATCGAAAGCCAAGTATAAAGAGTAACCCGAAAAGAAACGGATATTAAAAAAAAAAAGGGGACAATTTTAGACTGACGTGTACGGTAAACGAGGAGTAAGAGATACGAGAAATCTTATCGAGTGGAACTCTGTAGATATATCGAATTATTTTTTGGTAACAATAGAATTATGTATATATATATATTTATGTATGCGATTCACGAGGGAGACGTGTGAGACGAGCGAAGATTCGTTCGTTTTTGCAACATCTCTGGAGATTCGCGACTCGCGCGTACGTGTCTGTCTAACGATACGAAGTTTGGAATAAAAGTCGGTCGTTTGATTATTTGCTGAAACTGTGCGTGGTTTGCCTTGAATGATCGCAAGGTCTCACCGCTAAAGCAATCGGCTGTCGTCTCTGGGTCAAGGAGCTCATGATTCCGGAATAACTGCGACGATCGTTTCGAATGAAATTCATTGAAGTATTGAGGATAAATCGTTGGGGTGCGATTCTAATTTGTGATACCTTCGACGATAATGGTAGAAAATCTCGAGTGCCAGCCCTGGTGGAATAACAAGTGGAGTGTGTTTCTTTGGTTTTCACGTTGTTCGTTGGTTCTCGTCAAAGTTGTTGCGGTATTTCCCTAGTTTTGTTCGGTTCTCTGTTTCATTTTGTTTTATTATTTCATTCGCCGAATGAAAATATTGCGAGTCAATGACAAGTGAAGTGAAGGAAATGCCGTCGCCGATATCATCCTCTGTACGAGCACAGCTGGATTAACGACGCGGGTTCAGTGAAATCGATCGACGTTGTACCCTTGGATTATTTGGATATACCGAATCGCCGCGTCGCTCGAGAGAATCGACAATTCTCTCCCCCACGTTTGATGGTCCCATTCGTCGGAGCTGCACCGGACGGAACTGACCTTTCGATAAATTCGAATAGCGCGCGAGGGCAGGAACGCCCCGAGCCATTAGCTGTCGTTACTTCTTCAGTCCTGGATCCTTCGCACACCGCTGTTCACTCGTCGGCGACACCGTATCCGGCGGAAGTACGAACGGGTAGAAGTTATGCACTGAGCGTCGTCGCGAGCGTCGACGACGAGGAGGAGGAGGGGGAGGAGGGGGACTCGGGGGACTCGGAAGAGGAAGCGGAAAGAGAGGAAGAAAAGGGAGGCGACAGCCCCGGCGAAGAAGACGAGCCGTTGTAATGGGCATGTAACGGGTCGCTGGAAGTCCGGTGTCAAACGATTGACGGCCGGCCCATCGTCGCCGATGCGCGTTATCGAACGGTAGTTCGGGGCAACGACTGAATTGTCCACGAGTCACCGAGACCTCCTGATAAAATCGCGGACCCGAGTCCGCGACCCGCCACAGTTACGTCGCTCGCAGCGAGCCAGGAATCGCCGCGGCAACGACGACGAATCCGCTAGAAAAATGGCCGCCGCCTGCTACGAGAAGGAAGTCGTCCTGGGCGTCCCCCACGGGCACGGCCACCACGGGGTCGCCCCCACACCGGTACCGGGTCAGACGGTGCTACCCCCGTCTTCGACCAGCCTCTCGATATCCTCCGGGGTCCCAGCCGGCTACAAGGACTACAAGGACCAGGTGACCCCGTACAAGGACTACACCCAACCACTGCACGTGGACTGCAGCGTGGAATACGAGTTGCCCAGTCAGGCGAAACCTCCGCCGGGCGGCGGAGAACCCTTGCTCATGATCCACCCCTGCTACTACCGCAGAGCGGAACGGGAGCGACGCAGCCCCTTCGTTAACAATTTACCCCCGCCCGCCGCCCCCTCGATATCAACGAGCTCCTCGAGCAGGAGCAGGAGCAGGAGAAGCACCTCGTCGACGTCGGCGTCCGCCGCGACGTCCCTCGGTCAACAACAGGCTTCGATCTCCCAGCAACAGCTGGTGGCCACGATATCCCAGCAGCAGCAGCAGCAGCAGCAGCAACAGCAGCAACAGCAGCAACAGCAGCAGCAGCAACAACAACAGCAGCAGCAGCAATCGGTGGCCCCGGTGCCCCCGGCGCCCCCCCTCGTCCCAACGGCGACGAGCTTAATCTCAGCTGACGAGAAGGCGGTAATATCAGGTATTTATCAACACTACTTCCGGGCAATGCGAGCCCACCACCAGCACCAAAATTCATCAACGTCCACGTCGTCGAGTACCTCGGGATCGAGATCGGGATCGGGCGTTCTCCAGGCTGCGTCCTCTTCGTACCACCAGCAGTACTCGTCTATCGTCGGAGTTCAGGGTGGCGGGGTCGCGGGGGGAAGTAGTAGCGGCTCCTCGGGATCGGGATCGGGATCGGGATCGGGTTCGGGATCCACGTCGCATCACCACCCGCACCATCCCTACAGACGGCCCGTTTCCCGCGCCTCACATTTCACCCATCACCATCACCATCACCATCACCACGCATCCGTAGCCACCTCCAGCGTCTACGCGTCCGCCATGCACAGGCGACACGCGGCATCCCTACACGCCCTACAGGCGGCCGGATTTTACGAAGCCCCCGCGTATCACGCCCTCCTACCCCAGAGTTAGGAAACCACCCCCGAACACCCGCAGAACCAACGACCCCGCCGCCTCCATCGTTGCCGGACATTCGACTCGAAATGACTGCGGCCATTTATACTCGTGTATACCAAGTTATATACATATATATATACATACATACTTACACCTGTAGCCTACCCGATCCATACGATTACACGTCGTGTCTATGCGGAAGCGACGCGACACCCCCGCAACCCCCGCAACCCCCGCAACCCCAAACCTCGCCCCTCCCCGACGACGATCGAAAGAACTATGAATACTACCTCCCCCGCCCCGCATTGTGCGCTGCGATTCGTACAGAGATACTCGGATGCGTGGCCGAATCGCGTGCGATTTGCATAGCTGTACTGTAATACGATATATAGATCATACCTACCTACCTACCTACCTACCTATATATATATACATTATATATATATATATATACCTATATATACCTATATGCGATACCGACGACTAAATAAATTCTAATCATAGGTATTAATAACCGATCATCGATCACCGTATATTTATTAACATTATTATTTACGCTGCACTGTATATCAAAAATTATTACCATCGTTCATCCGTTCGTTTAAATCCGATCACTCGTCATCGTCATCGTCATCGTTCTATTTCTGTTATTATTATCATCATCATCGTCATCGTCATCGCCATCGCCATCGCCATCGCTATCGCCGATATCGTCGTTGTTACGATTGTTAACATTACGTACCGTCGCGATCGGCCTCATCGTCATCGTCATTGTTGCGTCGTTAATTATGAGCAATCGTCGCTACGTCGATCATGTGTGTTGTATCGTACTCTATGCCTACCATATTCCTTCGAATAGATGTACGCCGTGCGCGCGTATGATTAGAAAAGTAATAGAATCCGAAGCGGACGCAGATAAATACGTACGCATCGACGCGATACATAGCCGATAGATGTCTGTTTATTATAGTCGCAGGAGAAAAGTTCCGAAGATGAATCGATTGTTCGATGGATCGAGTGATTGATTGATTGGCCGATACCGTGAATAATATTTTTTTGAAATGACACACCTGTTAGCGTTATAAATTTTCAATGCAGATCAAGATCAGATAATTCGCTTCAGGGAATTATGTGAATGAGACGAAAAAGGGAAGGAATCAATAACTAAGTAGGATTATGTCGATCGAGGTCTGGATCGCGTTAATTTACAGAACCCGTCTGATCGATTGATTCTTCAACGAATTACCCACACCGTATATATATCTGTACCTAATTTTTTCTCCCACTTTTTTCCCCATTTTTCGTTCGATCCACAAGAAACGATGAATGAGGGGATATTTTGCAAATTTAAATTTCGTATATATTTACGTAGAATTGAATATAATACCGCGGTGATGACTTGCCTATAATTGTACAGTAGTAACAAATAACAAAATAACAAAATAACAAAATAACAAAAAATCGAAAAAACAGAAAAAAAAAAGCGACAGCTTTTCGGTATCCGTTATGCATACCGCGACTATACATTTAATCGTACATGGTATCATACCTATATCTATTGTATGCATGTACGTGCTTGTTCCAGAGCTACGCATAATTCGAAATAATAATAATAATAATAATAATGATAATGATAATGATAACAATTATTGTTAAAGTAACAATAACAATAACAATAACCACGTAGGTACACCCGTTGATAATTTTTATAGTTTGAATTTTTTCAAGTCTTTCGTACGTAGGTATCATATATTAGAAAGAAGACGGTATATAATTACAGATAAGGCCGTCGCATATACTACTACATAATCAGGGTAGCTGATGCCAAAACTTTGAAAAAAAAAAAAAAAATCTTTCCTCAATTCTTCGTAGTTTATAACGATAATTACCCTTATTTTCTCCCTGACGAAAAATTTCTAATATACGCTGCACACGTTGCACCGCTGCAGGTACGCAATTTTACGGCGGTACAATATACAGGGGAAAAAAGATCTATTAATTATTATATTTCGATACTATACATGTATAATGTTCGTAAAATCGTTCGGCGTCGCGACGTCGTAAAGTGCATCGGCTTCGCGATTAGCGCATCTTATGAAAATCGAGTTCGGAGTTAGCCGAATTTTGATTGACGTATTCAGCGATCGTTCAATCTTTCTACCGAGTGTGAAAAAATTGAAGAAAATGAATTTTTTTTATACATTGTGATACGATATACGTTCGGTAGGTCGAAGACCGATATGGATACGGATATACGTATAGGTGGGCGAGCGAGCGACGTCGATTGTGTTATAGAAATTTATATTCTTCTTCCTATCGGCTGAATTATCGATGTTATTGTCATTATTATTATTACTATGTTATTAGTATCATCGTCATCGTCATTATTACCATCATCATCACCGCATAATTGTCATTATATTTCGTATTAGTCGACATTCCGTAAGGTATTATACAGTATGTAGAGTATAGCTAACGAAGAAACGAATGAATAAAGAAAAAAACAAATGAAATGAAGGAAAAAATGATTTAAAAAAAAATGTACCATATTTTATATCATATTATATATAGTATATATATATATAATCTACGTACCGGGCCACAGCATCGTTTTGTTCTCGTGTAATTCTGAATTTTATTGAATATAATTTTTAAGATGATGTCATTATACAGTAGTGGAAATAGAGAGAAGAAAGAAATTAACGAGATTAAAGTTAGAGGAAAAAATTAGTGAACCAATAGTGCAGATTCAAAACTACCTTATCAGTAGATTGTTATACATCGGTGTAAGTACCTAATACATGCCCATATTTATGATTAAAATGTCGACTTTCGATATTAATCTAATCGAAACGAATCAACTTATAACGCATCGTTAGATCAAAAATGACAAAAGAGGGAAGATGATAATCGATTTATAAGTGAAACCACAGATGAGACACGGGACACCCGTATATAAATACAAATAAAGTCTCCCTATGTATATAAATGTAATATAAAATTATACGTTTAAGTTATATAGACTTACGACACTATGATATTGAATCGTATTTAAAAGAGGAAAAAAAAATGCATGATGAACGCGCGGGTTTCGATATACCAATATTATTATTACTATTATTATTATTGTTGTTATTGTTGTTGTTGTTGTTGTTGTTATTGTTACAATTATTGTATTATCGATAACAATTCTGATGATGATATTTGGAACGTTTGGAACGGTAATAGTAATAATTAATGGTGATAATGATAATTGAATAATATTAATAATAATAACAATAATAATCTATCATGTGAGCCATTATTACAAGACTGGTTTGACTAAATATGATAATAAAATTAAACGAAAAATCGATTGTCTATACTATACTATATAAATGAAAAAAGAAGATTCACTCAAAGTTTTTCTCATTCTCTTCTTTTCTTTTTTCATTATCTTTTTTCTTTCTTCTCCCCTCGTTCTAATTAACGAATAACAATTATTATATTATACGACGAATTTGATGACACGGTAATTAATTATCGTTACCGTATAGAACGCTGCATTGTTGCGTCGCAATATTAGATCCGCGAAATCGCCGCTTTATATTAAACATGTATCTCCTGTATGGTAGCCTAACGATTATAAAAGGTTCCAAACGAGCATGGAAAAAAAAAAGCTAACGAAAAAAGAATAATCACCCACAAATGAAGGGAACTCTCGATACGATAACTCGTCAGCCTTAATGATTAATGAAGTTAGAATTATACATAGAATGAAGTTAGAAAACGAGAACTTCAAAAAAAAAAAGAAACAGAAAACAAAAAAACTGATCGAAATTAAAAGTTTGAAGGAAAAAAAAAAAAAAATCGACAAAATCAAGGAGGAAAAAAAGGAAATGTATGAAAATAAAAAAATAGTGTGTATAGGTAGAAGAGATTGAAAATTGCGTGAATCGTATTGAATATCGATAATATAGAATAGCATGTACTGCCTGATGAAATAAAAATGAAAAAAAAAAAAACACAAAAAAACGGTATAGTATGTATAGGAACCTCATGTGTACCATGTAAATATAAACTCGACGAATGAAAAGTTGATGAAAATAAAATTGAATAAATAAAAAAGAAAACTAAGTAAAACGAAAAAAGAAAATGAAGACGCAGACAAACGTGAAGATACGAAGATGAAATCGAACGAATAATCTATTAGCACTTCCTGTTCCACCCCTGCTCCGCGCAATGTATATATCAAAGGTGACTCGAATAATCGCATATTGTATCGATCCCCTGTACCCAACCTTACCTTTAATCCTAAACGCCTAGAAACAAATATAATTGTTCTCGTTCGAAACGGATAACCTGAATCGTTGAATGAAAAGAGACCGTTATCCGCTGCATATACTGCACCCATATAATATGTACGTACAGCTATATACACATATATAAATAATTGCCAAACGATCATCGATTATTATTTATATAATTTATTGTTAACACGAGCGTGGTGCGATGTGGATTCTTCTCCATTTCTTTTATTTCTCTTCTTTTTTTTTTTTTTTTTTTGCAACCGGTGGTTCGTAGCGGAATTTCATCCCCATCATATATATACATATAATCCAAAACTCGAATCTGCCATTGCAGCGGGATTGTCGTATATTTTTTGCAACACTACATCACGACGGTGGACAATAATAATAACAATAATGATAGGGAATAGTGATAATTTTTTATAATAAAATAATACTAATATCTAATAATAATAATCGCAACGACGCGAGAATGAAATTCTATGGGGAGAAAGAGAAAAAAGAGAGAAACAGCCGAGAGAAAAGAAAAATTGTAGACGCTATATTTTGTTCGGGAAGAAAAGAGTGAAAGAGAAAGCGAAAGAGAGAAAAGAAAAAAAGAGATGGGGAGAGTAATTATAGTTATCGCAGGTGATCAATTGTTCAATAATTTACTGTACCGGGTATAAATGTTTAACATTACACTTTTCTTTCCAAGGCAGATTCGATCTCGATATTAGATACCAAATAATTCACATCATCGATTTTCACGCCTCGATAATCATATTGATTTCTCGTAGAAATTTTCACCGATCTCTTTCCACATTCATATACATATACTGTATATATATATTATTTCAGCACGCATTAGAGAAACATAGACAAACTATCCACGCAAAGCTATCGTATAACCTGACCACTGCCAGATTTGAATTTCCAAAATCATAAGAATTCGATATACCGGTACGCACTTGGAGAGAAATAATGAAAGAATAAAAAAAAGTTAACGAAACCAATCGATTCCAACATTATCCACGCGTCACGCTCGCACCTAACTATTACCCGTAACGCGTATACGGATATCGTTTCAAGATAAGTAGTTTAAAAGAGAAAAAAAAAAAAATTAAATTAAATTAAAAAGAAATCATCATAATTGTATAACGACGACGATGACGATGATATGGCGACGACGATATCTTACGAGACATAATAATAATAATAATAATGATAATAATATAAATATATAAATATATAAATAATAATATAGAACCTATACGTTTGTACACGCGTACGCAAGTGAATTGCTCGTGTTAAAATATGCATGTATAGTAGGTATATACGTACGAATATTATGGATACGCATACGCCGTGTGTATAATATATAAATATATATATATGAGAAGTGATGGAAGCAAAAACAAGAAAAAAAAAAAAATTGATGAAAAAATGAAAAAAAAAAAACAAAAATCAACCAACCAACCAACTTCGCGATGCATTTTCCTTGCATGTATATGAACATATTGTCACATATGCGTGTGTATATATACTACGATATACATAATGTATATATAATATATATATTTGTATGAAGATAATGTACAAGTCTCTAGTGTGATACATCTCTACGCTTATTCTCTGACCTTAGTTCCGTAAATCTCTTTGATAAGCCAATTGTAAGTTTAAATATTAATCAGAAGAAAGGAATGAAAAAATAAATAAACAATAATAACGATAATAACGATAATAATAATAATAATAATAATAATAATAATAATAATGGATAACAAATACTAATAATAATAACGATAATGATAATAACGAGAATAATATCGATGACTAATTGATTTTGTAACGACATACATACATCAATTACGATCGATCACCGATACAGACGTCAAAATTTCGATTGGTGCCCGACGCTATATCATATGAAATGAATTGTATATAGCGAGGGAGGAATTGGTGTAACGCAATGGCTAATAAGATGAAAAGTATAACGAGGTGAAGAATGAGAGGGGGAGAGAAAAGATTAAATGAAAACACGAATTGGAGATGAGGTGAATAAAAAAAATTTGATCGATCGAACCGGTAAATTAATTTGACGATAGACGTGAGAGCGAGAGAGAGAAATGATGATGAAAAATGCAAATGCAAATGCAAATGAAACTGAAAATAATGTGAGATAAAAGTCACGTTGTCTTACGTGTACATAGTATGTATATGTATATATATATATATATGAACCATCCACTGACTGTACAATACCACCCAAATATATTTATATTTCATGTTAAAACAGCTAAGCTTTTATTCTTATTTGTTGTATATCATTATATTGGTCAAAAATATAATGCATATATATACACGATTACCCGAAACTCATCAACTGCGGTTCTCATTTTTCGTATTTCCGATTTTACCCGAAAAACCTGTCGCCGATTTACCTAACAGAATGCCGATTCACTCGTCGCAGGTTCGTTTATTTTTATACCTTGAATCGTTCAACACGCCGAATCACCCCTGGTTTTTTTTTGTTTTTTTTTCAAATTTTCCATACGCATACACGCATACGCCGAAATCGGGGATTGATTTTTTGATAAAAGTGAAACTTTTCGACCAATGTACATACGAATCGAAAATACGAAAATCCGAGCCGTGGTCGTACACGAAAACCAACCCGCACCACCACGATCATCATTCACCCCGTATCCACACCACGATCACACCCTGTTCACATTCTTCAAAATTGGGGAATAGTATAGTAGGAATAAAAGAAAAAAGAAGATACCTGTTGACGGTATACCAGTTTTAGAAATGGGATTGGAGGGGTGGGAGGGGGATGAGAACACAAAAATCAAAAGAAATATTCGAAGATCCTCCGGTGAATGCGGAAAGACGGGAAAAAAAGAGAGAACGCGCGGACTTACACTCGCATGGACGGTAGGTAATCATTATTGGTTTCTTTATTTTCAATATCCCGTCAAACGACCCATATACCTGCGACGTATATGCCAGCCGATTCGTTGATTTTCATTGTTTTACCTGTACAGGTGGCAGTACTATCTGTTACCTTATATGATTACCTTGTCACTTTTTCTACACGCGTCAAGTGCACGTAATTCGACGCACACGCCGCAGTTGTAAGAGAAAAATTCTATAATAGAATAAACGAAGAGAGAACCAATGATAAATGAATGGAAGAACGGTGCGTAGGTACCATCGTGGATGGTTTATGTTATTATTATATCATATAAATATATAAGTGTAAGTACGTTTTTCCATCAACGAACCGACGACTGATAATCACGTCGTTCATCGCCCACCCCCCGCCATCTTTGAGGGGGTTTTTCGTCTCGGCGCGTTCGATTTTACAGAATTTCTAAAACTAGTAGAAATACCGATGGGGGGGCGGGGGGGGAGGAAAATAAAAGTAGGTATTTTTCGACGCCGTGCGTTCGATTTATGGCTCAATACACCCGAGCAATTAAATCTTGAAAGGCGCTCACGCGAGTTTCTGCCACTGCAAACGCACACGCGTGCATCGCGCGTATTCGTAAGACGTACAAGTACCACATGGGAAAGTGTATATCCTATCGATGTACATACGTATCGAAATTCATACGCGCGTGTTGCATGGTATTAATTAAAATTCATTTCGTTTCAATTACAATGGCTCGGTTGTGCGGCGTGCATTCGGTAGTCGAACGAACGAAGAAACGTGTAATCTATCGAGATACACACATACACGTACGAGCCTGGTTCGTACATCGGTGGAGAAAAGACGCGAGGAGGAGGGCGGTGGGGGGGGGGGGGGGGAGGTAAATTACGGGAGCAGCGCGTTTATAACGTACCTACCTGCGAAGGAAGGAAGTCTGGAGCAGCAGCGGCTTGTGGCGCGCCTTTTATTGTGCCACACCTCGTTCTAGTAAATTAACAATTTGTAACCGCGAGAAATAGGAGTAGCGGAAGTGCGGGGGGGAGGGGGAGAGGGGGTGGGGGTGGGGGGGTGGAGGAGGCTGAGAACGCCGGTGGCAGCGTGTGGATCGAATCGATATACGGAGGTGAGGTGTGCATATATATATATATATATACCTAAGCGAACCTCTCGGCGTCGTTACCCTCGTTACACGCGGTTATCGTGTGCGTGCGTCCCTCTATATATATATAGCCGAGCGTTCAAAGTGCGTAATCATTGCGTTTTCATTCCGCCTCTACCGACTCCGAGCCACCGACGTTCACCCTTAACGCTCCCCCGTGCCTCCGACGCGCGGCGACGCGACGCCGACGTAGCCAACGGGTATAATATAACGCGCGAAACTTTGACGGAATCAATTAATCATTCCTCTACGTTATATACGCGTGTGTAAATTCGACGCGCGCGGTAGGTAGGTGGGTTAAGGTACGCTACGGTACGCTATATATACGCAGTCGTACAACGTTCGCGTATAATTCGCGAAAATTGTAATATCGCGAGAGGGACAATAACGATATCCAGATAAATTATAACGTTTACGCGTACGTGTACGTTTAGCTCGAGGCTCTGTACGTACATGTAACGTACAGCGCTGCAGCGTGTGTACAGTTTTCCTCCGTACACGTGTCGGTATACCTATTTATAGATTGATATTTTAATTATTCAACAAGTTGCACGCGCGCGCCAGCGTATATATGTATACGTACAATACACGTGTAAAAATTAACTTCGCTCGCGACAACGGCGTTTATAAATAATTTCAGCGGGACGTTCGCGCGCGATCCCCGAGACAAAGAAGGAAGCGAATTTGATCGGCGAAAACCGAAAGGGAGGAGGGGAGGGGGGGGGGGAATGATCGAACGAAATAACGAGCCCGGATAAGGGAGGATATATAAAGAACGGGCGTATTTAGGAAAAACCGCCCGCTGCGCACGACGGAGGTCAATTATCGCTTCCCGGCCGTGCTCGAAGCGTGTATTATACATACATACGTATAGGAGCTGGAACAGGCTTCGCGTGTATATCGGTGCACCGCGTGGAATACAAGACACCGTTTCTCTTTTATGCGGTTACTTCCTGAAAGCCGCCCACCGGGAACCCCGTCCCTCCGTCCCTCCGTCCCTCCGTCCCTCCGTTCGATCGTTATGCGTTCCGCGAACTCCGCAGCAGCGTATAACAGCGGTCGTTCGGGGTTCGATTTTTACGTGCACCGCGTGACCCGGGGTGAGTTTCTCTTTTTTGCTTCAGGTTTTTTTTTTGTCCCTCCCGCTTTTGTGTGTCACTCGTCCGAAATAGGTGAGAGCGGAGTAGACCTCGAATTTATCGATATACAACCCTAAGCGCGAGGAAAATGGAGGCGAACGCGCGATGCGCTGCACCAGCGTCTCCTTCATTTGCTTGCTCGATCGTTCGGTTTTCCAACCTTTCTTCTTTTTTCGTTTTTTTTTCTTTTCTTTATTCCATCGCCTCACGTTCGCATGCCTAGAAAATTGAAACCGAGGGAAATTCGATCCCCTGGGGAGAGCTCGTTCGGAGGTTGTTACGTATAGAGCGGCACGAGAAGAGTCGAGGGTGAAGAGTCGAGGTGGTACGCTGCACCTGCAACGACTCGAGCGAATCGTCGGTCGATCGATCTCTCCGAATTCCCTGGGACGTATAAGGGAAATCGGGGAACACCGGAGACGTATATACGTATATACGTATACGTGTATACACACACACCGCAAACACGTAACGGAGATGAAACCGGGCTATAGGTTAATATACGTTCCGCGACGATATCTTTTGGCCCGACGTTTTACGACTCGCGGATCGCACCCCTCGACCGCCATATTCTTTCTTTTTTTTACGAAGCGACGCGCTCCTCACGCTCGTTTCGTGCGAAAAGTTTTATTCAAGAGTATGTGTATTATAAGGTATATGTATATATAGACGCGATGCAAGGTACGAAAAACGGAGACGTAAGTATATTCTTCGAGAGAGAAAAATGCGTCGTTCGAGTCGATTTTGGCATCGCCGGAGGTACGACGCGCTACTACGCGTACGCGTAACGAAAGGAACCCGACGTCGGAGAGGGACGGATAGGCCGTGGAACGTAAATTGTAAAAGTTTTTTGGTCAGAAAAATTCAAATAAGATTTTCCCCAAACCCCTCGGAGCGACTGGAACTTGTATTCGACTCGACTTCTCGCACTCACATCCGCGCGCATCCGCGTATAATGCGGGTATAGGTGTGCCCGCGGTCGTGGGTAGTAGAACAAACGTCGTCGGTCCTCTTAGTCTCTTTGTATTTGTTCGTCCCAGAACCGCGGCGAAGAGGAAAGGAAAGGAAAGGAAAGTAAAGTATGAAGTAGAGGAGAGGAGAGGAGAGGAGAGGGACGGAGGGCGAAATAAGGAGATGCGAGCGTCTTATTCAAACAGGAGGGACTCCTTCACACTCGGCTCTTTCGTCCGTCTTTCGTTGTCCCGTCCGCGTCTCGAACGCCGTTCGTAGTCCATCCATCCCCGTTCGAATAAATGTTTGCGTAGTCCGCCTGAATATTTTTCATTATGCCTACATACGTAATTTGTGCCGTAGTCGGACCTCTTTTTTTTTTTCCCTCCGCATTCTCATTCTCATTCTCATTCTCATTCTTCGTATCGTTTGTGTTATCGTTATTTTTTATTTTCGTTGTTTGGTTTTTTTTTTTTTTTCTTTTTCGCCTTCTTCTTCCTTCACATGTTCCCGCGGCGCGTTACTTTCGAGCAACGAGTTTCACGCGGATCTTATCTCGTCATGGTCTCACGCGTTCCCCGCATCGGCGACCCGGAGCACGAAACGAGAAAGAAAAAAAAAAAGAAAAGAAATAACCGACGAAATAAAGAAAATGACGAAAAGAAAAAAAAAAAAGGAGAAGAAGTAACGCGTTGTATATGGTACGGCGGTACCTATAGGGACACGGACGTCGATAAGTGTATCGCGGATGTATGTAAGTAAAAGGTCGAACACGCACCCTTGTGGTATATTGTACTTTATATACCGGCAAAGAGTTTCCATTCAAGCGAGACGAGATTTTTCTTTCTTCTTTTTTTCTTTCTTCTTTTTTTTTTCTTTTTGTTGGTTTGAATAATCGTCGATGACGTTTCGAATTATTATTATACACGTTATTCACGATCGGGTACAAAGAGGCGTTTCACGAAACTACAGAGATAGAGAGGAGACTTGTTTCAGCCGCCGCGCACACGCTGTGCATTGCGCTTTCACTAATAAAACGAAAAAGAGAAGGAAAGAACAAAAAAACAAAAACAAAAAAAACAAAAAAAACAACAAACTGGTGGCGTGAATAATTCCGTAACTCTCGAGTCGCGTCATCGGTGATGCGGCGTCGGACGGCACGTACACTACGTTATACATACATACATATATTACATACACGCGTTTCTCGATATACGGGTGAAACCCGGAATCTCTTATTCGCATCTTCGCTGATTCCTGGAACAATGAAACTCGCGAAATGCGATTTTTAACTCGACGTACCCGTACCGTACGCCTCGTTCGCACGAATTGAACACGAACGTCGCAACTCGTGACGCCGATCGTCACGACGTCGAGCGCGTTACGCCGCGCGTTGATAACGCATGTATATACGTATACAGGGATGCGATACGCACTCCGCGCCGTCGGTGCGTCGGTTGGGCAAATTCCGTCGGCTGTTCGCGAAATGTTCCTTCCGTCGTAAAAAAAAATGATGAAACGAAGGCGGAAAACGGCCTCGTACCTTTTTCCCCAATTTCCGTCCTACGTAGCGATCGTTTTCGAAGGGGGACGGTGTGCGCGAGGCGCACCGCGTAGACGGTGTATACCTAAAGCTGGAAAAACGTAACCCGATGCCCCAGCAACGACGACGTCGGGCGTTACACGGGGCAAACGGGCGTCGTTTTAACGGCGATAAACAACGCAGTCGCACGTGCGATAAGACCGGCGAGGATATCGACGGGAGTCGGTGAACAACCGCGTGCGTATTATAAGGTTAAAAATAACACGTATAGGTGCAGCACGGCTGTACCGGAGGTACAATACATACATATATACATATACGTATCGGTGAAAAGTGTCGGTGCGGCGCGGCCCTCGTAACGCCCCATTCCGCCTCGATCGATTCCATTCGATTCGATTCCAATTTGATTCCAATTCGGTATACCCGGAGCGTGTGGTGTAGTACGCGAGGACTTGCAAAATCATACCCCTGGCGCGAAGGCTAATTATATAATAAACGCGATGTAGGTATACATATGTGTATATATGTAAGAGCGACGCGATTCGGAATCCACAACAGGAAATCGCGGACAGGAAATTTTATAACGCGATGCGGATAATGAGTGGATTGGAAAAAAAAAAAAAAAAAAAAAAGAAAAAAACGAATACGTAGGTAGCGGAACGTTTATCCCGCGCGGTCGGCGCCTCGTATAACGGATGCTCTTTAAATGCTGTTGTTTTCCTTGTGAGGAACGTATTTATCCTTCACCTTCACCCACATTTACGACGATTCTCGCCGTTCGGATATCCATCCAATTAGCGCCGGCGTAAGTATATCTGCTACGTATCGGCCCGACGTCCTATATAAAGTACAATAATGGAACGTCCGCGAACGTACCCCGAATATCCTCCATCTCCATCTCCAGAGACAATTTCGGTTCAACAAAGATGAGAATTTAATAAAATTCATACTCTTCTACGCTGCAGCTTTTGGTCTTCGCCAAAATATTCATTCTCCACATTCTTATCCTCCGTACCGTCGCGTCTCTAAAAGTATAAGCCAACCGGTTCGCGTACGCGCGTGTGTAACCGCAGGTCCGTCGGTACCACGCGCGCGTTAACGGTAGCACATCGATCGAGGATGGCCCCTGGTCACGGTTTTACCTGAATCAGCTTTTCTTATATCACGCGGAGACACGCGAACCAGCAATTTTCCCGCAGCTCCTCGCGTTCGTTATCAGCGGCAGCGGCGGAATTGCGCGACGTTATACGTGCGAACGACGCTGAAAC
The DNA here is from genome assembly GCF_917208135.1 of Athalia rosae. Classification (NCBI taxonomy): domain Eukaryota; kingdom Metazoa; phylum Arthropoda; class Insecta; order Hymenoptera; family Athaliidae; genus Athalia; species Athalia rosae. The sequence continues at coordinate 15,301,943 of NC_064028.1, read as the reverse complement.
CCACACGCTGGCACGAGAAAAGAAAGGAGACGGAGACGGACGAGGAAACGAGGTGAAAAAAAAATGACGATCGAAAGTATCGCGGGGAGATACCGGGGAACGTGCAGTGTATTACGGAAAATCGGAGAATCCGAGTACAAACTTGATGCGGTTTTCCTCGACATGTGCGACACGCGTTAGGTACGCATAGAATTTCAGTGCTCGATCGTCGCCGCAAATGCGGTTATTTTTCCTCCACGTGTAACGACGTACCAAGCGCGTACAGAGGTATACCGTGTAGCAGATGCGGAAAACGCGACGATGCGGTGGTACGTAGTACGTAGTACGAAAGCCGCTAGGGAACCCCCGAAACGACGAGGAGACGCGGCCGAGATTCTCCGCGTGTGTAACGCGTGAATGTCGAAATTGCCGTCGCGACCGCGTAAGAATGCGCTACGTTCTCGCGTCATCGGCCGCGCTATTGCAACTCGCCGCTACACCGGCGCGAAGGAGAGAACGGACGAGGAAAAAAAATCTATGGAAATGAGGCGAGGGAACGAATCAAGTTTCGAACCTTAAACGTGAGCGTGTGTAACCCGGGCACGTTACTCTCTATGCGCGACGCATTGGTCGCCCACCCGTACCTTCGCCTCTCTCTCTCTCTCTCTCCATTTCTCTCTCTCTCTATCTCATTACATCAAAGTGCGTACACACCGTAGAGACGCACGTTGGGCCGTTCACCGTAGAAGGTGGCTGGCGGCGTAGAGGAGGAGGGGGAGGGGGGGGGGGGGGGTTCCGTCGCGATGATCGTACGTCGTAGCCGGATAGCGTACGTACGTACGTATGGGAGCGGGTTCTGGTCGGGGGCGTCGTCGTCGTCGTCGTCGTCGTCGTCGTCGCCGCGTCGTCGGTGTGAGTGAGATTCGATTGTGTGCAGCTAATTCATTCAGACACGGGAAGTGACCTTTATTTTCCTCCTTCATCTTCCCTCCCCGCGGCTAAGGTCGCTCCCTCTCGCTCGCACCTCCGCGCTTGCGTGATTTTCTCTCGTCCCCTTTTACCAGCGCATCTCGCTCGCTCTCTTTCGCTACTATCGCGCACGGTTTCCCCACCTCGTCCACCACCCCGCGGCATCGACGTACGCGGTACGTCGTACGTAGGTGAAACGTAGGTATACGTATATAGGTATAGATATATACGTGTATACTGTACGGGAGCGCGACGACGACGAGGACGACACCGCGACGTCCAGCCAGATCGGTATCTGCGCCCGTATATATATATATATACGCGGGACGCGCGACGACCCCGAACGCCGAGCGACGACTTTGCATAGAAATTCACTCCGAGTTTGGAACGTCCTGTATAGTCGGCGAGGGGCATTTATTCGGTTTACACGGCGGATGTAGAATTCCTAATGGGCGTATATATATATATATATATATATATATATATATATAAGCCCGGAACGCCTAGCTTCGGATCGTGTAATTATTTATCGCCGTTTCCCCGGGTCGATTTCCTCGGGATCCCGCGACCCCCGTCGAGGGGCGGAATCTCCGCACTTCTCGTTCGCGACTCGCTTCAAATTTTCCCAAAATTCGCGCGGATCGCGAGCGCGTCCGTTCGATTTATACACAACCGAGGGCTTGTTACGGCGTAGGTGACGCGTAGCGGGTATACATGTACAGGGATATACACCCGTCGCGAGGTTGCGTATACAATCGAGTCCCTGAGATCTACGCAGTTTATTCGTGCGCCGTACGACACCACCGGCCCCGAGGGGGTTGCTCGGTAGAGATACGATAATTCTCTCTTTCTCCGAAGATCTCGCCTCTTATACACTTTTGTCAGCGGACGCATCCTCGGTAGGATTCTCTTCGCTATCGCCGTTGCGGATGCCATACTTCTTCGGGGCCAAGGCTCGGCCTCTTCTCCTCTCTTTTTACTCCCTCTTCCCTCTTCCCTCTTCCCTCTTTACTCTGAGCGAGGCGCGTACAACCACCCACACGCGCGCGTACACGGAGGGAGACGTCCTTTCCCCGCACATGGCGCACGGCGCGACCGACACACGAATATCAAACGACCAACAATGCTCGCGTCAGCCTTAACCTTTGCGCCGAACCTTTGTTACGCGCTCCGTATACGTGTATACATATATACACGTTTACGTTCACGTGTACGTGTGGTGTGTACGTTTAACACCGTTGCGCGGGGTTACGTCACCCGAAAACTAGGGGCCTTCGAGGCGCGAGTTGTCCAAATTTTGAACGAGGTCGACGAGGATGCACGTCTCTTATTTTCCTCCTTCGCATTCCGAGGTTCCGACACTGTGTACGTATGGCTACCGGTCACTCGTCGTGGATCGAATTTCCGTAACGCGTCCTCGTTTAGATTGCGCGCAATTTCGTTCTCGTCGGAAACGAATGTATAGCTGCAGTGGGCGCAGGCTGCGCCGCGCGCACTAATTGCGTCGACGTTATTCGTGCGCGTTTCAACGATACATACATATGTATGTATACATGATAGTGCGCGGCGTTCCGCGTACGAGGATCGCCGTAGCGTAAAAGATGAGAAGAAATTACACACTTATGTGTTTGTAAAAACGAACTAAGCTGGCTAGAGAAAAGCGTATAATAATTATTGTCCTTTCGCGTGTAATCTTACGTAAAGTTCGCCCGAGTCCCTCGCCTCGTGTTTTACGCGTACGTACGCCTCTGTCGGACGCATAACGTATCCTTCGTATACGACGGCGGAAAATGCGACGCGGAATCCTCGCGCGGTCGTTACACCGCCCCCCCCCCCCCCCCCCCTCCACTTTTCTTTGCTCAATTATCTCATCTCGCTCAATTTTGAATTATTTTCACCGCGGTGTCGCCTGGAATATTCCACGACATATTTTCGCACCGAAAGATACGACGTTTCGTTAAAACGTCGCGACGGGTTTCGGTAATTTTTCAACCGGCAAACTTTTACGAGGTACACATACATACGTATATGTATACACGAGCGTACGGAATATCGCTTGTGGAACGGCGTCGTCGCCTAGAGGGCCAAGTTTTCTCGGTTCGGCGTCGTTCGAGGCGCACAATGACGATACCGAGGATGGAGTGCCCTTTGAAATAATATTAAGTAAAAAACAATATATTCGAGCATTGTCGTGGCGAGTTATAAGGGGGAAGAGGGTGGGAGGCGGGGGGTAGCGGCGGCGGCGGCGAGGAATACGGACTCGAGGAGTTCGGTACGCCGTGGTGCTGCAGCAGGTACTCCGTTGAATAATAAACCATCGCCAGGGAACCGAACCGAAGTCTTGGCGGGTCCGCGAGCGAGAGCGGGGCATAGAATATAAATTCTATAGACGTTCGGGTCCCCTGTGAATAACCCACCCTATACCGTGCGGCACTCCTCCGCACACGCGCTACGTACGTACATAGTTATATGTATAGGTATACCTGTACGCGATATCAAATGAACGGAGAGAGATAGAGAGGGGGGAGATGAAGAGGGAGCGATCCTCGTTGCACATTTTGCACCCTACCCGCTCTCCACCCATCCACCCCAGTCTGTACTCACTCGATTCGAATCGCCGAACCTGCGTATGCGTAGCCCATAAGACTCTTCCTCTGGTTGAACGCTCCGCTCCGCTCGGTAAAATATTAAAATATTTTCCCTCCTCGCCGGACCTCCTCCACCTCCTCCTCCTCCTCCTCCTCCTGCTTCTTTTCTATTCACACCCTCGTCTCCTTTCTTACCCGAGCTCGTCGCCTCTCACGGAATGATCATTCCTAACGAGCCGAGGCGATCGGACATGCGGTCGAGCAGGTATCGGTTTTTAAAAGCTCGACCGACGCTTCGCTACCACCACCTAGGTTAATTAGAGAGTGGTCACCGAGTCCGGGCGGTCCTCGATTAATTATCACCCGAATTATCCATGCTCGGGAATAAATAAAGAGCGTAACGACTCCGGTGGTATATAGGTATATATATACATATATATATATATAAGCGCAGCGAGAGAATCGGGGATCGGATATACCCACAATCGAAAATAACGAAGAGATCTTCGTCCCCCTTGTCATTCGTCGCTCTTCATTCAATGTTTTCGTTTCTTTTTTTTTTTTATTCGCTCTCCCTTTAATTCCTCCCCGTCTCAACGTACGATCGCTAAGTAGGTATAAGAGAAAGAGCGAGCGCCCGCGTTCCACGCCGCCAAGTGAAACCAGGGAAAATAAGGACAGAATTACGATCTCGGTGCGGGGGCCCTGAAACACGATATTATTTCAGGGTCCTGAGACGCTGGGCCTCCGTTAAAATTCTACGTCGACTTCGGGCCTCGAGGCAACGGAGCGCAACGACGCTCCCAAACGTCGCAACGGCACTTCTTTTCTCTCCGCCGCGATCCTTCCCCCCTCTACCCTCGTTCGAAGGATGCACCGCGCACACATGTGTCCCGCGACGCAATCTGTAATCTAAGATTGAACGATGGAAAAATCGGCTTAGGGAACAAATCCGACCGGTCCGGGGGCAGTCGACCGTGCGGCGGTAGACCCTCGTCGTCTCCCTCCTGTACCGAAACGACCGCGCCGCCGCGCGCACGGAGACGCGGACGAAATTTCCGTGGATTAATGACGATCCCTTACCTCCGCTTGTATATCCCTGCACAGATCGAATCCCGACGATTATCGAACCGTGCCATGTACCACGATCCCCGAGACGACGCGCACAAGTATGCACAGGTACGACGTTGCGTCCGAATCGTTCCCGGCCAACGATCACGTCGCGCTAATGGGCAAAGTGTATGTATGTATATGACGAGTGGGGCGGACGGGAGCGTGAGACCGTTGGCCTATGTGCGTACGACTCGAGCGTTTCTAACGATATTATCTCGCGCCGAAGGAGATACCGATTCGCCAAGAGAACTTTACACCATCTCCTCTGTCGTCTCCCTGTTCTCGCTACCGTGTACGCGTCGCGCGGTATATTCCTTGCGAACTCACCGCGGAACGGTCGGTAATAATTTCTTGTTTTTTTTTTTTCTACTCTTTTTTTTTTTTTTTTTTTTTCTTTTATCGCCCATTACGCGAACGGACGATTCCGCCGCGAGGTATATAGGGAAAAGCGCTCTGGTGCTACCCTGGGATACGTCGATCGCAGCTACCGTCGTTTTTAAGAGGTATAGATTTTCATGGTATATATATAGATATATACCAGTCCTGCGGGCGGAGCAAAGGGGGCGAACACTTCCAGACTTTGATTGCCAATAAAGACGATATACCGGGTGAGATCCTTCGGCGAGGAACGGTCGAAAATCAAGAGAAAAAAATAACGAAGTGAAATACATTGTGGGAAATCGCGGAGTAGCCCGGCCATTTTTTTCATCCCTCTTCGGACGTCGCGCGTACACCGCCGCCTCGGCGACGGGGGTATTACAGGACCGTTGCGGCTGACAACGGCAAAAGCGGAAGAATAAAAATCGCACAATGCGAGCGAGCGTTCCGGTACGAATGTACGTACGTACCGTGGGACCAGTTAAACCGGATGAAATCCGTTCGGACTTCCCGGGCTACGAGGAGAGCGAAACGCAACGCGCAGCTCTCAATTATATCGAGACGAAACATCGAGATCGGGGGTGCGTAGCTTTGGTTACGTTTACTCGGATCGTCGGTCGGCCGTCGTTTCTGAAAAGGCCGAGTTTTTTCCTCGGCGAAATTATTCGGTAGATGTTCACCTATTCGGACGTACGTACGTACGTGTATACGTCCACGTATATGCAAATGTCAGAGGATGAGATCGCTTCGTTTGGCGCAACAGCGGAGCATCGGCGGGCTAACGTCAGCAATCGCAGAGATATACAGAGAGTCTCGTTGGGCATTCGCATTCGATTCCGCCAAGATACGAAACCTACTTTCCAGTCGTTGCACTATCGACTCCGGTATACTTGCCGTTGCCGCTACCGCTTCTGCTGCTGGCTGTTTCCAGTTCAATCGATGTAATTTATTCGATATTCCTCGCTCAGAAAGGGAGTCCATGACTCCGATCGGCTCTATATATATATACATATACATGTATACATATATATACATATATACAACTGAATTACGGAGGTACGCTCGCAACGGCAATAATTCGAGCGTATTCTTCATATCGCTTTCCAAGTATTCGATATTCTATTGAAACGTCTCCTACGTCGCGCGGATATACAATGAGCGTAAAACTTGCTACCCATCGCTATTTATCACTCGGAAATAGCGCGGTCACCCTTCAACGCGCCATTATACGTACAACGTATTCTCTCTTTCGCGCGTTACGCCACAACAGACGACGCAAAGATTTTATTCAACGTCACCCGCCTCTGCTCTCTTCGACTATATAACCCCGGGGTGGAAAGGAAAGGGGTTTGCCCACCACTCGTCAAAGGTTCGTTCGTCGCATCCAGCGAATTTTTTTCCGCACGTCGCACCGCGTACAAACTCGCCCTGTCAAAGAACCGCTTATTAAGGGCGAGTTCCTCCCCCCCTCCCCGTCCGACGATGCCACGTTGTTACATACACACACCCCAGAACAGATCTATAACACGGTGTAGTTCGTGTGTGTAACGCGTACGTACGTACGTACGTAACCCGGGTACCCCCTCGTTTGAATAGAACGTCGCGGTGAAAGCGCGAGTGGTGGCAAGAGAGCTGGGGAACACAAACGAAGTAAGGAACGAAGCAACGTGTTCGTCGAGAGGGAAGAAGACGTGCGGGTAGCCGGCTCGTTCCAATGTAGGTATTTGCCAACGGACTGCCGGGGTTCGTCGTGCGAATGCAGCCCGTACAGTATACCCTACCCCGTGTTAGCCCCGGGTCGGTCGCACAAAAGCAGGTATCGCAGGTACCACTCCGTGACCTCGCGCGAAACGCCCCGCAGGCCCTCGTTGCGCCTTCCTTCGATGTTTTCCTAGGTGTCCGCGGTGCGCCGTTCCATACCGCCTATAGCCGGGTGGACGCGTCCGTCGAAGAAATTTCTACGCCACGGTTTCTACCCGGCGAGTCCGTCGGAGCAGAAAAAGGTAGAATATAACGAGTCACGGTATTAGCCGTCGTACACCGACGGTCTCTGCGGGTAGAGCAGCTCGGGGGCGGCAAAAGACTGGAATTACAATTTTGGGTAGTTTCGGAGCGGGCGCGGCGCATTCGCCGTGCTCCAGGAGGCTATAGAGCCGTCTACGGTATAGCTCAACGCAGTTCCTCGCCTATTCCGGGGGCCGATGCTTCGAAGGGTACGGAGTATAATGGTCTGACCGTCGTCCGTGACGTCGACGCAGCTGCGTGCAGCGATTGGTCGATTTATTGCTCGAGGGGACGGGGGGAAACGGGGGGAGAGAAAGAGAGAGAGAGAGAGAGAGAGAGAGAGAGAGAGACCGAGGGGTTAGGGGGGGGGGGGGAAACGAAGGCGGGGAAAATATCGCAGAAATGATTAAATTTTCTAGACGTTAAATTATCGAGATGACAGAACCCGAGCCTCGGAATGAGTTTAGCTCGCGCTGAGGAGTTGGAAGACGCTTAATGGTTTCCTCCCTCCCTTCCCTCTCGTCCGCCCGCTTTGGCCCCGTGGGAGCACCGGCAGAAACACATTAATGAAACTTGTGTAACTCGGAGGCTACGTCGCGCGTGTATAAGTGTGCGCTCCCCGTCCGTACGTACGTACGTCGCACTTATATATATATATATATATTTATATATATCTATATATATGTATTATAAACGTATACATATATAATGTACGACTGTCGCCAATTTCCAACGTCGTTCCCGCAGAGTTTAAACTCAAGCGCGGACCCGACGTTTCCAGATTAACGCGATCGATGAACGGCTCGAGTTTATTCAACGCTGAAAATCAGGGCGATACCGTTGCGCATATAGGTCGTGCCAATTGCACCTTATACATACACACACATATATATATATACGGCACAGAAATATCCTCGTTGTTACAACCTCGCCGAGAGAGAGATAGAGAAAGAGAGCGCTTCCTCCGCTGCAGTGTCTCCGCTCCGCTGTTGATCCTCTTGGAGCACGTAGGTTCCGCAGCAGCGCGGCGCCCCCCCCCCCCCCCCCCCCCCCCGTCCAATTCCTTCGAATCGCTCGTCGTCGACATCGTAGTGAAATTGCCGCGGGAACACCCCAACCCTTGCGCACATGCAAAAGGCGGCGCGTCGACATCCGTAAAACCGTGGACGTGTATTAGCGGCGCGGTACGAGGTTTCGCCGACGGTCATCGGACGACGATCGTTCGGTATTACCGTAAGGGCGTGCGCCGCCAGCGGAGTCCGAAAGGTTTTCAGAGCGACGTAAGGAAGAAAGGAAGGCTCGAGCCGAGGCTCGGGGACGAAGCACTTACGGGTAATTGCCTTATCGGAGAAACAACACGCGTCGTTATATACCAGGATAATGACTGCGGCCATTAGGAAGCGTAGCGGAGACGGGTATACGTCTTTTACGCACTCGCCTCGCCTCGCCTCACCTCGTATCCCTTGTCGTACACGCTCCGTTGTACAACGTCCGCTACGAGAATCGAAACGATAGAAATTAAAAGTAAAACGAACGAGAGACGTCCGTTGGGACGATACGTCCAGCGTGGATGTAGCGAATGGAAGACAGGAAGGAGTGCTGGAGGCGACGAGGAGCGTCGTCCAAAAAGTAGGTCGCCGTCGCGCTGAGCGAGGGATCGAGCGAGAAGCGCCGGGCGACGATGATCCGGGGGGGGCGAGTCAGTCGTCGGCTGATCGTAAAACGAGACTGAATACGGCCGTAATAAACTCGAAGGTTTTCATAAAAGGCGGATCCCGAAGAGCCGCGAGGCGTTCTTCGAACGGTTTCGTCCGCAGAAGCTATATACTGTACTATCCGCGCGCAACTCGCCCGATCTGCGGCGTACACTTCTCAAACTCGTAGCCGCTACCGATGCCGCTGCGGAGCGGAGCGGAATTCGAACTATCCGGGGCATAAAATACCTGTCGAACCGTCGGGGGAATCTCGAGTAGGTATACCCCTTCTTCTTTTTTCTTTTTTTATTTTCTTTTACCTTTTATATTTTCCATTTTTTATTTTTCAGACTATCCCCGCGTACGCATACCGCTGCCGTACGCACGTTCAAAGGGCGTTCCGCGCCACTTTTTGACGGAATAACGGTGACCCTCCCCTCCCTCCCCCCGCTCGGTTGTTATTTATTATTTGTTGGCTCCTCCTGCGCCGTCTATCGCTCCTTCCTCCCCTTTCCCTCCCCTCCCCTCCCCTTCCTCGCCATTCCGTTCCCTTTACTCTTGACTCTTGTCCTCGCTCCGGCGATCCGTCACGCGCGAAACGCGATGAAAAGCTCCGGTCATCCATCCCGCGGGCCTTCCGGAAACGACGTCGAAGTACAACAGTACGCAGAGTACGTAGAGTACAGACGGGGTTGCGAATAGCGGGTAAAAGGGGAGAGAGGGACCTTCCCCTTTCCCCGTTGCCCCGTTTCCCCCTTTCCCCGCGGCGAAGAGCTCGTTCGGCGGTAGGGCTAAAAGGGATGTATACGACGGTAGGGGTTTCACGAGGGATATCGAATTAAAAGTGAAGGCTGAAGCGTAATTGGTACCAGGTTACGCATAAAGGATCTAAGCGTTTTTGTACCTACCTACCTACCAACCTACCTACCTATTACGCCGTTCGTTCGAGGAGATCGTTTCGTCTTTTTAACGACCCTCGATTCCCCGAATCTAATCCAAGTTAGAACCGACACGACCGATCCCTGACGCGATTACGATTATACTTCGGACTCGGCGTGATCCGCATTTTATCTATCCGCAGAGGAAATATTCTTATCGTTGCCCTCCGAACGATCGCGTCTGCCGTCCGCCCCGGCGTACACGAGCCGCCAGCGCGAATAGATTTTCCGCTCACGAGATTAATGTGCGGCGCAACGCGGAGATACAGACGGTGCGGCAGGGGGAGGGGGGGGGGGGGGGGGGGGGGGGGTTCGCCCCGGTTATCGTTTGTTAGTTAACTTTTGGCGAACTCCTTTGTATGAAAATATTGTATAGTGTGTAGGTCGGGGTGGAGCGGTATCGGTGTTCTTTGGTCGGGGACCCCGAGTTCCGCCTAACCCAACAAAAAGGAACAGAGGAGAGAGAGAGAGAAAAAGAGACGGAGAGCTGGAACCCGGATTTAACGTACGGTGCAAGTTCGGCAATAATTCTGAGCGTCGATGCAGCGCGAGCGGTGGTATTCGCCCGTATACGTACACGTATACGTATATCCATAGAACCGACTCCCCCTTACCGTCTACGTGCACGCGTGTGAATACGTACCCACTTAGCCCACGTATTCACCGACACACGCAACACACCTGGCTTACACCTCGCTTCGCCGTACCTCCGCGTATTATATACATATATACCTTTGCGTGCATTGTGAATCCGAAAAGGGATAAGATGGTATTGGCGTAGGGTCGAGGGGGCGCGCACACAAACGCACACGGAATATACAGTATAGTATCGAAATATCCGGGCGTTTCGTCGAACGACGTCGAACGCCGTCTGTGTGACGAAGAGGAAGAGCCGAGGGGGGGGGGGGGCCTCCCTTCGAGGGGCGAGGTCCGGGGGAGAGGTATACGATTTTATCGGAAACTTCGAGGAATGCAGCGTTATTACGTTGCGAAGTGCTCGCTGGCACGCTATCGATGCAATATACCAAACTCCGGACCTTTTCCGCACACACTCTCTCATCTCGGGACTCCCCTCTCGCGTCCCACGGGGATCTATACATATATATATATATATATATATGTGTGTACAGACGATGGTTTCGCGAACGCGGGCCATAGATTCAAACTTTTCCCGTTACAGCGGCGAAAATCGGGGCTCGCGTTTTCCACAGCTTTTACGGACGTCTATAGCCACCCCCCCTCCGCAACCTCGTTACCGCGACGGACGGACGGATGCAGCACCGAATTAATTCGAAGAATTTCTCCAAACCGTCCGAAGGCGATAATCGCTGGCGAATGGAGAAACGCGACCCCCGAACAACGTGAATTGAAAAGTACACGGACACTCCGGAGGTCCCACGAGAGAGAGAGAGAGATTTTTGACGATGAGAAAAAAAAAAAAAGGATTGGTATCGAATGGTTATCTCCGCGGCGGGACACCGCCACCCCTCGTCGCAGGCACCGAGTGGCACGGTTAGATAAAGTAAACCGGTCTCGCACCGACGGGGGAGTCGGAGCGGAGCGGAGCGAAGCGGAGGAAGACTCGCAGTCGAAGCCTACGCCTGCATCGCCCGCACGGTTTTCTATCCCCCGCCGCCCCCGCCGACCCACACGCACCGGCACACCGGATAGGGGATGCTAATCCGTAGGTACCTACGCCGTCTCCCTCGACTCCCCTAGTTTCCCAACGGCGTTTCCATCGCGTAGGCATCGTCTGCATGGAAAGCATGGAAGGCAGGCGTGGCCCCATGTGCAGGCGGAGCACATTATCAGCTCGGGCTTGGCTCGCCTGCTGCCGCCGCCGCCGCTGCCGCTGCTGGCTGTGTACATAAATCAGATTCAACCCGCGTGGAAATGTGCAGGGGTCTGCAGCAGAAACAGCAGCAGCAGCAGCAGTACCACCAACTTTGCCAGAAACCTCCGCTCCGCTCCGCACCGCACCGCACGAACGCACACCCGCACGTCGACAATAAACACACGCAAACACACGCGAACACACCCGCTTGTAACCGTCGACGCGCACACGCGTGTTTCTGCGCTATCTGGAACCCGACGGGGTTTAAACTTTACCTAGGTATAGTACTCACGATGTATAAAGTCTCGAGTCTAGACGGACGGCGGTCAATAATATACTCAAAGATGGCCACTCCATCTACGACAAGACGCCCCGCTATATCGGATAGCAAGTAGAATGGAAAAGGATACGTACCGACCCCTCGATCGCTCTCCTTGGGAAAGTGACGCGGGTAGGTAAACAATACGAACGATCGAGCGATCGTTAAACTGCACCTGCAGCATCTTCTTCCCCCAGCCACCCCGCCCCCCCCCTTCCCCCCCTTTATTTCCGCACAAACTCCGCAACTTCCTAAGCAGGTCGCGCGACCGTCGTCTTCCGGGTGTCAGCGAAATTTAGCGCACCCCCGCCGGCGCCCGGCGCTCGGTGGGTGGGATTTACGGATCCGGGTGTGGGTTAGGTAGCTGCAATCGCTCGGAATTTCGAATCCGACGAGTTGCCTCTATTTGTCCCGGCAATTTGCACGCTCGCTAGTTTCCGTTTTCCCAGCTCTCGTATCTTCTGTCTGCTACGCGACGACTTGTATACGTACGTACATAGGAGTCTTACCTCCGTAGTAGGTACGGGATGCGATGTACGTACGTAGATTCGCAGTTAGGTAGAGCGAACGTGCGAGTTTCGCGTGAGTTGGGCTCGCCCGCGCACCCGCAGCTATACGCCACCGATCGTTTCGCGTGATCCTCGCGTGTCGTGTTTTCGACGTTAACCTTTCCACCCTCCTCGTCTCGTTAGGCGGGACTTCGTTAGCGTCGGTTATATACCCGCCCCCCCCCTTCCCGTATACGTCGTAACCGCCGCCGCGGGTTGACACGTCGGTAGAAAAATGCGGGCTTACGGGAGCAGCAGCGATGCCGCGCGTAAGCCGCGTACTATAACGGGCAGACGATACCATTTTTGGCGGCGAACAGAATCGACCGGCGAATTTAAATCCCACGGCACGTTCGCTACGTCCGCGTTTATCATCGCGTGTACCCCGGCGGATCGGGGCCATCCGGACGGTCGCGATACACGACCGTAAATTACCGGAGCAGCTACACCTACGTATATATATATATATATATATATATATCTATAACGTTAATTAGTCGAAACTAATTATTGGCGGATTACAGGGTATGAAGTATTCGCGTATCCCTCGAAGTTTTCCTCGAAATTTTCAACGACGAGTTCGTTTCACGTCGAATCGTTCGAGTAGAATTAACGGTGGGCAAGTCCGAAAATTGTCAATATTACCTATCGGCTGGAATGCGCGGCGTTCGCTTTCGAACTTGCCTATTACACCGATAATCCGTTACCTTTGAAAATCGGCGCGTCACGTGAGCGACGTGTATTTTCTCCCGCGGAAAAATACCGAGCAGCCCCAGTGTATCGCGTCGGATTAATTTCCAACGAAACTCGGCGTATCGACGTCGGGTGAAATTCGAAAAGCCTGCGGTGCGGAAATTGGGCGAATAGGAAAAGCCCGAAGCTAGGTTATTCGATAAAAGTTTGCTCGCTTAATTGCGAGTCACGCGATCTATACAGGTATACGTGTACGCGTAGCGAGTTTGAAAAATCTGAGCTCCGCCGCTCGCGAATGGATTAGCTCGCTTCGTACGCGGCGTGATGTACCGCGCGGAGTCGAAATTCGCCGCATCCCTCGACCCTCGCGCCGCGGCTCTTTCATCCCTCGCCCCCGACCCGATATGCGCGCGTTTTCCGTCTACTCCCCCCTGTCCCTACGTGGCCGTTCCTTTATCAGAAATTTACCGCATCACTCATTACCCTAGACACAATTCATCCTCCCTTCGTTCCCCCCCGGTGGTTCGTGCTCGGGGAATTTCTATGCCCGGTGATTGTAGGGTTCACGCCCCCCATTGTACCTACCCACCGGCATCATCGGGCCCCTTTCGTGGTTTAGATGGGCCCCGACCGATAGGATGGGACCTCGGCGCCACTCACTCGTTACGGGCTCCCTTCCTGCCCCCTCGCCCCTCGCCCCGCGCCCCGTCGCCCCTCGTCCCTCGCGCCGCTTCCTCCCTGCCGCCCTCTCGCCCTCCTCGCACCTTAATTTATTTTTCGATTGAAAATTATTCCATCCCGCTGGTCCGTGGTCAGACCGTAGAGGGTCTCTTCGTCCTCCTCTCTTCCCTACTCCCGTATAATTCTCACGCGTCATTTGTCAATCGGGCTCGGGGAGGGGGGGGGGGGGGGGGGGGCATTTAATTTTTTCGTCCCGAAGAAAACGGATAAACCATTTTTTATAGAATTTGTATAGGTGGAGCGCCTCGCACACGGGAGCCTCGATTCCTCCGTTTCGCGACGAGAATAGCGAATTACACATAAAAGAAATTGCCAACGACGGCGAACGGGATTTGAAAAGGTGAATTTCGTACGCCGTGAATACAACCTATATATGTATACGTGTGTGTATACGTGTGTACAGGCGCAGCGGTGGAAGAGAGCGTTTAACAGTATGCCGGCAATCCGTAGCGGCGTAGAGTAAACTTTTCGAATTTTCGAACGATTTGGTTCGGGTCTCCCTATTTATCAAGTTTTTCCCATTGTCCAAGTGCTTCTCGTGAGCCCGGGCTTCAACTTTTGAATCTTTCAATTCTCCCTTTCCCTGTAGCTGCGAGCTGCGCTCGGTCGGGTCACGTATAAGTATATAAATACATACACACACGTCTACGTACCTGGAAAGGAAAACGAGACGCGAATTGTTGACGAAACGGGGGGGGTGGTGCACCCCGACGACCGCGTCGCAGAGAATTAGCGAGAACACCCCCGAGCATATTTCAAATTTCCGCAAACGCAAAAACCCATTCACCACCGCCGCCATTATGTCGCCATGAATTACCGACTTATTTTTCAAGGTAGAGCTAGCCTCCGCAGCTTTCGCGTTCAATAGCTGCGAAATCCCCCTTCGCTACGAGGGACGGGACGGGGCGAGGCGAGGCGAGGCGAGGCGAGGCGAGGCGAAGGCTCTCTCGCTCCGAGTTCGTCCAGAAAGAAATTTGAGCCAAGGTCTCGCCGGTCGAAAGGTTCGACGTAGTGTCCTACGCTAGTAAGCAAACGTACCCCCACCCCCCGTATTCTACCCACACAACGACTCGCCTAAGCTCGCACCCGCAGAGCGACTCGAAAACCACCTCGTTTCGTCCTTATTGAGGAAGATCTTTCGCGCGAACGTCCGTCTCCGGTCGAAAATCGAAATATGGGTAGACCTACGCGTCGTTTCTTTTTCTCCTCTCCTCTCCTCCTTTCCTCCTCTCCTCCTCGTATTCCTCGCATCATTCCGCATAATGTAACCCGGAGCTGCTAGACCCGTGTAGTCGGAGACCCGTATCGCATCCTTACCACCGTGAAATCAAGTGTACTTGACACGGTCCGTTCGGAAGGCCCCCCGCCTGCCCTGAGGACGTCGAGGGCCCCGCTGGGTCCCCCGGTCCCGAGCTATAAGTAATGGTGGTTCTGCTCTCCGCGCGTATACACTGCAGAGGCAGGCCTCGTACCGGTGTGTACGCCGGAATACGAGGAGAGGGAAAAGGTTCGCTTGTCTGGCTGCCTGCGGTTCTTAAGCCCATGATTGACTATGCCCCCCCTTCCCTCCGCCCGCCCGCCCGCCGTATACCCTACACAACTCCCCACAGCTACTTTCGGAGAGCCTCGGCTTTTGTGCTTCGCTACGATTCATACTACGTGCTCGGTCATTCTTCCATCCTCCTCCTCCTCCTCCTCCTCCTCCTCCGCCGCTCCGTCCCTCGGCGGCCCAACGTTCGATCCTCCTTCTCGCCCCCGGGACTCTTCGCTAATTACGACTAGTTCGTTTTTCAAAAATTCTCCTCGCCCTCCGCGTAGGGTTCGCACGTAGCGCGGGGCGAGGAGCGCGCGCGCTCATAGGTGCAGCGTACGTATCGTGCCCTACGTGGCTGAAAGATTAAAATTTATCGCGGTGCAGTACGACATGCGTCGAGGGATCGCTGTTGCGAAAAATAAAAAAAGAACGTCGCGGAGCGAACGGATTTGATTCGAAAATTTCGTCGTTTCTACGTGACCGCGCCTGGGATCGACCCAAACTTGAATTCTCCTCGTTCGCCCGAAAATTTCCGAGCGTCTGGGAAGCGAGTGTAACGCAACATTCCTAACGACCCCGTGCAGCGCCGCACGTAAAATTTAATTTTTCCTTCTCCTCCTTAATTACGCGCACCAGAACAGCTGCGCCCGTAAAATAGCCGGGCATGACGGAGCGGGATGGGGTGGGGGGGTAAAACTTGGTTAAAACTGTCGTAGCTTTTCGTCTTCTCGTGCAGTTTCCACTAGAAAAAACGCTATACGTACGGAGGTTCGAGGTTGCAGCGTAGTACAAGGAAAACACGGGGAAAGGTTCTCCCGAGTTAGTTTTGTAAATTGCATCGCACTTAAAAAGTTCCACGCTCCCCAACTGTAACGCGGCGGAGTCGACGACGCGACCGGAGGAAATAAGGTGGAAAGAGCGAGAAATACTGTAGAGAGCGCGATCCCCCCCCCCGCGCGAATAAGGAGGAGGCGAAACAAGGTATAATAAAAAGTATGCACAGTTACGGGAACGCCACGCCCAGGTCGTAAGTCACGGGAAAATTCCGCCAGACCCGCGATATCGCCTCGTTTGGCATCCGAAGCGTAAAACGAAGAGAGAGAGAGAGAGAGAGAGAGAGAAAAAAAAACACCGAAAATCAAAGGCAAACGAGTATCGGGAGAGAACGAGAAACTCGCGGAGGACACGCGACGAAAACGAATCGTACGTTCTCCTCTCCGACGAATTTCGAACGATTTCGAACGATATAGAAAATATTCGTCAAAAAATGTGCCGGGGGATAGAAAACTGAGAAATCAAAAAATAAAAAAAAATAAAAAAAAACAGGCAGACGAAAAAAAGAACGAAGGATAATCAGGAGACTGACGAAGAATGAAAAAATAATATAAATACGAGAAAAGAGCTGCGGTGCGCGTCGACGTATTATTGGTTTAGGTCACACTCGGAGAGTGTGGTCAAACAGGCGCGCCGTAGGCGAGCGACCCTTGGGAGTTTTGGGTTCGTTCGTCACGGGCGCGGATACCCGGAATATAGGTATTATATATATATATATATTACGGCTCCGCGGCACGGAGAAATCTCGGTAAACAATACCGTCTCTCCGATGTATCCGCTACCTCCTCCCTACGTCACGTCGACGGTGCAGCGTCGACGGTTTCCCCCAGATAACGAAAAACAACACGAAGCGCCGCGTGCCACCGCCCTCGAAGACGCATACGAGACGTTGCACTCGTTTAGCGCTGCGCGTTACGTTTGCAATTGCGAAGGACGTCGCGGCGACGCGAATCTGGATACAGGCGTAACGGATGGTGGTGTACGTCGCGGGCGATATAGAGCCGCCTACAATTTCGGATTACGATTCCGTTGTTGCGGAGTCGTAACGTTGAACGAACGACGTCGCCGCTGCATGCGAGAGGCAAACGAGGCAAACCCGTACAATACGCACGCGAGGACGACGAACGAAGTAGGAAGTACCGCAGCGCGTGCGGCGCGTCTGGAAAGTCCGTCTCCGCAGCGTCGATCGTTACGTCGCAACGTTGCGTACACGCGCGTTCAGCCCGATCTCCGCGAACGAAGCGACGCAATTTTCCTCGCTGCGTTTCCTCTCTCGGTATACGTATACGTATACGTATACGTGTATACTATTTCGTACCGAGCTGCGCAAACACCGAGGAAAGAGAACACCGACCGGCTGACGGAGACGACGTCGCCGCGGTTATGGTTATGGAACACAGCTGTGTGCACTCGCACGCCTTCGTTGCAGGGGGGCCGTCCGCATCGGGTGCAGGTCTGATTGTAATCGTTCCCGCGGTAATTACGCCGGGCGTCGCCGGCTGCCCGAAATGGCGCCGTTAAAAATTCCGCTCGCCGATGCAACTTAGACCGGGGAAAAGAGGGAGAGGGAGAGAGAGAGAGAGAAAGAGAGAGAGAGGAAACGGAAGGGAAATCGAGAGAGCGGCGGGAGAGGGGAGGGAGGAGGGAGAGAGAGAAAGTCCTCGCGGTCGTGTGTGAAACAAGATGAAAATATAATGGTCACTCAATGTCGTTTGGCACTCCTATTTTCCCTACTATTTTTCCACACGCGGGCAGCCAAAGTCTGCGAACGCACACGTTACGTTTAATTAATTCTAAATTAGTCTCGGCGAAGAGCGTCGGCGTCCCAGATGAGTTTGTTTAGCGATTTAATTCCGCGACCAACGGTGGGCGAGGAGGTCGACTTTCCCCCCCCCCGGCTTTACGTACCCCGTGTGTCGCCCTGAAACCGGGAATCCGCCGAGTTCACGGTTAGGTTTAATTGAAATACATTTTTGAACCTTCCTAGAATTTTATATTCCGATACTTTTTCTCTCTTACCACGCTCCGTTCCCCCGTTTGTCCGTGTACACTGAATAATTTCTCGAGCCCGCGGCCGGACACTCGTTGTTTTCTTTGACGTGTTTTTTCTTTGTTTTCTTTTTTTCTTCTTCGCCCCCGTCGATAAATCGATCGGGAGAATGTTTGATACGATTCCCCCGTACGTTTGGCGAACTCCCGTAAAACAAGGTTTTCGACGGGGTGGCGCGCGTACGCGCGGGTCAAACTGAAAATGTATGTATACAGATAAAAATATTCGGGCATGATTCATTAGGCGCGGCTATGATAGATGTTACTTTAACTCCGTGATCGATGGATCGGAATCGTAACATTAATCACCGTCGTGTTTTACCCGGTTCGCGCAGAGGTACACAGAGGTATAAAGCCACCACGTAACACTACGCGCTTATAAAATCCCGGCAGCCGATGCGGATCGATTTCGATTATTATTTTATATATTTTGAACATAATTAAAGTAGCGAAGATGTAACGAGGGTATCAGGCGACGTACACGTGATCGTTACACCGCCGATACACAAGGTGTTAATCAAAAAACATGTTATTATGTCAAGTTGGATGAATCTTGGCGAGCGAGTGTTTCGCTGACGTCACGAGATTGCACGTGATTTTCTCAAGCACCGGGGGGGGACCGTGCTCTTCGTATACGTAGAGTGTAACGTGCACGCGCGTATATGTATAGGTTGTATGTAAAAGCGGCGTCCGCCGATCGATTCTCGATAAATCTCTTTCGCCGAGTCGAATATAACGGTGGGGGGGGGCTAGGGTGACAGCTGCTACGAAATATATCGCGAGGTACATATTCTATTTTTCCATCCGCGATTGCAAAGTGTTATCGGAGCCGCGCTTTATACGTACAGCGGTATGCGGGAGAAGGAAATGGGCGGGACGGTGTAACCTGGCAGCGATCTATTTCGGCTGGATATTCGATACGTCATTCGGAGCATCCTACTTCCTTTGTACCATCAATCCTTAGCGAGAGCGTTCATCTCGCGTAATTCGAGATGCGCGTACTCGATCAACTGCACTTGGATTGTACGCGCGGTGTTTGTGACGACGATTCATTCGGCGTGACGTGTACACGTCGGAACTCGGGGAAACGTCGACGGTCAGAACGGCGAAAACGTCGATTCGACGCGAAAAGAAACCGCGACGGTTTCCGTCGTACGACGACTCGATTGTTTTATCTTGTTTTTTTTTTTTTTCCTCGTTTTAATTCTTCCGCTGCAGAATTATATCGACGGGGGGTGGAAATTGGATCCGCGGCAATCGTTTGGAGGGGGGAGGGGGGAGGGGGGGGAGAGGGGGGCGTGAAAAGAATTGAACTAGCGAAATTTGGAAGGAAATTTTCATCCGCGAATCGCAGTTACAAGTTGAGAGTTTTATTCAGGGATTACGGGTATAGGTATATCCCGCAAGCCGATTTCGCTTGGCAACGTTAGAAGCAAAAATGTAATTTCGCGAATATCCAATTCCCCGTATTTGCACGTTCCTACTTATCGCGCGGCGTGGGATGAACCATGCAGAGAATAGGAGGAGAGTCGGTCCGCCCGAGGGTGCGGGGGAAAGGGGCGGAGGGGTGGAGGGGTGGAGGGGAGGAGGGGGGCCGAGAGCCCCCGAGGCAGGGGTGGGAGGAAGGACGGCTCTAGAGCAATTTCAAGTCTGAAGTTCCCTGCAGCAGCAGTCCGCCATAAGGCCTCGTAATCTCCTATTACACTTCATGGTTTCTTTCAGAGAAAATCCATTTAGCACGCGGTTCGTACACCACCAGTGTCCCCTTTCATGTTGCTGCTGCTGCTGCCGCTGCTGCCGCCGCTGCCTGCCTTCGACGCTCGTCGCAGAGATTTCATCCACATTCACGTTCGCGTCGACATCCACACGACGTCTCGCCATGCCCGTATACATACATGTATAATACATTCGTCCTCCACACGCACGGGTACAACGCGTAACAGGGGTGCGGTGCGTCGCGAGGTAAGAAATTCTGCTGCAGCGTTCTAACGCAGTAGACGGTATTACAGCGCGAGTCATGTGCGCACCGCAAACGGGGTTCCGATATCACATCCTTTGTCCGAACTATGTAGGTCTGCGAACGCGGCGCACAGAGCGTAACGGAAACTCGCGCCCCTCGACCCTCTCTTTCGGGCAAACAGAGGAGACCCCGAGGACCGCGATCGTCGAAGATAAATAAATAAACGATCATCTTTCGGTTACCCATATGAAATACGTCGCGTTTCCTGCGCGACTCGCGTTTGTGTGTGCGTGTGTGTGTGTGTGGATCTCGAATAGAAATGAAGAATATGCTAAAGAAGCGTGTTTCTGTGCGGGTAAACTTATTTGAATAGTCGAAAGGTCAAACGAAGAATAGAGTCGCAGAAACGCCTTCCGATAGGAGCGAGCGAGCGAGCGAGCGAAGCCTCCGCGGAGTCCGCTTCTCGTGTACGTAGGTGTGTACAGGGGAGTAGGAGACGACGGATGACGGATGACGGATGACGGATGACGGGAGGAAAATGAGAAAAATTAGTCGTCGCGCGATAAAAGGGAAAACTCGACTATCGTGAGAGCCGTCGGTGTCGCGTATTCGTTACGCGGATTCAGGTTCATTTTCAATTCGAGTCTTAACGTCGGTCTCAGTTTCAGCCTCGGTCTCGCAATCAGTTTCAGTTTCAGTTTCAGTTTCAGTTTCCAGCCTCGTCGCCTTTGTACGAACTGTACGCATATATATATATATATATATACAAGGTATTCGAGGTGCGAGGGTAGGGCTTCCCTCGCACTCGTGCCGCAAAGAGACTGACGACGAACGAGTCCCTCCCTCCCTCCCTCCCGCTTCCGTCGTCCTCTCGGTGCGAGGCACGGATATACCAATATTATACGTGCGGATCCGCCGCTCGTACGACTCGAAGATGACAATCGAGGAGATAAATCGCCTCCCCGGGATCCGGGTGGTACGCGATCCTCGATCCATCCATCGTTTGTTTTCGGTTTTGCGTCGAGCACGCCGAATTTGGAGTTCGCTTATCGTCGGTCGGTGGTAAACTCGAGTTGTAACACTCGCTACGCGGGTGCTCCGAGCACCGCGAATGACTCACGCGGCCGTTCCGCATGGTTGTCATAGGTCACTACGCGGAGCTCAGAGTTTACGACGCCTAGCTAAACGCGCGCTTAGAAAATGTAGTTTCGCGCGTTCGGAGAACGACGAGTGTTACACGGCGAAAAAGGGTGGGGGGGGGGGGACGGAGGAAAGAGAAAATGACTAACGCGCGGAATAATCCGCATCGCGCGACCGTAACGCGAAACGCGTTACAGAGCCGCTCCTAGATTTCCAATTTTATAAGTCGCGAAACTCGACTTGTACGCGGGGCTGTGTAAAAAAAAGAACCGCGCCGTCGATTAACGACGACGACGAAGCGTCAATCGCGTCGGTTATTTTTTCACCAACGCGGAAAGTCGCGCGGTAGCCGATTTCGGAACAATAATTTCCCGAGCCTTCGACTCTCCGGTCATCCCCGCTCTACGTTGCTCGACGTGCCCGACGCTACGCTACGTTACGCTACGCCGCGTATAACTCGTAGATTCGTGAAATCAGCTCATTTTATCTGCACGACGTACTTAACCGTCGTAGCCTCCAACCTTCCACCCAGCACGCAACCGGCTCTTATTTCGTAAGAGCCTCCGAGCCGGCGACTCTGTCCTCGTCGTCGTCGTCGTTCTTCCGTCTACGTCGTGCTCGAGGGATTAACGTGGAAGTGAGGCTCGGAGAGGCGAGGGGCGAGCGAAAAACGCGGAGGAGAAACAAAAAAAAGGGGGAGTGAGAGAGAGAGAGAGAGAGAGAGAAGAAGCGCTGCGTCGTGCCCTTCCATTCGACCTACTCATCCCCGTCCGTCCGCCGGCACTTTCAGCCCCGCGTACGTCGCAATTTCGAGCGCGGTACTGTATCGCAATTTTTGCCGCGTCGTAATCGAAGGGATTTTCCGTTCCACGTCGACGAGGTCGGGTCAGCGGCGCGGAGGGGCGCGGAGTGGAGTGGAGGGGGAGGGGGGGGGGGGCTAGTTTTTGTTGGCAACGTTTCAAGGGTGACTCGGCGAGTCGATGCGTGACGAATGGTGGCGGATATGTCGTGGCGATTTTCCGTACGCGAGGTTGACGTTGCATAGCCGAGAGGACGTCAGCTTTTCGACGCGAGGCGCGGGTCTAATAATAGGCAGGACGGACGGTATAGAGGCGAACACGCCGCGGAGCGCAAACACAACCGCGCGAGATCGTCCGAAATTTCGGGCGCTCGAACGTCGGGCGTTCGACGCGGTCGTCGGCGCCCGATATTTGACCGATACAAACGAGGCGATCGGGGGCTGGCGCAACGTAACGCTCGACGCGACCCATCCGACGATCATGCATAGGCAATTTCGGAGAGGAAGTCGGGCGGCTGCGGGTCGACCCGCGCGGCTTATCGCGATATGGAAATACACATCGCGTATATTTCGTCGTTATCCGCAGGCTCTGCGCGCGCTGAGTCGCGCTTGACTCGACTCGTTCGTTCGTTCGTTCGACGGGTCGAGTCGCGTTGTTTGATTTTTTTTTTTGCTTTTTTTTTCGTTTTTTTTTTTTTTGTTTTGTTTCGCTTTTTATTCTCTCACGCACGCAGTTGATCGCATAAACGATAAACGGATCGCGAATTTCGCTCGAGTTACGCGATCAACGTTCGCGGAATTGGACTGCTCGCTATCCGCTTCGTTCGTCATTGTTATCGCGGATTTTTTCTCAATATTTTTGTTGTTCCGACGAATAAATGAATGAATACAAGTGACCCACTGCGATAAACTACCACCGTACACCGCCCGGCGACCGCCGAGATTCTTTCCAAACTTTCTCGTTAACCCAAAAACCACGTCGGCGGAGGGAACGAAGGAAAATAAACGAACGAAATAACGAAAAATCCGCGTATTCGCTATCCGGAGATCGGTTCATCCCGAATCTCCGATCGGTCAAAGAGCCGCTGGAGTCGTTCCGTTCGTTAATCTCTTTCTCATTATTCTTTCCCTCCCGCTACAGCCGGGTATAGCGCGCTTGAATGCAATCGTTCATCGAAATCTTCCGTTCGAAAGACGGAGATCTCGGAGCGTCGCGGAGATGTAGACGTATAAGTGTGTGTGTGTGTGTGTGTGTGGGGGGGGGGATATGTTGAAACCGAATCGTCAAAATCTGACCTCCGATACGCGTATCCGATGGCTCTGCGGTTTTCGATCGCCCATCGCAATCGCATCGATAAATTTCATCCGTACGCGTGGATGTGTACTGAAAATTCTCATCGATTTGCAAATATTATACTGGCAAAAAAAAAAAATAAAAAGAGGAGGCGTAACGCAGCCATTACCGCGACACTCGATACCCCTGGGTATGTGCGGCAGGCCGCAAGAGTCGCGGATTCCGCACGAAACACGTACGTATAATACGGTTACGGTGCACCTGGTTCCAGATGATTCGCGAGTACGTTGTTTCGGCTCGATAAAATTCCGCGGGGTTGCCGGCTCGACGGGACGGTCGGCGATTCGATCGCGCGACGGACGACAGCCGTCAATTTTATAAAAATTCAATCGTCGCCGGATGCGCGCGTGTGCCATACCCATGCATATAGGTACAAGCGCGGCACGCGGTTCGCCGCGACGCCGCGTTTCCTTCCTTCTTCCTCGATATATCGCGCGATCGACGCGCTCTCCGTCGCTTCGTTGATTTTCCACGCGTACGCGTCCGGATCCCCCCCGGGGGGGTAGAAGCGGAGCTCGGCGAGCCAGGGCTGTCCGGAGAACTCATCCGGCAAGTGCGAGCGAACAGAAGAATAAACGAACCAACGGGAGGAACGAGCCTGCGGATGAGGGTCCGCGTCCACGGTCATTACGTTGGTTACTCCGGCCGCGCTCGCTACCATGCCGTCCGAAAGAGGGACGGGGGGGGGGGGGTCGAAAGGGGGCAGAGTCAGACGGGCAGACACGCAGCCAACTATCATGCGGGTAAGAGGTAACTCCACGTTGCTGACAATGGACTTTCCTCGTAATGACTACACTCGACCGGGTCCCTTTCCCTCCTCCTCCTCCTCCTCCTCCTCCCCTTTCTCGTCTGTCCGTCGGATGTTCCGCCGCTCACTCCGTGACCGGACGTGAGTTTAGGTCCTTTATTTTTGTTTCTATTTCGTCGTTTGCTTTTTCGCTTTTTTCGCTTTTTTCGTCATCTATTTATTTATTTTTTTTTTCTTCTTCCAAACGCGAGCGAGAAGAGGTGTAGGTAACGAGCGCGAGTCGGAGAAAGAGACGGAGTCTTATGGTTAGTCCGCGACGTTTGACGCAACGGGACATCCCGATCGGTTATCGAACGTGAAAATAAAGCGGGAGCGCTCGGTATTGTAATCGATGAACGGCGCAGCGTCACGATCGGCATCCCTTTGGCACGGTCGGTTGGTTATCTTCAAAGGACCTCGACCACTCCACGGATTAAATTCGGTCTAGAAACTCGCTCTCGTCTAGCGCGAGGGTCCGTCCTATTTCTCCGGTCGCGCCGTACGACCGCACCTCGCGAACCGAGAACTACGCGCAACGCCCCTGAAAAACGGGGAGGGTTTTCGTCTTTCACGTAAAAATCTTTTCCTCTCGCGATCCGCAACAGCTGTTAATTTCAATTCGCCGGAATAACCAATCGGCGTACAGCCTCGTCGGTATATCGAACGGTCGTGGGGACGCGGTTCAGTTCCGAGGTGATTCGTTCGCTCCGTTGTTCCTCGCGAGACGTTCGTTCACCGTCCGTTTCATCGATCGATCGTCGTCGCCTGGCTAGCGGGGACATATTTTCCCGGAGGGTATGAAGAAGAAGAAGAAGAAGAATAAGAAGAATAATAGGAGAAGCCGGTCGTCCGCCACCGCGGGGGTGCGGTACCTGCTCGACGAGCGAACCACAAATTTAACGACATTCGCTTCGTCCACGCGCGGTTTCCATCAGCGGCGATATATTTATACATCCGTCGAAACGGCGTTCGTCTCGCGGTAAAGAGGAAGAAGAAGAAGAAGGAAAGAAAGAAAGAACGAAAGAAAGAAAGAAAGAAAAACTCGCTCGTAGTCGTTAACGCGATCCACGGATTCCCCGAACCCTCAGACGTTACGCCGCTACGCGATGTCCGTCTCGTATCATCTCCTTAAGCCACGTCGAATTTAAATACGTTAACGCTTCTTATTTCCAAGTAATTTCTATTCAGCTGACGGTGCGGAGTTTCGCGGCGGCCCCGGTACTCCGGCTAACGAGTGCGTCGTCGTCGAAAGTTCGGCGGGGGTTGACGGCGACGAGGGGGAGGGGAGGGGGGAGGGGAGGCGGCGGAGCGTACGGGGGCTTCGCCGGTTACTATTTTCACAAATAAATTGAGGCCCGCCGGACGTGACGTATTATACCGAGGGGTATATATCCAACGACGTACGTTACGTACGTACGTCGGACTGTTAAGCTTTCCGAGGTGTATGGCGCGGTGGGTATTACAGTCGCCGCGGCGCACGGTACCGGGGGGGCCGAGCGGCGCGCGTGACGGAGTGAGAAATAATGGAGGGAAATTGGCTAGAGAGAGGCGCGGCGAGGAAGGGAGAGCGCGAGGGAGAGGGAGAGGGAGGGTGATAGATAGAGCGGAGAACCGGGCGCGTATTTTCCTATCGACTTTAATGAAGGCATTCATTCCGCCGGGGCGTCCTCGTTTATACGGGGTGGCCCCGAATGATCGTCGTCGTTCTCCTCAGCGACGTACGTTTCGTACCCGAGCCGGGGCCACCGCGCCGACCGACCGACCGACCGACCGACCGACTCGACGTGGATAAATGCTACGAATACCGACGAGACCCCCCCCCCCCCCCCCCCCCCCCCCCCCCCCCCCCGTCCACCCGTCCACCCGTCCACCCGACGCACGAACACCGTAGTCAGGTACGACAAAGGGAAAGGCGCCGTCGCGTACCTGTCGGGAATAAATTCAGAGAGGAGGAAGAAGACCGCCGCGTATTCGGCGGACGAGCGGAAAGGCGCGGAATGATGAAAAATCGTGCACGTCGCGTAATAGCTAGGGAAAATACGTTCGTTCGTTCGTTCGCCGAGCTGGTTTCGACGCGAAAAAATTCGAGAAAATTCGATAAATACCCGCTGTTATTCGCGGAACGAGATATAGGTAGGTCATACGTTTCGGGAGGAAGCTTTGGGCGCGTCGATACGTCGGGAGGAAAGGTTTCTCGTCGGGGTCGCGCGACGCAGGTATTGCGATATTACGGACGGAGGCGAATTCGCGTATCAGGAATTTCAACTTGGCAGCGAATTTTATTCGAACAAACAAAGTTGA
This sequence comes from Athalia rosae, assembly GCF_917208135.1. NCBI lineage: Eukaryota > Metazoa > Arthropoda > Insecta > Hymenoptera > Athaliidae > Athalia > Athalia rosae. The sequence goes on along the minus strand of NC_064028.1, from coordinate 15,275,387 downwards.
GAGGAAACTTTTAGCCGCGTGCGTCAGGCGTCGTTTGGTTTCACGGCGTCTGTAACTCGCCTCGACCGCGGCGACTCGTCGTTTCGTCGTATTGTAACAGGTGTTATCGTTAATGCGCGCTACAAAAGACGAGAGCAACTCCGACGTCTATTTCTCCCGGGCAACACGCGCGCTCGCGTTAACGATCATCTTCGCCCCGCGTCTGTTCCTAAAAAGATACGGGAAAAGAGGAAGGGAGGGAGGGAGGGAGCGACGTATAAATACTCCTCACGGTATTCGCGACGTAGTCGTCGCCCGTACAGAAATTTCTAATTCCCCGCGATTATCTCAACTCACTCCGAGTTTAATATCGGCGCGCACAACGCCGCGCGTTCTTTGTCGTTGCGCGTTTTATACTTACTCGAGGCTGAACTCCCTAATGAGCGGTGACGGTTAAACCCGTTTCCTCTCGTGTTCCCCGATTACCCGTACAAGAGCCGTTCGTTCGCGTAGTCAAGGATCCCCGCGTGTTCGCCGAGTCGCGGACTCGAACGCCGCGCCGTTTACTGTAATTAAAAGAAAAAACCCTCTGCGTACGTCCCGTTCGTTCGCGCTGCCGAGTCTAGACTTATAGCCGGAAGTGTCGGGCAATTCCTCCCCGTCGTCGCCGTTAGCGGCGGCCCGATATGAATTGCGGAGGATGAAGAGAAAAGGCGCAGCCAGAACAGAAGTGGCCAAGGTCCGATATTCCGATATCCGCTTAAAGAGAAGTCTCGTAATAAACCGGAGTCACGAAGACGTGGGTGAGGCGAGGCGAGGCGAGGCGCGGCGCGGCGAGGGGCGGGGGAGGATATATTCTCGATTCACGATCAAGGACAATAAACTTCCTTCCTGCCGACCATTACGGGACTCGATATACCGGGACGGAGACGCTATTTTGCAACGAGAAACAGGTTGGCCTCCGCTCCTCTCTTCCCTCTTCCCTCTTCCCTCTTTTCTCCTCTTCTTTGCCCCCCCCCCCCTCCCCCCTCCCTCCCCCCCGGCGTCCGCGTCTATATCACAAATCTCACTTTCCGAGAGCTCGAGTTGTGCGTCGGTCGGAAGGGGAATCCCCTCCCCCCCTCCCCCCCCCATCCCCCGAAGAGTTAAAGGAGAACACTCCGGACAAACCGAGACACTCGGGCGCGAGCAACGCCGACGTACGCAACGATCACCGACGCGTGCCTCCGCTCCCCGTCTTCCCCGACGCACTCCCTCGTCGTCTCGTCGGCCGTTCCCTCTCGCGATCCCGGTGATATCCCTTCGATCCTCCGTCGTTTTTTTATACGTCGCTCGACGTTTGCATCGCGAGGCTCACATCGAACAATATCGCGATCAGCTGATTATCGGAGTCAGTGTGTCGCCGCACGCGGCTATCGCGGCTATCAACCCGGCGCCGTGCAATTACGATTTCCTCTTATCGTAGCGCGCGCAACACCACCACCGCACGTCCGAGCGCACGCCGCAGCCTCGATAAAAGTCGAAAGCCCGAGACGCGAAAATATTAATAAGCAAAAATGAGACACACGCGGGTGAAAATAAGAGTAACGCGAGAATTCACGTCGCGTATATTATATAGCGCAGATTCGCGCGGTCGTCGCGAGGAGATGTGAAATTTACTTTTTCCTCGTGGCAACGACGACCGACGAACGGAAAATCTGTACAACGACGTCGACGGGTCAACGGGGCGATCGTATCGTCGATTATAATTATTCGCGACTCCCGACTGTGCGCTCGAACGATTCCTCACTCCTCTCCGTTCGCGAGCGAGGAATATCGACGCACGGCGTTGCGCGTGCGGAGCGTCCGACGATCTTCAATTTCCGCGTTTTGCCGCGACGTCGATAACGAGTTTTGTAACGGGGTTTCAGCGGCAACGACGACGTCGCTGAAAACGGACGTTTGACGCCGTTGCCTGTAGAAGAAGGAGAGCGGAGAAGAAAACGATCAATCGAACGATAGAAACGAAAGATAACGCGACGTCCCTCTTCTGGTGGGCGCGACCCAAACCCCGCGAATATATACATGTATATATAATATATCCGTTAAAGCCGATGATTATAAATCGTCGTCGCGTAGTAAATTAAGCTCAGCGGCGAAACTCCGCTCGCTCCGTCATAATTAATCACCGGCGGATCGAAGCGCGTATCGTTCCCGTCTTTCGACTTCCATCGCCTCGCTGCAGCGGACCCGCGTCACTATTTTTTCGACCCTCGAGTTCGATCGATCGTCCAGCGTACGCCACCGGTACGCGGTGTCCGCTCTCGCCCAAAAATTACGTCGGAGTTCGCAACGCGGCGATATTGCCGGGAATAAGGTATTGTAAGATCGATAAAAATCGATGACGTTATCCGGCCCCCGCTTTCGCAGGTGCACGAACCCGGAGCCGAATCATGTGAAAGAGTCGTCGTCGTCGTCGTTGTTGTTGTTGTTATTATCGTCGGGAATTACTCACGCGTGTGTAACTCGGTTCTATGCACCACCGTGCGCGCCGCACAGGGGCTTATTCCCGCATTCGTTTTTCCTCCAGGTCGATCCATCTTACTCTAGCCAACAATTATACTTCCATCTTCCTCCATCCGACGCCAAAGTTTGGTTCTTGAGTGCAGACCTCGCCTCGCCTCGCCTCGCCTCGCCTCCTTTCTGCCTCCCCTGCGATATATCTGCTTTGTCATTTCCCAAAAACGGCCCTACCCGCCCTGCCGCCGTATATACCTATACGTATATATATACCTAGCCCGAACGTATGCCTGAGTCGCTTTCGTTCGTGTGGAAAGGGAAAATTCCGCGCGCACCCGTTTCACGTGAAAAATGGTCCGCGATTCCAACCGGACGGTAGAAATGAAAATGGACGGAGAAGAGGCAAGGGAGTCCGAACTGTCGTCGACCGATTCGCAATATCTTGCCGTATCCTATGGGAGACCGTCGCCTGGAAGCCGTTGTGCATACCTTTCATGCCGTATCGCAAGTACAACGTAACTTCAAACACGGGGACATTTACAGCGAATTAGCCTCGGTATTCATAATTACAAAGGAGCTTACATACCGTACGTTATATTTGTAGAAAGATATCGTCAGCGTTTACATCTTTTGTTCAATTTTCCGAGCGGTACGAACGCAAACTCGCACCGTCCTCGTGAGGCAAGGGGTCTGCGACGGATATAGCGTAGTACATACATATACTTGGGAGGCGAAGTAATAGCGAGCCTCATGGTAGTTGACGCGCGTGTGAAAGGTACACACGTAATACACCGAGGTACGAACGGTGTACGTGAGCTGGCTGCGTCATCGCGGTACAGCGGAGCCGCGGTAGCGGGCAACAGCAGCAGCAGCTGTTACCTGCGTAAAAGTAATACGAACGGCTAAACCGTACACACCTATATACACCTTACCTGTCCTACCTGACCGGGTAGGCCACGTGATATCGAGTCATTCTTAAAAGCGGCGCGGCGCGGCGAGAGGGACGGACGCCTGTAATACGCGCGACGCATGCAGGGATCGCGCAACGTGCGTGTGACGCGTATACTCGCGGGCTGCGTTACAAGGTACGCAACGATGTAACGACGGCGTGGGAGTCGTTGCATCGGGCGAGCGAGAGGGAGGGGCGATGGGAAAAAAAAATAAATAAATAAAAAAAAAAAAAAACCAAACGCGTACATTCGTACCGTCGTTATATAGGCGAGGCGACCGACGAATCGGATTTTCCGGATGAATGCGCGGATAATGAAAGAAGAAAAGTCGTCGGGTACGAAGGGAGGAAAAGTCGGAGTGTAGCTAGCTCCTCTTTGACTCGGAATTCAATAAACGTCCCGGAGCGGAGATACGGAGATAGGCGTCGAGGGCCTCGCCCATTTCGTACGCCTTCGACGCCCGCTCGACGTCCTCGACCGATGGGAAATAACGAATAATAGCAGCACCGCCGTTTTGTTAGCGACGTACCGCATTCTCTCATTTCTCATTTCATTTTCCGCAAACGTTCCGCTCCGTACCGCGGCTTCGTTTCTTTCCGAAATATTCGCGCGGTCGATCCGCGAAAAACCACCCGAAACACGAACGAACGATTTTCTTCTATTTTTTTTTTTTTTGTTTTTTCTCTCCAGCTACGTGCGCTCGCCCGTGCGGGTATCGCGGGTATATGCGGGTACGTATTCGAATGCCTGCAGCATTAACGTTATCGCCCAAAGTCATGTCTCGGGCGTTTTATATGCCTACGGCGACGCGGGGCCGCAGCGAACGAACGTACGAGAGGCTGGCGGTCAATGTTGCCTCTCTTGGCGCGCTACGTCATCCTCCGTATATCTGTGTTACATACTTTCGAGTATATAGTATAGCGCGCGCTCTCGCCACCGGATAGACTCGATAGAGACCCCCGAAGGATATAAATTTACTCTTGCCGGTTGTATACATACATGTATACATATACGTACGTACGTACGTTCGCGTATACGCGGTACGTCCTATACCACCTATACATATTCCGACGCGTTTCTAAAGGCGGCTGATAAAACCCGCGCACTGGACGACACACGTGCGCCTCTAGGTACACGCACATCGGGCGTTACGTACTTACATCGCTCTTTGGCCAACGCGTCTAATGCAACTCCCCGTCACTCACTCGTTCACATATCTGCTGCTGCTGCTGCGGCTGCGGCTGCTGACTGACGCATTCTATTCTTTGTTCGATAAGGCGATCACGTATCTAACGGTCGTAGCGGCGACGGCGGCGGCGACATTAGCTACCGGGTGCCACTCGAGTTTCCAATAAAAATCGCCACGCGATCGCCGCGTCGTCACCTTACCCGGTCATCGTTACCGAATTTCGGGAGAGAAAATAAATGAGCCAAGATCCGGACACCGGCGGGGTCGAAAAAATGCGGGAGACGGTAACACGCCGGAGATTTCGGGTTACCCGTGCGCACGAGTTCGTGTATACGTTACACGTATACAGCGGTGTGTAAAAAAGTACATTTTTCCTCCGGGCTCCATTATGACCCGGTTACCCGTCGGCCTGTACATCTCACGAGGTCGGTCGAGGTGCGAGTTGTTCTAACCGCGTTACCACCTCGCCCGTTCGCGTTATCAAAGCTTAGAACGTCGATAGTAATCACTCTCCATTTGCACGTCCACTTCGCACCGCCGTGCACCGCGCCGACGAGCAGAGATCGAATGATATTTTGAAACGTTGCCGCGATCGCGTGGATTTTCAAAAATTATCGTTCATCCGAGCTTATAGCCGGTATCGAGGACTCGATGATGATGATAATAATAATAATAATAACGTATCGCGCGTACGTACCGGTATTATTTATACATACGAACGTTGTAACGCACTAAATATACCGGCAGCGGCGACACCGGCGGAGGTACGTACGTACGTACGTACACACACGTATATTTGCACGAGAGGTTATGCAGCGTGGAGTACAGCCGTTGACAAAAACTGTCGGGCTACTCCTAGGTCTTCCCTCGAACGAATATTATCGAAATTCGATGAGCGTGGGTATCTGCTTTGCTTACGTTGTATTATACGGACATAACTTGCGATCGGGTATCCCGAATCAGCGCTAAAAGCGTTATATTAATCATTGTTATTTCGCGAACGTGTATAAATCGCCTTATTTCGAACCGTGCGTCCATAAAAATTAATAACGCCGCGCGATGCCGCGATGCCGCGACGATAATAACAACGAAGCGGAGTTACCGCAACGACTTGAAAATATATCAGTCCGCTTTTCTTGTTTTTAACGCGTGAATTTGCCGATCTTGCACGATGTTACACGCGGGTATAGTACATACACAGGTAGATATACATACATATAGGTTGTCGCGGTATAGTGTAACAACTTGCGCAACAATGAGGTGCGAATAACGAAACGTTATCGGCGTCGCACATCCAATCGATGCTAAACGATACGAAAAAGAGGAGGAAAAAAAAAAAAGAAGACTTGAAAAATTGAAAAATTGAAAAAATAAAAACGAAAAGCCGATAGCTGCCGTTCGTTCGTTCGTTCGTTCGTTCGAACAAATAGAGGGAATAAATTTACAAAACTCCGCGAGTATAGCGGGACGATTCATCATCGTCGTCGTCGATATATATATATATATATACGTTTATATATACGTGTGTACCGAAGGATAGGCTTGTTTTTCCGAAGTCGCTCTACTCCCTACCTCGCAACGTTTTACCTGACCTCTTCGACGTACATCGGGCAAATTCAAAGATCGGCACTCCGAGATTGGCGAAGATCGAATTCTAAGATAACCTTCGCGTTCGCCGTGCATGCGCACGTGTCTACCTCGCTTACCGACCGCGGATTTACGACGACGACGCAGCCACGACGACGACTACGACGACGACGACGACGACGACGACGACACCCGACCACCACTTACACGGTTGTACGATATAATTTGTTTTGATTGGATTTCAAAGATTACATCATAATTATCGACGCGCACCCGGCACACGTACGTGCGCGTCAAATACGTCGCGCAGTGTATACCGCTCCGATTTTCCCATACGGAATAATTTCATCGTCGCAATCGTCACCGATTCACCGTTACATGTGTACAAGTCCGATTAAAATTATTCCCCCCCCTCGACCCGCGAAATTCACTTCGACTTTTCTACCTCCGCGGGAATTACCTTGAAAACTTCGACGTAGCCGCGAGTAGAGTGTCGGCCGCTTCTTCGTTGTCGTCGCTGTTTTCCGAAGCAATTAGAAGCCGTCCCATCGCGCTAGGCGAACGGAAGAAAAAGAAAAGGAAGAGAAAAAGAAAAAAAAAAGAAAAAAAAAAAGAAAAAAGAAAAAAGAAACACAACGTACAAGACGTTCCGACCGCGCGCCTCCGTACCGCCGGCGGATCTCCGGCTACCGAATCGGTGAGAAGAAGAAGGTTGTAGTCCGAGGATACGAGAGGATTCGAATCCCGAGGAAAAAGGTTTGACTTTGAAACCGTGGAAGGCGGCGATGCGAGAGCGAGAGCGAGAAGGCGTAGCGGAGGTGGATAAGAGAGGGTAGGATAATCCTTCTCTAGGATTAGGTCGGGGCTAGGAGAATATATCCGTCTCCGGTAGGTATACGTGTCGGAGGCGCAACCGTAATATCCCGCGATTGTTGTCGAAAGGGTTTTGTGATAATTGCCCCCCGCGCCTCAGGTCCCCCAGCGGTGCGGGTCGAAAAAAATATTACATCGGCTAATTAAGGTATATAAACGGTCGAAACGGTGGGGGGAACTCGAGAGCAATGGTTGGCGCGTCACGAGAGACGGAGAGAAGAACCCGGGTAGAATCTTAATGACTTTTAGGAGCACGCGGTAATGATAGCCCACCGCGCTCTAAGAATATACCTCACAAACTCCCATCAACTCCCCGCGGCATCTCCCTCCCTCCCCCCCCCCTACCCCGATGCCCGTCTCCCCATCTTTGGATCTCCACCAAGGACTCTCGCGGATCCGCAACTCCGCAACTCCGCAACTCTTCGGGACCCAGCTGCGGTGTATAACGCCGCAAAATATCATCAGTCAACTTCCCCCCCCCCCCCCCCCCCCACCCCACCCGACTCACTTACACCGTTACAGAGTGTAGCCAAGGATGTAGGTATATTGCCTCTCGCGTGACCGGACCTGCGAATTAATCGCCGTCGACGTCGTCGTCGTCGTCGTCGTCGGGTTATCGTTGGAAAACGAAAAGAGACGCGAGTACGTGAAATTCCGACGAAACATTTCCCGTATTCGGATTACGGTATTCGTCGCCACTTCCCCCCACCCCCCTCTCCCCATTTCCCGGCGCTATATACGTAGAGTAGTGCACGTTTAGCATGTATATCCCAGGAGACGAAACGCAACGAGATTATTCATAATTTACAAGGCAAATACCCACCCCGGTTACGATTCTCACCCCGGTATTAGCGTGGTACGCGTTACGCCGCGACGCCAGTTGAGATAAACCTTAACCCCATCCGCCCCCTACCCTCCCCCCCCCCCGCGACTCGGACTGATTACCAAACCCCCACACCCCCCCCCCCCCCTCAGTCATCCCCCCCCGCCCCTCTCTGTGCGAAAACGGAAGGGAAGTTCGCGAGCGAGCGAGAGTTAGAGCGGTACCCCCCGTGCACCCGACGTCGACAAATCGCGGCTTATACATCTCCTTTCCCCTCTCGGCTGCATGTACCGAGCCGGGGATACGTGGGACGCCCGTATTTCATCACGGAATCTGATCATTCGGAACACGCGCCGAGATCAATCGGCCACCGAGCTTAAAGTCTGTAAACGGAAGCGCGATATTTTCGTCGAACGACACACGCGACGTCCGTTAGGGGTGATCAATTTTAATTAACCCCGATGGCCGATTTTGTCGGTGAATTGAGAAAGAGAAAAGTAAAAAAAAAACAAAAAAACAAAAAAACAAAGAAACTGGAATCGAGTGAGGCGACGCTGCACGACTCGACCCCGCGGGTGACCTTATACGTTCGTCGGAGGGCACCCCGTGTTTTCGAGGAGTCTGAATACGTTATCGGGTCGATTCTTCGGGAGAAAGTGTATTGCGTCTCGAATCAGCGGCAACGGAGGTTCGGCGGCGATGGGAAGCGGAGCGCGATTCCCGACGGTTCGCCCTCCGATCCCGATGTACCGAATGTCACTTGGAACGCCACTGTAATTCTCTCTCCCGGTCTAATCGTAATTAGCCTTGTGTACGCCAGCGTCGGATGATTCCTTCTTTTTGTCGTCGTTCGTTTTTCGTGAAATCGGCCCTCGCGGCCAATTAAAATGAATCGTTCGGGATTTACCTGGGAAATACCTGATACACGCCATTGGACGGACTCCGGCAATTAGTTTTTGTCGATTATCTCGGTGTGTCTAATTGCTTTTTCACGTCGGTATCGCCGTACTATAGGTATATTCGTGCGCCGCGTGTACACGTCCCCGCTGCATTTGTTCTACTACTACTACTACTACTACTACTACTACTACTATACTATACTATACACACACACACACACGGTGTACACGCAACGCGTTTCGTATCTGCCAAAAGCAAAATACGAATATATAGGTATACACACCTGTGCGTGGATAACCGTGGAAATCGTCAAGGTACGTCGGTTCGCATCAACCGGGAAGTACCCCGGCGTTGCATCGCCCGTATTACACGTACACCTCGAATCGCCCGTAACGTCGAATCGAGCAAATGGGAATCGAATGTTTTCCAGCGATCGATATAAACCCGCCCTTCGCCCGTCGGGGGGGGGGAGATGAACGGGAAAAAGGGGATGAGATTCCCCGGCGAATTCGTTACCCGTCAACAACAGACAACGCGAGGGCGACGGGGCTGTGCGGGGGGCGCGCGGGAGGGAGGGGTTCGATACACGCGCAGCCCGCAGGTGTGTACCGAGTGCCATTTGAATTGCAAAAATTCTCCACCTTCGAAACGGGAGGAAAATACGTACCTATATATAATAACGTAATCCGAGAGCGACGATATCCCGTGGATCCGCGGTGCGCGCGTAGGGATCGATCGTCACCGACGACAGGAACTTACGTCGCCCCGCGTCGGATCGCGAAAAGTAAATTCGCGTTTTGCACGCTCCGTCACTCGGCGTCGCGACGTCCTGCGGTACGTTCTCGCGTAGGTCGCGTCGCGCGACGACTCCGTTTACAAAAGTCATCGAATTACTTTCTCACGTGGAAACACGATCCGTCAACGATACCGAGTAGGACATACGTACGTATACACACATATGTACGTGTATATACGCGCCTCGGTGAGCGCCGCTGTCTTATTCGTCGTCGTCGTCGTCGTCGTCGATTCGTAAATTTATACCGTCGAATACCGAGAGAAAATACACCCTCGCGACACGCGAACGCCCACGAATATACGCGATCGAGAACGAGACGAACCTCGTCGCCCCCCCATCGTCGCTTCCGATTTCACGACGTACGGCGGAATTCGAACCGCGAAGCTACGAGGAAATCCCGCACACTCACGTTTTCCCTCGATGCACAGGGTGCCGGTGTACCGCCGTTCGGAATACGCACGTATCGCACGCACGCCTCCGAAGTCGGACGAAGGGAGGAGAGAGGAGAGGAAAGTGATGGGGGGGGGAGGGGGAGTTCGACGGATTTGCAATTTGCAATTTGCGATTTGCGATTTGCAATTTAAGTTTTGCGAGCACTAAAACTCGATGACTCAAACTCGGCGGGTGATTTGATTCGCCGTTTCCGCACGCGGCGAGCCAGCCGAAAGATCGAGTCGTGTGTGCGCGCGGAAATTACGCGCGGAATAAATTTCAGCGCGTCGTACCGCGAGGATAATACATATTTTACGACGGATGGATAATTCGTCAAGTTTTAACGTTGGAGACTATGCGGCGGTAGGGCGGCCGCGTGCATTGTGTGCAACGGCAACGACAGGAAGCGAAAGATTGTAACAGGGAACGCCTCGCGTCGTCACGGAATATCCGGGAAAAGAACTCGCGTGCGGAACTCCCTATCGTTCGACGACGTACGCTCAGCTCTCTTCTACGTGAACCATTTATTTTTGTTTTTCTACACTCAAACCGAATTACATCTCGGTTGAATATTTTCAACAAATTTTGGGAACGACGATACGCTTGCCGACGTCTTCTATTTTCCTCGGCTCCTACCCACCAAAGTTGACGATGAAATGGCATTTCTGCTATCCGTACATCGAATTATATCGTACTCCGGGGTCCCACGCGCTCACGGGTAGGCGTGCCAGGGATATCTTAATTGTTCCCGAGATCAACCGGTTCGCGCAAACACCGAATATCTCCATCGGTTTCAGCCGTGCCTTAATTTGGTCAATGGATTCGCGTAACTTCTGTTACGTGTTTCGAAACGCGTAAGGAACCATTGAAATAATGTAAAAAAAGAATCGCGATTTCTGGCCCAAAAATCGAAAAGAAACCGAAGCGCTACCCTTGAATTTTTTTTCGAATTTGGTTTCAAAAATCAATATGTTTTATTGTATTGAGCCAATTCATTGCACTCGAACGTGAAAATAATAGGATATCTCGACGGGATTCAATCTTAGCGCAATTCAATCGACGGATTTGCGTTTTCGACATCGAAATACACGCGAAAAAGAGAATTTAATCTTCGGTTAAAATATCGCAGCGAAACGAACCTCTGCAGGGTTCTTACCGCGGGTCGTTTATAGAGACGCTAACTTAATTGGACGAAGTTGAAGCTAATTAAGGCATACTCGGCTATAAACTTTCCCCGATAGCCTCTGAGAAATACTTCTGCCGAACGGCGAAATCCACCGGCGTAACATTAGCGCTATGCTTATACGGCAAAATCGCCAGGACTAAAATGACGATTCGCAAGGGGGTGAGGATCGGACGAGCGAGAATAAGAAAAAAGACAACAGTCCTAATTTCGTTCGTACGAAAATATCCCTAAATATAAAGTCCGAAAAGTCCGTTCGACTGCGCAGGTATATTATGCGTGCAGGTAGACTGCACGTTCGATAGGAATTGAGCGGCTCGAAACTAGTTACGTATAATTGAATGGCTAATGGTTAAGTGGGAAAAGGAGGATAAACACGAAGTTAATGAAAAGCGCTGCTATTAAAACGTATATATATAGCGGCGAAGAGAAGAGTTCCCCGGTCCCCGTTGGCTGGCTGCAATTATCCTTCGATCTAATCTATCCCATCTCCGTTGTACGCCGTCCTAATTATCCCTAACTCGATGTCTCATACATGTAATTCCTTCGACTCCGTTCGATTCCCCATTTTTACACCGCACGTTTCTCTCCCCCTCTCCCCCCTCGCCCTCGCCCCCCGGTATCGCTCAGGTATCGCACCCGTCGACGACAAAGTCGTCCGCCGTCCAGAGGGAAGTGGAAAAAATCCATAATCATCCCGTGCTTATCCAGCTCCGTTCGAAAAATCGGAATTCCTCCCCCCCCCCCCCCCCCCCAATCCGTTGACGTTCGCTCGATATAATCTATCCACGTACATATGTATACAGTTCGATTGTCAATGAAATTGTCGCGTCATCCGGGCGCTGCGGAGGACCCTTTGACAGCAAGAGATCCATCGCGTGTATATCGCATCGAGTACACTACGCTACACTATATGTATGTATATCGTACTCGTGTACGCTCCGGAGTACGCGCTGCAGCGGCAAAGCGCAACGTAGCGTAGCGCAGGGAGATTGAAAGGGGATTATTATTATAGGCGAAAGGCGCCGCGAGTGAAGCAGAGAGAGAGAGAGGGAGAGAGAGAGGGAGAGAGAATCGAAGAGGCGCAGAGGGGCAGAGGGGGGAGGGGGGTGAGGAGGAGGACGAAAAGGCGCCGAGGGCTGCCAAGCACGTATACGGTAACGACGCCGGGCGCGTCCCGGTCGAATGTCGGTAAGGGGGAACGTGGAGAGCCGGCGGCTAGCATTTAGGCTATCGCGGATCACGGGGCCCATAGGGCTCAAATTACCTGGAACTGCCATTACGATGCCAGCAGGGCATAATGACCTTTATCTAGCGTACCTTGCTCGAATAATCGGCTCCGACACCGTCGAGACGAGACGAGCCTCGACTCGCCCCTCCCCTCCCTCCCTCCCACCCTCCCTACCCACGGTTTTCCGTGCTCCTGTCTGCCAAAGACGAACACCACCACCCCCTTTTTTTTTCATCGTCCCGCAACTTCCCCGCTGCAGCGTCGACTATGAGAAAAACCGAACGATCGGTCGTCGAGTTTCCCAATTTCCATTGTAGCCGTTGTGCAAAGGGTCAACGGCGCCCCTTCGTTCGCTCCGATCGACGATCCGGAAACGTCTCGCCTCGAGTCATCCGTTGAATCTGACCGGCAAATGTTGTTGTTTCTTTAGTTCGCCGTGCGGGGCGGCGATTCTCCTAGAAATCCTCCACTGCGCCGCTATAGACGACGGCCCTCCAACTCCCCCCCCCCCACCCCCCTTACGTCGTCGCAGCGACGAGTTTAACGTCGAGGGCATTTCCCGACGTAGGTTAGGTGCGCACGAGGGGTAGACACGCCGCAGGTAAAGGAGGTGAAGATGCACGAGATCCATTCGCCCGTTCCCCCCTCGATCCTATAGCCGGTTCGCGTCGCAGCTATTATTTCTGTAGACTTAGCCCCGTTTCGCACAAAGGCGAAAGCTCCGCAGTCGGGATCACGTCACAAAAGGTACGGAAGCTCGTCAAAGCTCCGTTTCAGTTTGGCCACTTCCTCTCTCCTCTCCTCTCCTCTCCTCCGTTACTTTCATCTCGCGTTGCGCGCGCGCGCACCAACTACTACCGCTACTACTTCGACGAACGACGACCGCGAATTAGGACGGGATGCTGCGACACACGAGATGAGTTCAGCTTCTCGATCGCGAGGAGATCCGAAACAACCGAACCCCCCCCCCCCTGACGGCTCCGCGCGACTTCAACCACTTTTTACCTCCCCCTTCGTTTTTGTTAACGGCAAGTTTTTGATTTCACTCGACTATTATCGGACGCAGCTCTCACGCCCGTCGCATCTATGTTCCTTTTTTTTCCAAGCGGACCCGATCGTTGAAAAGACGCTGCCTCGCTTACTCTCGCGAATAATTCGCATCGCCGAGTATTAAGGGAGTCGTTTCTCCCCCCCCCCCCCCCCCCCTCCCCGCGCTGGAATCCGAATCGACCCGGCGTGAATAAAATATATTCGGAGCACCGGTATGTACACATTCCGCCTATACTGTAACAGTGGATGGTCATGACGTAGGTAAGACAGCGGATTGACGTAAGCTCCCCCCCGTCCCTCCGAAACTGCCACGTCGACTGCGAATCTCTTGTATACGTGTATTATAACGAACGCAGTCGCTACTCAGCGTTACATACACGGCGAATATATTGAATAATGGGATCGCCGTGGATTATTTGTCGTATATAACCTCCGTCGTCGATTGGTTCGCTACGGGTTATAACTCGGGGGCGATTTCCGTCGCCCGCACCGACGCATCCCCAGTAATTTCTGGGTGGCGGGTAAAAATTAACGAACAACTCGCTTTTCGTCCGGATAGTTTCTTCCGGCGACGAACGTCGGGGCGACGAGAACCTCGCGCGGGGCTACGGGTGCGGCCATTAGCCCAGGCGATGACGCGCGACGATCATCCAGTTTGCAACAATAACGCGGAGTTACGTCTAAACGGTCCTATAACGGGGCGGGGGGAGGGGGAGGGGGGGGAGGAAGATAGCGACAACTGGGTGAAGCGGGCGAAAACGTCGAAGGAGATTGCCGGAGGATGAAAATCGGACGGACGAGGCGAAGTGCGGAGCAGCTGGACGGAGAGGGAGCGATATCGGAGCCAAGGTTCGACGGATGGAAAGATTGGTACGGATTAATGCGGGGACGAAGATGCGGGATGGAGATAGGAGACGGTAGACGGTCGCGGGGCGAGGGGGAGGAGGAGGAGGAGGAGGAGGAGGGAAGAGGAGGAGGGAAGAGGATCTCGGACAAAAAGCGAAGGGGACCTAGTCGTAGTTCGCGTGTTTGAAAACGTATTTGAATGGTCGTACGTGCCCGTTCGTGTACCTAATGATCCGCAGACCCTATTCGCTTCGCTACGCTCTGCACCTACGGAGCGGGTTTCTTCCCTGTTCCCTCTTCCCTCTCGCCTCTCTCTTCTTCCTCCCGCCCCGCGGGACGCTGGGGAATCGACTCGGGTCGTAATAACTTACCATCCGGTACGGTGTACGGTATACGTGGTACGGTATGGTAGCCGGCTAGGTATTGTCGAAACTGAAAGGCAGAAATAGTTCGAGATCTTATAACGACCCGCTCGCTGGCTTCCAGACGACCACGACGCGGAGTCGGAGTCGGAGTCGAGTCGGTTCTCGGAGAACCCTAACCTACGCTCACATACCTCGTACGATGCGGGTGATCGATGTCGAACTCGGAATCGAATAACAACGCGAACTGTATGCATACGAACAAAGAATAGATCGTTCGTCTCTCCTTGTATAGGTATATACCTACCACCATTCGATCGGTAGTAACTTTGCCCGCGACCGTTCCCCCTGGAACACGGTACCCCCGAATTATGCCTCGCCTACTCGCGTTACTTTGTTTCCGGTCAAAAATTGAAAATTGGCTTCGGGAAAATAATGTTGGATATCCAAGCCAGGAGGAGTTTCGTGAAATGCGCGAAATCGTCGCGGTCAGTTATCCTCGGTGACGTCGTTGAAAAAAAGACTCGTTTAATTTTCTGAACAGACGAAGCTCATCCGCGCGCTATATTTCTCCGACGAAAGCGAGGGGGGGGGAGGAGGGTTAAGAAATATGCTCGCCGGCGGTCGTAAATTTACAAATTTAATTTATTGACGGAAATTGAAATTCTCGACGTCGCGACGCTAA
This sequence comes from Athalia rosae, assembly GCF_917208135.1. NCBI lineage: Eukaryota > Metazoa > Arthropoda > Insecta > Hymenoptera > Athaliidae > Athalia > Athalia rosae. The sequence goes on along the minus strand of NC_064028.1, from coordinate 15,260,002 downwards.
TACAGCCCCGGCGAAGGGGGAGCCGGGCGAGGCGGAGGGGCGGAGGGGCGATCGCGTACCTCCTCTGAAATCTGAATCCCACCGAAGATTCTCTCCTCGTCTCCTCCGACCCCCGCGTACAGCGAAGTAATTGCACGTGTACGTATAACGCGGATGCCTCTAACTAAGTCTTTGGATCGATCGGCGCGGAGGAGAGGAGGCGGTCGCGTCTCATATAGCTCCGCGAAAAAGTGGCGGAGTTTCGAACGTAAACGCGAGCCAGTTCGATTTCCGGATATACCCCAGGGTCGTCGTCTCGGTTATCCGATTCTTGGGGGCGGTAGAAAATCAGCAGCGGCGTAGCGTCCGGTTCGACTCTCACGAGCGTCGCTCCGAGCGTACGGTGAGTTTCGAGGAAACGAGTAAAATGTATATTTCGTAGACGAGCGGAGGGGAAGGGGGGGAAGCGAGGCGGTTGCACCGTGTGTCGTGTACGTCCTCGTCGTCTCGAGGGATATCCTCAAAGATGGAGTAACACGATGCCCGGCGCTCCGTAATTTAAGTCACGAATTCCCACTCGGGATGAGAAGTTGGGTCGAGACGGGGGCCGGGGGAGGCGAGGGGGAGGAGATTCATCGCGTATCCGCACTCGGCGCACGTTCTCACCAATTATAGTCTCGAGCGGCGAAACTCGCTGCGTGCAGCTCCGCCGATAATTATTATATTTGGCGTAAAAACGAAAAAAACAAAAACAAAAAAAAAAAAAAGGGAGTTTCAAAGAGTCGAAACTATGAAGGATTCGTTGCAAGAGAAACGGGGAAGAAATTGGAAATTCCTCTCGAAGTTCGAAGGGGGGAAGGACGGAAGGAAGGATGCGAACGCCTCGACCGCCGGCGAATGATAAAACTCGGTGTTCCGACCCGGGCTGCCATTTGGCACGCATACGCGACGAGAGCTCGCCCCGTCTTTCCCGCTTTTACGAGACGAGAGTCGTATAAAAACCCCGTGTTTTATCGCTCTATAAAGTAGCTAGAAAAATAATCTCTCTCTCCTCCCCCTCCCCTCCCCTCCCCTCCCCTCTCCTCTCCCTCCCCCTCTCTTCGACGTCGACGTCGCTCCGGAGACACCCGTCAACGCGAGCCGTTACGTCACGTCGTTCGTCGCACCCGTAACCCGGTCGTGCGTCGGAGTCACGGGGAGCTAAAGATGACGACGGAGCGTATTTTAATCACCGGCGAGCGGATCGGATCGATTCACACGTATCGCTCAACCCTCCGGGACGTCGATTCGGACGATCCCCGTCGATCGAATGTCGAAAGTTCCACGCGATATCAGGAAAGCGTCGAGAGGCCACGTGAAACGGCATCGCGTTCGTCGAAACGGACGAGCTGCCGGTCCGGGCTTCCACGAAGTTGGAAAATGATGAATATATATATATACACGGAGAGACGAGAATGAGGATGGAAAGGCGCACGCACGCACGCGGTGGAAGAAGAACGGCCGATATACGAGAGCCGGTCGTCAGTCGACCGTACGGGACCGGGGAGGTGGGCGTGTTTTGTATCGGTGAATGTACGAGCTAGAAATACACGGGTTATAAGGTATATAAGAGACTCTAATGACGGGTTTCACGTGGTCATTATATAAATCATCGCCAATGATCCTACCGGTCGTGCAATTACAAGAGCATTCATCTACCGCGCTAGTGGCGGGCTAATGTAATCAGGCGTTACCCATGGAAAGAACGAACTCCCTCCCTCCCTCCCTCCCTCGCCTCCCCCCCCCCCTCCCCCGCGGATCTCTCCCGCTCTCCTCGCAATCGACGATCCACCCGTATTATAGGTATACGCGCGGTAGGCAGAACCTCGTTCCTCCGATTCACTGATCTACCGTACGGATCCTCGTCTTGACCCAAACGTAACGCTCTCCGTTTCTCCGTCTACCGTGGACGACGACGTCACTTTTTTATCGCGACGGTCATTAACGTCGACGGAAGGAACAACGAACGCGCAGCTGCCGTTGCAAAGTCGGCGGCGAATCGCGCGACACCGAAGCGTAAATTCGAGGGCAGAAATTGCTTTCGCCTGCGTATACGTTCGACGGTAGTGCGGACATCGCGGCCTGACCTCAACGCCCCGTATTTTTACAGGGTAAAAATTTCGGCGGGTCTCCGGTTCGGTTATGATTACCGGCGATGAGAGACGGGTGGTGATGAACGCACGTACGTTGTAGACGGAATTGTTGTTACAAGCTCTCCGAAGACTGGGGAGGGTCGCTCACCCTAGTTTGACCCCCCGACTCCACGGTGATGGGAACACGAAAATGCAGGGAACGGGGATGCCCGCTACGCCGTTACCGACCGATAGAATTCCGTGAGAAAAGTCGCAGCCGTCGGGACGGTGGTGAGCGCCGACCGAAATTCGAAAACAAAGGACAATTATTATCGTCTCGGTGACTCGCCGATGTCCGTGTAACGTACATACGTGGGTAAGTGTATCGCGTGTGCGCGCGCGCGCGCGATGAAAAATCTAGTAATTAATAGGAACTAATCGCGAGTTAGTAGCAGCGAATAACGAGGATACCCGATACGAGATGAGAGAGCTGCTCGCGACTCGCTATATCAAATTCCACGCCACATATTTCTAAGCTTTGCGGCTTACCCCTATCCCCCCCCCCCCCCCACCCCGTCCGCTTGATACGCGATACCGAACTCGGCCCAACTCGTTTCTCGCTCTCTCTCTCTCTCTCTCTCTCTCTCTCTCTCTTATCGCGTATATTCCTCACGTTTTGCGCGGCTTCTTTATAATTTTTCGTCGACAGTCGGCGATCGAACACCACCGGTTGCGTTTCCCTCCTAGCGAATTAGCCGGGATTTGCCGCCTGGGCGCAACCGACCAAATAGTCGATCGTTTCCGGTTTTCGTTGGCCCGCATGCGCGCCGTACGCGATTCGTGTATACGAACGCGTCACCTGCACCAAAGAAACCCTCGAAATCGCTATGGCGATGTTTCGCGTTCCGTTTTATTCCTCGCGTTTCTTCGGAGTATACTTTTACTTTTACTTTTAATAATCCTCGTAGCGGCGCGGCGGCCCTGCAGGCAACCACCACACGGCGATGCTTGAGAGTTGGGCCAGGTGTTTCGTCGTTTTAATTTTCTTCTATCTCTTATTTTCTGCCGGCAGTTGAGAGTTCCTGCATAAATGAATTCTCTTTTGAAAGCTACCGAAACGTATGATTACCGGGCGCTTTAAGCCTTTATTTTTCTTTTTTTTTTTGCCGCCTTTCTTCATTTCATTTCGAACCACCGAGTCTCCTCTTATTTCGATCTTTTGCAAGCGTCGCGGACAATTTTGCGAAAAGTACGAATAAACGTTTATTGCATTCGCCCGGCGAATAGGCGAGGCGAAACGGTCGACTTCGAAATCCCCGTAGAGCCAGTCTTGGAATATCTTCGATTACGTCGACGATATACATAAATATAAGGAGTTGAAAAATTCCACGAGAAAAACAACTCTCCGGCACGATCGTCGTATTTCACTCTCCGTTAAAAGTACCATAGCAACGATTGGCTGCCCATTAATTTATCCTTATCGATCGGATAAGTGGGAGGAGGTTGAGAGAGACCCCCGGCCTCTCGGTTCGCCGGCGTGACTCGCCCTTCCTCGAAGAAATGATGAAAATCACGTTGTCGTCGTAACGTTTCGTAACGAACACACCCGGAGACCAGGACCCACGGACATCCGAAAGGACTCGGAGGGACTCGGGGAGGAAACGAACGAGGAAATTAAATTTTTTCTTCTTTTTTTTTTTTTTTTTTTCTCACCAACGCCGTCGTTCCGACGTACTCGCGAACGAGCTCCGACGCCGCTGTGTTTCTCTGATCCTCCCGCGCACCTATTCTATTTTTAAATCATTCCCTCCTTGGCGATATTCCGCGCGGTAGATAATCTTCGATCGCGAAATTTCGAAGAGAAGGTAATAATCCCGAGCGGAATAATAATCGATCGCGAACAGCTGTTCGGTTATAAGTCGTACAATTGCGGAACGCTACGCGCGGCTTCGCCGACGTCGTCCACGTCACGGTGTTCGTCGTCGGGACGGAGATCGGCATCGTCGGCATCGACGGTTCGCGCGTGTGGGACGGTGGAAGCCGCGACCAGCAGCAGCAGCAGCAGCACGTGTTTGCGATTCCGCGAACGAGTCCGGACAGTGGACCGCTGTTGTGTAACTGGAACGTGAGATGCGATATAAAGAGGGAAAGAGAAGAGCGACGAGGGAGGACGTGGTTACGGAGGGAGGGAGAAAAACAAAGAGGGAGAGAGGCGGCTTATTGTATATACGGTTGACCCAGCAGCAGCGTTTGCAAAACACGTGCGCCTCGGCGAGGCAGCAGCCAAGCCGACTGTAACTTCGCGTATAATATAAAGAACGCCAGCAGCGGCGGCGGCGGCGGCTCGTAGTAATCCCGGTCTCCGAGAGCTTCTCCCGTTTCGAAACAACGGGCGGCGGAAAAGTAAGAAAATAAAGGAACGCCAACGGCGCAACGGAAAAATAAATAACCGAACCCCGAAACAAAAGCAAATATCGGCGAGATCGCGGCGTAACTTGCATTCGGCGTACGTTACGTACGTACGTATGGATCGATCGAAGCGGAGCGATTGCCGCAATTGCGCCACGCACACGACGAACACACGCGAGAGTCGATGAGGAGGGAAATCGGAACGCACCGGTACGCCCGATAACCAACGATTCCAAGGGAACGCCGCTCGAGCATTCCTAACCGTAGCTACAGCCCTGACTGACCCTTCCACAACGTACGTACGAACCTTGTACGCGCGTACAGAGCTCGTTATAACGTCGTAGGCTACATCTGGTGACAATGGAGGTATGTACGTACAGCCGACGAGTGGAAATAACAACGATTTCCCCGCGTTCGCGTACGCGCGACGACACAGGCGTAAACCCGGTCGAGGGATCCGTACACATGTACGCGGAGTCCGACTCACGTGTACGACTACGGTACGCGAGTATAAGGAGAATATATCCGCGTCTCGCTCGGCGCCATCCATCAGAGACCCCACACCGCGCCCCTTCGCTGTTGGGAATTCGAGTCACCAACCCCCCTGGCAAATATGCAAGACGTCGAGGAGGGAAAAGGGAGGGCTGGCCGTCGTGTGTATCGGGTGGAGAGGAATCCGCGCGTAATACCAGCGGAGACGGACCGACGGACAGACGCTGACCTTCGCCCCCCCCCCCCCCCCCGCCTCTCCGGCGTCCCGACCCTCCGCTCCGCCTTCCCTCTCGAACGCTCGACAAATTTGCCGTAGAAAAAGCAATTTCGCCCGGATCGGTGCGCGAGAGAATTGACAAGAGCCACCCCCACCCCGCACCCCTTCCAGGTAGCGCAGACGAGGGCCGCGCGAGTCCGAAAACGTCGTCGTGTTGGACATCGTCGGAGGATCACACGTGCCCCGATCCCGGTTCACGTTTCCCCGTCGCCTCGGTAAAAACATCGCGACGTCGTCTGTTTCCTATCCCGTATGCATATCCGTACCAGCGTCTGATCCGTCGCGCGACGGAGCGATAAGAGGCTATACCCCGATATCGAGCTCGATGTCGTCTAGTCCGTTATCCCCGGTTTCCGCCATTTGACGCGGAAACATTTGCGACGCGAGGTGAAACGGCGACGCGATATAACGGGTAGCGGTATAATACGTTCGCTGAAATAATTGAACGAAATCCAGCTCGTGTGTTTCGAGAGACGTTCGAACGACGAATTTTCGAGAGATTCCAACGACGACGACGACGACGACGACTACGACTACGACGACGACTACGAGTCGACCGACTTCTTTGAACATTAAACAGATGAAATAGTAAAGTCTGCTCGGACGTTTGACGTTCTTAATTATTTTTCAAGGCGGCCCGGGCAACGCGTCTGCGTTTCTTCAGCGTGTGCGCGCGTTCGTTCGTACGTATACATGTATATACGTACACCGCTTGAGAGTTAGTTTTTCGCTCTTCTCTCAGAGCCCCGAACGAAGAACTACGTCGATGAATTAGTGGGGTCTCCAACTTTCAACCGACTGTCAGCCACGTGGCGTACGTATACAACACACGCGCACGATTTTCACTACCGTCTTGTATATATGTATATACAACCGACGAATATGTCCCACCGGTTTACGTCTCTTACGTTACATTTGCGTTCCCACGTGTCTTGAAATTTGGATTCTTTTTCCTTCGAGCGACCGTTCGCGCGGTCACGCGCACATGTTCGCGCGACCGAAACATTCCTCGTTTGCGCGATCACCCCCGCGGTACACATCATTCGATATCGGTTTTGCCCGAGTTTCGAAGTTTTCATTATTCTTTAATTTTTTTCTTTCTTTTTTTGTTTTGCAATCGTGCGCTTTTGCAGCAAAAGAAAATTTTGGTCGCGCGAACGACGTGCGAGCGATTTGCAAAGAAAAAATGCAAAAATTCCAAACTTTTGGGGGAAGGGGGAGGGGGGCCAACTTCGCACGGGTGCAGGCGAGGACGATGTACGTACGTACGTACCGGAGCCATGGAGATGTCCGCGGTTGCTCGCTTTGCGGAGCAACTCCACACCTGACATCTCTATAATTAACCTGCTTTGACGAGCACCTCGCAACTACCGGGAACTAGTCTTGACTCGGACCTCGCGAGATACGATCCGAGTTAACTAACGTGAAATATCCCGTACTCGTAGCCGTAATACGTCTCCGACGTATAAAATTGGTTCGTTCGTTCGTTCGTTCGTTCGTTCGTTCGTTCGTTCGTTCGTTCGTTGCTCCGGCGGCGCATTAGCATCGGCATCGCGAGCCGAAAGCAAAATCTTGAAAATGCAAATCTACGCTTCTAGCTTCTCCGATCGACGTCGATCCCCCCCCTCCTCTCTTTCTCTCTCTTTCTCTCGTCGCTCGTCCGTCAACCGTGTACACCCGGGTGATTACACGGAGGTTCGTCTTTAACGAAGCCGCTTTGATCCTCTCCAGTCGTTGTCGTCGTCGTCGTCGTCGTCGCCGTCGTCGTCTCCATATTCAATATCGTCGTCACACGAGAGCTTAATCCACTTGTTCGGTCAACTGGCTCAAATGTAGTGCCTAACTAGTTTAAATTTCCCCATGCGTCGGACGACCGGGAACGACGACGACGACGACGGCGACGACGACGACGTCGAGAGAGAGAAGCGTGTAACGCGAGGACGGGGACGGGACGGGGGGAAAAGGTGGAGAATGTGCCCAGTCGTTGAACGAGAATCTAGTTGCTATGGGAACTGACCAAGACCCCGACGCAAGCCGAGGGACATCCGTTTCCGCGATCACCGACGCAACGTCGCGAGATGATCGAGAATCGAAATCGCCCGATCTCCTCCTCCACCTTTGCGCTCCACCGATCGTATAAAAAACGCCGAATCGTATCGTCGCTCGCGTTAAATTTTCCAAAGCGACCGTATCGACGATTGCGCTCGTTTCGGCTGCGACGTGTAACGCCCGTCCGTCGTTACACGTGGTTATACGTATACGTGACGAATAAAGACGCGGCTTTCGCTCTTCGTTCCGAGAGACACACGCCTAGGGATTCTAAGCCCCGTGAAGCCCTCCCGACGGAAAAGAGGGAAGCCCCTTCTGGAGGAGTAGAATCTCCCGTCGTTGTTGCGTTAAAACGTCGCCGTCGGATTTCCCCCCCCCCCTTCCCCCCGCCCCTTCCAAAGGGAGGTCGTCCGACCCGACGGGAATATTTCTCGTCGACGGCGAACGTGCGGGACGTTATTCTTTTTATATTCACCGCGGCCGAGACGCCCGGCGCCCCTCTCCGCGGCGTACATTTCACTCGTTCGCGGGCGTCGCGGGGGGGGGGGGGGGGGGGGGAGTGCCGATAATCGGACGAGGATCGACGTCCGGTCGACTATGTTTCGCGTAATTTTTGACGCCCGTAGCCGCCCGAACGGTCGATCGTTCGCAACCCCGCGTACAGGGGTGAGTGGGAAGGGGGAAGGGGCAACAGCCGTGTTCTGTGCCTGACAGATGTACGCAATTAACACCTCTGGCGCACTCGCTAACCGGTCGCCCTGCGTGCCCACGCGGACAAAAAACGGATCCCCCGTTACCCTCCCTCGTCTCTTTACAACCCCGGGAATAAAATCGAGCGACTCGCCGATGCCTGAAACGCCACGTTTATTCGCAGCCGGTTCGAATTCGGTGAAAGAAATGAAGACGGTGCAGGTCGGGAGCGAAGGGCACCTGCCCGAGGCCTGCCGCCCACCCACCCCCGTCACCCCTAGATGATATTAAGGCGAAAATTCGCCGTCTCCCGACGCTGTGCCATGTGCACGTAGCGCGTTTTGCGGATTCTACGGGCATGCGCCGCATCCTTGGAATATCGCGAGCGTCGTGGAGGTGCAGCGCGGGTACCGTATAACCCGGCGGAGGAGCGAGGGAGAGGATCCGGTTACACCGTCCTCGCAAGGAATGTGTAATTAGTAGACAAGGGTCGAACCCGAGGCGGTCGTTTCTCCCGGCCCGCCGCTCCCCGGGGCGTCGAGGACCCCCGAAACGAGGGCAACGCTATCGCGCCGGGCGGTACGCGGGACGTGCACGTTATACGCGCGCCACCGAGTCAAGAAATTCGCTATTCCCTCTTTGCATATATTCGCAAACCGAGGGGGAGGAGAGCGAGCGAGCGAGCGTAGACAATAACGTGGGTAGTAGGGCGCAAGGATTTAAGCGTCGGAGCGCTCCGGCGATAGCCCCGGGTCAACGGATACCATTGTCCGGGATCCCGTTTTTGAAGCGGACCGTCGTCGCCGCGGCTTTTATACCTGCGGATTTCGAAACTCGCTTCCTTCTTTTCTTTTTTTTTTTTTTTTTCTTCTTTCTTCTCCACGAGGCGAACGAGCGAGGGGAGGGAAAACACTCCCGAGATCTCAGAGGTGGTTCGCTGCAGCGCAGCGCGAGAAGAGAGGAAATTAGTGAGAAAGCCAAGGGTTCCCCGTATATACGTACGTACGTACGTATACGTATACCGACGCGGAGACGAGGAACCGTGTTAATGCGACGGAGGCGGGAGGGCGTTTTGAAAGAAGAAGAAAAAAGAGAAAGAAAAAAAAAAAAAAAAAACAGAATACGCTCAATAGGTTTAAATTACTCGGGAAAGGTTGCCGCATAACGGCAGCGGCAGCCTCGCCGTAAGAGTAACGATTCATTGTCGGGTGAAAAATGAGAGGAGAACAAAAAAAAAAAAAAAGAAAGCGAAACGGAAAATCTCGATATGGTTCGTTTTCTGTATTTCGGCGATAGACGGACCTCGAAACTCGCCGAACGCTCGTTGCAACGCGCGATGCGAATATATTCCGTCGTATCGACGTGGCGGCGGCAGGGGGGGGGGGGGATCGGGTCGGTAGGCGGGGGGATTTTCGATAAAATTTCAATGGGCAAAAAAAAGTATCGTACGAAAAAAAAGTATATGTTCCGCGTTCGGCGCGGGGATCGCGCGATGCCGGAGTTCTATCGCGCGGGGACCTTTCATAGAATCCCAGGAGCTTAATGCGAAACGTGAGGGCGTAGGGTGAGAGAGGATTTACTCTTTGCTCGCTGGAATACCAAATTACGCATCGTCGGGGTTATGTGCGGGGTAGCGAGGTAGCGGGGGGGGGGTCGGGGAGGGGGACGACGGCAAAGAATATTCCCATATCGAAACCTGCACATCCTGCATCGAGCGAACGCGCGCCCGATGTACCCTCACCTTGTCCTAATAGAAGATAAAAGTACACGTCCGTACAATGCATAAAATATGTCGCACCGTCGCCGCCACCGACGACGGAAAGCAGAGAAAAATAGAACGAAGCGAAGCGAAGCAGAGAAGAAAAAAAAAAAAAAAACACAAACACAAAAATATGCAGGCGGAGAAAGAAAATTATCTCCCGACAGCTGCGTATCCGCGCCGTTTCGCTTAAACATCTCCGATTAATATCTGCGATTCGTGGCAGCTGGTGATACGCACCCCCCCCCTCCTGTCAAAGGTCTCGGGCTTCGCTTCACCCTCCTCCGCCGCGTCGCTCCGGTCTACCTGCTTCGGACACCCCGGCATGCAGCGTTCGTAGGGTGCCGATTTTAGGGTACCTGCATCGTTGTACCTGCGCTAGGTACCTGCCGCCGGCTCCGATGAACCGTCCGACGATCGAGTCCTCGGGATTCGTCGGTCAAGGAATGGCGGATGCCGAGCGAACGGCGAATTCCCTCGCCGCGCTCAATTTATCTCCTTCCGCTAATTTCGATCGGTCGATAAATTTCCCGCGGATTCCTCGATGCGACGATTCGACGAGATCCTTCGAATTTCGGCAAACGTTCGCCGGTTTACAAGTGGCGTAACTTCGTCGCGAGTACAGCGGGCGGCTATTTGCCATCCGTCTGGGGAAATCTCCAGCAGCACTGCGCCCGAAGGGGACTCGAGATGCAAACAGCGGAGAGCGGTAGTACTTTCGGCGGATAGCTGGGCGTTCGAGTACCCGTACACCGAATAATGAGTCAGCGTCGAAGAGCGAAGGGAAGCGGAAAGACGGGAGACGGGAGACGGAGAGAGAGAGAAGAAAGAAGTAGTTTTCCCCCATTCGTCGCTCGCTCGTCTCACTAATTCCTCTGTTTACACGGAGTGCGCGGTGTTTCCCTCATCTTCTCCGCGCGGACGTCGACGGCGAGTTTACCGGGACTCGGTGTATCAACGTCCGTCATTTTTTAACGCTCGCCGATCGAACTCGCCGCGAGGCTCCAGATCTTCCAACGGGAAATATTCGCCCGAATCCCCCTCCCCCCCCCCCCCCCCCCCTTCGCCGAGAATCCGATCTTCGGCGATATCCCGCGCCCCCTGCGCTATACTGTACACACCTATATATGTATAGGAATCGGTTGCTCTTTCCCCGAGCACCGGGGGAATAATCTCGAGATCTAGCGTCTCGGTCGACGAGGCGGTCGACGGGGGGGGGAAGGGAGGAACACGTTGCACGGCCCGACGAGACGTCGCTTACTTATTTCCTCCTATCCTCGTCTCCGGCTTCGTGCCAGTTTCTCGCATTTCATCTAGCAAAGCTCAAGCGGCTAATGGGCGGCCGGGCTCCGTAAGTCGGTGAAAAGGAACGATCAAATCCTTCATCGGCTAATCCATAACGGGCGTCGTTTCGACCGTAGGTATGCGACGCTGCGAGTGACGTGTACATATAGAGCCGGCTGCAAAGTGGAGTGGAGGATTATTCGTTCCGAGAGATATCTACACGAGGCTTCGCCGTTTCGCTCGCCACTTTTCGACGTCCCAACGAATCCCGTCGACCGGATTAAGGCTTCGCACGAACGCCGCGCGGTACGCGAACGTTCGTCCATTTTTGCGAGCGACAAAATTCCCTAGAAAACTGGCGATCGATTTATTCGGGGAAACGGGTGACGGATATCGCCGGGTAAGTCGACGACATCTCCCCCCCCCCCCCCGAAGGGAGGGACGTCTCGGTGATCGATCGAGCGAAAATGATCGGCGGTGTGCGAGATCGCGTCGAGCGCGTTACGACGCCGGAGGAGGAGGAGGAGGAGGAGGGAACCGTTACTCTCGCGAGCCCTCAGGTCGGGTTCGCGTAACGCGGCGATCGTGTTCGATTTCTCATTTGCTTGATTATCTCTCGGTAGAGTGATTGACGGGATTAACAGTCGCTACGACCGAACGAGCGTAGGCCTCGCCTCCGTACGCTCGCCCATATATCGATCTCCGCGTACGCGCGCTCTCTCCTCTCGCACCCGCGCCCGATTTCCGATTCCGGCAAATGTCACGATATCCGGAGCACGTACCACCGCGCCCGAGTAGATTGAAGGAAAAACGAAAACTAAAAATACTTTCGAACTCTCGTCCGAAATGTTTACTCCAGGTAGCCGTATATATGTATGCATAATAATGGTACACCGGTGTATCGTAGGTCGCGCGGGGTAGCGATATTAGCCGTGGGATAGTCGTCGGATGAGAATCTGGAGTGAGGCGAAGAGAGAGGGGGATGTAGAGAGAGAGAGAGAGAGAGACGGAAAAGGTAGGAGAAGCCCGAGCGGACCCCGATCTCGATGTATAAGTTATGGCTCTCTTACGTATTCAAGAATTTCCTATGATGTACGACCGGCAAAGTCTCCGCTTACCCTGCCGCTATTCATCTCTCTCTCATTCGCCCGACGAGTCCGCGGTCTCCGCTTACTCGTACCCCCCCACCCCCCCCCCTCCTCTCTCGCCCCTTCGCCGCCCCCGTTCCCCGGTCGTCCCACATATATCTTTCGAACTTTTAATATCTTGATATTGAACCGGAATAAGAATACCTCTCGCCCTCGCATCGATTTTTCCCCTCCCCCCCCCCCCCCCCCCCCGCCGACCCTACTCGTTTCCGCCGCGGAAGCGCGAGAGAAAGGGGTCGAAGAATTTGAAAATAACAAAATTTGCCGCGATCGCGATCGCGTCGCTCTGCGGCGATAACGGTGCGAATGACCCAGATTCGAAAATCTAGCGATTCCGGTAGCGCGATTACAAAATCGCGGCCCGCGCTTACTCCGGATTCGACCGGGTGGTAGTTGGGTCGACCGTGTTCGAGCGAACCGGTCAGTAAATCAGGGGGGGGGGGGGGGGGGAATGAATAAGAAAACACACTCGAATCCGACGAAGAAACGACGGAGTTCGATACACTCGATATTTGATCGGGACGCGCGCAAATTACGCTGAAGATTTTCTAACCGACGTGATTCTATTTCTCGCGGCTCTGTAGGCGGGCGTTTCTTCGCGACGTTCGAACGCAGCGATTCCCGTTGCGTAGATTTCGCGATTTTATAAAATATGAGTTATGCACGAACGTATACGTACGTACGTACGCAATATCGTTGCGCGGTTGGTACGAGTTTTGGTTGGGTTGGATTCGCGAATGCGGTCCTGCGGTCTGCGGTCCTCGTTTCGAGTCCCGGCTATCCCTCCCTCCCTCCGCTCCCCTCCCCTCTCCTCTCCTCTCCTCTCCGCGTTCGCCCTTGGACCGCGGTTTCCATTGCATCGGCCCACCCCTGTACACCTACGGCACCGACAACTCCTGCATCGAAATGAGCAGAGTCCACTGACCGTACAAATCGGAGCCGCATCGCCGTTGCCGCGATTTCACAGAGATCCGCCTCGAGCTTTTTTTTTCACGAATAAACTCGGAACCGAGTCGCGATCGTCCTACAAAAGGGTATAATCCGTATCCCCCTCCAGCCTCTCGGGGACCTCTTCCGGAGCTCGTCCCTCCCAACTATAACCAAGCGTGAAGTGTAATATTCCTTCTTCTTCTTCTTCGAGTCTTGCGTACGTACAACGTAGACGCCGAGGAATGTCCCCTGCCGCGGTCACTCGACTCGAGACGAAACTGGTATACAGTCGAATAGACGCGTGCGACGTCGCATCGATTCGTCACGAGTATACCGCGACAGAGAGAGAGAGAGAGAGAGCGAGTGAGAGAGAGAGAGGCGAGTTGAAAATAGGGGCGCGTTGGGACGATCGACGGGAGGGAGACGCGAGCAGGAAGACGTCTCCTCGCGAAACGCGTGTGGGAAAGCGAGGGCGTATACCGCGTGTGACGTGAATTGATATTTCGGTAGGCTATCGCGTCTGGTGCAGGTTTCGGGTCGGTGGCGATATCGCAAAACGCGAACTGGTATTCGCGCAGACCGACGTTGTACGTATGTACATAGGTGTACGTCGTCCACAGGCGCACGGTTGCAGAACCATACGTGGCACGTAGCCCCGAGTCCCCCCGCCCCCCTCACGATCCTCGGCTCAGCCCTGGCGATGATGAAGCGGCCCGGAAATTGAAAGCAACTGGACTTTTCATTAGCACTCCGGGGCACGCCCTGGATACCGCGTCCGTTACCGAAGCTAGCCCGGCTGCAATATTCCCTCAGAGATTAACGAGGAGGAAAAAAATAATGATAAATTTTCTACTCCCCTCTTATCTCGCTTATCGAAATCATTCTCCCCCCCCCCCGTCTCCCTCGTCCCCCTCGTCCCCCTCGCCCCACTTGAACTTCGATATCGAATACACGACCGTGTATACGAGTGTACGCGGTAATCGTCTCCACGCGATAAGAGGAGGGGGGACACGTAGCGTCGGCGTCTGCGTGATGCCCGTGATATAGGTACAGTTTGTTTTTCACCCTATATAATATCGACACGATGTAGAAAGAAAAACTTTACGATATTCAATTTGACCCCCGCGCAACTAACGAACACGTCGATGATTCGCGCTCTTATTCGTTTGCGTGGAAATTCTCGCCCACGAGTAATTCGAGGAAATGCGGCGAGTAGAGAAGTCGATCGAAGCGGTCACCGCGACTCGTCGATCGACCAAGAATTCACGAAACTTTACTCTCTCTCTCTCTATCTATAAATCTTTCTCCTATCTCCTATCTTTCCTATCTATTTTTAAAACCGTGAGCCAACAATTGCCGCTGCCGTTCGAGCTGTCGATTTACGGGCGAGAGGTAAATCGAGAAAAAAAAAAATAGTAAAAACAACAAAAAAAAAAGCAACAAACAGTTTATCATCTTATCGCGAGTTCGTGTACAGTTTGGCGGTACACGGATCGGGGGTAACCGGTTCGTTCGGCATCCTTTTTTCTACGTCTCCGAAGAAAATCTTTGCGTCGAGATGAAATAATTATTCCTCTATATATATACATATATAACGAGATTGGCAGAAACTAGACGTTCCCCGACGCAAGAGAAATCATCTTTAACCGAGCGGGGGAAGGACGCGGTATACGAGCGGACAAAGCAATTCGGTTTTGAACGGCCAAGGAGCTCCTAAAACTTTTGCGATATACGCGAAACTCCTTCTCTCTATCTTCCGGCGAGAATATACCCTGCCGAGGGCTCGGGGCATCTATCTTTGTCCGACGATAAAACCACCGAGGGATGTTATATCAGCCTGGGGCGCATACTTCATCCTCTCAAACTCCGTGGATTCCATCCCTCTCTCCGATACACCGTACATAGGTATACGCCGCACACCTCCTCGCAAAGAAAGTTACGCGCTGGTACCCACGCGGTGGATCGGGGCAAAAAAAAACAAAAAAAAAAAAAACAATAAAATGAAAAATAGAAAAAAAAAAACGGTTCGAACCAGCGAATGAGATGCGAAACTTGTTTCCCTTCCGAAACACTCGGGGACAGCCGAGGTAAGCATTGATGCGGATATAAGCCCCGCGCAACTAGATATTTACACAACGCGCGGCAGACCTCTCATTTTTTAAATGAGAGAAAACCGAAAAGGGAAAAATTATCCCTCGATAAATCGCAACCCCTCATCTATAGGTATCCCCACGTATAGTACCATAGATGTATACCGAACTCGGAACACTATACAGAATGAATGATCAAACGATCGTACCTCAGCGATGACGTACAAAGGAAAGCAAAGAGTATAGTCGCTGGAAACTCTACCTTTTTTTTTTCTTTTTTTTTCAATTTTTTACCCCCTCATTTCCTTCAAATCCTCACGTTCGTTCGACACGCATGTATAGGGGGGGGGGGGGGGGGGTCGTGATTGAAACGGACTACCAGATGTAAAGTATCGAACGATTTTTCATACCGAGTGCACGCGCTACCGAAGTTTTCTGAAGCTAATCGTAAGTCGTCGAGTTTCAAGCATCCGGGGAATGGAAAACTAAACGACGTGCGACCCAATAACTCGTGCGTCGCTCTCTGTAATTCTTTTTCCGTTATAAATATCCGTATTATACACCGGGAGACCCATGTGAGCGTCGCTCAATCGGGTCTCCCGGTTCTCCGCCGTTGGCGGAACTACTTGTTTAATCGTTAAGCCGGCACTTCCGGCGATGTTCAAGCGCAAACGGGCGCTCTTCGTACCTCGTAACGACCACGGCTAGAGCGGCGCGGTAGAGGAGGAACGGAGGGATCGGGAGCACCGCAGGGAATTCCGTCGAGAACTTTTGAATTAGATTCTCACCCCTCGCCTCGCGTCGATCGACGGATCGATTCCCGTTTTGGGGAGGGCTCTCCTCTCCTTTTTTTTTTTTATAACTCGAGGTCTCGGATCATATCGGAGAATAAATAAATATCGGTCGACGAACGAGGACGAATCGCGTCGTGAATTCTGAACGGGGGTTGGTTTTTTTTTTTTTTTTTTTTTTTCTCGCGTCGTCGAGCAACGACGATCCAAGGATAACTCGGACGGACGTCAGAGTTTGAAAATCGGTAAGGATTAATGAAAAAGGAGGATAACGAGTCGCCGAGGATAGCGGTAATTGATTTCGCGTCTATCGAGAGCTTTCGGGGATTTTCGAGGAGGGGGAGGGAACGCGTAGCCCGCGCTGTAGGAAATGTCGCTGGATAACAAAGATGGCGGTCACCGTCTCACGCGGACGAATGAATCAACCCACGACTCTGATATCGAAACGAAGAGAAGGAAAACTTTCACGTTTTCCTCGAATATTCGAGGATTATCGTTCCGTGTAGTTGCTCCGCATTCCGGCAAGGTCGCAATAACCTTGTGGCCTCTTCCTCGTCGCTCGTTGCTCGTCGTCGTCACGGTGCCGCGCGACATACCCAACTCGGCACGACTAGATACGCCACGACCTCGAAGAATAATATAATAATCCCTTTGTCCGTATAGCTGTGCGCGCGGACGAAAAGCCGAAGACAAAACACATTCTGTATTTTAATAACTTCCACGGCTTGATTGCAAAGGTGAACCGCTCGACCGCATGTAATGCATCCCTTTCTCCGCCGTAAGAACTTTTACATAAAGGTGGTTAAATCCTCCCTACCGTTTCATCGCATGCCCGCCGCACACCGCCGGGACGCGGATATAGCGTAGGTAACCCACACGTACAGATAGAAGGTTATACGTAGTCGTAGTCGTCGTCGTCGTCCACGGCCACTCGTTGTTATTATTACTCCCTGCCATCAAGCGGCGTGGTAGCATCACCGGCACGTCTGATGCACGTGGTTCGGTAGTATAAACCCACCGCCACCGCACGAAGCGAACGGCGGCGAACGGCGGTGAACGGTGAACGTTGGTCCGATACGGCTGTTATTGATGACTGGTTTTGGCAGGAGCTGAACAGAGATGAACCCCCGTCGGTTAAACGCTCGGCGGCACGGGGCGCGCGATAGAGGAAGACGGCGAGAGACGATATTATATACCTACTGCACACGCACACCGGAATCGCGGATGTGTGCGCGCGGATACGGGGAGATAGGTGCACCCGGACGGGAGAGGGGGGGGGACGGAAAACGTGGAGAGTCGGACGGATACCCGGCGGCGGTAGATAGAGAAATTGGGGGGATCGTTGCCAGTGACATCCCCGGAGGGGTGACCATCGCGATACGTTTTCCTCCTACGGAGAACCAAAGGTCGGAAGGTCGCGATCCGTTGATGATTCGTCGTTACCACCGGAGAGGAGAGGGTTGAAGTATAGGAGATCGGGGAAGTACACGAGAGGTAAGCGGGAGGAATGACAAAAATACTGTAAGTTCGAATGCAAAATTGTCGGTAGGCATTAATTGTTTGGGGAAATAGTGAGGCGATGCGGTGTAAAGAAACGAAATTCCGCGTGTACGCGAACCCCTGGGTATACACCTACATTTTTCCCCGTCTCCGTCTCCGTCGCCGTCTCCTTTCCCCCGCGTCTTCTTTTTTTCCTTTTCAAAGCGAGAGACATCCATCTTGCTTACGCGAGGTAAGGTTTCTGGGTCCCGGGTTTTCCGAGTTCTATATATCGGCGACGGCGAAGCCTTCCCTTAATGAATAAGATTACGGTGTCTTTCATCATTCCGCGCAATTTCCAGTCCGCCCTCTCCTCTCCCTCCGCCCCCCCCCCATCCCCTCCCGGCGCCCCCCCCCCCCTCCCTCAGCCGAAAGCTCCTCTTCGCGTTGATGCTTGCGGAGCTGTTCAAACACGAAACAAAGAGAGTCGTCCTCAACGGCGGCGGGCAACGGCAACGCTCGGAAAATAAGGAATACTCGACCGGGCCCCCCGATTGAACAAAGGCTTCGTAGTTTCTAATCAGACATTTCTAAGGATCCCGCAGACATCCCCGGGATACCCGGGATACCCGGCATACCCCACGTGCGATCAACCGACTCCCAATTCTCACGTCGTATAGACGAGAGGCGGAAAATAATTCTAGCCAAAATTTTGGAATAACAAAAGCCGAATGGAGAAACTGAAAAAACTTTATAACCCCCCCCCCCTCCATCGAACGCTATCGCGGGTTTGTATGTACAGGGTGAGTAGGTACACGTGAATAGATTGGTCGGTCGGTTGAGTGGGTAGGTAGGTAGGTAGGTAGGTAGAGGTAGGTAGGTAGGTAGGTAGGTACCATAATTTGCCCCGAAGCTCGGCTATTATTCTTCGCTTGTTTGCATGATCTCTTACCGTAATATAACCCACGAAAATTTCGGGGGAAGGGGGTCCTATAATATTATTATAATAGACCTTATCCCTGAGTCAGTTGGTACAGGTACGCCGTGCGTATCCCTCTAGCTCTTTCGCTCTTTCGCTCTTTCGCCCTTTCGCTCGTCCGAACGTCGGATGCGGAGTAACACGACGAAAATGGAGTTTCACCGTGTTTCGTATACCCCGAGCGAACGAAACTATCCGTTCGTCCGTCCATCCCGTCCGTCAGTCCGCCCACTGGAAACGGGAATCTTTTGAAAAATCCACTTAATTTATACGATCCTGAAAGCCGGCGTTGCTCCGGTGCTCCGTAGGAAGATATATAGGAGGCATTCCCTCCGCAGCCTACATAAAAGGGAGAGGGAGAGAAAATAGCGAAGCGAGGCATCGGCCGAGTTGGCGCGGTGGTTCCGAGCCGTCGAGATACGGGCGGCAATTTGGTTAAGACAATGGAGAGACCGAGGGCTCAAGGCTCAAGGCTCAAGGCTCGAGAGCGAAGACTGACTACCGTCGAATCGAGCGAGGAGCGAAACGTCGAATACCGCGGGGGCTGCGCAAGGCCGAAAATAAGGGAAGGTGGAAGAAGGGACGAGGTGACGGTGCTCTTTTGTTCGGCATCTTACGCCCGTAGGCATCGCGACGGCGACAGATGAAACGGACAATGCTCGGATCGGGGGGGGGGGGGGGGGGGGGAGCAGGTGCAACCCCGCGACGGGGGAGCAATTTCACGAGCTAGTAATGGAGAAAATCGATTCTATTTAGGTGGGGAAAAGCTGCAGAAGGTGAAATTGGTCAACCGGTCGTTCCGCACCTGATTGGCTCCTTTTTTTTTTCATTCGCTCGTTTCCGTTCCGTCCCCGCGCTCGTCTCGACTCGTCGCGTTAATTACGCGCGCGATCGCAGCGTTTTAATTTCGAGCGGTTATCGTCCCGGCGGTCGGTCCATTCGAAAAGATGAAAGGAAACGCGAAGAGGGGAGCGTAACGATACAGTCGATAACGAGGCCGGCGGGGGGAACAGATAAGGTGTGGTCGTGATAAGGAGAACTCGCCGACCCGCTCGACGGACGCAAACTCTGAAAACGGGCGAGAGAGCGTGTTCGTTGAATCTACAGAAAAGGGTTGACGTTGCGACTGACGCGTAGAATCCGGCGGACGCGTCGAGATAGTGAATGTAAGAGGAGAGAGAGATGGAAAAAAAAAGAGACGGGAAGAAAAATCGAGTTAGGAAGATGAACAAAGGACAGAAATGACCGGGAATATAAGGGAGGCAGTCGGCGGTAGGAACGAAAATAAGAACGGAGAATATGGGGGGGCAAAAAAAAAAAAGAAAATAACGGAGCATGACCTAAAATCACGTCCAGTTTCTGTTTTCCCTTTGTCCTGCCAGAGTCGTCGGAGTTCGATACAGCGTAATGTAAGGTACGTACGGTACCTCGGATGACGGTTTCGTAACAATCGATCGGTTACTCGTACCGGCGCGGGCGTATCATTGCAGTCGGTCTTCGCATCCTCCCGCCTTTCGGTTATCGAAGGCAAGCGGGGAAAATCAATTTACGGAGATGACAAGCGGCGCAGCAGCGAACGAAGACACTTTTACGTTCCCCTCCTTATTTCCTCGACAAGTTTTTTATTTTTCATTTTTCATTTTTTTCTTTTTTTTTCTTTTCTTTCATTTTATTTTCATTTTTTATCTCTTCAACTTATCTATTTTTCCCTTTTTTCCCTCCTGTTTACCTTATTTCTTCCGTAGAATATTTTTATCCCACCCGTACTTCCATCTCAACTCGTTCGGCCGTGTCACGCAGCTGCGTCCCTCTTTATGCGAGAAAAAAATTACTCCTTCTCCATATATTCTCTTTCTATCGCCGCTGCACCGAGTTGCACTTTCTCACCTGGTTACGACGTACCCACCTTCCATCGAGGGCGTAAAGGGATCGGAAATTCCCTTTTCTACTATCCGATACCAGTGCAAGTTCGAGAACGTGTCGAGAAGCAAATCCCGTCATCGACCCGTCGCAAATTCATATTTAATTTCAAGTACGCGATACGAGATACAGATATACGCTTAGGCGTATGTAAGCGATAGTTTTCTCACGATCGTTTTTCCGGCATATCTGCGTCGAGTCGAATCCAATATGACGACGAGAGCTGACGAACGGTAAAGAAGAAGGAATGCGACGAAGAAAGACCTTGGGACGTATAATTCCAGGAGCGCATTGATTTTGTAATTACCGTTTTCGCGTTCCCTTCTCACACTCGCGCCCATCCCCGTCTCCATTCCCATTCCAATTCCCTTTCCCTTTCCCATTCCCTTTCCTCGTTCCCGATCAAAAGCCTAGGATATACGCGCCCTCCTCCACCCACTTCACGTGCTACACCCCGGTCTACCCGACTCAACCCGAAACGCATCGCGTCGCATCGTAGCGGATCGAGCTGCAGAGGCCAGGCCACATCTGCGTTATTTATGGTCCTGAGGTAATAAACCTCCCCCCCCCCCCCCCCCTTCCCTGAAAACTGTACCGGGTGGCGCGTCTGAAATCGTTGAAAGAACCGCGTGTCCCTATCGACGTCCGCAGCCCGTTACATAATTGCGGGAAAAAATGAGGGAAACTCGCGCGTTGCAGAAACGGCTCGCGTCGCGTTACGTCGTTCGCGAATAATCCCCGTGAAGTTGCAACGGTCGGCGTTCGCGGATCGGAATTTCATTTCGCACCGCTGCGGCGGGGACCCGATAGGACGTACGTACGTAAGAACACACCGACAATCGGGGAATGAGAATAAGAAGTATAAAACGAAGCAGTAAATGATAAAGAAGAGGCTGAAGCGAGCGCTCGGGAGTAAACCGGGGGTCTGTCAAATTCGTTCGGAGGGGACGTTTTACGGTAGGCGAAGCAGAAGTAACGAGGCCTGGTGAAAAATTTATACGGATTTCGAGACGGAGACGGGAGTAGCAGGGAAGTGGAAGCGGGCAGGCAGGTAGAATTGACGTCGTTCCCCCTGCTCTCCTTCGGTTGTACGGCTTCTTCCCGAAGGGAGCCGCGAATCCACGTCCGATTCGGAATCTGCTTCGTCGTTCTCGCGTACGTACACGTCGCTCCGAACGAGTTTAGCGGCTGCGACAGCGACGTATGGAAAATACGGGAATACCCGATCTCCGATTTATCGATCGCGTGCGCCCCTGTCCCCCGTCAAGGAGCATAACAAGAGCCGCGTGGAATCAACGTGATAATGAAATTCCCACCGGGCCAGAGGCATAGATCCGGAGGTCATCCGTCCCTTCGTCTTCGGCGCTCGTTTCCGATCGTCGGTCGCGCCGCGGCACTTTATGCCTCGTCTCTCGCGATTTGCATCGCGCCGAACATCGAATCGCAAACCACTACGCGTATACGGCTATAGCGTCAACGATTGTTCGACCGCGTCTTTCTGATCTTCTGTAAATTCGATCGTTCTCGAATTTCCGACAGCGAGAAATGATCTAAAAATACGGCGAAGACCGTCGCGAAGATTAAATTCGAAAAAGTGACGCTTCAGTGTTTCAAAGTCTCCTTTGAAAGCAAGAGCTCTCCGTAGCTACGAATGCGTTAGTTACGCGCGTTCGCTCGGAGCATGGGTAGGTATAGCCGGTAGGGAGGTACCGATGATGAGGCAGTTTATGCGTTTTTAACGACTTGGTACCTCAGAAGGAGGGCGACGAGAGACGAGCGGCGATGAAGAAACCGCCAAAGTTATGTTTAGGGGTTAACGATCACGGATGGCTCCGCGCTGCCGTTTCAGGGAACAGTCGGTCTCCCCCCGCATATCCACGTAATTCCTCGTGCTGCTCGGAAAACGATGCTTAAAAAAAACAAAAAAAAGAAGAAAAAAAAAAAGAAACGGGGCGGCGAAGGAGTACGTGGATTCCGAAGTATGTAGGTATTACCGGGAATAATTAGCGTTGCGATACGCTGTCGAGACACGCGTCTGAATTTCCCGTCATTTTAGTCCACGGAAAGCATCGGCGGCAGCTTTTTATAGATTATTTCCCTTGTTCGTCACCTGCGGTGCCAAAAAGACCGAAGCTCGAGTTGAAACATTGATCACGAGTGACGTCGGAGTGGTTTCCTCGACGAACGACCGACTACAAGCGAATTCGCAAAGTTTCTTTCCCATGCACTGGCTTCAGTCCCGAAACCGCAAGTTTATATACGAGTTTCATATAAATGTCTGATCGTCGGCGACGGCGGTTCCGTTTTTACCTTTGAAGATGACAGGAAGGAGACGAAGGAAACGAAGATCGGGAAATCTTCAAAGAATTTTTATTCCCTTCGCTCGAATTTTTCGTACTAATTACACCTCTACTTACGTAAGACGAACGTCGGACGTAACGTGAGAGGGAGATAAAAATAAAAAATTATTCGATCGTATGGGGAATCAGCGATTACCGCCCAACGATGACGTAACGATGTCATTTATAAATGTCGCAAAGCGAACAACAAGTGAAGTAAAAAACGAAAAAGCGAAGTGGGGAAGAAACCAGAGAGAGAGAGAGAGAAAGGAGAAAAACTGCGACTCGACGGTCGCTCAAAGCCAGAGGCAAAGCGCTCGTTCGCCTACTTCGCTATGCCATTTCTCCTTTCATCTCATTCTCCCTTTCTCGCCGGTCGGTCCTCTCTCGACGTCCTACGATGACCTATGAAGCATTCCCCGAAACCGAAACGGCGACAAAAAAAAAAAAAAAAAAAAAACCCACCCAACAAACGATCGCGAACGTCGCGGTTCCGTGGGGACCACTGCGGAACAAGTAGGTGTATTCGGTGGTTTCTCGCTTCTTCTTTCCCTTTCCCCGTTTGATGTCCTACGAGAGATCAAAGACGACCTTGTAATATTTCCGGCGTCAGCCCCATTTCGTCCGAGCTGACGCACGATCGACGATCGTTACTTTCGATACGGAATGCGTGCGGATGCAACGACGAGATGTTCGCCACGTACGACACGATTCGCTTTAACTTTTCCACCTGCCTCCCCGCTGAGATCCTTCGAATTCCCCAGCGGCGCCGCGGCGCTAATAACCCCATTGTTTGTTCGCTAGATTACTCGACTTCGACAGGGCACTCAATTCCCTCTTCCCTTTGCCATTTTATCCGGAGTCGGACCCCCGTCACGTCATCCCGACGTCCCACCGACTCCATCCCCTATGCCCGCGTACCGGCTTACCTCGACTCGGCTTACCCCGGGAACACGTCACCGCCACCACCGAACCTTCGTTCTTGCCCCTAGCGTATTACGGTGTAACCTATATCGCGACCAACCCCCCTCCCCCCCCCGTACGGTATTTTCAGATCCGTCATAGTTGTAAGCCTCGCGCACGGGCAGCTCCGGCGTTTAATTTTTCTTTCCTTTTTCCGATTCACTTCGCGTATGGTACGCTGGTCCGAGCGCGCCGTACCGACGTGTGCGGGACGTAAGTGGAGCGAAATAAGCAAAGAACGAGCAGCGGCAGCGGCAGCAGCGGTAAAAACAAGCGGGCGGAGTCGGCAGAGTGTAGCCGGTTGAATGCACGCTGAGCACGTCTGTTACATAAATTTCGTAATTTGTTATTTCCTTCTCCATTTCTCAGGTACCAACCTCGACTGAATTTCCTTTTATATTTTTCCCTCCTTTCATATCTTCAACACCTCTTCTTTCTCTCTCTCCGCCGCCGCCGCCGCCGCCGCCATCGGCACCATAAGCGCCGCGCAAAAGTGCTCTTTCGTTCGGTGTACGCCTCTCAATCTTTCGCGTACAAAAGTACGTACAAAGAAAATAATACCAAAGAACCTTTCGTCTCTCTTGTGTTTCCAGAACTCCTCGCGGCACCGGGCGGTGCCGTATCGCTTCTGGAAGTGAAAGCTCGAGATCGCCACCACCATCACCACCACCATCATCATCATCACCACCAACAACAACAACAGCAACAGCAACAGCAACAGCAACAACACTCGTCCTCCGTATCGGGAGTTTTGGGTCATCACCGTCAGCCTGCGGTCGGAATAGCTGCGGTATCCTGCAGGGGTTGTCGTCCTCAGCCACACCCTTACGCTCGACTGCAGCCGTGGGCAGTATCGGCGCCAACCCCTCATCAGGCACCAGCTGCCCCGACGCGAACGAGGGCGCGGGAACCCGCCGGTCCTCCCGAGCATGCAAACGGAGAGAACGGGGCCACCGCGTCAAGAAGATGGAGCAACGGGGGTTCGACGTCGGAAAGCGGCGGCGGCGGCGGCGGCAAACGTCGGCAGTCTTCTGCGAGTTCACAGAACGTTAATCACGAAAATCATCAGCATCAAATCCAGGGGACGGTAATCGATTCGTCTTCGACGTTATCGTTGACGTTGTCATCGTCGCTTTTAGACCCCTCCCATAGTTCGGCGGTTCCTCGTTCCCTTCAATCGACGACGACGACAACCTCGTTCGCCGCACCAAATGCGTCATCGTCGTCGCATAACGTTAATAACAATAACGATAGTAATAACATAAATAACAATAGCAATAACAACGACAACAATAAAAGTAGTAATAACCGTAACGACGACGACGATTATAACAACAACAACAACAACAACAATAATAATAACAGTTCGTCGCAATCCGGTAACCAGCAGAGCATAATTCAGTCGAATCTACACCCAGTTGGTAACAGTACCTATTCGACGCCATACGATACCACTACCAGGTGTTCCATTCAACCGAACAATTCCGCAACACTGAGTGGGCAAAAATTGAAACATCAGCAACGATACCAAATTCAGGGATACACCTCACAGAAATCATCATCGTCATCGTCATCCTCGTCCTTATCCTCGTCATTCGCATCGTCGTTATCCTCCAGTTTGCATCGAACATCGAACCCCCGTCACCACCATCATCAAACTAATCACAATAATCCACCACCTCCGCCGGCACCACCCGCGGCCACTTCTTACCAGCATCAAAATTCTCGAAACTTGAGTCAAATATCCCATTCGCTGTCGCAACTGTCGGCCACCCTCACCCAACAACAACAACAACAACAACAACAGCAGCAGCAGCAGCAACATTACCAAAGTATATCTTCGTCGGTATCGAATGCTGAAAATTGGTTGTTAGGAAATTATTTAGGGGCTCTTACCGGCACGAGCAGCGGGGGTATAAATTGTACAGAATGGTGTCACGGTGGTAAGGGTTGCGGTTGCGTCTCTTGCGTCTCGCGAAGAACGAGTTATACGCAAAACCATAGCCATAGCCATAGCCATAGCCATAGCCATAGCCAAAGCCAAAGCCATAGCCAAAGTCTAAACCAAAGCCAGAGTCAGAGTCAGATCCAGAGCCAGCAACCGGGCAGTTGCTGGTACTACCCGCAGCATGAAACAACCATGACCTCATCCAGTCAACTACACAGGCTTTTCCAAAACGTGTAGCACACGGTGTGCTGAATCTGCACGTACGCCGCTATCGTTGTCCTCACTGTCGCTGTAATTACTATTCGTGTTACTATTATTTATATCGTTATTGTTGTATCGTTATCATAGTTGTTTGTAACATTATCGTGATTATTATCACTATCATCGTCATCGCGATCGTGCTTGTATCGTACGAACGTGTACCGCACCTATTTTCAAGGGGGTACGTACGTACGTACAATACGCCTTCGATTCGGATTAATATTCGAAGAAAGGAGAACGATGTATATAAACGAAATAGCATAACACTATATCATATCTCTGTATCTATTGAACGTAGCGAAAGTGAAAGAGGGGGGAAGAGGGAGGAGGGGGAGGAGGGGGAGGGGAAAAAAAAACAAACCGACAGATGCGATGATAATTATAAGAGGTTATTGCACACGCTCTTGTCTCTGCATATCTCGTCTTCTCTCTATTCAGTTTCAACTGATGTACAACGGAATAAATGGGGCCGGAGGGTTTCGAAAGATCGGTGAAGAGAGATTGGGGGTAGCCGGCTTCGAGCGAAGCGAAAAAGAAAAAGGAATAAAACGAAAGGAAAAGACGAGAGCAAAGCCTTAGCGAGAATGAATGAGGGGGGAGGGGGGGGGGGGGGATGCTAATGAAAGGTTTTAAAAGACGAAGGACAAGGATTGCTCGAGGCTGCCTAAAGCATCGTCAGAAAAGAGCCGTCATCCCGGGCATAGAGATTTTAAAATTAAACGTTCGCGTGACTCTCGACTGAGTTCGATTCGCAAACGTGCAGCATTTATCGAGGGAATTAAAAATATAAACCTAATTCCTCGTTTCCAATTATTCGTTTATTCGTATCGTTGACGAAACACAGTCGATATGGTATACATACACCGTGTGTGCGGAACAACGGGACAAATTAATGATTATATAAAAACTATTAAGAAATAAAAAAAAGAAAAAAAAAAACAAAACTATCCTGTAGACTGTACCGTATACATTTTAACGAGACTCTAAGTAGTAAACCTGGAATAAAATAATTTAAAAATACTAGATTTAAAAATGTTTAACAAGAAAATGTTGAGAAAAGAAAGAGAAAAAAAAATAAATAAATATTAGTTAGGCTTACAAACCTCAATATTCTAATGGAAAAAGCTTTAAAGAAACAAAAAATACTAATGATAAGACAGCCCTCAGCGTGATTCAGCTAGTGGCAAGTTATTGTATTCGTCTATACGTTCCAATCGACTATGTAAGGACTTTAAGCTGGCTAAGAATAAGATATTCGAAATCCCCTCCGCAAAGGACTTCAGCTTTGCGTATTATTATCGGTATCTGAAAAGATCGATCACGCTCCACCAACTTCTTGCTGGGGAACAGAAGATCCAATTGGAAATTTGAACCGCTCGTAACTACGGAGAAACGGCCAATTGGAAAACCCGAAAAAAAAAAAAAGCAAACCGAAAACCGACGAACGCAGTTTTCTGAATCACCGACGTCGCGAAGAGTTTCCGTACTCTGAGATTGGTGGAGTTTTAATCTTTTTACACGCTGATCGCAACACGCAAAACTGAAGCCCTCTTCCGGTGGGGGGAGATTTCGCGAGGGATTTTAAACATCTCGCTCGGCTGGAGCCTTCGAAACAAGATAAAGCATAAAGTTGGAGAAAAAAAGGAAAATAATGGAAATAAAAATTAAAGATTACAAATATTGTATAACGATTAGGATGAGATACGACCCCGTGCTGTCGACCCTGTAACGGTAGCATGTAACAATGATAGAAATAATAGTAATGCTAATGAAAATAATAATAATATCAATAATAATAATCGGGGATAATAAAGACGACGACGACGACGACGACGACGACGACGACTACTACGATGATAATAACAATAGTCAGAATAAACATTGTAAAGTAAAATGTTATAGTTTCGTTGGAAATTGATAACCGATACACTTGGGCAGGTGTGAAGATCCCATACGATTATGAGAAAGACCGCTATCAATTCAATTGATTTTCTACTTCGTTCAAATATTCCTATAAACTCCCTACGGATTTGCTCCATTTTTGTCAGGGCCAAGACATTGCGAAATCCACGATAAATTTCGAAGAAGCCGATCTATTATATCCAACCATCTATGCATATTATAAACCTATGTGTAATCGAGATGATACTTTTGTTTTATTCCCTTTTATAGCTTGGTCGAAAAGGGATGGCGGACGGTGGGAGCGTCTACCCAGCTATCTCGGGTCTTCTTGAAACTCCCGAAAGTGCTCTTAACTCGAGGTTAGCAGCGGAGGAGGTTAAGATGGTATCGATTGAGCGGAAGGGAGAGAGAGAGAGCTGGGAGGCGGAGCGCACCGGGCCGACCTAGGATACGGGCGATCCGTGAGCCGTGTACGAGTCTATCCGCATATCTTGCGAATAAAACGGCATGCACGGAAAATTTCCGCCAACCGATTCCACCGCCGAAACCGCGTTAACCGCGCGCGCGTTATTTTCATCGTCAACTTCTCGATTCGTTCGTTGGTCGGACGACAGGGTAAACGCGCGACAAATCCCACTCGGCGATACCGTAATCGAGATCGCGATATTCCGCGTCTCGGTATCCGCGAATGTGATAGTAAAAAAGGAAGAGAAAAAGGTGGAGGCGGGAGGGAAGGCGAGGCGCACGGGGGAAGTGCATCGCATAAGGTAGAGGCGAGAGGAGAGCCAAAAGTGGTTCCCAGACGGCTTCTCTAATAGGGTTTGCGTGTTTCCTCGCTGCGCCGTGCCACCCGACACCCACCACCCCGTCGGACGCACCGGCAGCGGCAAAGAAACCAGGGAGACCGTGGCGCGGCCACCGCACCGCTATCCACGGGGAGCGCGGACTCCCTCAAGCTTCGCGCACACCGACCTCGTTCCCCATGAATTCTCAACTAACGTAATCCATCGGGAATTATTTCATAAAGCCATATTATTATGATATAAGAGCCGTCAGATCCAAGCACCGCAAATACGATGTATATAGATGTATACCTATATTGGTTACCTACCGTACCCGTGAATTCTAATACCTGCTACCCGGCAGAGGATAAATTTCAGTTTGCGACTTAAGAAATCACAATAAAATTTGTAACCGAATGCCACCTGGTGTAAAGATGACGACGATCCCTGTCGCAACGAACGTACGGGGGAACTTGTTAAACGGGATAAGGCTATACATATAAGAAGGTTGAAATGTTTCTGGATACAAAAAGGATAATAATACCCTGCCGGGAACAACGTCCGCGACAATCTTCGTTGAAACGAGAGCGAAACGAAAGGAAGGATCGGATAGACAAACGAACGGTTTCGCGAAGATTTTCGGTATATTCCAGTTTTCGAAAGCTGACGAAAAAGCTGTAACCGGATCAGCGTGTATCGTCGCATCATCGATTCTTTCTTTAAAGAAAAACGTACACGTATACACCGGTATAGACGACCGTGTACAACACGGTTCAGATCTGACGACAGGGACTGAATTATAGAGAAAATCTCTTTCGTATTACCTCGCAACGGAGAATAGGCGTGTGGGTGTGGGTGTGTGTGTGTGTGTGTGTGTAGGTAGTCGGGTATGCACGGTGCAACGGGTCCCAATACGTCTGGTGTAGCAGCGAGTTTGTGGAGGGTTGAGCGAACGAACGAGTTTGAAAAGAGCGCCTCTCGCCTGCTGCCGGGGATGAAATGAATGTTGCTGACTGCAGCGGGTGGATCGCCACCCCCTGATCCGCAAATCTCCCGTACGACGCAGGACTTTGATAAACTAGGCGAAACACGACAACCTGCGCAATTTTATTATTTGACAATTTTCGAGAACTGCGGGCGGCGATTAGTCCACGAGTCCCCCTATCCCCTCCCAAGGCCTTGCTCTGATTATTCTCACCACCGACTCTCCCAATCGTATCGTAATTAAGCACGTCGCACGAGGAAATACTGCCCAAGAGTTTAGGATAGATTTTTTGTAGGTTTATTTCCAAGGGTTGGGCGTTCCATCGCTATCCGAGCCGGGTGCTCATCCTGCTTTATACGCGACACGTATTTGCAGGACGAACCTAACCACCCTATCAACGAACGACGAACCATCTGCTCGTTATCTCCGAGGTCGACTTCGGGTCGTTATCTTTGATCGACGTCGAGGAACGCTCGGACGAACGGACGCCAACAGCCCGACGCAACGCGGGTCTATTATATTCGTGCAAGGGAACCTCCTTTAACGACCTCCGAGAAATTTATTAGGCTGAGGGTAGATGTATGGGTGTAACGTGAGATAAGTATACGTGGAAATCTAGTTTCTAATATGAATTCTTCCCATCGCGATCTACCCGTCATCGACACGTACATGTGTATAGGTGTATTCGACCTTCTCGACGAAGAATCAAATTCCTCAGAATTTCTTTCCCACTGGATATGCGCGTCGCAAAGTTTTCCATTCCTCTGGGTCGTCTTCGACGTAATATTCCCCGGTCTGGGTATACGTTATCGTTCGCGCGTGTCGGCCCGGATGGCGTTCTGATTCGAATCGATCGGGTGATTGACATACGTTCGTTCCTTCCTTTCAACTGTACATATTCGGGTGAAAACGCTATCGTAGCCGACGCCTGGCTATAACACGTACGCTCTCTTATTACGTCCATGTCACTCGACAAATGCGGACAACAACAATGGTATTGATGAGAACCAGCGCCTAGCGGACACACGGATAGCTAAGGGCGCGTCGAGACCGTAGCCAAACACGATACCGGTACAAAAAATAGTCAATGTCGACGACGTAAATAGAGTCTCCGCGTAAGCGGCAACTTTTCGATCGGAGAGAAGCTGACCCGCCGGTTGTACACGGAATTCGATTCGCCGAGTTCCCGTCTCACTATTTATACAAATTATGCAAAATCAGAGTACACCTAGAAACGAATGACGTATAGGGAGGAGAAGGAAACGAGGAACCGCGAATCTGCGAACGCTGAACACGAGGCGAGAAACGCTACCGAATCTACCCCTCCGCAGCACATCGTACGCATATGCTATATGAGATGAGTAGAGGTGACCGTTTCCACTCGCGATCAGGTTTAATCTAGAATCTCAAAAAACGGCATTATCCTGCGAGAAGCTTGATACTCGGACGTCCGGGCGTCTACCGAATTTCAATCTAGCCCTGTCCAACCCTAGCTCGTCTAGGATTTCGTGTACATTAAATTTCTACGCGCGAAGGTTGTAACCGGGTGTTAATGTAGATACGTGTAGCTAGTCTTGGACACGATGTGCATGGCTGGTGTAGATGCCCCTTCGGGAAACAATGCCTCGAGTCCCCGACCTAATTCAGCTATACGACGGGTCTTCTCTGGTTAGAACCTAGACGGTATTTGTTCGCCCGAACAATGCCCGGGCACTGCCTACCTCTCTGGACGTCTCTGGAGAGGAGGAGAATCGCAAGACACGAGCTCTGCCGAGACAGACGAACTTTATCTTCTTTTTTTTTTTGTTCTTCCCCGCTAGTCACAAACAGACTGCCGCTGTCGAATCTGAAGAAAATCTTTGCATGTAATTGACGATTATTTTTCTGCATCGAGGCACTCTTTGCAGAGTAAAAAAAAAAAAAAAAAAACCACAGCGTCGGGTCGGGAAATTGAGGAAAAAAAAACGGTTCGCATAAAGTATAAATAAATAAGTCAATCGATCGATCGATGTCTTTCTCTCGCCAATGATTTTTCCATTACAATACCAAAAACAAGTGTAAAAGGCCAATTTGTTGATTATCCGATTATCTCATTCACACACAGCCTGCGTCTAAAACGTTAAGGACGAATAATTTAGCATATCCTTGACAATGCTGAAACATAGGCACACGGCTCGCAACGCCAAGGCGGTCGAAGCGGGGAAGTGAAAACGGTTCAAAGAGGGGAAATGATCTCACGACTGTATACGTGAGATGATGGGATCACATAGAAAAAAGTAAAAATATGTTTACCCGTTCACCAAGTAACAAGAGGAGGTTTCAACTCTTAACTAACATTGAGTTATACAGCTGGGTCGTGTCGGCTAAGTGATTCGTCATTTTCAGAAATTAACGAGCAGCTTTTGAACTTGGTCAAACGAGTATTCTAGTGTGACGGCGTTCAACTGGCTTGAGGCGACAACCCGAATATCTCAAGACTGTCGTTGACCCCGGTCAATTAAAAATATTTCTCTCCGTCCAAAATGAAATTCTAATTATTTTATTTATTTATTTTTAGAAAGATTCTTTTTAATTGCAAGTTATTCTGATTCAAATAAAATATTATCACCACCGATTAACAAATTTCTTTTAGAAAACATCCCAAGATATTTTTACATCGCAATAAAAAGTGAAAAAAGAAAATGACGGAGTGGAGGGAAACCGTAAACAATAGCTGTACGGTAAGCGAGTACAGGAGTTATCGTAAAATCGAATGTGTGTTAATAATCTGTGCGTTATTTTGACGCACGCGATTCCGTAATTATCATTAAGTCCCATCCGTATCCCGGTAACTCGCCCCCTGTGTAGTTAATGCTGACAATAAGTACATCGGAAAAATGACATTGAACTTCGACGGATAGCCTTTGTCGTGAAAATTTCAATGCAGATAATTAATAAATCCACAAATTTATGAGTCGAATCAACGACGACGTCATCTCCGGCAAATGAACGTTAATATCGGAGAGACTATCGTCTGCAAACAGCCTAGTTTTGTATCAGTTGAGAACAATCGGCAATAGCACAAAGAGAATCGCAATCAGGTTGCGAGAGTTAACGGTTCAAAATTGGAAGGATCCATTGCTCGAAGCGAGGGCTCCGCTGAGCTTTCGTTCGCAATCAAACAATTCGATAAAGTAAATATTTATTCTTTTGATTGTATCGGGTAAAGACCCTCGCCCCTTCTCTCTGTACAAAATTATTTTCCGTAAGTAAGAAAATACTTTATGCTGGTTATAAGATTTCGCCAGAAAGTGTACGGTGTTATCATTTGTAGACGTCATCAGACTTACTTTCTAATAATGATCAAATCGAATGTAATGAAAAGCAGAAGACCGTAATTTCTTGTAATCTTGTGCGAATCAAGAGTCCGCTCTAATCTATCGCGGCTCTATGGTTAATGGGTGATGAGGTGGACGTCGAGACTTTGGCGCAATTATACTCTCGAGTATAATTACTTGATCTATAAACCACTGCCATATCTACCTTGCTCTGGGCACGTTATACAGGTTCTGTACTAAAATACGGTAGACCGTACACTCTCAGGGGATGGATAATCAGTCAAATGGAACAATCGATTTGGCCAATCAGGCATTGCAGGATTGTGAAGAGGAGAATGGGGAGAGAGAAAGCGAACGAGAGACAGAAAGGGACTTGGAACTTTTGAATGTACTTCGGACGCACGGGACGTGAACCGGAAATGATGTGAAAATAAAACTCGGCATACGCATTGTATGAATAAACAATTATTCTATGATACGATTATTTATGAAATTACACTTTATTACTTACCACCCACTCGCCTGGCGCCGCAATCTCTCTATAAAATATAACTGGGATCTACGACTACCAATTAGCAATCGATTATCCGTAATATTGGATCACAAGTATAGTGTGATGAAAAACGCAATAAAGACAATACATGACACTGCGAGTTTTTCGTGTTACTGTCAGTGTGTCAACGAATTAAACGACTTTTGTTTTCGCATGAGTGAACAATCGAATATAAAAGAACCATTTCTATAAAATGAATGAATAACTTAGTTACAGGTACTTAACTCAAGCTTTTGGCCAGGCTAGAATACCAAGGGCAGGTGGTCGGTAGTTTTTTCAGAATCGTCTTCAGCCAATACCTCATTTTCTACCTCATTCCCCTCATTACTTGGACATAAGCTTTTCTTAAAGTGCAATATTGCAGGGTGAATGCGTTTATCGATTTCCTTCGTCTGCAAAAAAAATATAAACGATGATTCGAAACATGTCTCTACTAAACCAATCGAGATCGTCGATGAAGAAATTAATAGGCCTTCTTCACCTTAGCTATGAGACTATCGGTAGCCGCTAGTAGTTCTTCGATCATCGAATCATTCTCCAACTTTACATTCAAGTATCTCAAACTTCGAACAAGAACTTGGAGATCAATTTCACTATCTGCGTTTAAGGCCTCTGCAATAATAGCAAGAGCCAAGTTGTTGTGAGCACAATAGGCAAGCGGCCCAACTCTATCAATGGGATTAGTAAGATGCAAGATGAGCTGTGCAACTTTGATTGGTTCGATCTCTAGCAGCGGGCTTTTGTCCGGCGCATTCGCCAGTATTCTCAAACTTGGGAGAAGAGAACGCTCCAACATCTCCTGGCTGTCAGGTACTGCGTTACCAAACTGATTGAAAAATAAGCTCAAGCATTGTCGCAGGTACGTATCATCTTCTGTCACAGGGTTGTGCCACAAAATAATAAGACGTGACAACAAGGACACGCTCGTTACTCTTCGGTGCAGCAAAAGCTTACAAAGACCCTCTGTTGCGATCGTACGCAAATCCTGATTCTATGGGTAGAGAACTATTAGAAAATATGATCAACCAGTAAGATCACGTGATAAACATTTAGCGAATTAACTTACAGTGTTATCCAATAGACCGGTGAGAATACTGATAATATTTCGGTGTCTAGCACTGTGATCTTGCTCCGAAGCAAGTGGTATATCATTTTCATCTGTATGGTTGTAAAGTCTAATACTTTTGGTTCTTGTCTTTCCGTTACCCGCCGGGGGATCACCATTTGTTTCGGGACTTGTAACCATACCAAGACGTTCCAGACCGTAAAATACGAGCAGATCGAAAATTCCCTTTAATGCAGCTAACCAAATGTCGTCGTTATCCACAGTAAATTGTAGAAAAAATATTGGAATATATTTTTTTGCAAGAGTTTCGTCTAGCATACAACAAACACTTGTTGTTTTTAAGGCCAGGATGATCACGTTGCATACGGAATACTAAAATTTCAAATTAGTGATCTTCAAATAAGTCCGAAAACCAAGTACCACTTGAAAAATAAGTTAAAAAAAAACTATTCCGATCTCATATCGACCTACGTCTAGAGCAGGAAGCACCATTTCGTCCAGAAGGGTCCGTAATGCTGGGAACAAAACGTCCACACTTTGCATCATCGAGAACATTATCTGCAAACATTTCTCCAGCGTTTCTGGGTCATCGATACATACGTCATCTTCCTGCATTTCTTCTACCACAGGCTCTGCATTCAACTCGTTGATTTGACCCTTGAAAATCTGGATCTGCTGTTTCAAGTGATCTGCTTTCAAGAAATCTTTATCTTTAACTGCCTGGTATTGCTCTTCCTCGATCTCCAATAAATTAACCCTCAGTCTAGCCCTCTAAAATTTTTTTAAAACGAATCTTAACCACCTTGTCATCTATGGAACACGGAAAAATGAGACAATTTGCGTCGTTAGCAACACACCTTCATATCTCTCTCATGTTTTTCCGCTTCTGACATCGGCACAGTTTCTTGCACCGGTGGGAGTCTCAGTTTGTCGATGACATCAACTAATAGATCACACCTGAGTTCTGCATTGGGAACAACGGCAGCAAAATGTCGAACGATGCAATCGATAACACCATTGGATGTATTATCTGATCTAAGCGTGTTCAGAATAAGCTCTTTTAGGCAGTTTCTGCCAAATTCGTCTGACAGCTCATAAGTTTTAGCAATTTCAAAAAGCTGAGTGAGAATAAAACGCCGAGTAGTGCGTTCCCAAAGTTCACATGATGGTACATTCATGAGTTCCATGAATTCCTCAATATATCGACAGAATTTCACAAGATCTGGTAATACATTGGAGAGTTCATCTTGGCAGCCCTCACGATGTAAATGTTCCACGGTACACCTCCAGAAAATA
The DNA here is from genome assembly GCF_917208135.1 of Athalia rosae. Classification (NCBI taxonomy): domain Eukaryota; kingdom Metazoa; phylum Arthropoda; class Insecta; order Hymenoptera; family Athaliidae; genus Athalia; species Athalia rosae. The sequence continues at coordinate 15,224,203 of NC_064028.1, read as the reverse complement.
ACGTTTTCACTAGACAGTTTGTCCAGCGGGATCAACCTTGAATTTTCATCTACAGTCACACTTGCCACAATTTCGCGGAGTGGTGTGTTTCTGTAAACACAAATATTGCTTCAACTCAAGATAATGAATTTAGCGGAAACTGTGAAAAGAGTATCCAATGCATACTCACTTAAACAATACTTCAAGCATAAGAACACAAGTATCCACAGTAGTCTCAGAATCTAGGGCACGTAGAAGTTTTATAAAGTTTCCATTGTAATTCTTTAACCAAATGGGCAGTAACTCTGACTTGACGTATTTGCTGACCTTCTCAGATCTGTCACGCATCCCATCGCTCAAGAGAGTATGCCTTTGTTCAATAGTCAAAGATCTAACTGTTACTTTACTGACAAACTTGTAGGCCAGTATTCTGACTCCATCGTTAACATCTCTAGTCCTTCTGAGCACAGCTGCCAAAGTTTTCTTATTCTTTCCCATATTGAGTAAAACGGCTCGACGAACCTCAGCCTGTGGATCTTTTGATAGGTGAAATATATATGCTTTAATAACAGGACATTCCTCATCACTTGGATCCTGAAGTCGACACAGTGCAAATATAGCCTGTGCCCTAATCTTGGGGATTTTGTCAAGCAAACGTTCGGTCATACAAGTAGTAATTTTATCACACAGAGCATCATCCAGGACAGCGTTGTCTCCCATGGAATTCAGCAGCATATTCAAGAAGTAACACATTCGAAATCTAAGTGCCCTATCCTCAACATCATGATTATCCAATACAAAATCAAATAGGCTAACGAGAAACGGACACAGTTCTTCCTCGTTACCATCGCCTGTTCGAGATTGTATGCTTACGGCAAATTTTGCAGCAAACTGCAGGGTGTTCTCGACCCTTGAATGCTTTTCCCCATGGCCAAGAGGTATAAGTAGACAAGAAATGAATGCTTTTTTAAACCGCTCCTCATCGGCCTGGAATAAATAGTATTCTCATTTACCAAATGTTGTACGTAAATTCACATTCACACCAACCATAATTTACACCTACCGTTTGAAACACTTTTGTTAGCTTCTGCATCCACTTGGGATGACATCTTCTGTCGAATTGCACTTCCGTAAATGTCAGCATCAATTTTTCCAATAAGATAGTCATATCGACATCCGTAAATCTATCACGGACCTATTATTATAGTTTTTTTTCTAACTCAAGGTACACTTTATACGATATCACGCACATAAAATGACATCAACCCGTAATGAAACAACTGAAAACCACCGAAACCGTTAACGTTTTTAAAATCAATGATGCTGTTCGTGAGGCGGCAATAGTCTGAAAAATCGTCAAGATGTCGTAACAATCGCATTTGAACTGTACTACTGCGCAGGGCAACAATCATATCGATATGACAATAATCGTTTTATGTTAGTTACATAACCATCTGAACGTAACCTCAGTCTAGACCGTCGTCTGTAACCTCGCAAGCTCTGTGGCGATCCAAGATAATAAAAACTATCATCAGTACAAGGTATTACGTTGCAAAAATCCAAGCAATCATTTCATCCCCGATAATTCCACATTGAATCAAAACTGAATATTCACAACGCATTCTTGTGCTCGCGGTAAAGGCCACGTAAGTTTCCACGTCTTTCCGAATTCATCGAGCAAAAAGAATTGATTTCTAACCCACAAATGGCCGCAAATCTGCGGATTTTACACATAACTTTTCGCTCATTATACACTACTATACGTTCTCTATCATACTGAATCGCGGTTGATTTGTCAAACTTACAACGTCGTTCACACAAAAACATCTGACTTGAAACTCACTCCATTTCAGCATAGTGAAATAATATCGACTCATAAATTATATAATCTAATTCAACATCTCTTTAGTTTTCATTGGAATAGATTTGACAAACGTGAGACAATTTCCTTTTACTATGACATTTGCTTTCACCAATGACACATCCATACAATCAAGAACATAGGTTTACTTCTACAAGCAATCGATATGTAAGATCATAACAATCACTAATCTGTTATGTAGCGAAGATGTCTTCTGAAGCAGTTCAGCCGCGCAGGCCTATGAAATTCCCATATACTTTCTCGGCAAAGATTGCACAGTTTCCTTACGCCCACTACTTCAATAACCAGTGGTTGTACAGATACTTTTGTTACGGAACGCTTCTTGCGATTCCCGTATTCTGGAAGCTCCAAAAGATGTGTACGTACTGAGCATTTGGTCAATAGATTTGAATATTTTGAATTTTTTTGCAAACTACACTGCTTCTATCAATTGTTACAGAACTGAATCTAAACTTTTAGTATTTGCTTTATATCTTTCTATCTATTTACAGCAAAAAGCCCAGAGAATGTGGCTAAGTATCAGGAAATGAGAAGAAGGGAAGCAGCCGAACACCACCACTAAAATTGTCTCGTCAAATACCATTTAGAGGAACCGTTGAAAAAAATGTTACATCAAGTACTTTGTAGTAAAATTTCACGACTGTTAACAGTTTGTGTCAGTGCTAACTCATGGCAAGTAAATAAATTTTTGCTCTAATCTCTTTTCTACACCATTATTGTGAAGAAAACATCCAAAGTAAACAATTCCTAGCTCAAAGTACAACTATGTGCTCCTTTTATACATTTGCAAATATTGCGCAATGTAGCGCTAATTTTGACAAAATTATCCAAATAAATCAAACTTTCTACTCGAGTTTTACGCCAACAATCCATTGCTGCTGGTAGCAATTGAGTGAGTGACAGATAGACAATGTATGAAAATAATGCTACTCACCGAGCTACCTTTTCTTTACTGATCTAGGATTGAATTAAGAATTTCGAATCGTATTCTTTTATTATTGAAATAGTTTATTACTAAATTAATTGTATAAAACGCACATCGTTACAAAGGACCGCCTCAATTGTACTATACAACGGACATTGACATTTTGTACCCTCGATTTTGTATAGGCCCAGCCTAAATTTAAAACGTGTCAAACGAGCCTTAGACTTATGGACTTAGGTAAGTATGTAGTTGAGAAACAAATAAGTATCTTCAGAACTTATCGACAATGCCACAAACCAAGAGCAAAGGAGAGAAGAGAGAGCAGTCAGTGGTTTACCTACAAAATTATTTACTTATCGATAATATGGTGATGATATGCAAAAGTGAACCAACATCTATCCCATCATACCGTGAATACATGGAGGAGTACAACTTTGCATGAAAATATTCATGTCGTTCGAATAATCTTAACAAGAAATAAGCGATCGGCCAGTGCTTCAAAATTGTGATTGATTGAATAAATAATCATAGGTAGTTGCAGACATAGATGAATCATAATCATTGTAATTTTAAATCAGAGTATAAATTGAAACTATTATTAGGCAAAGTATGATACTGTTTATAGGTAGGTACGCTCGGTCTAAGTCAGACTATGTCTTGACACGGGACATGTTTAACTTGATATTTGCAGTCTGGAATCAAGCTTGCTCATCGCTATGCGTCCATGAGATACGGTCATTTCAACAAGTCGAAACGGTAATGGAACGGTGTGAAATTATGAGAGGGAAAGCTTCAGAGGTACGCTAAACCGGCCTCTATGATTTTTTACGTTTTCACCTTGTGCAAGCTTCGGTTTATCAATAAATAGCATAAAAATTTCACATCCCTTGTTTCTATTCTGGACAAATTCATATTCTAAAATACAATTCACTGAAAATGTTCCTGCGACATTTGCAATCCAAACATATAGCCTCTGCAGCCATTAAGATCACTTGATAAACGCACATAGTTATCTTTGATACCTCTCAGACCACATGAAAAAATTCATATATATAATTTCTTGCTCTTACTCATCAACTCAAACTTAACTGTCGTCAGACTCTGATTCTTCATACTCTTCTTCCTCTTCCTCTTCCTCTTCCTCTTCTTCTTCCTCCTCGTCCTCTACTTCTTCGTCCTCCTTGGTTTCATCGTCATCATCTTCTTCCCCAACCTCATCATCCTCTTCATCTTCCTCCTCTTCAATTTCTTCTGCCTCTTTTTCAACTCCCTCATCACCTTCATCTGTATCACAGATTTCCAGGTTTCCATTCGATTCAGTTTTCAATTTTTTCCTATCTGGTTGTCGTACATCTTCCTCGCTGTAGTTGAGTCCCAAATCTTTACATTTTTTCTCAAAGTATTTCAACAATCGCATCCCAGCTCTGTAAATGGTACTGTATTTTAAAAAAAACATAGTACAGATCTTTTCTTATAAACTGATTTTGTGTTCGGAAGCCAAAGATCACAGGATTCTTTCATGACAATAGGAGTAGCGATAACATTGAAGAAGGAATTGTTTTCGATCAGCTCACAAAGTACAGCCTTTCAAAATTGAATAATTAAAACACAAAACGGACAATGAACTTTTCACAAAAATAGCATGCGGTCAACAGTGTTATTGATGCAAAAACCTGAAGAAGGCAAAACTTGTTAAAACAAATAAACTTTAGATGACCAACGGATGAATTAGTAGATAAAGAAAATAAGCAGTTCAATCAGATAATTGCAGCATTCATACATGTTCAGGCATAACGACAAATTGGATAGCATTGTTCGTTTACCTTATACTTGTAAAAAATCAGAAGCTATATATGTCAGTGAGTAAGTACACAATTCATATCGAAGATCGTAGCTAAACTCGTTATACTATCAAGACAAGCATTTCGGAATATTGCGTTTGTGCTTTCAGTTCTCAGTTGCAGAATGTTTAATGCAATTTACTCGTGTTATCATTCAATATTACGTATTGATCCGCATCAAAAATACACACATCGCCCGACTATTTAAAGACCGATCAAAATAGTTGAGCCCACAGTGAAACGATAGGCATAAAACGATAATGGGCAATACGAGTGTGCTCTGTTAAACTGTTTGGCCAACACTGGAGTTAGTAATCTTACAAAATCTCTCTGGCGTCCGAACCCAATGACAAATATAGCACCATTTTTGATCCTCACTTGTAAACGGAACTGTGATCCTGGTTGTATTTTTCGCAGTTGTCGAAAACGAGAACACAGTCACTGTAAAACTGGTGCAAAGTTTGATAATCCCCTTTCCCAAGTTTGTACTTTATCGTTCCGAAATCCATTGGTGTCGTGATGATATCATGGTAATCCGGCACTTCGTCTCGTGTGACAGGGGAAAGAAACGGCCAAGAATCTCTATGATGAGTTAAATCTGCCAACAGTTCTTGCAAAGTTGCCATACAACCTTTTACTGTTGTCACGTCTTCATTGACCTCCTCATTTAGCGTATCAGCAGCGCGTTTCGCCGACCTTCTCGTTTGTCGCTGTGGTATGGGTTCGGCATCGTCAGAATTGATACTGCTGTCTGTGTAGAAGTAAAAAAAAAAAACGTATAAATTTTTTTCAGATCTTAATCATCGGATCAGTTTTTAACGATATTTGCCATTGATTTAGAAACAATTAGAATCAAGCGAATGACATGTAGTTCAAGCCAGAATTACACAACACCGCAAATAATAAATATTTTTAAAATGAAAACGAAACGAATGGATGAGGAGCAAGATAATCTGGGGTGTATGATGACTCGGGTGAAACCACTGCAGAAGTCACAATCACATTTTTATATTCCTGTTGGGAGACGTGAAATTTGGGTCCAGCAATGATCGGCATACTCAATTGTCTTGAAAAGTTCGTCTTGATGTGCTAAGTAAATAACAAGGTTTTGCTGCTAAATATAAGTTTCATGCTGTTAACTGAACGAACTCAAGTGTGATGAATTGATGTAATATGTGAATTGCATTCTCAAGCAGTGAAATGAAACAAACGACTACATAATATTCTGCTCAATAATATTTGGGTACGATACAGACCGTCCCAGTCTGTGGATTCGGTAGTAAGAAGACTCTTGGCGAAGCCGTGGATTCGCGAGCGAGCCGCAGCTGCACTCACCCTCTCTCTGTCTCTCTCCCTCTCTCTTCCTCTTGCTAACAACACACCCAGAGTCACTGAGCTTTGTATTTCTAATAGGTCACTTACATTACCTAGCTTACTCTTGAGATTTTCTAAGAAATTTCCGAAGAACTCTCTACAAGAATTCGCAAACTTCTTCAAATGTTTATTGCCTGATTGTGCAACTCTGAACATTATAAAAGATATCGAGAAGACACTCATACTTAAGAGTGTGATCGAAATGTCATGAAATAAGGTACAACTTACCATTTCTAGGTGCAGCTCTGTTGTTTCTGCTTCTGCCACAATATTGACAAAGCCATTTTCCTCGCGGTACTCTTTTCAAGGGAGGTTCTGTACAGTCCAAGTGAAATACTTTTGGACACCCGTCACAACATATTACTCTTCCCCCACTTCCGCACAACGAGCATAAGCTGCTGGTCGTATTACTAATGGGAAATTTAGCAACTTCAAGGTTGATACACGACAAAAAAAAATATAGTGAATTTTCAATACTCACGAATCTTCTTGGGACTCATTTTCGTCATCCTCACTATCGGGAATCCTTTTTGCGCGGTTTCGTCTTGTCTCTTTAGTGAGTACTGACTCTTCCTCAGCCTCGTCTTCAAACTTCCTTCTTTTCTTTGATTTCTCTTTAGGTTTAGTTTCTCGCGGTCTACAGGTCACGCAGAACCAATCGCCCTCTGGTACCGCCTGAAACAACGCTCCTTAACATAAGTAACATTTCTATGTATACAATATAATCCTGAACAAATTACGTAGATTTACAGACATTGAGTTTAGGCTTCAGGCAGTAGAGATGATGTCCTTTATTGCATTCGTCACAAAGCAGCATGTTCTCCGCATCTCTACGTTTCCTGCAAATACGGCACTGCGCATTCAGAGCACTTCTGGCCCAAGCGATGCTATTTTCAAGAGTACTGAGGTGTAGAAATAGCTGAGACCAACTTGTCGAAGCCATTAGAGACTGTTCCCACCTATCTCTACCCACATCTTCGCTCACTGGTTTCTTGTCTTTTGCGTCAACGCCTAATGGTTTTTTCAGGTACTTTGGTTCGATAGCGTGTGATATCTGCAGGATAGCACAAGCTAGCTGTTTGATCGTAGTTTGTTGATTCGGATCTGGTAGGGGTTCGTCTTCGCATGGTGGTCCCAAATATCTACCAGGATCTCTATAGACTTTGACACCGATACTGCTCACTTCAGAATCAGGAGTCCCAGGTCTACTTGTTTTATTTTCATTCTTTATTTTGTCTAGTGCGATGTTCGATGCCGTATCCGCCTCAATTTCATTCATTCCATAAACCAATTTGTCGCACTGCTTATCGTAACTATGCTTTCCAATGGCAGTTCGCCAGACATCGCGACTTATTACTTTCAAAGATCCTAGACATCCTACTTTGATCTTATCTTCCAAGTCCAGAATGTAATCTCGTAGGGTGTTTTCCATCACCTCTTCAACATCGGTGCCAGCAGGAAAAGCCAGATTTACATTATCGTATTTATTCTTTTTGTGATTCTTGTTGGTAGGTTCTTTGATTGGCTCCATAAACTTGAAACGTTAGATAATCACCTTAATGTGCAAAAACTCCAAAAATAACGTCCAGCTCTGACAATAAGGTACTTACCACTTCAGGGTTCAGCTTGTGACGCGGACACTCCGCAATTGCTGCAGACAATGAACTAACTTCTTGCATCAAAACGTGCCTCAATTCGCTCTCTCTCACTCCCCTTTTATTCAAAGCATTGATGACGCTTTCAATGTTCTCTTGCATGCCATAGAAGCTCCACTGCGGCCCCTCTTTCACGCAGTGTACCAGGCAGTTCTGATCCCCTGTACACGCGTTTAATTTCTGTCTAATCTCGGTCAAGTCCACTTTAGCTTCTTTTTTGGGGTTGACGTCTTTCCTTGGTGACTTGATGCCATTTTTATCCGAGAAACTTATTTTTTTAGGAGATTTTTTCACCTCCCTAATACTGTTTTCCTTGTCGCTAGATTCATCCTTGAATCTCTTTTTCAAATACGCGTACATCGCGTCACCAGTGTCGTCTTGAAGCTCTGGCTTATACGGCGTACCTTCCGGGAGACAAGTGCCCGGCCATCGTTCGTCATTTTCCACAAACAAGCCTGCAAAGAAGTGAACACTTACTTGATTACTAAGAATTTGAAATGCCCGATGAATTTAGGATAGTAACGTTCGAGAAGTGACCGAATGTAGTGAGATATTGTCGTTGTTGAACAACTGTCTGTGATCAAAGTTTATGTCGCAGCCGTGGATACCGAAATACCGATTACTCACACGTAAGAAGCAACATGTCTAAGAAATTTTACCTGGTATAGATAAGAACCTCCAATATCGTCTATGCGCTCTATCAGCACCCAGATAAAGCATCATCTGACCATCCCGGGACGCACTTTGCAGTTCCTTCAGCCGATTTTCATATTCTTCCTTTTTTCTTTCGTCCTCGTAATTTCCTCTAGTCAACTTCTTAGGACGGGGTTCTTCTTCCTCTAACTTGCCTTCTCTTTCTCTTTCCTTCATTTTTTCCCTCTCTTCCCTCTCCTTTTTTTGCTCCGCTATCATGAACAGTTTCAATTCTCGCTTGGCGTGTTGTACCTTATCATATCTTTCATCGATCACATCGCGTATCGACGCAAAAGTTAACAATTGGTTGATTAAACAACTTATTACTTTCAGGCGGTCGTCTAATCCGAACTCGCATACGCTCATCCGACCTAAAGCTCGAAGTATTCGGGGCTCTTTCATTCTCAAAAGAAGTGCTGGGTCGTCGTGATTTGTATAGCCACCTGTGATTTACATAATTGACAAATAACCATCGCTAACCATTCCAGCTTACGACGTATGATAGTAACAACACAAACGATTGCTTACCCCTTTGCGAGTACCGCCATTTAGACGCAACATCGCTTATTCTGCCACCGGAACTCAAGAGATGTTGTCTTAGGATTTCACTGACGGTGACATGATCGAGCGTTAGTTCGGACAGTTGACATCCATGATGTGTTTGGCACCATGACGAAGCAATTGTGGCTAACTTGACTGCCTCAACCATTGAAGAAACCCCATGATCTATGTTTGTATCATCGGTAAGATTAGCGGCATCTGCGTGAATTTCGTCTTCCTCCTCTGCCTGAAATTTGAAGATATTCGCGAGCAAAAGTTGCAGTAGATCGCTCCATGGTCCAGAGACTTCTTTCTCCAACAGAGCCTTCTCCATGAGGTCCAAATTGACTCCACCCGGAAAATAACTGCTGACTTCAAGTTCGTCATAAAAGAATTGTAAGAATTCTATAATCATCACAAATTCTCCAAATTTTTCATTCGGGATAAAGCATTTGATAGGAGTTGGGTCTGGTAGCTGTCGCAGATCTTCGCACTCTAAATCTTCCCTAGGTTTATTCCATTCCTTCAAATAAGCTGCCAGCTTCTGTTTTTCTTTTTTTTGCCGACCCCGTTCTTCCAGCCTAGCCTCCTTGAGTCGAGCTTTTTCTTCCATTGCCTTAGCTTTTAAATCCTCCCGATATTTGCCATTTACTCTGCAAAAACCATATTCTACCGTGAATATCTCTTACACAAAATGCGCCAATTTCATAAAAATTTAATATCAACTGCACGATTGTCACTTACTTTTGTTTCTTTGTTTTTTTGGTGATTATTCCACTATCGTTTACTTTTCGCAGCAGACTCGGCTTTTCGAATACCCTGTGTTTCGAGACATCGGGTGTTAGGAACTTGGCTATAGACTCCTGCTTATGCTTGATAGGCTTCTTCAAACGTGGAGAAAAGTCTGGCATTGTGCCCGCGAATATAGTGTCGAAACGAATTTTATGGATGCCATACTTCTGTAAAACGCTTTCCTGCAAGAGAAAAATTTTATTTTGTAGAATATCTCCAATATAAGAAGATTTAACCAATGCTACAAGTTTATTGGTGAATATAACAATTAACGTAAATACCTTGACTGCCCATACTCCGGTATCCGTTTGCTCGCTGAGCTGTACAAGAAAAATTTTGTTTCGCTCTCTGCTATACTGCCGCTTACGTCGACGTACTTGCGATGCTTCAACTATCATCAGTTGACTAACATCTGTATCTCCTCCACAATCCAACTGTTCCACCTCGTATCGAAACAATTTAGCTGGAGGCTGGTATTGTCTCTCCTGGGTGCTTCTGTACCATAATTGATAGGCAAAAAAAAGATTACATTAGCCGGATCATATGGAAGATACAGAATGGCTTGGCATGGCTTAGAATTTAAGTAATCTAGCAAATACCTGATGTTGTCTTTAACATAGGCATTTATCTGCTGCTGAGTGGGTGCAATGACCTGTAGAACATGGCACTCACACCAAGAGTCTTCTGTAAAACTTGCTTCCACCATTTCCCCAACAAAGTATCTGTCGCGGGCAAATTGATAAACATCTTCAGCCATCTCATTTACTGATGTTCTGTTAGTCTTGCTTGCCAAGTACAAGATTGGTATCCGCAACTACAATTAAAATGTAGGTATGACAATTCAATCATTGATAATATCAATCAAAGCTCACTAGGTCAGCGAGATGATCGTTGGAGGTGCTATTTCTATAGATAAGGTTATGTGTAGACAATCGCAGCCAGTATATTTATAGACAACATTCTTCTTGCGCAATAACTCTTTTTGGAAAGTCGTGGAAAGAGAAAATTTTCTGTCACGAAATTTGACAGAACATGTCACCAATCAAAATGATAAAACCCTGATTGATTTAACACGGTCCTAATGGTAAATGGTAACTACTTGACATTGCTTTCCAAAGCTTACCTCCATTGGAAATTCCTTGAGACTCTTACGAGCATTTTCCTCGCTGATAAGAGCTTCCTCATAGGTGCAATTTGCCTTTCCTGTAATACTGCAGGACCAAACCATGGTATTACAGAGCATGATCCTTTCACAAAATTCACTGGAAGAATGAAACACCGAGGGTTAGACGCTCCGTGTAAAATGCAAATCTTATACTTCTGTTTAAAAACAAGAACTGTCAAACACCTACTTGTAGTCTTTGAAGATCTCGTTGGTAACCTCACAGTGGAATACCTCGTCGTCGTCGCGGAAATCCGATGATACGTGAAGTTTTTGAAATGACTGCTTGCGGAGCAGAGGCATGACGACGCGACGACGCGAACGGAGCCCAGTTAATTCGTCACGAAACTCTGCAGAAATCAATCTCGAGTGATCTACGCTCTAAGTTCACCGAGCACTGTAGTACGCCGCGGAGTCCACAGCACTTTATTCACCACTTTATCGTACGATTAACTAGTGACCATGGAGTTTGAAACCCAATTGAGGTCGAAAAGCTCAACGAAACATAATGATTAACTTCTTTTTAACGGAAAGTTTACTTATTCATGACAAAGCGCGATTCATTAACGGTGTATCTTCAAAGAGCGCACACCTGGCAAGGCTTACCGGATGTCTGGTAATGCGCGTGCGTTCTTCTTGAAAACTACAGCGGCGGGGGCCATTTGGCGGGAGAGAGGTAGGATATAATCACGGAGCGGTAACAATGCACAACAATTGATAGGTGCCCAAACCCGCCACAATTCAAACAGCCCAAGAAAAACTTGGCGTAATTGTTTTGGGCTTTCCATTTGTCAACCATCGATAGCTTTACAAGTGATGACTAGCAGATAAAGTGATAAATGTATAAATATGATGCCTTGTTTTATTGATACACATTTTGAAATTATTCCAACCATTCCTTGATGTACTGACACTTCTTAGGTGTTATATCTCCGATATCGCAGCAATTCTTTCTCACCTAAATGAAAACAGCATAAGGTAATTGCAAGTTAGAACTATTTTTGCATTCAACTCACCGGACAAACACCACAAGGTGTGCTGATCAATCCTGGAGGACTGAGCAAGGGTTCCACTGCTCGATATAGGTTGTTACCATCACTTGACAGGGTTCTTTCTACTTTGCCATCGTAGATTAAGGTGTTCAAGATCATTTCCAAATCCTCAATGGAGAGTTTTACCTGTAGGATGAAAATAGATCGTTGGGTTGTCAAATTCTACATCCAGTTTTTTAGATTCACTAGAGACATGTGATGTAAAAAAAAGAAGTCAAACCTTGCTTATTCCTAGATCAGAAATAAACTTCCAAACTTCTTTGGACGAAGCAAAGGCTATATTACGAGCAGCAATTGGACCGCCCCTACAATTCTTTGTAGTTTCATTGCGCTGTTCCAAAAATCTGAAACATTGTTGGTTCAAAACATCCACAAATTCGGCTTCAAAGTCTTGATCCTGATACCATGCACCTCCAGTTACAGATCTGTCTGGCTCTAAGTTGTATAACATATAAACCTTCTTTTTGCTCGCAGCAACAGATTTCACTGCCTTTATGAACTTTTTAGTTTCAAGACTCTTTAAAATCTTATTCAATTGTGTAGGCATGAGGTTGGATTTAAATCTAATATCGCGAATCCATATCCCCTTGTTTCCAGCTTCTTCAATGATATTGTAAACCACTTTCTCTTCATTGTCAGCTCCTTTTACTGATTTAGTTTTGTTTGGATCCTTCAAACGATAGAGCAGAGTCCCTCCTTGCTTGAATAAATCGAAGTATCCCTGAGTCAGGAGCTTATTTATGGTTGCTGCTTTCTGTGCCGGTTCAAGACCAGGAATTTCAGCTGTAATATCTTTATCAGATATTCCCTTGGGTTTTGCTTGAGCCAACGAAATAATTCTGAAACCAAACACATTTTCATGTCAGTTGCAAATCTTCAAGAATTTTAGGAATGCATCGACATAAATATCAATATTTTTTTATATCGTCATACTTTTGCTCTGTTATGTCTGGGACTTCACTTTCGATAGAGCTGATTTCTTGTTCACCAGAAAATTCACCCTGGCCTTCCATTTCTCCTACTCCACAAAGATCCAAGTTATTTAATCTTCATTATTATTTACCCGTCACAATCGAACCTAGCCTATAAATGATCACCGCAAGATTCCCAGCAATCTAGTGCGTATTCCGAAATATACCGTAAGTACTGCGAGTTTCCCTTGTTCCCTTCTTGCACCCGTTCATTTGCTTATCTATCTATCTCTCCTTGACACGAACTTGCCGTACTTCAAGTATATTTCGGAATGCACCCCTAGAATCAACTAACCTAAGCATGGAGCACGATGATGATGTTTACCACACCACAGAACTCGCTCAGAAAAATTGGAACCGCGTCATAAATGTAGCTGCCACGGTAAGATTATTTGCTGAATACTTTCAGTCAAGTAAAGATGTACAATTATTCGATAATGATCGATTTATTCAGGCTGGGTACAGGGAAGGGATAGAAACAGGAAAGCAGTCGGTTTTCCAAGAGGGTTTCGACATCGGATATGAAGAGGCTTTTCAAACTGCATTCGCATTAGGAAGGTATAAAGGCCTTGCAATCGCAATGGCTGGAAGTCATCAAAGTCAGTTTCATATTGACAATATACTGGAACAAACTCGGCACGGTGCTTGTCAGATTTGCATTGCCGAATCGAAAAAGAACAGATGTGACGAGGAAGAGTTTGTAGAACCTCCACTACAAAAAGTCAGAGATGCGCAAAGAAAATATTCCATGAAGATATTGGGGGCCTTGGAGGAAATGTTTGACACACCTCTCCGAGAACTAGGAAGGCAATTGGATGATATCCGATTGTAGCTCTACATTTTTTGGAGAAAGTGGGCTACTTGTGGATGGTATCATGAACGGACGTTACTCGGTTTACCGAAATTTTATTCATTCAAATCTCGTGGGTTTTTTTATATCACGATAAATAAAAAATACATGTGAACATGAATGACAGATTATCTTATAAATATAATCCTTCAGGGGAACCCTCCTTCTTACGATACAGCACACTTTCCTTTGATTTTTTGAAATCATCACTGGTTACTTTCATGCGACGTTCTCGCAGAGCCATTAGACCAGCCTCAGTGCAAATCGCCTGCACAGAAAATTAAAAATTACGTTAGGTAACATGAACACAAGCAACATGAAGTAAAACATAGTCAACAGAGCCAAGACCTTTATATCTGCGCCAGAGAGATCATCTTTTGCCATAATGAGATCTGCTAGATTCACATCTGGTGCTAAAGTCATTCTACTCGTGTGAATGCTAAATATTCTCCTCTTAGTTTTCTCATCTGGAAGCGGGAACTCGATTTTCCTGTCAATACGCCCAGGTCGGATTAATGCCGGGTCCAGAGTCTCAATTCTATTAGTGGCCATGACCACCTTGACATCACCACGACTATCGAAACCTACAGATATTGATCACAATGAATATTCCACCTATACACCAAAGATTTAAAAATATTTATAGTTCTATGCGTGTTTACCATCGAGCTGATTAAGCAGCTCAAGCATAGTGCGTTGGATTTCTCTCTCTCCTCCACTATTGCTGTCGTATCGCTTAGTTCCAACTGCATCAATTTCGTCTATAAATACTATGGATGGTGCATGCTCTTCAGCTACTCTAAACAACTCTCGAACGAGCTTTGGACCATCTCCTAGATACTTCTGAATCAGCTCTGAACCAACCACACGCAAGAAAGTAGCTGAAGTTTGATTAGCCACAGCTTTAGCCAGCAGAGTTTTACCAGTCCCAGGCAAACCATAGAGTATCACACCCTTCGGAGGCTTGATTCCCATTTCCTCATAGTATTCTGGATGTGTCAGAGGTAACTCGACAGATTCTTTGATTTCCTGAATTTGTGTATCCAGACCTAAAAGAATGATATCAATTAGAAGTGATGAAAAGATATGCAGTTTCTAGTTTGTCTAGATTCTCACCTCCGATATCCGCATACGTTTCTTGAGGTGCTTTTTCCAGCTTCATCACAGTTACCATAGGGTCTGTATCATCTCCAAGAACACCAACAACTGCATGAACTTTGTGATTCAACAGAACGGAGCACCCTGGTTCGAGTTGATCTTTATCAACAAATGATAATATGGACACATAATGTTCTGATCCCACAGAGGTAGAAACAATAGCATGGTTGTCGTCTATTATTTCCTCCAATGTTCCCACAGACATGGGTGTCCCTCTCAGATCGTCGACCTTAGATCTTTCCTCCTCATTCTTTTCTTCTTGAGGCTTGAGTCGTTCTTGATTCCTAATAAATTCCTCTTCCATTAGAAGGTAATCTTTAATTCGCTCATATTTTAGAAGCTTCAGACGACATCTGGTGTGCGGAGTAACTTGCGGTAGCTTTGTCGCAGCATCTGGCCCCTTTGTACGCCGCTTCTTCTTACCTACTCGCGTAGGGATTGGAGGTTCGTACTTCTTCTTTTTGTCTTTGTCATCTTTCTTGTCTCCACCCGTACCTCCTGTGCCTGATTGATTCTGCCCCTAAATTTGAAATTGTAGAAGATTGGGTAATTCAATTAGAGTGAACAAACGTTGCTCTATAAAGTATTGTTAAATACTCGTTGAATAGACTACAGGTGAACCTATAAAATGTTATGTTTGCATTTGATAAAACTCTGATAAAATATCAATACAAAGTACCGGCGTTTATGAGTTGAGTAGGAGTACAAGAAACAAAATTTGATTATTCTACAAAAATAATGATAATTCAGGAGGAGGAACAGTACTTACCATTTAACTTGAACGACTGACACCAGAAAATCACAAAGTCATCAATTGAGATGGATGAATGTAGACGAATATGGTTCGCAACAAAGACGTTGTTGAAGTAGAACAGCTTACCAACTGCCGAGCAAAAAACTTCTAGTTGGGAAGTTTGACGGAAGCATAGGTATGTCTGTGGGATTGGTTCATAACCAATGATATGTCAAATTCAATTGAACTTTGATCCGTATAATCGTTGAGCGAACTGAGTCTAAATAACTTTATAAAACGTGCTCGGTAATTTCAGAAGAACTTAAATTAACGGGGGGCATTGAACAAATATGGGAAACCGATCAAGCCTTCTTCTACGAGAGGAGGAAATTGCACAAATTCAAGATGCCACTGGCTGTAAGCGTTGAGATAAATTTGGAACATAGTCTAATGTACACATCAGTAAAAAGTGCTTAACATTTTGCTACATTATTTCGTAGAATTAATAATTTCGGGTTTCTATTATTGCAGTCACACCGAATCAAATTGAAAGGTTGTACAGTAGATTCACAAGTTTGGATCGAGGGGATTGTGGTACATTAAGCCGTGAAGATTTCCTCAGGATACCTGAGCTAGCAATCAATCCTCTTGGTGATAGAATCGTCAATGCATTCTTTGAAGAAGGAGGCAGTGACAGAGTAAACTTCCTGCAATTCATGCAAGTCTTGGCCCATTTTAGGCCGATCAAAAAGAATAGTCCAAATCGACTGAACTCAAGGCAAGAAAAATTGAAATGTAAGTATTCTGTCGTCAGCACCAGTGATCGCCAGTCTGGTAAATTCAAGATCAGGATTCTTGACTTTCAAACCACTTCAATAAAAAAAATTTAATGTGATGTATCGTCTTCCAGTTGCCTTCAGAATGTATGATCTGGATAATGATGATTTGATATCAAAAGAAGAACTGTTAGCTATCTTACATATGATGGTGGGAGCCAACATAAGGTAATAATCAGTTGTACAATTTATAGCTGTTGCCTTTCCTCAAAATTTCTTTGTTAGTTAACAATGATAAATTGCTCATATTGCAGCGAGGAACAGTTGACCAGCATCGCAGAGAGGACCATAGTAGAAGCTGATGAAAATGGGGATGGTATGATTTCTTTTGAAGAGTTTTCTAAAGCATTAGAAAGAACAGATGTCGAACAAAAAATGTCCATACGGTTTCTAAGTTAGGAATACTACTCTGGAATAGTGACGAGCTACAACTTTTTAATTTAATTCAATATGTTAATATAATAGATGAAACCTTGGACAACAGCTACCATTTTCCAAAATCTCCATTCGGTGAGATTGTACAAGTGTTAGTTACTTTCTTGGTCTAAAATATGTTCGTGTGAACTATTAGGAAAGAGTTATATCACAGCCTTTGGAATACAAGTAAATTCGAGTGAGATGTAGGCAACGTAGATATTTACCAAAAGCACCTGATCAATGTAAATTAGCGCTCACTTTTTTTAGCATACAATTCAGGGTAATTTAATTTATTTTATAATTTTTTTTTTTTTTTTTTTTTTTGTGAGAGTAATTCAATAAATAACATTCTCATAACTCAACGACGTCCCTTTATCGATCTTATAGAGTAACCCGACCTCCGGAATGTTGCGAAGTGATAAATAATTATTATTAGTAACATACATGATAATATATTCAGAATTCACACATGTTCTTCCATTTACAGTTCACGCCAGCGACACAAGGTACAAAGTTGTTGGCATAGTTGCATAATAATCACTCATTTACAGAAAAATTAAATGCACTGTGACGCACTCGTGAATGGTAGAGTTCATAAACTGATACACTTACGAGCCACAGTTCCATAAGCTAACCAATTATAATTTATATTCAATATAAAAGGAATTTTTTCTCAACTAATCCTATCCGTTCTGAGTCTACGCAGTGGAGGATACCGCCAATTTTTTCAAGTGCTCCATAAATACTTGAAGGCTGACATCGTCCGTTAGAACCGGTGCTCCGCTTTCCTAAAATTGAGTCAATTGAAATTAGTCAAATTGTACCTGGAATACTAACCCCAGTTTATTCAAAAGTAATTGAGAGTATATGCAGTGTTAACCAGCACCAAGCATATTCTACTATGGGAAAAAAAAAACAATGGATAGTCATGATCGTTTAGGTGGTTGTGATATAGTTTCTCATCAAGGTATAGCAATTGATATTTTAAAACGAACGTCCACAGTGAAAAATAAGCGATTGCAATATCTCCCAAACTCTCGAGTAGAAGTATTTGCACAGAGAAGGGATAAATTACAAGGGGGGAAACTAAAAATGGTAAAAACAACACACCCCGCTGGGCATCGGCATCCCCTGGATCACAGGATTCACGGCGACATAAAAACGATTTATCTTCGTTACAAATACTGAATATAGATTTCACATAATAGCGTAACAACTAGCAGGAGATTACTCAGTTGGTGAATTTTCATGTCTTAGTTTGATCGGATCAACATAAAGTTAACATGAAAGGTGAACATCAATCATTAAATAGATATTGTAGGCACTTACCGCTCCGTAAGCATACATATTGTTGTGTGTTTGACTGGGGTTCACTTTGCTGAGAAGGAACCGCGCTTGAGAACCGCCCTGCTCAGTATCAATATACCGAGGAGCTGGAAATCTTCCCGCTAAAATTTCAGCAGCATCATCCACAGGGGCAGCGAGTAGTTGTCGGAAATTTTCGTACTCTGGTAGCTCCTGGTACTTGAGCTGGCGCCATTGAGCTATTGTCTGAAATTGAAAATTAAATTTATCTACCTATCGAAACGATCGAATCTTCACCAATCTTTCACTTTTCAGAGCAACAAATCGGTTTTAACTGAATCAGAATCTGCAAGCTAAATTGATCAATCTATAAAATTAGTCGAGTTATTGCCAATTTATCGCTCTGAAATGCGAAAAAGTTTAAATATCGCAAATAAAATTATTTGTAGCTAGATGTAATCAACGGATTCAGTCAAACTTCAATTATCTATGGTAAAAAAGTGAGACTTACTTCTCCATGGAATATAAGGATCTGGAAGAAGGTATCCATGAGAAGAATCCTGTCTGGTTGTATAGATGAAGTGTCTAAGAGGACTGGCTCTGGAGGACCTCCAAATCCATAACTGTACAAGATGGGCTGCACCATGATGAGGGAGTTCGTTAAATCTTCTCTCATAAGCATATGCCTGCCGAATCAGAATCCATGATATTAGTTTCTAATAGCACAGAATTGTTTGGCTACAATGAAGATTGTATAAACTAACCTGTAGAAGCTAGTCTCGTCGGGTGAATTGTTGAAAACTTGCAGGAACTGGGATCTCCTGAGATGATACATGAACTGAGGATATAGAGAGAAGTTCTCTGCCAACCTGAAGCTGTTAGGATCATCTTTCGCGTATTCCCCGAATTTTTGGCACTGACAACACAAATGTACTACAGATGTAATCTTATTTCTAAGGAATAATTAAATAAATCTGATATAGTCCAAAGTACATACAAGTCGGATGAGCATTCTATCCACCCATCTAAGAACGTCGGGGCCATCGTCGGTTTCGGCTCTGAATACTGCGAGCCGAGACATGAGAACGGCAGCTGCCTCTTGATCAAAACCTGCGCTTACGTGATGCAAAGATGTAGACGCGTCAGCCCAGCTAGAGAAAAGTATGCAATACTGAGCATATTTGAAATAGAAATGAGAAAATTGCAAGAATATGATAAGCTCTGTCAGTAAACTAACTTTCTGGCAATAGTGGTAACTCTGATTCTTCTCTGTCCACTACTATGCTGATACTGAGTGATGAATTGAATGCATCCTCTTCCTCCTTGAGGAATAGGTGCAGCATGTTGATTAACTACTTCGAAGAAAATAGCCGTTGTGGTCGAAGGATTGAGAGAGCAGAACTTCCACTGGCAAGTGCCACCCAAGCCAACTTCTTGCTCACCCACGCTGGGTCCTTTAACACCAAGGGAAACACATGGGCCAATTGCACCGGACACCTTAATTTCCCTCGAGGTTTTAACTTCTAATGTTGCATTAAATGCCATTTTCAAATCCCCTGTTGGATCCTTGGAGAATACGCGTTGAAACGTTTGCTTGAAAAGGGAAGAGTTGAAGGAATCTCCCATAACCATGTGACCTCCTGTAGAGTTACAGCATTGTCGCATTTCAAGCAAGCCGGTCTGATCCAAGGCACAAGAATAAATATCAATGATATGTCCATTAGCTGCTGCACGCGTAGCTAAGCTATCGTAGTGTTTTGTCGCCTTTTTCATGTGCTTTGCATTATCCTTGTGAATATCGTGATGGGATCGGATCGGCTGACGCAAATCATCTGTGACGACTTGACCTGGACCTTGACTGCATAGGCCACCAACGAACAGCAAGATCCTACAGGAATAATATAACTCAAATTATTTGCAGAACCAATTCATGGTCGACAATGGGTGTTTAATAATTGGATCAAAGACTTGATTTTTTAGACACTATTGGAATTGTTTAGCATATCGATCATCGCAATCTAACCTTGCTCCTGTGTTTGCGTAACTAGCTTCCAACAGGCCAGTTGCAACGGCAAGAGCAACACCAGTTGATCTCAAAGGTCGTTTACCAGGACCTACTGGCCAAGGATCCTTCTGCAGCTCCCCTAACAAATCCGTCAAGCTCATATCGCATTTATGGACAGGCTGTAGGAATTTATTTGCTGGAGAGACAGGCTGACCCCCTGGAACTCTTTGTTGATTGGGATTCTGACCAGGAACAGGTCTTCCAATACCTAAACATAGACACGAATCAAATATGATGTCTTACAATTTGACAGCATACAAAATCCTGGCAACTTACCCAACATATCTTGAACCTGTTTAGGCTGCAGATCCTTGGTCCCTCGAAAGACGTAACTTTTACTACATCCATCACAACCGAGCTCGTGAACCTGCACCATTTTTCCAAATGTAATTAATCCGATGAGCGCATTTGGTGGGAGAAGAGACAGAGACATTTGTAGTGAGTCCTTCAAAGCGCCAAGTTCTTCTTCATCGAGGCAAGTGTCGACTACTAGTAAAAAAATTGGTGGAAGGCACTGCGCCCTGGTAATTGTATATTCAATGGTGGAAAACATTGGTATCAACTCGGCAGGTTGATGCTGCTCCGAAATGGCTGCATATTGCGGAGGAAATGGGTTTCTTTGGAAGCAAAAGTTGCAAACCCAGAGCTTGGCACGGTAATCTACTTGACAAAGTGGATTCAGAATCGCCCTGCATGTTGACCTTGTGCAGAGAACTGGATCGTACTGTATAGGAGGCAAATCAAGGCGTTCCTTGATCGGCTGGTAAAGAGTTCCAAGAGGAACTACTAGCCGTGTAGCTTCGATCCGGGATGATGGCCAGACGTTCCATGTGAACCTGACTCCATCACGATCTTCATTTTGCTGGATGAACTCTTCGTACGTTGTCATTTCACTAATTGAGAGAAAGTAACAGAAATAATATGACACTTAGGATACACACTTTAAGGATTAAAACTACTCTGACAGAAGTAGACTTCGCTTGGTATATTTATAGTCCATTTATTTAGAATTAGGAGATGACTCGCTTGAAGTTGGAGGGTTCATAGAGCACCTCGTTATTCTCTTATAGCTTGTAGACAAGGTGTCAAAGCAATCAGTTACAGTACCAAGTAGGTTATGCTGATAAACTCACCCGACAGCTATACTAATTAAGTTGACGAAAGTGAAATTTCAGGCGTCAATTTTATCCAAAGAGATTCACTCGTTCTGAGACACAATTAATTCATAATTATTTAAATAAATGTGGAGTACCTCAAACTAGGAAAGCCACCCGCCTGGCTACCGTCATTTCAAGCCACGTCACTAAAGATTTGTAGGCTCCTGCGGCGGCAAGGGTACTATGTCTATTACTGTCAAAGAAGTGCTGTCCTCAAGTACAAATCTGAGAACTAACTGTGTCGCAGGGCGGGCATAAAGCTATTTGAAAAATTCGATATGATTTGATCTAGGTATATGCATTCGTGAATTAGGCAAGCCAAGCGTTGACTGAAGTATCAATGTTCAGTCAACGAGCCAAGTAGGTTCTTAAAAATATAGAAAATATTATACACCGATCCAGGTACTTCAAAAATCCGGTACTAAACGTGAGTACTTATCTGTTCTTGCTATGCATACGTAAATTTGTATTTTTATAGAAAAGGTATAGGCGGATTTCATTGCGAAAGTATCTAAAGTTGAACCCAGTTATTCGCGCTTCGGAATAACGGGCCAAGAGAAGCGTCAATGTTGTAGGTTTTTCCCAGCAGTAGACAAGAATGGGAAGAAGCCGGCATTAAATTCAAATGGAATGGTTTGCAAAGAATATCTGTCTATAAAGTATGAAAATTTATACTTATCGCAGTCAATGTGAATGAAAAAGATAGCAGTGTATCATTTAGCAGTAGATGCTCACAATCTGTCTTTGGAATCCGATGCTAAATACATTCAATAAGACTGTCATCTTTAGGCTCCACTACGTCAAATTGCAAAGTTCTTTGTCAGAGAAAAAAAGTTCCAAATTTCTATAGGCAACATCGTTAGTAGCCAACTGTAACTTGATAGCATCATCCGCACTATTAAATATCGTTGCAAAGTAGTATACTGCATTGGTAGCCATGTACGCCTAAATCTACTTTCTCCGCAGTGGTTTTGGCACAACAATTTTGACAAGATTCCAAAAGCTCTGGGTAGCTCCAAGGCAGCTACAAAAAAATCTTTTGCTGAAGGACAATCAAAAACTGCGAAAGCAAGAGTAATATATTTGAATTCATATTAGCTTATTACAGTTTATTTGATAAAATAATTACACTTCCGTTTTGGCATTTGTACAAGACACACTATAGTTTTTCGCAACAATACAAAATGTATATGCTTAAAATAATACATCTCTTTATCTTTCACATGTATTTATATTGTAGGCAATCTAATATCATATCATTAATTCCGGAAAATAAGAGAATTACCTTTCACAAACGCACAAGAATATAACGCCTGTATATCTTGAAAATTAAGCATGCAAACAAATATTTTTCTACGAAAAAAAAATCAAGTAATAAATATCTTGGTCTTGTTACATGTCCTCATACATTTTCTCTCTCAAAAAAAAAAAAATAAGCGGTACATGGTTGTTAAAGCACCACCGCATAAAAAATTTGTTTCTCCGCTCAGATTCAGTTTATCGTCAAAACCATGCATTGTTGGTCTAGAATATGACCAATTGCTTGCAATGATTTACTAATGAAATGATGAAATTTATATTAGCATATAATTACTATATGACATGGAAAAATATCAGTTGGAAGGCATTTTTATATTTTATATTTTCTACAAGATTCAGGCACCTCTAGTGAACCTAACTGCTTGCAGCAAAAAGCGTACAGGCGTAGCATACAGGTAACTTATTTCCTATTACCAATCTGATAAATGTCTTCTATATTCGAAACTTTACATATGTATAATTATCGTTCGTTTTTTTTAATGAGAACACACATGTGAAATACCTTTGCCAAAGCTGCTACAGCTGCTGCTATTAGTGAATATGTTTTGTGAAAAACAAATGCGAGGTATGCGAATAGCGTGCATAACACTATCCATTTTGTGATGGAAAATAAGTTTACATGACAAGTAGAATAGGATTAGGAGTAGGGTGCCTTGCTCATATCTAAATATTTATGTTATGCAATTTCAATATACGGGCTATCAGTGAATCCTAAAAAAACAATTCATCATTTTTTCAAATAAAATAGAGAAAAAACTTGCGGAGGTATAAATTTGAAACTCTACTCAACTGAACGTGACCCTGTGAATGGCCATGGCCATGCCACTGACAGACATTCAATAAATTATCAATAATATACATGCTTAATTACGCTATGACATAATACTCAACAGATAAGATATAAACTCATTATAACTTTAATCGACTTGTGTTCATCACCTTTGTATGGACGCTACCTCATTGTTTTAGACAATTGTCATCAAGTTATAAAAAATAGTTAAGGAACAGGATCGGGTACTCAGGTACGTACTAAAATAGTACTGGTACCATTTACTTAACACAAGATGTCAAGAGTTAGAGATGTTACAAACAAACATCCCTTGAAAGGGATCGGCACCTATAGTATGGCAATAAGCACAAAAGATCAGGCAATTACCGCAGATGCAGTCTGTTTACAAATTATAAAAGACTCTTCCCTCAAATATTCCATAAATTTGTTCTACTTTAGGTGTGACTAATTTCAGGAGCAGGCAGAGGTATTGCTTCCTCGGAGATGGGTTTAGGTGTCACAGTAGTCTTCCTGTTTTTTTTTAGTGATTTAACATTTTTTGCATTATCGATATCGATTGTTTGCTGTTCAATATTAGTGGTATTATCTTGTGATGATTGTGTTTCTGATAACTTCGAACTATCACCACTCTGCTGCGTTTCCATCTCGGTTGTAGAGGCTGCCTTTTCGAGAGATGACATTTCCATAGTCATTGGTTCGTCGGTAACTGGAATTTCGAGGTCCTCAACCAGAGAATTCTGCTCAGTCGATGGAGCAGGAGGTAGTGGAATTGGGGCACTCTGTGAAACTTCTGTTTCAATTGCTCCAACTGCAGGTGTGCCCTCAGTCTCTATGGAAGGTGAGGGTTCTTCTTCCTCTGCTACAGGATTCTGTTGTTCCTGTCCTGGTAGTGGAACTTTCGATTCTAAAAGCGCGATACATTCCTGTATACTTTTTATCGCATCCTTCCTAGCCTGTCTAACATTAGGCTTGCCCTCCGTCTCTATATCGTCAAGTTTTATCAGCTCCCTGGTCAGCATTTCGTCCAGATACATGTAATCCTTATCCTTTCTCGAATTGCCAGCAAATAATTTTACCTGTTCCTTCAAAGAGTCTACTTCATTTTGAACAATGGCAACTCTTTCCAGAGGTTCCTTGGGCTGAATCTGTTTCGGTTTCGGTGGTTCAGCTTCTGGCTGAGACTGCTGTTGTTTTTGTTGCTGCGCTTTTTGTTTTTCGGCTTGCTGATGACGATATTCTTGTTGCTGCTGCTGATAGTGATTGGGCTTGTTATAAGCCTGTTGAGTATAAGATTGTTGATCACTTTGTGGAGTTTGTTGATGCTGTTGATAAAAGTGATGTGGCGTTTGTTGGTGGCTCTGCGGAGGCCATTGCTGTTGCTGTTGCCGATTATTAGCAAAATGTTGATTGAAGTGCGAGGGTCTGTGAAACTGTGGGGGTGAGTGCGGGGATTGTTGGTGTTGCTGGGGCTGTGAAAAAATAGGTTCCTCCAAGTTCTTTGGAACTACAGGTTCATCGCGTCCCTCTACAAATATCGGTATATGCCTAACATTGCTTTGCTGCTTCGGCTGAGTCTGGGGCTGAGGCTGGGGCGGTGTTTGCAGCGGTGGGGATTGCGGAGATGGTTTCGAGACATCACCTTGTTGTTGCTGCTGGGGGGTGATATCGACGCGCGTAACGAATCGTTGATTAGGATTCTGCATCTGCTGCTGCGCCTGCTGATGCTGGGGCTGTTCTTGCTGTTGCTGCGGTTCCGTTTGTCGATTCTCCGGAGGTGCAGATGCAGATCTTTGTCCCCTGTTAATCTTGTCCAAGTTGTCCATATTGTGTCTATGTTGACCGATATCTACGGTATTGCGCAGTCCGTATTGAGGGATATTATTCTTTCGGTTACTAGTTCCAGGTTCTCGTAACTCCGCACCGGAATAAGGCTCAGGATCCCCGTGAGAGCTAACACCACTCGCTCCACTGGCTGCGCTGGCTGCGCTACTTCCACTGGCCTGACTACGGATATCGTCGTCCGTCTGCCCCTGAGAATATGAGCCAAGACCAGATCCTCGTCTCCTGTTTCTCGATGTCCCAAGAAAGGGTGCGTCGCCCCAGGGTGGACCCAACAGATGATCGGCGAATTCGGGATGTCGAGCCGCGAGGTCGTCCAAGTGTGACCTGATATTCCCTCGTCTCTCGAACCCGTCGTCGTCGAATGGAAATCCCTGTGAAAACAATAAGAAAGCTGTAGTCTTGTAATTACAAGTCTGGACACGGCCGGTCGTCCATATGCTCATTCATTCATCGATAAGCTCGACGTGCGAGGAATGTTCAACAAGAAACACATCGCTAGATCTCTCATGTCCTACGTCAGGTAAAAATCAACACAGTGTTGAAATGTTACAAGCAACGAGTCCCCTCGTGATGGCCGATGCGGTTCGCGATGACTTAATAATCAATATTAATTTACATTAATCTCATAATTAAACAGAGTCGCCGATGATACCTACTGTTCCAAACACGATGATACTTTGCATTTCCCTAGATACTATACATACAATGCGGGTACAACGCGCTGCTGTAATCTCCGTACAATTAGCTATGATAGTAATAATGAGAATGAAATATTACTTTTTCCGATACCCAGGTTGAGATATACGCAACGGAAGAATTTCAAGAAAGGCGAAGGATCGCATATCATGGACCATGAGAACGTTCCGCAGAGCCTTGAGGTGACCTTTTCCGAACAACTGAGTACATGGATATAACGCTGTGATTGGAAATCAGCAATATGCGCGAAACTTGACGTGTCTAAATCGAATACGTGGAAGAATAAACAGAA
Organism: Athalia rosae; assembly: GCF_917208135.1. NCBI lineage: Eukaryota > Metazoa > Arthropoda > Insecta > Hymenoptera > Athaliidae > Athalia > Athalia rosae. The sequence goes on along the minus strand of NC_064028.1, from coordinate 15,197,876 downwards.
GCGGACGTCTACGAATTACCGTAGTAAGTTGGCGAGTTGTAGACAACACTCGAGTCTACAACGACGACGATCAACTAACTACTCCAGATACCCAACCAACGATCAATGACTAAAGAGACACCGCGGCATAATAAGAGATGCATGACCGTGTAGTACGAGTATACCGAGAGCGAATGACGTACCATCCTTATTTGGAAAAAAGTGGGTCAGGGCCTAAACGATGCAGACCGACCCCGAGGTTTTTTAGAGAACTCCCGATATCGCATAATTTCTCACATCGCCTGGAACGAATTGCTAATAACACCTGTAATACACCACATCCCCAAAATAATGTAACGGTCAAGTTGCCTCTACAACGGCTACTCATGTCCCTTCTAATAAGAATAGCATTTGAGGCTCAGAAATCAGATTTCCATTTTTCATCAGTCGATCACTTCTTCCGACTATCCTGTATCAACGGGTACTGGCGGACCATATAGAAAGTTTTGTCGCCTACGTTAAAAAAGCTCCGAGGATCCGACCTTGCTCCAAGGATTGGAAGTCAACGTGGGAAGGTTGGAATGAATCCTCCGGTACAGGTGCTGTTTCAAGTATTCGCTACAGATTCGAAGCGCAGTAGTTCGCGCACCGATGACGAGAGTAAAATTTAGTGAACTATTTCTGGAACAACGTTGCCACCGCCACTACCACATCCAACCATTACTATACCGAGTAGCAAAGGTATACATATATCTATGATATACATCTAGTATGAGACATTGCGACGTTGTTGAACGTCGGATAAATAGAGTAGGTAAAGGATGAAAATTTGAACGATATACCGATTCATATTACATTTTTCCATCTCGCTGACGTACCGGCATAAATATATTTATTCAAGATACACCTCAGACGACGTCGATATGCAAGCAAAATGCGACATCAGATGTGTATCTATACTACCTAGCGGGGGTGGTGTTTAATGGGGGGGGAGGGCGAAGAATCAACTAAAATAACAAGAGAAAAAGGTGTTTATTAAAAAACCGGTTCTTATTCACCGTCGTCGTTCAGCTTAAACGCGTCAGAATAACAAGGATCGGTTAGATCACGAGTAAAAATACATCTGTAGTAGAAAGATTTCCTAGAAATTGAACGCGAGCGACACGCGAATCGAAAACATATCGATACCGATGTATGTACGTACATACGAATACATGGATGTATTTAGATAACAATGACCATATTACAACAGCAGCATCAGCTGTACTGTTTTAAGATATAGGCAAGCAAATGCAAATGCAAGTGAATACAATTGAAAGAGGAAACAGGAAATTTCGTCGCCTTATTAAGATGTAAATTAGTCAAACTCAATAGAATGTTACTACGCAAGCAGGTGTGTGGGATTTCAGGGGGATCAAAGGAGGCTCAGAAGTAATAAGCGGTATCGTACATGTGTGGAGAATGTATCAAACACAGCTGACTGACTGGCATCCGGTGATACCTTACATGGGTATAAAAAATGTTTTCGCGATAAGTTCAAACATAAAGAGTTAACCAATGCCATTCGTATTACGCAGATACACAAAAGTATATCTGAGAATTCTTAATGAACGACCAGAAAATTCAATGACGATGATTGATTTGCCCGTATTTAAAAACTCGATATATACTCTTTACTCGAGAACAATCATTATTCATCATCGGTACAATTATTATTATAATAGTCATAACTGTATTATAATTATCACATCTGCAGCGCACTTTCAATCGCGCGTAAATATACATGGGACGCGACCAAGAATGAAAAAGTTTTGAAACTTACAGGAAAATCGCGCTCCGTGTACTGGACGTATTCCGGAGCGTTGTCCAAGATGACAGGAGAATCCATGTTTAGCGTATAATATTAGTTAGAAATTAACTTTTCGTCGTACCTATGGATACGAGTAGGTACTCGCGAGGATGCGTATGTAACAAGTATATGAAATGAATCGAACCGCGCGAATCTCCGAAATTTGGATACACCGCGAAAAAAAGAACAATTACAATTTTATGCGTTGATCGACGAAGCTTGTCCTCTGAATTGATTAAATTGTTATTATTAACATACAGGCACATAAAAGGTTTCTCTTTTTTTGGTGCAATATTAATTGAAACAATAAAACGAACACCGATGTAATTATTACGCTCTTAATTCACATACATATTGTTATGTTGTAAGTTTCAATGCATTTACCCAAATAATTATAATCGTAGATGCTTCTTCTTAATTAATTAATTTTTGTTTTTTATAACAACGTCTTCGTCTACATGATTCAATTATGTACGTATGTGGATAATATGATCATGGATTGCACGCACCACTCCAACGATAAATATATCCGATAGATTAATTCGCTTGGTAAATTGATTAATTTTCATCCGAATAAGTTACATAATCACATACACGCACGTGTGTGTCCGAGGGAAGTTTTATTTAAGCACTTATCGTCATTGATTCTTCTAATACATCCGTGAATGATGGTTTAGCGGATTCGATTTGATTATCATTTATTTATTTTTAATCAACTTGACTGAGTTTCGAACAATATTTTGGTAGTAGAGTTTACAGTGATTCGCATCGACCCGTTTCTCGCGGCGAGAAAACGTTAACTGGCATGAAAATTTTCGAGGTCTGACTATATCGAGAGGAGGATATTATCCCCGTTGTTGCTGCTACTGCTTGCCAGAGAAAGACGTTTAGCTGTACCTCCTACCTCCTACCTCCTACCTACAACCTACCTATGACTGTACCAGTCTACGTACACAGTAAAGAAAATTGTGTTAAATCCAAGACATTTTACGTGCCTTACAAAAGCCACACGATAAATTATTTCGATCGTGACGATGCAAGGGACTGCTATATTTCCTACACAAGAATTTTGAGCAATGATTTTTTTGACAGTGGAGAATAAAATCTTTTACGGTGTACATATTTGCCTAGTTACCTACCTATGTATACGTATACCTAAGCCTATACTTATACTACTGCTAAGTTGGAGTTGGCAAAGAGATGAGAGCACGGTTTTAAATATACACATGTGCAAAAATACATATCCGCACGCTTTCATATACAAGATCCTCTGCAGCTTCGCGGTTCACTGCTGCATTCAAATCGTTCGAGTTCATTCCATAGCTTGGCAGAGAAAACGAGCGGGTAAACGGGGAGTATAAAGAACAAAAAATGAAAAAAAAGAAGCAAAATACTAACGCGCCGATTGATTCGAAAATCGCGGTTCGCCTTACCGATCAGTCGCGTCTTTTTAACAAGGTCAATTTACTTCTCTAGCCCAATTTCGCCTCATTATACCACGCGAAACAGAAAGACGAATACCTACTTTCTCCTAACAAGGGTTCCAGACATTTTATTTTTATTTGGCAATACCAGCGCAAAATGTCCAATTTTCAAGCTCGTCGGTCTGGCAGTGCAGTTTTATTTTTACTGTACTATTTTATTTATTTAACTCGGCGAGACAAGGCTCTAATTTTTACTCGCCACCCCGTAGACGAGAAACTTCGAGCGGTCACTTCTAACGGCCGGAATCACGCAAGTATACATGCTTAGATGTATGTATTACATACATACCTAAGCGACCGACTGTATAATTACCTATGTATACACATTAAAGGTCAGCTCTTTAATTCTGCATCGATCTGACCCCCGTCACAGAAATAGTATATCTTTGTAAAAATAAGAATTCTCTCTATCGACTACCGCAAAGAAAAAAACTTCGATCGGTGGTAACAAGTTCATCGTTGCGCTATATGGCGACTATTTTGTCATCGCAAAAACCGTAGTTGATCAGATTCGTCGCGGTTAATCGACTCACTTTGAACCTCGCCCACATTCCTGTTAATTTCGTCGAATTTCAAAAATTAGTTTCATCGATTATCTTATGGGTTCATCGTACGTTATATGTCACATTTAGGGCAGAATGACGACATAAATTTCTACCCTTAACGTGTAAACCTGCTCGGCAAACGTGAGAGTTTAAACGCGGCTCGGGGTACGTTTGTTCCCTAGCTTACACGTCGAAGGTTGACGCTGCACATCCCGCACCCTTTTGACGTATCATTCCTGCGTACGTATTCGTATACGATGTAACGGTGGCGACACACCCTTTCTTCTTTGGGGTGAGATAATAATAGTTCGCTGCGTCCTCGAAGCATAAACGACAAAAAAAGAACCAACGTACGTGCTGGAGACACGAAAGCATTTAGGTACAATGAAACGTTCGCTTCCGTTGCCTGCTACGGTATATCTGAAGAACGAAGAGATTCCTCTCCTGGGCCACTTCTTAAAAAATTTTAAAACCTTTTAACGGGATACATCCCGGGATACGATTCCGCTTGAAAAGAAAAAAAGAATGACAAACAAAAATTTACTTCCAGACAACTTGCCAAATTATAATTCACTACCGGCGAAGCAAAGTATAAATACGCGGCGGATGTAAAAAGTGATACCTATCAGTCGCCATACCTTGAAGATTTTTAGAGTTACAGCACAGATTATTTGAATCACAATTTCACCGTTACAGTAATTATGCGAGGCGATAGTTCTGTTGTGAATCTCGCACAACCTCTTCCTCTCTCTCCCCTTTGAAATGTTTCCGTGTCAACAACACAAATTCTCAACATTTCAAATAGATCCAGGTATTTAACACGCGACCTACTTTGACCAATGTAAAGGTTATTCGTTATATTACGCTTACATACCTACGTGTACCACGGATAGGTGTTTGCACGGTGATACGGGGTTATACTATCGACGAGTTGTCACGCCTATTTGCAAAAGTTCCCTAGCACCCTCCTTCGGATTATTTAATCCAGGAATAATTGTCTATTTCCTTCGCCCTTAGTTAAGCTGTTCGATATTGGCGGTGTTGCTGAAAGATTGCGGTTTAAGAGAAATATCAGAGAGGAATGAGAATCGGTAAATCCTGCTCGTAAGAATTTAAGAGTTAAAAATAGGCTTCTTCGGAGGCTTAGGTTTCGGACCACCTTACTATGCATACCTATACAGCATTCAAGATACAACATACAAGTGGACGCATTCGTATTGTGTATCTGTGATATTATTATACACCTACGTTTGGATAATAGTTGATACGGTGTTCTACAATTCTTGTTTCTGGTGTAGTAGGAATATCGATTACCCATACGATGTATATCCGTGAGCAGAACCCGGTTTCATTTTATACTCAAGAATCCGGTCGTGTGTATTGTTGCCATTAAATACACGATTTTGGCACGCAAAAAAATAACCTCGATAGCGGTGGGAGATTATGATCAAAGTCTGTCTCTCGAGACGCCGGATGATCGTAAGCAGCTGATTATTTCACGTGTTTGAAATTATCCCTCGCACGTATTCAAGATCGAAAATCAAAACGACCAAGAGTACTCGATGAAGTGAGCAGCCATTTCAGAGAACAACAATGAACAGCTGACCAACTTTTATCCTAATGCATGAATATAGGTACGTACGTACGTACAATATTCTGAGAGATACGCGCGCGAGAAGCGTGTTTTAATTTGTTAATAAATAGAGTTTATCAACTCGGTTACGTAAAGAAAGGAGGAAATAAACGAATCGATTTCAGTTTCACCTAAATTAACAACGTTACCCGAAATCGCGGTCGTTTTTCGCTTGCCGTATAGTTTCGAACGCGAAGCTGGACTAAAAGAAGAACGAAGCGTGGAATAAAGGATAAAATGAGGCATATTTATAAGATGGATAGCTGATTCTCACCCTGGAGAAGCCGGCGTGCCGGTCGAAAGGTTCTCGTTCTTTTTCCCTCGTGTTTCGACTTGCCGTTGCGGCAGGTTCAAAGAAGTCTTTACTGTCCTGGTCGAACTGTCTTTTTAAGGTTTCCATCAAATCGTCACCGGAATTTTCACGAATTCTGTCACTGAACAACCGCGATGACGGTTTGTCGCGAAAATAATATGACATAATGGTTTATTTACTCCTCTTCTCCGCTATCCGATGCGTATAACTGAGGTGCAAAATTAGTATTATTAGTAATGCATATGTTTATACTATTTTACCATACTCATGTACCAAGTAAAAGGAGCACCTATCACTGCGAGAATCTCCTTCGTTAGCAGTATTTCCCGGAACGATAAACACCTCAGTGGCTGTAGTCACAAAGTTTAATGGGGTTACCACGAACAACCACGAAACTCGACTGATACCAAATCAGCCCACGCGATCCTCGACGAGGTACACATATAAATCAGACGAGGAACTCAAGATGTAGAGTACGTTATAGAAAACCCAACCACCGAGAATTACTGCCGAGAACGTTGTCGCCCATTCTCGTACATTCGCTATGGCTGATGGCCAATCGGCGAATGGGCGAAACACCGAGAACACTCCAGAAGCTACCGACCAATCGACCTCGATCTTCAAATGTTTTCGAATCTCCGGCGCTCATCCACTTGCACCCCCTACATCCATGCTTGATGCGGGAATATTAGTGGCGCCATCGGGACGACGATTTCAAATTCTTGATGACAACTCTAACCTCATAATCTTCAGTCAACGTGCAGAGGAATGAATGTGCCTCGTAGACGATACGGTCACTGTTTCCAAACTTTGTGCGCTACGTGCTAAGTTTAACATATAATTTGACACCGCGAAACCGCGAACCAAAGGTTAATATTTAAATCCAAAAGGTCCTGGATCTATCAATGTATCGCTGTGATAATAATTGCCAATTCTTTCGTTTCAGTTTACTTTGATGTGGCACTATACAATGTAAGAATGATAAATATGCAACGGTCGTCGACAAATGAATTTCTTTGCACTATCTGCCGACTGCCGACCTATTCGATAAGTGAACTTCATCAGCATCAAACATATTTCCACACTGCGGGGGAATTGTCTCTATCGATAATACGTCTCATTCACGATGAGTCTTTTCGGGGTGAAATGGCAAAAGAAGAAAGTATCTACTCTATACCGCTCCAGACCACATGGCAGAACTCTGGTAATAATGAGGGTATGAACTTTGTTAGTGAACATGGTGAAAATGCAATCTATCCTATCGAAGATTTGGCGCAATTGATGCAGTGTGAAAGTGATCCAAGGCAAAACTGCATTTTTGAAAATTCCAGACCATTGGCTGAGCCACCCAGGGGAAACCCATCTGAAGGCTCCCCATCTTCTCTGGTACCTTCGAGCAACGGCAAATTAACATTACAATGCAATACATCTACTGATCTTACAGAGGCAGATCTTTACAATGTTGAAAAAATAAGTGATGAACTATTTTTGAAAAGTATTGATGGGATTTGCAATGATTTGAAAAAATACAGAAAATGCGCTATGATGAAAACAAGAAGTGTACTACCCCAGATAAAGAGTTCGGCTATTGTGGGGAAAAAAAAGTCTCAAAGTTCAGGTCCCAAAAAGTTTGGAACTACAAACTCGATGGCAATTTTCCCTAAACCTCCAGATGTTGTTAGTCAATCTCTGGAGATAGATACTAGTTCTGTGAAAGAGAAGCTGAATATGGAAACAACTCCTGAACATCTCCCGCGATTACAGCCTCTCCAATATTGTATGCAGACAGAACAAAAGGTAGGAAACAATGTTGAAACTGATTTAACTTTACCTCCGGAACTTGAAAGATTCGATAAAGATCTCAGCGATGAGCGAGATACAGTATCATTTGATCAAGAAGAGACGATAAAAGATGATGAGAAACCATACGAGGATATGCCGCTTTTGGAGATAGCAACACCAGTGTCTAATATCGATATAAATGGTAAGACTTTGCCATCGAAGGATGCTTCCGTCAATTCAAGTGAACTAGGTCAAGTGATAACTGTAACTTTTTGGGGTCTTTGAAAACAGGAGGAAATTGTTTTTAATGAGATTCAAACTTGACTTTTTTTTTCTACGTTTTCTTCTGTATATGCATAGTCCAAATTACGACTACATTTGCTGATTTTACAAACTTTGTTTTGTAATCACTTTTACCCCCGACTTTCAGTATTTGTTTTGTTCGTATTTTTCTAACTTTTTTTAATGAAAAATAATAGTGTCTACGATGTGTTGTGTATAAGTTGTGTGATAATGTTCGATTTCAACTAATTTTCCCGGATTGTTCATAAGAGAAAAATAATCTCCGTCCCCTGGTTCTGGCGTAATTATCGATGAAATAGAAATAACAAGTCTGCAAATGACTGTGTCATTCTTGTAGCTATTTAGGAAATTACGTATTTTAAAAGGAAAGATGAAAAGTAAAGAGAAAAAGAATTATTTCCGTTAAAACTATTTGCACGTAATATTTTTAATCATAGTAATGGCAGCAACATCAAAGACGAATTGAATATGAAAATAAAAGTATACGTATAACAAATAACCGTGAATCTCATTAAGAAAATGATGAAAATCATATTGAAATGAAGTTGAAAAATGTGAACTAATATGATAACATAAATAGGTATGTATTTAGGAATCCCTCTGCATTAATATTATTGAAACACTGAATATATAATTACAATATTTTGGGTACTTTGAATGAGGATAATTTATTCGTTTCTTGAGTGTCGCATATCTTCATTCGGTATAATCCAAAGATGGTCAGTACTGTAGTTTCCAAGTGCAAAATGTATAAAACTTTGAAACTATTATTCCTAGCCTAATAGCAGTCCATCTCATTGACATTATTCTTGTCGTGAGCAACTAGAATATCGTCGACAACTGAGCCTAGACTGTTCGTATAAGTCTTGAGCCAACGGTTTTTCTCCTCCATGTAAGCATCGATGTCACAACTAAAAACGGAGCGCAGAAACTGGGATTTCTGAACAGTAGATATGTACACAAGTTTATCAGCGCCTGTTGGCGTTTTGGCATTCTCACTGACATTCATTGTATTCTTGTAAACAGAAGCCAGTAGATTCATATCATCAGCATCTGCGATAGAGTCGATAATATCTGCGATCATTGGGTTATCATTTTGAGATGCCAACGTTTCATTATGATTAGAGACGACCGATCGATCTTCAGCCGACGGAATCATTTCATTTATTATTTGGTCGTCACAAGAGGAGTCGTCCAGTTTGTATTTCACAAAAATTTCTTTCAATTTTCTTAGAATTTCCGCTGAAGCTTTACAGACTTGAAAATCACTGTCATCCTCTAGTGCCGCAAGTAAGATCTAAAATTTATTTTGAAAAATAGTCTAAACAATCAAAAAATAAGCATAAAAATCTAATATTAGATCAATTTACCCCCAGGCAGTTTTGGTTCGCCAATTCGTCTAGCACCTTGAGAATACGTTTTTGGATTTCACTTTCGTCGAGAGCTACTATCTTACGGTGTTCTTTGGAAAATGTCACAGTAGGAAAGTGTCCGTCAAGCATACCCTGGTCACTGAATCGTGCCGTGATAAATTGAAACCAAAATTGAAGAGCGTTTACTTTCACCTCCCAATGGAGATCTAACACTGCAGCTACAGACATAGCCTTAGCCATTTCATCCTCAGTTGATTTCCTGTAAAGATAACACAAAGTTAGTCACAAACCTTCCCTACTCTGGTGAAATGACGAGCACTTACGGCCACTTTCTGTGAACATATAACTCCTTGACAAGATTCACAGCTTCTCTTCTGACAATTGCCTCACTTTCGTTGGATATCAAGTCAATAGCCATTTTCTAAAGTAGCCAATTATTAATAAAGCTAGTTTTAATCAGCGTGTTAAACTTGAGTGGAAATTAGTTCTCAGAGAAATATACATATCTTACGGTCAGATTCAAGTGGCAAAGCTTTTCATTCCATAGTCTATTAATCCGTACGAAAATTACAATACACGTAAGTGCCGTGGCTCGTACATAACTTTCTCCGTCTTTTGCAGCAACCTCAACTATTAATTCCAGGAACCCATTATCTAGCAGTAGATCTTGGAAGGCTGGATATTCTGAAACATGAAAGAAATATTTCTAATGAAGACCCAATTAATAATTAATTAATTAATCAGATGGAATTATAGTCTTTTTAGTGTATTTAAACAATTCTTACTGTTTTCCGAGATTGTTGCAATTGTGCCAATTACTTCCAGTACACTGTCTCTGACTTCCCAGTTTGGATCGTGCATTCTTTTGAACAGTACCGGGCCGATTTCGTCTCTGTTATTATCGCATTCCACCAGTAGTGCCAAGTTTGGCGTCATGAAATTCTGGATTGCTAGCTTACATAGCGAAAGTGCTTGAACGCATAGCTAAGTAATACCAATAGGGAAAGATTAAATAATTGATTGATCAATGCCATTAAGAATTTCAATAGCTTCTTGATTCAATACTTTTGGTATGACGTTGGGATGGCTGAGGATATGCTGAGCCAAAGTGAGGATGCAGATGGTTTCCAGGCACTCTTGCCACTTGAGTTTATATTTGTTGATAATTGTACAAAGACCATCCAAAAGTGTGGAAAGTAAAGTTGGACATTGGACGATCGGATCATCTAGAAGAATATGGTTGATCTTTGGTATTTTTGCATACTCCGTTTCGCTTTTGTAGCAATTTTTAGCAGTTGGAGATAGAGAGGCACAAGAATGCTGATAGGGACACTTTGGTAGACGCACGTAATCCCTTAAAATGCATGTCAAAGCCTGGAATGTTAGCACTGCCTCATCCTACAAAGATAGCAGACAATGGCTTTAGATGGCTAACAATTATTCGCAGTGAATTCACTTCCTCTGAAACACAGTTCCTTTTGTCCTTACCTTATCGACAATATCTATTACATCTAATTGGATCTGGACACTAGCTTTAGCAATCTGTTCAACGGGCATTGCCTCCTTTATTAACACATCTCGCATCGCATAGCATAGTCGTTGGGTATAAGTGCATGTTAGACGAAAAATTTTCTGCGCAAACATCTCCAACATATCCTCAGTTGCGTCTCGAGAACTAGTTACGGCGAATAATGGGGACATCTGAAAGTAATTTTTCAGTTGAATTACGATCTAGCTTCAATCAAAATACAAAAATTGTATTTGTTACTTATGTACCATTATAGTGATGCATTGATCCTCAATTTTATATTGGTCTTTCCTTTGGATTCTGCAAAGGTTATTGAGTTTTTTCCAGTACACTAACATAATTTTACGACCCTTGACTATGTCGAGTATATATTTCTTTGCCAAAAGCATCGAATCGATGTACCTGATGTTCATAAAAAAGTGCGACCAATACTCATCTGCAACTGGTTCATCTGACCCTTTTAATCCTTGTTTCAGTCTCAAAAAGAGAAGCAAAAACATGAGTTTTATAATGTGAGAAAAGAATTTGGTACTTATACAAGCTTCGAACAAAGCTTTAATCCTTGATTCCAAGTTGGTGATGGATTCTAGGAGTAATGGTATGGTATTGTCCATGGTTGCAAATAGAGTATTCTCCATTATGGCTGTTAGGAGATCAATTATTGTTAAAAGAAGTTCATTTTGGTCGAGATAATGATCTTCCATTGTTGGATACTTTTGGGGAATGAAAGTGTTCATTATCAGAGGCTCAGCTACAACCAAAATAACTTCTCGACAGAATTCAGTGTTTTCAGATTCACACAGCAGCAACTTCCAGATAAATTTTTGACTCTCTCGAGTCACGTACAATGTGTGATTAGAGTGGCAAAATTTGACTACCGCTTTCCAGGTGCCAGTTTTAATGATCCACCGGCGCCCACTAGTATGGCTTAAGAATTCCAAAAGCATGCTGATATAAGCCATTTTCACAGAAGCTTGTAGGTTGTCTTCTTTTAGGCCCAAAGCCATTGATAATTTTGTGAATACATTTTCACGGTCCCAATAAAGGAAATCATACTCATTACGGCCAATCAACCCGATCAGTTTCATTGTGAAAGTAAGCACAACCTGACATGGCTTCTTTTCTGTGGACCAAGTCTCCAATGCGTGTAAGACCCATCTTTGCAAAACTAATTTATCAATATCACTGTTAGCACAAGCTGTAAATAATGGTAGAACCAAAGTTAGGTAAAAAGGTGTAGATACACGTATACTTACTAAATAGAAAAACGCAAGCGATTACGTTAAGAAATTGATACCAGTCACACAAAGTATTGCAATAATCACGGTAATGAAATAATAAAATACTCACGTCCGCCTACAGTATTTTTGGCGATGTGTGAGAGTAAAATATCGCAGTAAGTAGTTGAAGCTGTGGTGTAGTCTGGGCGTAAAAAGAGCTGAAGAACTTCTTTGAGCTTATCACGTTGGTTGGATGGTTCAGTCGAAGACATCATCAGTAATCACGACATGAGACGTGTGGTTAAAAGTTTAGTTATTACACGTCCACCGTGTAAAAACTCAATCAATGCACGAACAGTGCTGTCATAATCCGAGATCTACGCCGCGGGATATTAACAACGTTGACAACTGCTCTGCGACAAATAAAATTCAAATCAGCTTAACCGATTAAGCAACGATCTAACCATAATTAACTATGAACCGAATTTGCTATCCAGTGGCAGCCTGGTGGTAGCTGGTGGTAGCGTTGAGTGTAGATATGGACTCAACGGTGGTAGCACACTATGAAATTCACTCGTAGTTGACCGAAATCAACCCCCTGGCGCTGGATCATTCGAGCGAATGCGCGAGCGCGAAGCTTATGCTTTGCCCAATCAACGACCACGTGGAATTCAATTTACGACCAATAGCAGTGTGAATTTCAAGTTCCTTGAATTGGCGCCAAACCGAGGTCACCGAATTCTTCAAAACAAACGAAACGCGGCGTAAACAAAACAGGGTACGCTCTATTAATATTTAACGGTTTTTCCTGCTTCACGTTTTCCAATCACTATTGAAATCAGTACCGATCGAAATGGAGGTTGTAGTGACCTGATAATGCACGACATCACGTTCTATACCTGAAAAAATACTGAAAACAATGTGCATGAAGTTGTTTGTGCTACATGTGATACTAATCTTTAGTCAACGAGTGAAGTGTTCAGGGAAGTACGTGGTTGAAATTGAATTGTGACGAGGATACATTCCCAGCAGATAATTGTGAGTATAAATATTCACTACTCCGTTTTACCCAGCACAACTAGCTTTGCTAGTCTTAGTATCGTTGTCTCTAATTCTTTTAAGTCGACCGCAGCGTTATTGTCGACACCCAAAAAGGTGGTTACATGACAAAAACCAAACGAATTTTGAACGAAATTAGTAAATTTTATTTGCATCCATTATCAATACGATCTTCCGTATCAATTCTAAGACCTGTTGTAGTGTGACACACAAATTTTGTGCCTCTATTGATATGTCTGCCACCGATTGGCTAGAATTTAACAACCCTTAGATTGCAGATATCAGCAGTCGAGTTCTGCCATAGGAAATGGCTTCGGTGTGGATCGGTCGAGTCTGAATTGATCCATCATTTTCTCGAGTCCCACAGATTTCTGATTATCCATTTTTTTGAGCAGCGTCAACTTCTGGGCTACCTCCTGTTGTATTATTGGTCGGTACTTTTTCCCCTGACCTAATCCTTCAATTTCATTCATGAACTGTAACCTTTCCTCGATAGTCTTCACCACTATAAGAATAATGAGCATTGTTGATTATGATTACCAATTGAACAATGTTCGACCATTAGTAGTATTCAATGGAGACTTTACCTTCGGCGCATGGATCAAAATCTTCAGGTAGTTGGTTTTTTTTCATCGATCTGTGGAGTATCTTTGGCCCATGTGGCGTGGGTGGCATGTCCTGACCATAAGCCATCATGCAGGCAAGATGTCTCTTCTGTTTTTCTTTGTTAACTGTTTGAGGACAGAATAAAGACACGTTTGAACGAGCATGGAATGGTAGAAAAAGAATTTAGTAAGATAATAAGACTTTTACGTAGAGGAGCTGTTCTCCTGAATTGGTCCCTCTCATAGGCACCACTCCTTGCTATTGTATCTTGTGATCGTTTCCTCCATGCAGATGGAAACATTACCTGCAAAAGGAAAATTACAGGAAAAAGGTGTCAGGGAGATTACTATACATATACATACGTATTTTTTTAACGTTTAACGTAAATTTAGTTTTATACCTGTGCTTCAGCAAACTTCTGTGTGCACTTTTTTTTATCATTCAAATGAGGATGTGGCAGGGCTTCCCCTTTGTCCACTGCCTCTTGAATAGACTTTCTCTGCATCATAGTCAGCTTGGATTCTTCCATCAGAACTGAAAAGACAAATTTTTTGCAATGTGAACTGTAGAAATTTTAAGATCTACAGGATCTTTGATTACCTGTAATCAAATTTCGCGTTTCCTCGCTATACGCCGCTCTCGGTGGATTATGGATTGCCCCAACGCCGATCGCGACTCTCCCGGCATTTCGCGATTCCATGATTCTATACTTTACCAAGAGATAAAGAGTACGGTGTTTAAATTCATGCAAATAAACCTCTAATTCCCACAAATTTATTACTTCCACCCCTTCATTTCACCAGAAGATATACAGACGGTAACTGTTTTCACATGTTGCTAGACGACGATGCGATGAGATCGATCGATATATTATGTTGGATGGGTTGTAGATTGTTTATATGTACAAATGATGTACGCAATATATTATTGCGCTATTTTATCGAATTTTTGTGAATAGTCGTAAATAATTTGTGGGTAATTGGTTAATTATTGAAATAGTTCTCCGGATCATGTGTGATAAATAATTACCGGCCAGCAAGCATTCAGGGGTCGCTGCCGGACCTGCGGGCTAACTCTACGTTCGGCATTTAGCCACTCTTCTTCGTATGGATGCAAAATTGCGAATTCTGCAATAAATATACAAAAAACCAGTTGAAGAAGGAATTAACTAATTATAAAATAACCATGAGATCGGTACTTCGTAGAAATTAAATCTAAGTGTAAACCAATTTCGAACACGAACAGCGAGCTAAGGTACAGCTAGCTGCTCTATTTTACTTTTTGCGAGTAGGTATAAGGGAAGTTATTGATTTCACAGCTGGTCTGTTGAGACGCAATCGTATAGCACACAGTGAATTGTGTTGAAAGAAGTACCAAGTGAGGAGTTCGGATAATAAGAAAATATATAAATTGCGATAAATCAAGAACTAATAAAGCTATGAAGATGCGGTTGTTGAAAAGTTGTATGCATTTCTTCAATCTGAAACAGGGGACGATTCTCATTGCCATTACTCAACTGGTAAGTACTGACAAATTATTAGATATTGTTCAACCCGAATTCCTAATATTTAAATAATCTATTTATTATGGTAATTATTGCTCATCATCAATAAACTCGCTCATTACAGTTTCTGTCAGGGTTTACCATGATATTAATGGTATTGGCCCTTGCCCATGCCAAAGAAATTGGTGAACTTGTAGCCAGAGACACCGAAGATGCTCTGGAGCGAGAAACGATTGAGGATATGTCCCCTAAACATATGAACACCAAAAGAATGGATGTAGCTCATCACTTAGCGACCGGTGACCACTAAACCGATTACATGAAATACCATTTTTAATTAATGTGAGATTTAGTATTCTTCATCAGAGAACATGTCATTATTTCAGAGGTACTTTACTCCTTGTACAGTGGGTTAGTCATCACCGTAATACATTTTATATCCGCCATACTCCTTCTATATGGATCTGTGATGGTAATAACGAAAAGTCCCTTATTCGAATTTCACCATTTTACAAGTTTCACTCTCCAATTATTCTGTTAATTCGTCTCCTTTTTCCTTGCAGAACAATCGCCACTTCATGGCACCCTGGATAACGGTAATGATGACGGAAATAGTTGTGGGAATAATGTCTCTCTTCCTTGTGCAACAGGATTGTCCTTTTATTGCAATTTTAGGTGGAAGCGCGGACATTGGTGAACGTTAGTAGCAACTATAAGCATCGAAAGAATGACCAATTCTCATATAATTCATGTGAGACTATTTTTTTCCAGGCCTATTCGTTCTCTTCATTACAATAGTTAATTTCTACGAGTGGTTTGTGGTGTACAGCACCTACAAAACACTGGAAAGTAAGAAGGGTCTGACACACGAAGTTTACTTCGTCAAGAAACAATATGCAGTACCAGTTGTGGAAAATACGAAGTCACAAAGCAATGTTCCACAGCCTTTTGATGTCTAGAGAATTCATCATTAAATTAACTGATTACAATTTTCTTATTTTTCTCTTAATAGTTGAGCAAAAGATCTTGAATAAACTGAAGAAGCAAACAGACGCACATAAAGTGAATCATACCATCATTTTAATCTTTCGCATCGATAATAATATTTTATCCAAAATGAATTGCCTTTCACAGCCTAACCATTTATGAGATGTTAGTGTATATAATAACATAGTATGATAATATTCTGTACAACTTCCTGATTGTAAGTGTCCCTACAGTAAAAAAGGATACGATCTCTAGTCTTGGGTTTGAAGAAAGAAATCGGTTGGAGATTAGATTCACTGTACCTACTAATGAATGTTTGGATTATTTGTCTCGACTTAAGACTGACTGTTACAAATTTTGCTTTCAATTTGTGGAGGGGGGGGGGGGGGGGGGGGAATTTCACATGGGTGTTACATACCTATGCAGTCTGTTGTGTTGAAGTTGCATGAATGAATTCTTGTCATTTCATTATCAAATCGTTCATCAATGATTTTTTACAAATTTGACGGGAAAAAAACTTGGGGTATCACACTGTATTATAGCAACAATACATTTATTACCATGTTTATTTCATTATGCCAGCTATCAAAATTCAACATTCACATCATATTATCATCATTATACCATGTTACAATCAATCGATTAGTGAAAATTTGATTTGAAATTTGTTAATGATTTATTACAACGTTGACAACTTATTATCGTTGAATTTTTATTATTGACAATAGTGATGTATGTATTTTCATTTGTCAGTATATGATGTATAATAATCATGATAATAATAATAAAAATGATGATGATGATGATTATGATGATGTTGACAATGATGATGACGATCATGATAATGCCATAACTATGCTATGTAATCTTAAAAATAAAGCTTCATAATTTTATTTCAACCTACAACGTATTCTTTGGAGCCTGCCGCTGAAATAGCAAAAACAAATCTACTGGAATCAAAGGATCTGAATAATGATCAAAAAAAGTGGCATGGCGACTGTTGAGTGAATTTTTCCCCGTTTCAATCCAACATACGTTTGTAGATTCACCACGTACGATACTAGTGAGATAATTCACAGTAGCAAGATTTGGCTGGACATACGTTTAAGAAAAATTTAGTTTCTCACAGCCATCAAAGGCATCGTTACTAACGAATCCACATTAACGCTTCAGCAATATCTCCAATGAATATATAATCAGTACAGATAATATACATTTAAAACATATATACAATATATATATTATTATATATGTATAATTCTTGCCGCAGCAACAGAATTCTTTTACAACTTCGTTATGTACTTTTTAATCGGTAAGTTAATACCTTTTCAAAGATATTTTCAGTAACAATTTCACGCATTGCTCCTTAACGAGACAGGCGTGAGTCTATTAATCTTGTAAAATTTGGTCCGATTTCGGTTTTAATTCGATGACTTCTTATGTCATATATTTTTTTTGTGATTAAATAATTGACAAAATGAACGAAAACTGCGGTGGATCTTTCTGCTGTGATAGGTAACATTTCGACTCTTTTGCTATTAAGATTTCTCCTTCAGTCACATCTTGTCGTCAGTCATTTCTAAAAATTGAGCATAGAAATCCCTGCTGCACTCTCCCTTGTTGTTAAATAAAAATTTGTGGTAACTACCATCGGCACATATCACTGCAATTGCATGAGCAAAAAAAAATAAGAATAGAATATCTGTATTTTTGCTGTGATTTGATACATTTATTTAGTTCTGAACAACTAATTTTACTTACCGATTATTGTGTTGTTGTCTTTCCCAAAGGCACACATACATTGGGGTCCGCTAGGTACTTGAAACTTGCAAAAACTCCAGTTTGAGCTAAAGTATTTTGGCAAAAAAGTAGCTGACGCCAAACTTGACTGACGATTGAGCTTTTGGTCTTCAACTGCAAATACGTGAACCGTGCCATGATCACTGGCTACACATAGCCATGTTGAATCATGGTTGAAGTTTATACTAAAATCCAAATGATATCAATGTTATCAACCATTAGATTTTAATAATGGGAAAGTGATATTAAAATTCATCTCACCAATAAATATTTGCATGGTTTGCGCCTCTGCGTAATTCATTTATCATATTTCCGTTTTGTGTGTCAAATACCCTTATCAGCGTCCCCTTTTCCGATGCGGTGGCAAGTCTTGTACCCTGAAGATTCAGAGATATACATGATAAAGGGGTTTCATGTGCCTCTATGTTAAGAGGTTGTTTCTCTGTGTTCGCCAGATCTATAACTGTGGAAAATTGACAGAAATATAATATCAGATATCAAAATTGAATTATTTGACAAAAATAGCAGAGCCACTTACCCTGAACGTGACCATTTTTTCTTCCTGGAAAAGCCAGGAGTGAATTATTGCTGTTGGGGCAAAGTACGCAAAGTCCTCTTGGGTTTGGATTCGTCTCAAAAACATGGAGCTGTTGAGGATTTTGAGTAAACGTGTAGACCTTTATTACTCCTTCGAGGATTACAACTATTCTATCCCTCCGCAATTTGACTCCCTTAACTGGGGCGTTGAATTCCAACGTTATGGCAGGGTTTTTCTTGAGATCATCCCATATCATTACTAAAACATCCTGCTTTTCAATATTTTTTTCTTGTGGTATTATAGAAAACAATCGAAACCGACCATGTTGTTTATCCTTTGTCAACGCTAATCATTTGTTTACCTCTGTTTGTTGGGTACATGGGTTTGGCTCCACCGCCAACAAGTGCCAAGTAGTTACACCTAAACAACATCTCTACGTATCCAAGTCCTCCGTTGCTGAAATTATGCCGTTCTGTTTCTTTCAGAGGGTCACAATTATATACTCTGTACCCATTTTCCATTCCACAAGCAAAACAGCCTGAAATATTATGCATTGTTAGATCATTAATGCTCGCTCAGACATTCGACAAACGCCAATCTCACTCCTGTTGTTCTTATCTGTTTATGCCAACCAACAGTTCACATAAGTTAGTTTGTTTCTCTTTCTTTTTAAATTATCCAAATATTCTCGTCCATGGACCATCTAAACGCAAACGCTAATAGTAAACCCGCTCACAGTGTTAGTAATTCGAAAAAGATTGATGTTTTTGTATTACATCTTGCTTGTCCGTTTCACGATGGTGCAAATTTTTCACTAGGAAGAGAATTTTGTTCGTCGTATACATTATAGTCGGAATGTCACACAGCGCTGTCAAACTAAACAGCGTAGCAGCAACAGCTACGACCAATACATACCTTGGTCCTGGTTGAAACCAGCGTACAAAAGGCCGTTTGAATGAGGATTACCCGCGGTTAAATTCATCGTGAAAACAATTTAAATTTTGGGCCGTTTTTCGAATAGGTCAACCACATATACCGATCACATTTTAGCCGGTTGTTCAACCGTTGTCACTGTTCATCTCAACGGCTGCAGGCAGGCCAGGCCACCTTGAGGCCACAGAGAGATGATAGCTCTGCCATTTTTATTGCACACGCATGCGCAACTCAATGGGTTATCGTTTGTCGGCTAATCTGTCATCAACTATTCGCAGCGTTGTTCCGTCTCATTTTACTTGAGTTAATTCAACTTTTTTCGATCATGTTTTTATTTTGTTGTGTACTTCTATGTACACGTTAGCAGACGATAATCGAATCTCATGCTTGCAACACCTGTCCCCAATCGTAGATTCTATCACTTCTAAAACGCAATTTCGCTCAATTGGTTTCAGACTGACTTTTGGCTCGATGTAGGTAACTAACCTAACTACAGCATTTATTTTTAACTTACAATTCAATCAATTTGATGACTTACAGCGAGATGACAACGTTAGGAGCGAGTATCCGCTACATCAGAGGAATATGCACAAGCAGTGTCCTAGGACGTGAAGTCCCCACGAATTTAAAGGGTCGTAAAACTAGTTCACAGCTGTGGCTTCATCGGCAACTCTCAGATCCATACGTGGAAAAGGCTAAGATGGAGAATTACAGATGTAGAAGTGCTTTCAAACTCCTTGAACTTAATCAAAAACACCTCATACTATCCCCAGGTATGACGGTAGTCGATTGCGGTGCAGCCCCTGGTAGTTGGTCACAAGTGGCTGTCCATCTGACAAATGCGAACGGGATGAAAGCTGAAAGCCCCAAAGGGAAAGTATTTGCAATAGATAGATCACAAATATATCCCATTGACGGAGCAATCGTATTAGGTAATAGCGATTTCACAACTAAGGAGACACAGGATAAGTTACGAGAACGTTTGGCTGGAGAATTAGTTGATGTCGTCTTATCCGACATGGCACCTAACGCTACTGGAGTCCGCAATATGGACCATGATAATATCGTAGCACTAGCCTACGCGGCACTTCAATTTGCCTTAGAAGTGTCTAAGCTGGATGCATCATTTGTTGCAAAAATTTGGGATGGCAGAGAATCGAAAGAAATAGAAAATGATCTAAAAAGATTTTACAAAAACGTCAAGATATCTAGACCGGCAGCCACCAGAACGGAATCTTCAGAGAAATTTCTAGTTGCTAAGGGATTCAAGGGATTGAAATACTAACAGGTCTTAGCGGTACTTGTTTAACTTATCAGAAAAGCCTGAACTAGCTATTCAAATATTAATCCTATCCGCTTTTATAAGCAGTGCAAGAGGTATAGGTACAAAACAGAATCAATCTCTTCGCTGCGTATTGTATGTACAATTTTGTTTTTAATAAAATTATTAACTGTATATGTACAAAAATTGATGGTGCAATTTATATAATCATCAACATCATCATCATCATCAAAATTATCTTCGACATTGTTACTGGCCGCGATATAGTTCGTTCTTCTGGTTTTTATACATCATTATAGATTGAATATCTGATCTCATTCAACATCTTATTCACTTCTTGTTTCAATATTTACGTATAGACATTCACACCCACATACGATATGCGTATTATAATCTATGTACGCACGCAGTTACAATCAAATTCGCATAATCTCGCATACGAAACACGCATACATAAATAGGTAGATAGCCTAATTTTCAATGCACCTAACTTAATAATACATATACACACATACAAAATATCGTTTAAAGGTTCTAGGTATAAGGTCTATCCTCAAATAGACATCAAGAATCTAATACGACACACATATTCTAATAATACAACTGCTTTTTGCATATTATATTAGTACCAAACTTTCGTTGGTAATTATCGTTTACTATATTACACGTATGCCTATAGCCATTCACACATGTATAATATACCTATGTATGTATCATTCATTTATCATATGGGGGAGAAATTCTTCACGATCTCTGAAGGAGTCGCAGCGTATCACTTCGAATCAATTATTAATATCAGCTATACATCATGATAATAATTATGACAACAACAACAATAATAATAACAACAACAACAATAACAACAACAACAATAATAATAACATAAACTAATACTCTATTTTACATCAATTTGTATGTATATATTATACATAGGTATATTTAATGTGTGTATGATATACATATACGGTCGGTCAGTCTGTTTTCTGGCAAAGCGTCTTCAGTGTTTAATTGCGACATATAGATGAAGAACGTGATCATAATGAGAAGAATCATACATCAGAGAAGCAAAAGATCTCGTCGGCCTATCTTCAATTATTCATTTATCGTTTATCATATTTGTTATTCGATATCTCTTTGTTTTTTGTTCCAGGTCTTGCCAATTTCAATGAGGCTCATCGGTTTTCGCTGTTGACGAATGCACACATCTACGATTTATTTTTTCTAGTAACGTGGGCAGGCAGAAGATGGAAATGGAATCGTGAGAAGTGAGTTGACAAAAATGCGATTTATTTTTAATCTGATTTGAAATTTTTTTCTTTTTTTTGTTCCTCACGTCGATGGTTCGAATTAGTGCACTGCCCAATTATTAATGCTCTTCTCTCTGATGCTAATTTACATTAACAGTAAACTATCCGATGAAATGAAGACCCATAAGAACGAGATAGATTACGAAAATTATTATGCGCGAATTACTGTTGCAAGGTGTAATATACGAATAACAATAAAACTATACTATTTATTTAATTACTATTGATCATATGAAAAATCAATCTCAATCAAGTACTCGAGCTCACATTAATTATACTATTACACGTAGACGTTACAAGATCTACGCAATTCATT
This sequence comes from Athalia rosae, assembly GCF_917208135.1. Classification (NCBI taxonomy): domain Eukaryota; kingdom Metazoa; phylum Arthropoda; class Insecta; order Hymenoptera; family Athaliidae; genus Athalia; species Athalia rosae. The sequence continues at coordinate 15,175,535 of NC_064028.1, read as the reverse complement.
ATCATATATACCCGTTATTGGCTGTGCAACCCTTATTAAGTTGGCTCGTGCGGGATTATTATAATGCACTAACACATACACACGTAATATGTATACATACATGTATGTTATATATAATATATGTATATATGTAAAATTTTTGGCACCGCTCCCAATTCTACCACACATAATACGTAGATAGAAAAAGGATACACATACATTATACATCATCAGAGATAATGAATCATCGTCAGCTATTACCTAACCGTGGATCATTTGACCAACACCCTGGTGATTTTTTTGAGTCAATAGACGATCTACAGTCTGCGTCGGTAATTTTCTGTAAAAATGTCCCGTTCGTTGATACGAAGACGGCGACGATGATGATGACGATGAGGAAGAAGAGGAGGAGGAGGAAGAAGGGCGTGAGGAAGCCCGACGCGATGACTGACTACTTGCTGCCTGGAAACTTGGGTCTCTAAACAACGGCATCCTCGTCCAGAACCTCAACAGCATGGGATTCTGACGTTGCGAATTATCCAAGCCCCCGTTTTTTTGAACAGTGATTGGCTGCGGGGGAGGTTGAAGATCGTCAATCCCCCACCCGGGTGGTAATTGCCAGTAAGTTTTTTTCTGATTAACGACAGGTTCATTTACCAGAGGCACCGAATTATAGGAGGTGCGCGAATTTTCCTCAGCGTATGGTTTGCGCTCCCTGGAGTTGTCCAGATTACCGTTTATGCTATTCGCCGATTGATCGGACGGGAAGAGGACGTAGCTTTGGGAAGAACGTCTCGTATTGTCGTCAGGGAATCGCACGTAGTCATGTCCCGAAGATGAAGTGGCAGGCGTCCTCAATCGCTGCGGGGGATCATTTCGTCCCTCTTCTTCCAGACTTGCAACGTACCGCACGGACGCGTGGGACTTCAAGTAAGAATCCAGCGCGGCGGAGTCGTCGACGTCTATTTTCAGGTTTTCTTCGCGGTGCGCTGTGGTCTTTCTGCGGTTTTCTACCTGAGGAGAGAAGACCACTTCAGGTTCTTGTCTATCGTTCTCTTTGTCGGACACCGATAGTTCGTGAAAATTTTGGACCTTCTCATCTTGCGGCGACGGGGCTACGGTTATCGCGCCGGTGTTCAAGTCTAGAAGAGTTGTTTCCACTATTACGTCGCCCTCAATACTCGATTCGCTCGAAATTCTACCGACCTCGGTTCCACCCTCGGAAGAAGAAGTTCCGACACCGCTAGGGGCAGAAATCAGCATTCCCGCTTCGCTGTGAGCCAGGATCTCGTCGTTCCAATCTGTTGTGTCGACTCCCTCTTCTTCGGGATATTCGGTAGTGAGGCTCGTTTCCGACGTTTCAGTCGTCGTATTTTCGAGCTCTTCGTTGACCTCGATCAACTCTTCCTTCTCTTTTTGGTCTTCCTCGTCGTCCAACGGTCTTCCTTCGATGACTTTTCCATTAAATCTACAGGTGGAAAAGATATTTATTAACGGTTGAACAATGTTCTAAACAACGGGAGTGTTAATACCGGCTAATATTTTATGATTTCATAACACTTACAGGAAGTCGAATCCTCCGCCATCTTGCGCTTCCAATTTCCCCTCCGAGTTTTCTGTTACGGATGCCGCTGGCTTGGAATCAAGTTCCCCCGGAACCTCTGAACTGGAAGACGCTGTCGTCGTGGTTCCCTTGGTCGGTGAAAGTAAAAGAACTACGGTGGGCGACAGGCTTGCCTGGACCTTCTTCGTGATATTATTGACCGAAGTAACGTTGAACAGACTTCCAAGAGAGGTGGGTATCTCGTAATCTACCACATCACCGAAACTAGTGGTCTGATTTCTATCCTCTAAAAATTCAGCAACGGGAACCACGATCTCACGTATCGGAGACATTACGATATCCCCCGAAGAATTAACTCGAAAATACATGCCCTTATCTTCATCTCCCAAATGAACTTTCGTCCCGTTCACGACCTTGTACAGGGTCAACGATGCCTCGGTTTTCGCACCATTTACTTCCGAACTGTTCCCCGTCGGTGGAACTTGAACGACCGAAATTTCAACCGGGTCCTCTTTATCGGCGTCGGAATCGGGATTTTCCTCACGGTCCGACGATCTCTCGGTCGTCTCTCGTGACTCCGTATTCCAGTTGCTATCGATGCCGAGTGAAATATTGACCTGCAGCGGCCCCGACGCCGCGGACTCTTTTTGCTCCGATGCTACCGCCGCGGAATCATCGAAGGCAACCTTATTGGCTGCAAATCTTGCGTTGAGGCGTTCGAGTACGAATTTAAGGTGGGAATAGCCATCGATTTTAATCGTGTCCTTGATGCATCTCCCCATCGAGTCGGCTACGTATCCATCGGCGCAGGCCGGAAGCGTAAGCGGCGGAGCGACGAAAACGCTTTTCGGGCTGATCCGACGTGGAACCGTTGCGGATTCGAAGCTCGATTGTGCGTCCGGTTTGTTCGCCACCACCAGCCACGCCTGCCACGCGAGTTCACTCGGTAGCCCGACGTCTTGACTGGGGAGTTTTCTCGCCGAAGACGTAGGAACGGTCTCGAGACTATCGGTATCGGACGTCGGTGAACCATCCGTCGGAACACCCCCGCAAATAGACGAGAAGCCGATCAGAGCTAAGAAAAAAGGGGAACACCTCATCTTCAGGGCTAGCCGTGTCTAACCTTCGATATCGAGTAGATAACGGTGACCTAGTCTTTATATTGCCGTCACCGGATCCAGTATTCGCGCATCGAGACTACCTGGAATCAAAAAAGTGCGTAAATTTGGTCAATTTTCATTTTGGAGATTTATTGACCGATGCGCTACAACTCCGTACACGCTGAATCTATATCAACGGATACGCTCGCGTACGCATACACACGAGCATCTACTTCCGGTGCAGCGATTAGCATAATTAAGTAAGTATACCCAAGGTAATCGCCGTGGTGAGTTGCTGTTGCCGCTGCTACGCACGGTTGTACAGTTAGTACTTGGAAATATACACGGCAACTGTGTTTGTTCCCTACCTAAGTAACATGTCGTTGCTCAACAATACAGACAACTTTGTAGAATAGAAAACCGGATGACCGGTACTTTGTTTCGTAGTATGACACCCGGTATACATGAAACTCATTAACCAGAAACACGCGAGCACTGAACTCTTCGGCTCCGCTGCGAACAAATAGGTACGATGTTATTGTCGCTGCTCTACTGCTCGTTCGCACTACCCTATTCGACGCCGGTTTCTTTGTCCGCGAGATCGACCGAAAGCTCCGTTTACCGATCTTCTTTTATTTTTCTCTTCGCCTTCTTTCTCTTACTTTCAAATCACCTGTTGTCCACTGCGGGAATTGCGAGGGAAACTTTTTATCCGCGAGTGTGAAACTTTTGCCTCGACTCATCGTAAACCGAAAACCCCCCAATATTTGGAAGAATGAATTTATTATTGCTCAACTATTTGAAAAAAATTTCTGTTAAAACATTCAAAAAAGTGACGGTGAGTTTTGAACAGCTGTTAGTTTATTTACAGTAATCGTTTGTTTGCCCGGGTCGTGCAGACGAACGTACAAACTGTACGTTCGTCGAGTTCCTAGGGACTGAAATTGAATTTCGTAGCTTTATAAATTATCCGCTGAACGGCATTCCTTTTTTTTTTTTTATCTCCTCTTGGGTTTGATATCTTCTTTCAGTATGGGCACATGCACTATACCTCGAAGGTCAAACTTTCTTCAACCGAACCCGTACATGATAAAATATAAAAACGCAGTAGCCGACGATGAGTAACCGTAACTTCCGTGATTCATTCGCTGATCGCTTAATGATTCCTTTCCAATCTAAAAGTTGATATCGTAACAAGGAACGTTTACATTTTCTTTTCATGATTCACTCGATTCCCTTATCTCATAAAAGGTATCTTCGCGTCTCACCGGTGTGTAACTTTCCTCTGTCGTGCCTGCAGGAAGAAATTGTTCTCGAATATCTCGCTTCTCCGGACTACCGCCTGATTTTTACCAACGCCGGAGCTTTGCCAAGGTATACTGGACACGTTATAAGGATACATGGCCCTGGGCTGCTTCCCCGTCACCATCTCGGTAGATCGGATTGACGATAAAAATGGAACATAGAAGACGAGCCTCTTTCGGAGGAATAACCCGGATGCCAACGGAATCGGAGGAAGGATTCAAAGTGAGGAAAACATTTTTTTCTAATTCGCTACTCTCGGCGTAACGTTGCTACAGCAGCGGTGTTGAAGACGCGCGCTCACTTCGGACGAAATAGCAGAGAAAAGAGGCGGATAAAATGAAGAGCGAGTAAGTGAGATGTGATGGCGTAACCGCGGTATAGAAGCACCGTGAGAGCTACCAAAACCTTTTTTTTCTGTCCTGAGCAGCAAACAACGCGACCGACTCGCCGAGGTGCATTCCTCTCGCCGGCTCCACCGGCCTCCGATGATTTAAACCTCCCCGCGAGGACTAGTCCTCGTCAAGGACTGCTGGATTCCGGAATTCCAGGATTCCAGAATTGCAGGATACCGGGGGAGGCTGCGAGGGACCATGACCTACTATACCAATGACCTGTGCGGGGATCCCTCGCCCACTTGCTCGACAGCTTCTGTCGTCGCATAGGTACACGAAAACGTAGCGACGAACGTGGGTTCGGGCGTCTAAAGGGTATTGCACGATCGGTGCTAAAAGAGGCTCGATCGCGGCGCAATCTACGTAAAGTCGGGGCTATTCCCACAGTCCGTATACTCGTGAGCGTAGCGCGCTCCGCTCTGTCACGAAGTGCACCAGTGCTCCGTATAAGGTTTTCGCGAGAGACAGACGCAATTTTTAATTGCACCGCACTGGAGCTTGGCACCGACATTTCCAGCTATTGTTACGAACTCCATCAAGCGGTGCTTCTTCTGCTTTGCCTCCGATGCGATAGGTATAGATGGGAACGGTGGAACTTTAGCCGCCTACTGCGTAGTTCGTTTTGGTTTTTGCCATACATCTCGGGATCCTAATTTGTAAGCCGCAGAAAAGCCAATATTGCGCATACACGCTGGAATAATATAACCGGCGTTGCTCGCTAGTGCACTCGCTGCACGACTGGGCTGCGAACCATAAAAGCGAAATTTAATTAGGCATTGCAACACCAACTCACATGCACGCGAACCTAGGTGTACATCGTGTACCTGGAAGCGAGGTGCGGAATACACTTATACCTCCGTCGCGTAGTAGATGGGGTGCTATTTTCTTTTTGTTTTGTTTTTTTTTTTTGTTTTTTTTCTCTCTATTTTCCAATTACAAATTCAACTTATTACACCGCCGAAGCGCAAAACGGTCACGGTCCAACTTGGCACCATACCTCTGGATACATGTATAAAAAGAATTCGTCGAACTTGCAGTGAGTCAGCTGGTGTTGAGATCGGTAAGTCCGCGGATATACCGTAGAGAACTCACATCTGTGCCCAAGACAAAGAAAACCCAATAGAATCGTTGCGCTCGATTGTCGAGGCATACGATCGCCGTCGACTCGTTGGCGTTTTCTCTATTTCCTTCTTTCTGTCGAAATTCGAAGGAACGATCGGGCGTTATTTCGAATCCGCCATCGCTACATCTCGATCCGTCGACGGTCGCGGGAAATCCCGCGGCGAGGTAAAACGCACGTAATTCGCCGCACGCTTCTTATCCTCCTTACCCTGGCGAACCGCCAAGGAGGTTGACCGTTCAAGTCACGCCGCGATATTTCGTCGCCTGCGAAGCACACTCCTCTGCGGACCGCGGATTATACCGCGTAGGTACCTATTCCAACATTGAAGACCGTTGAGAGAACTGTTGATGCTATGGAGAAATACTGGCAGCCAGCCAGTCGCTCCGACGACCCACCGCGCTACGAGATGATTATTACGGTTTTAATCAGCGGACAGGTGCGGCGCAAACTTGTGCCGGAGTTCTTATCCGAAGAATATTCTTAAAATCCCCCGGCGAACGGACGGTGATTTTCGTCGATATGACCGCTCATCGGCGTCGCAACGTCGTATTCAGAGTATAATATTCGCCGTTAATACGTCGCGTAGAAAAGGGTTAATAGATGTCAATGGTAGCTGCGGGCGAAACGAGACGACGAAGTACGCGTGGTCGTTGCTCTACGTTATACCGGGTATGGTTGTACACGAGATATAATTTGGATAATAGGAGTTCCCAGCCTATTTCTATTGCAGTCGTTCCAGGTTTGTATTTCCCCCTATTTTTCGGGTGATACGTTACGCAGAAAAATATTATGGCCAATCTCTGGTCGTTAATTGGGTGATTAAATAGCGTAGTAAATTAACCGCGAACAAGTTAACGCTAAATCGATTAGATTTCGGCGTCACGCACTTCGTTCGCTTCCCATCTCGAACTAACCGACGCGAACGCGGAACCGCACTTATCAAAATTTTCCAAGGGCGTTCCGATGCTCGCTGCTTGATAAAAATCCAAAAACATTTCGTCGCGCGCCCGCGCCGCGTTACACACGACTGCGTAGCTTGCTGAAAACTAGTCGATCCACATGTTAACGTACCGTACGTGCACGTCACGTTCGAATCTAACACCACGATATATGCCGATAAACCCGGGGTCAAAAGTCATCCGACGATCTAAACACCTAGTTCTTTACCAACCGTCCAATTGTTCGACTGCGGTGGATTCGACCGAACATCGAATCGAACCCCATATTTTCCCAACTTGCAACCTCTGGAGAGAAAATTATTTTTATTGCCTTCAATATGCTCGCAACCTGGTAAGGAAAAATCCTGCGGGACGCAGCCCCTCTGCTTTATATTACCGTGAAAGAAAAGTATTCTCGTATTCGAAAGCCTTTGAGTCTATTCATGGAGTCTTCTCCGTGTGTTTCAACAATTCCACCCGACGATGGAGTACCATGTGGAAAGTTTCTTTTTATTTTTTTTTTTTTTTTTTTTTTTATTTTTTTTTTTTTAACACGGAACGTCTTATTTATATTATGCGTCTTTGCTCCGTTTTCTTATCTAACTATATTCTCCCCCGCTTAAGAGGCGTTACAACACCGTAAACTCCTCACTGCATCTCCGATAAGCATTTTCTTAGAGACTTTATCTTCCACAGCTGTTGCTGCTGCGGCTAACGACATCGTCGCACTTATTTATTTCGTCCAGCCCAACTTTCTTACTTCTCGCGGATCGCTGCTCCCGAATGGAAAAACTCTTTCCAGCCAATTTTCTCTCTATTTCACTCGCCGATGAATCTTCCGATCAGTTTTCTCAATGATCCTTCGTGTCGGGTCGGTGAGTGCGTGGCGCGGAGCTGCGGAGCGGGTCGCGTAGACCGGGCACTTGCTTAATTTAACCCAATTCTGTCTTTCCGTTCGATTTGGAGGGTCAGAACGTTCTCCCTCCGTCCCCTGTTCTCCGAAACACGCGTGGCTCCGAACATACGCTCGTTATTCTTATATTCGTGTACCGTATATTCGTTTGACTAGCTGACGATGCCTGGCAATTGTGTCCACAAACGACGCTCTATATTTTCGCATGTTTTTCGCACAACGCGACGATGATGATGATGATATTCTGATATTATATGTGCTAACGCGATCATCGAGGCGCACACGAGTACATAACGCGATACAAACCTATCGAACTATCGCAGATTCACGATCCACTGTTCGACTGAAGAAATCCTTCGGTAAAAAGCGAAGAGGAAAAAAAAAGTGATCGTATTTTTCATGATTTTCCATCGATTGTCGGTGATCCCTACGATTCGGTTGGACACGGTTGGGAGTTCACAAATCGAGGTGTCTCTCCTCTTTCATTTCTCTTTACGTTCGTACCCGCCACGTCGTCGCGGCATCGGCTTATATTCATTCTTCAGCTGCGCATCTATAATTCGAATCTCGAGCCTCTCTGGCACCCATCCAATGTCTGACGAACCGGAAGACTTGGTAATTTGAACGCGATTGCTGTAACATCAGGGTCTCGAAGCAAATCAACGGAAACCTATCATACTCGAGCGTTCATCGATCGTTTTTCTACAACGAATAACTTTACTTTTAGAAATTCTCAGCTACGTCTAAATACCTGTGTAGAAATTTCAATTTCCAACTCATATCCATATCACTTGCAAATATACCTATATCGGCTGAGGAGTTGTATTATTCCGAGTGAAAGTATGTCGTGATATACGCGCGTTTGTATACGTACGTTGCGAAATTAAAGCAAAGAAGATGGGTACATACGTATATGCCCATTATATATCGGATACAAGTCTGATACGCGCGACGAACATTTTCCGCTCATCCTTGCAACATAGGTGCGGACGTCCATTTTCCTTTTTTCTTCTTCTCCGCAACTTATTTGAAAATTTTACTTCTTTCGGGGGTCGATTATCACCGCAGAAGGGGGACGATCGACGGAAAAATAGCCGACGTCTCCTAGTCCGCAAAAGTATAAAACCTGCGTCCATGCGATACCTGAGCATGTAATTCTGACGAGGGGATATATCACCAACTTCCGCGAGCGCAGCGCCACAATTATAATTTAATTGCCGCGCGTCTCTTCCTTCTCAGGCGGTATTTATACTCCGTCGGCAGAAGGGAGGATGGAATTATGGAACGGCCGACCGACCGTGTTCTTCTTGACGATGATCGGGGGGCTTTACGATAATAGTTTCCCAAGGTCTCGCGCGCAGCTCCGCGAATCCTTCGAACATATTACGCGCCACATAAGCTCCAACAGCTAAAACTGTTGGAGTATCGCCAAAAACTTTCCAGACTGTTGGGCGCGCGGTAGGAGGCGTCTGTATACTCGTTCGGAGGATCCCGGGGAACGGAAGGTTATTGGAGGAATAAAAAACCGACGCGAACACATCGTGATTGGTAATAATATTTACGCCAGTATCCGTCAGTCGTGACCGGTCGGACCGATTCAACGAAAGATGAATGATGGAATGATATTGAACAGACGCCGGTGTCGTCGTGGTCTGTTTTCAAAATTCGATTACGCAAACGAAAAGCCAGTAGCGGCAACGGATATATATGATCGATGAAAATGTCGCGGACGTTCCCTCCTCAGCTCCTCGGGTGCCAGGCTAGAGGTTTTATTATACACCGTGCGCGGCCGATAGGAGCGTGTAAGTTTTTAAAACATCGTGGAAAAATAAATCATCCATTTTATAGCTAGTTGTTACATACGTACGTACGGATATATTTTCACACGTGTACGTGTGTATAACTATGTGCACGGAGAAACATAGGCACAATTATACGTATGTATACCCCACTTCGTAAACACGGTCAAGTACTCTCAAGTACCACCGTTTAACGACGCGAATCAATTTATCGTCCGAACGATCAACTTGGAACTACCCCGACAACACATGGCCCGCAACTCAAAGTGCCGGTCAATTTTCATCACGACGCTCCTCTCAATCCATCAGCAGGTTCGCCGCTCGACGGTCGTCTAGGAGAATAGGTGACGGGGGTGTCGGACGGAACGAAGACGAGATGGAATCGTTGACGCAGCGAGGCGGAACTCCGAGTCCGGAGGACGCTTTCGGACACGTTAAAAGTACACACACCGGGAACGAGTCCACGGGAGAGTCCGCGCGTATCCGAGTTAAGAGCCGACGAAAACCAATCTAGTCAAACTTAACGATCTGGAGATCGCGATGGAACGACGGCGTTTTAGAATCGTAAAATGATGCAATCGTTGGAAAACTCCCATATCCGACGATGGGATCGTGCAAGGGGATCACTGACACCCGGACACGTGACAACGTGTTCCAACGTGACTACAAAAGAGACACGCGAAGACGTTGCCCGTAAGTGGGCCAATGGCGTTAGGTCAGTGCCAGAGGAGATCTCACGGCCAGAATAAGAGAGAGGTACCGACGAAGACCGACGAAGGGGACAAAGCTGGTTTCTGGTGGACCCCAAAAAACGCGCCTCGGACGTGCGAAATCGTCTGATTTTGGTGAAAAAAAAACCGTCTCTTCGGCTACGTCGATGATGCGACCGCCGTACTCCTCGTGCGGAGGGAACTGTACCGTCCCGATAATCTCCGAGGTGTATTCTGGGCGGTTCCCGCGCTATCGGCAGCTCGCTCGCGGGCTCTCGGTCAGTGACACTATTTCGTGCTACCTGGTGTTTCGACTAAACTTTTGGCTGACTTTTCATATCTCGTTTCCCAATGTGAAACGGATATTCGTTCGTCGGGAGAAAGAAAATTAGCGCAACGGATCCACCCTGGCACCTGGGATGATCAGCCGGCCATCCAGCTGCAACAGGCGTTACGCAACCGAGTACAACTTTCGTGTCCCCCGCGGAGCAATTCGTGTATTCCGACACCCGGGGACAGACGGATTTGCTCGAGCGTTTCCACGATAATACCGCTGCAGGAATATATTGGTGCTTGACTCTTTGAACTCGCGACGAATCGAACGCCCGCCCTGCAGTGGCACTCGGGTAGACGCCTGTCTACCTGGACGACCGACTAACTGCCGCCTTTCTCCTGCGGTTAATTAGTTTCAGGGTTTATTCCCACTTCTACATCTACGCGTCACCGACAAACCTGCCGCCGATATACGGTGTACGTGCTGCCGGAGCTGGGTGTACACGTACACGTACACGTGCGCACGATTGAAATTTATGTAACTCGGGAGAATTTTATGAAGGAAAAGACGAACGCGGCGAATCGTCCGGCGCATCGAGCGCGTGCAATAAATTCGCGAATCCGCTCTTACACTCGATCGTACATATCGGTGAGACGGTGAAGAGGCAATTTGCGAAGATCCGCGCTCTGCCTGCCCGCCGGTTGTCGTGGCTCTGCAATTAGAACGAATCAACGAATTATGCGAGCAGACCAACTGCGCTCTCATTTCACTGGCCCAGTTTTATCAGCGATCGCTGCATCACGTTTGCCAAGTGATCGTGAATTTTACGTAGGATATTTTGTTTATCGCAAGTCCCCAACCCGGACCTCGCCAGTCAATTACACCTAACGTGTCTTCGTTTTCCCATATAGACGGTGATCCGGCATTGTGCAATCTATTGGTAAACCGCTGATCGTTGTCTTACCGCCCCGATGGACTTTCTACATCTACGAACGTACGCGTAACGAGGTACTTCGGGACTCGCGATGAGATTATGGCACCGATTATTCTTTCGATTCCGCTCACGATCCGAACCATCGAAATTCGTCGCAGCTCGAAGACCAGGAAGAAAGTAAAGGTGCAGGCGCGACGCGGTATATTGCGAAGTTGCAACAAAGAGGGGAGTGAACTGAACGAGGTGATGAAAATAAAGAAAAACATCGATGAACAAAAAAAATAACGAGGGTATCGGTATTACGATAAACAATATACTTACAGAGTAGATTTTAGAGACGAGGAAGTAAGAAAGACGATATCCATTGGCGGTGAATCAGAATAACAAACACAAAACAAACGGGCCGCAATTGCAGTATTACGGTTATTGTTGACGATTAACGGTTCCGTTCTGCGCTTTACCTTTTAAAAATGAAATTCGCAAGCGTTTCGCGTCGAGCACAATTGACAAAATGTTTGTAAATTCATCAAACCAAACAGTTATCGCACACACGCGACGTCGCGTCATCCGTACACCCGATAATATTCGTGCAATATCTGCGCTATATCCGCAACGAGTGTTTTTTTTAAAAAATCAGCGATTGATCTCTCGATTCCTCGGACATTTAACAGATGAGACGTGGACCGCGGATGCGGATTGATCGTTCATCGTCACTTGTCGTCGCTTATCGATTGTAAAATTTGTCAGACCTAAATTCAATCGTACACACTGTCCGCATTTCACAGATAACCACGAGACGGTAGTTTAATTAATTCTCCGAGGCGAAATCACGCGTAATCTTCTCCGGTCATTGTTTCCTACTCAATGTTTACTATCAGTCACTTACTCCACCGCTCGTCTGATTACACAACACAAAATGACGATATTGGTACTGCAGCGTACACAAACGCAACAGTATCTCAATCCCAATACCAATGTTCACAGTTATCGTTGCACCATTGGCCCACGCACGTTAGGGACACCGACGAAACCACGGGTCAAAAAACGGCGCTGTCACACCCTGGATCAGGTCAAAAACAACCTCTGCTGGCACTTTGTACGAGCCTAGAACGCGTGTACGTGTACTCCTGTGTTCGTCTTACATCGTCCACGGATGTCGTCGGTTCATTTCTGATTTGTCGAATAATTTATTTATCCTTCGACCGACGAGCGCGACGACGAAATGTGAAAACGGTAAAAAACAATCACCCCGACAACAAGGGAACTCGGGAACTTTTTTTTATCTTTCAGGTCCACGCAGGTATCGACACCGAGGTCACATCCCAAATTGAAGAAATTCGCGAACTACGTTCGGGCGGTCCGTGCCTTTCCTCTGAACACTTCTGTTCGGACGTCGTGTGGCGACTGTCGACGTTCCTCCTGGGATTCCACTGGGCGCTCGCTGCCTGCCTCTTTCTCTCTTCCTCCCCTGCCCCTCTGCCTTAAACCCCAGCTCCCACTGCCCCTGCTGCCCCCCTGAATCGCTCCCCGACCAACAAGACTTCTCCCCACCCTTCGCCGAGCGTCCCTCCCTGCCCCTGAAACCGACTCTGATCCATCCAATGTTCGAGCGATTTCTCCGACCGTACACACTGAGCATGTGTTGTTGGGATAATGTATATATATATTTTTTTTTTCTCCTCATTTTTTCTACGTACTCGACTTCATACGACCGTGCATCGATTCAGGTGGCACCCATAATAGGCCGCAAATGCGAGCGAAGACGAAAAGTGTCGTCTGAGAATTGATCGTTGGATCACGAAGGATGCCGGGGCATTCCGCGAGGTCGAAGGCTGCTCCTCATCGGTGAGCGGTCGCCTCCGCGGGAGGGGGTGACTAGAGCAGTAACTCGTAGCGGCGGCGAATTATTCATTTCACGTTGGAAAAGAATTGTAGCGTTATCCTTTTTCCGACGAAGGACGCCCGATGCGTTCGTTCGAGTTCTATAAAATCCTTCATATTTCAACGAAGTCGTAGCGGTATGAACCGCTCGCGGCCGATCGGTCACCCGTTACGCGTTACCACATCGTCACGCATGATTTATATCGTGCGAAATTCATCGCGATTTAATAACCCTAAGACACGGCAACGTACGATCGGAATACGAATACTCGTTCTATTCACCGTCGGATACGATTCGCCGCAATATTTTCGTTCGTTGGGCGTGAGATTTTTTACGGCTCGAATAACGCAAGTTCGCGGATATCGATAACCCGCGCCGAAATGGAACGATTCCTCCGTCCCCTACCTAATCCCATCCGCGGGATGCGACGCGGCGAGTGGACCAGGGAAAACTCTTCCGGCAAAGATGATCCACGAGCACGTGAGTGTTTACTCATATCGAACTCAAACGTACACCCCGACCGCCTAGGTAATACCGATACACATTCGTTGTACGCACGTACAGACAGAGGGTCGTTAATCAACGGTCTGTCTGCCTACGGGTTGCATGCCCCGGCCGTAATGCGCTTCGCTAATGCGTGTTTGTTCTAATTGATTGGAGTGAAATTACTGCACCGCAGTTATGCCCGTAGGAGATGAGCTCGCGAGCTACAGCGGCGCGGATGTTCGATCCCCGGGAGAATACGGGATATAGTCTGTATCCATTTCCATACAGTTGCCGTCGCTGTTCCGACCACAGGGGAACCCTTTATCCATTTTCCATGCAATATGTACCCCGATGCTGCACACGTCAAATTGTACTTGTAATACCTACCCTTAATGGAATAACAAATGCAACTTGGCGCGGTGCAATTCGGGTTAACATACGTATGGAACATGATACTCGTATAGCCGCAGGTACGAATACGTATGTCCTAGAAATATCCTGCAGTATAGACAAAGCGCAAACCTCCGAAGGCTGTTTCTTTTTTTTTTTTTTTTCTTTCATTTGAGAGCCCGAATATTACCTAGATTTCTGCAGTTTTTCCAGGAACGCTATGGTACACGTCATGCGTGCGGCATGTATACATAAATTGGGAGTTTAAGTATATATACGATGTACATATATACCTACTTTTAATGAATTTGGAAATAAATATCGCCGTGAACCCTCCGAAGAGATTAGGCCGGGGTTTCTCCGGGGCCGTGTCCGCGCCGTGAGAGAGAACGAGGGTTGTAGACGAACAAAAGGTTCGAGGCATTGCGTTGGGGCAAAAGAATCCCGAAGGCGTGCATCGGGACAATTGCAATAAAATATCCGCACCGTTTTGAAAAATCGGGGGGGATTAAATCCGCCGGCCGTGTACAGCGCGTATACAGTCAGAAGGACGAATAGGCGCGGGGCCAGCTGGTCAATTTAATGTTAATCCGCAAGTGTTCACTAATAATATTTATTAATTTTGACCCACGTTAGGATTAACTTGGTCACAGAATTAGTCATCGTCTCCTTGACCGTGGCAGGTGAATCCGGACGACGCACTCGATGCGACCGGGTTCTTCGAACTTGTAATGTGGCTTGCGTAATTTCTCACTGATACCCGCTGTACCTTATTTGTACGAACAAGAGGCATCGAATCGCCCCCGCGTCGAACATTCTCCATAATACATAATTTCACCGAATCTATATTTCCGCATAAATTGTTCGACTTGAGTTTTTTTTTTTTTTTTTTATTTCTTTTCAATCTCTCTATCCCCTAGATGATCAATCCGATCCGCCGTAGTTACAGTTGCATTCGCTTATCCTCGTCGTTGTTTGTTTTTTGAAAAAGCTCTACGCGCGCCAGTCTGCATGTTTTTTCTTCGGTTTGTTTGACGTGAGTTGCGAAATTGTAAAAATAACTCAATTGTAATAGCGGCGGTACTCCCCTCGCCGGCTTTTGCTCCGTATCCCATAGAAAATTTATTCAACCGAATCAATTATTTAACGAATAGCTGGTGCGCACCCCACGCCTCGAAGCAGCGACCGACTCTCGTTTTTGGATCGAAACAGAATCCGATTAATGTTCATCCATAATTGCTTAATTGGACGTTCGTTTCGTATTAGAGCCGAGAGATTATCGATTTTGCGCAATGTTTCGATTACCCAACAGCAAAGTCAAATTTCAATAACGAGAAAAAAATACTGTTGCATTTGCGAACGTTAGAAAATTTTACCCTCAAGTTCATTTTCCCGGAACGGATGAATGAACGGGTGACTGGACGACGAGTTGGGCGCTCAACTATAGTTATAGCTGTAACTTATTCTAAAAAGTTGCCCTGCAGGAAACAGGAAGTGACGGGTAATTGACCAGACGAAACGCAGAATGCTAAGCTAGAGGCTGTAAGTCTTGTGATTCTATGACTAGAAATTCAAGACAGTGGGACGATTGTTTCTTCGACAGAAGATTAAGAGCGGTATTGCAATTCTCGCAGCGAGATCAACCGTGCTAATAAATTCCATTGCGGAAAAGCACCGCAAACGATGATCAGTGGTAAAAAAGACACGAGAAAACCAGAAGATTTATGAATACATTTATAGCCTTCATTCCGAAACTCTTTTACAATGGGATAGAGTCGAGTCACCCTATGATCTACGGCCACTCGAGTGACATTCCTGAACTCTGTAGCTTCAGCCGCCGAGATTCGGGACGCAATACCGCCGTCGACTGACCACTTTCAAAATTCCTTTTCGGCAGACAACCTTAGGGATTACCTGATGCAGAATCGGTGACCAACATATCCCTCGGCAGAATAAACCGGGCGGACGTGTTCGTTAGAGATTAGAGCAGGGAAATTTTTTTCTTCCACTCCTATGATTCCTACGATTTCGTGTCACCGGAAGTTCCAAGCTCCAAGGCGCGTGGTAATGGAATCTAGGTATAATTCAGTCGCCGGTATTTATGTAAAAATGGTAAAAGCTCGGGAGCTGCGATAAGTCCGCTGTACGCAATCACTCGGAGTAGTCACGATCGGAGATATAAACTCTGCAGAGTACCGCGCGATGCCGAAAAGATTTTTTTGAACCCCTGGTATCATATTAAGTCCGGAAGTAGGGCAGGAAACGCAACTAATAGACGTCGTAACAAAGTGCCTGCCAATAAACAGTCGACTCAGACTTTTTAATCTTACGAAGAATTTGTTTCAGAGATAATAACCATCAGCTTATCTTACTTCAGTCGTTCTTCGTTTAGCTCGGAAAAAATGCGGTGTGTCGAAGAATTCAAATTTCTCACAACGGTCCAGTCTAACTGCTTTTTGGTCTGTTGGAATATAATATTAGTTGCAGCGGCTGATTTTGTTTTTTTTTTTCTTTTTTTTTTGCAATCGGTTTATGTATAAACGAGCGGTGAACGCGAGGTGAACCAGAGTCGGTGGCAGGCAGCTGCTGCTACAGAGAAAGGCTAGCAATCGAGTTTATCTGAAATTAAAAATACAAGCATTATAGTTATACATAGAGCTGCAGGCGGCTAGCCGTTATTATTATACCGCAGCGAGAACTCGTCACTTATGTAACCGACATCACTTGGTACACGAGCGCGCGAATTAACAATTTAATTAATCGGACTTCACATCCATAATCACATTAGATAATATTGAATTGGTTTCGAAATCATCGAACAACGCTCTATGAAATCGTAGATACCTCCGATATGACTTACACATTGTCAACAATATTCTTGGAGAAGCGACGAGGATACTATACCTGCTTGCTGGCTGTAGTTCGCACACACAATTCTACCGATCGTTTACCCCACCACAAAGGGGGAAAAAATACCTCACTGGACCCCAAGGACCGGCGCTTCGCTATCCTTCCCAAGGGATTCTGAGATGGAATGCCTCGGTAAAATAAGATATGGATCTACGAGGGGGTGCGGAATAAGAGACATTCGAGTATCATGCTATGAGAAGTGGGATCAATTTGTTTTCCCCTTTCTTCTTTCGTTTTTGTTATCTTTAGGTTTTGTCACCGTGAAATGATGCGTCTTTGAGTCTTTGATAGTTTGAAATGAGAAACGACAGTTCGCTATCCTACGACCTCGAGAGTCTCAAGAACGCTGCCAGGGAGGTTTACCAGCATCGAAGCAACCCAGAGTTGATCCGCCAGAGAGCAAATCGCAATGACTATGTCCACGCGGGCTACAGAATTCTCCAATGCGTAAGCGTCAGAGTTGAAAAATGCTGTTTAATCAAACGGTAACGTAATACGTTACGTGCAAGACCCAATGGCACAGATCTGAATAAAGAGAATTCCACAGGAAAATAAGGTCGGATAGATTATAATTCGCTAATCGTGCCATTCCGCGGTAACTAAAAACCCTCGGACGGACATGAGAAGTGTAATAGCTAGAGATTCATTCGACTGATTACATTAATCAAAACGCGGTTACTGGTGTCACGTTACATTGCACAAACGTTGAACAGCTGCGCCTCAGCCATTGAATGTACATTTTCATTTTCATTTTCATTTTCGTTTTCGTTTTCATATTTATTCCCGTTGTTGTTCTTTCTCGTTCACAGGTAGCCACGGCAATTGTATTCGGATTTCACCTGGCTCTTGACAAGGAGGATCATGACCACGATGACGAAGACCATCGCGACGAACGTCACCACGATGAAAACCAAGAGAATCCTCACGTGTGGGATAACGCATTTCTCATTCTCTATCCAGCATGCTTTGTAGCTAGTTTCATACTCGCCGTTACCAGGATAATCAATATTCTACCGAATCCCAGACCGTTCATTGTGAGTTTATACCTTCATCTCGTTGCTACTTTTTCATATTTTCCATATGTTTATACTCGTGAATTTTCTCCTTCAGCCAGTTGCCATTTCCATTTGCGGTTGGGCGGCGATGCTGAGCTGTGCTATCATGGCCATGAGGCACGCTCACGACGAAGTTCATGTCGACGATATGACCGACGCGGAAATCGCCGAGGACCCAACCTTTCTACACGATCTTACGATATGCGCTATGTCTCTGGTTGCATCTTCCCTCTATCTCGTACACGCTTGGCTTTGTTACGACTGCTGGTGGTGGGTGAGTCGCGTAGAAATCGTTGTCGATCTATAGGAAAAACTTTATCACCTGCGTGTTCGAATTATGATTCCGCAATTTCCAGGAGAAGAAGCAACGAAAACTTGAACGGGGTATAGACGCTGGGAAAAACTCGACATCGAGTTCGAATGCGGAGTCAATCTCTTCCGACACTGGATCTTCGGAGACTCCACCCGGTACCTCATCGGGAACTAGGGGTGAAAGGCAAAGCGAAAGTGGTAGCCGAAAGATACGAAGATCTTCGCAACTACTGGAAAAATTGAAAATTAGGGGCTCAAAAACTGTGCAGGAAGAAGATGGCCATCACATATCGATACTCGAAGAAATCTTGCAGGGCTCGGTTGGCGCCAAACAAATCGTAAGCAGAATTTTGATGTACAACGAGAGGTTAAAACGACAAATTTTAATTACGTTTTCAACAAAAGGACACACGACGGTTTTTAGTTAATTTCACCCTACGAGAAACGGCAAATTGTTAAGTTCTGCTCCAAAAGCATTAGAGTCACTCAAAAACGAAAAGTTGCTTACAGGGCAAAATTAACTCAAAACCGCTACGTTTCCTCTTCCAATGTAAATGAAGGTAAAATTCGCTTTGGTATGCTCTCCATGTGAGAGATCAAAAGTACAGGTGGACAGCGGATGGACAGCACCTTGAACTTCCTATCGTATCGAATTTTTTGCATTCAATCATCAGTCAGGCAGTTTTCCTTTCGTGCGACTACTAACGTGAAAGGAGTAGTCGGCGAATGGTGAACGAATGCTTACAGAGGTCTCTTCGCTCTCGGATGACGAGCACGGCGCAGAGCTAGTGTGAACCAACTGTTGATAACTTGACGCTTTTTTAATTCGTCGAAATATGGTATACCCCCAAGATTGAAATATCCAAGGCGCGAGTTCATGGACTGCGACTAGCGTACTTCTGGATCTCCTTATCTGGTGCAGATAGTACAACGTGCAGCTATTAAGACCTGTTATTCACGTTCGGGATTCAGTTAAAATTTGTATGCTAATCGCTTACTTGACGCACAACAACATTGCGTTGAGGTAGGCAATCGGCGGTCGTCGGCGATACGATTGTTATTTCGCATTGTTTTGCAGTCCGTCGAAGATTATAAGAGAGCTTTATTAACGATGACATTGCAAACATCAAAGCTGGGCAGACGGATTGCAACAACCTCAGACAACATTGTTGTCCGTCTGACATTGCGAACAAACACCCACCTAGGTCACTGACAACGGGCTCAATAGCTGTGTTGTATGATCGAAAAATCGATAACTCTTCTATTTCATTGTGCAGAAAGTCGAGGACGAACCGGTCAGACTCTACTGTTGCTGCATCGACTTCTGCGACATGATAAGGCGCGAGTACAGGACGAACGCACCTGTACACGAGTTCCAAGTCATACACGTTATGTAGACCGAGAAAGGGCTGGGTGGCTGCACGTAACGAATAAACTTTCCACTCTCAATATTACCAAAAGCCGTATCTCATCTTGTCGTTCGTTCGGTCGCCGGTTCGTTCGTGTGATTCCGTATAACCACACTGCGCTGCGGTTAAAAATAAGTAAGACCTGCTGCACGAGATGCACCGATGAAAAACTATAAAAATTGTTTCGTCATTGCGACCGGCGATGCGGGAGCTATCAAACCCGCAATAAGGAGAGATATACATACAGCTACGTTTCGAGATATCGTCATACAGTCCGTAAGTATAGGTATCAGTATTTTTCATCGATTTTATGGCGGGCTATAATATAACAGCTGTTTACAAAATGATTCGAACTTGTAGGGTTTTTCATCTTCGGCCCGAAGAATCCAGCTTCTCGCAGTGAATCTGGTCATCGCTGTCATCGTGGTCGCCGCTAATTTTACCCGTGAAGCAACAATCACGGCCTCCGCTATCTCTGAAGCACGGGTACCGCCCGCCGTTATTAACAATACGATGATGCAAAGTCGGAACAATTACGTCAACTTTGAACCTCGAGCCGTGACGTCATTGGTGACAGACACCGTGCGTGGCGGAAATTCAGAATCTAGGTGGACCGGTTATCGCGAGGAAAAGCGAGTCCGACTGTTTGCAAAACAGAAAACCTGATCGTGGATCTCTTCGATGGCGAACGTCGATATTTTCGGCATCGAAGGGTGGATTCGTAAGGACTCTGGGCCAAGAGGTGTAAGCCACCTGAAATAGCGCTCCTTGAATTCTTCGCCGACCCTGCGAGCTCGAAACCTCTCAGTCTTTATCGGATTGAGGGCGTGCGTGCCTCGAGGCAGGGTATCAAACGTAGCTCGATGATGTACGCGTTGTACTTTTGGGCGCGTCGTAGTCTACGGGTCGCGACGTAGCAGCGTCCTGAGGATGACGAGAGGTAGTGGGGATTCGTCCAGCATTAAGAATTCTACGACCACGATGTCCCGGCATCCGCATTATTCTCAGTCGTCTAACAGTCGCCGGACAAACCTGCCGCAGATACTCTGTTTCGATCATACGACGTACGGAATTCATCGAAGTTACTCAAAAATCTACCGAAATTTTCCGGACAACCGTATCTCGTAATGTGAGTTGATTATTCATCAGAATATTTTTATTATATCCGAGTATATTGTCGACGATGTTCAACGATTCGCCCATCCCATTTCTATGGCATCATTACAACAATTCTGACACACGGCAAACTACTCGGTATGACATTCGATCACTCTTTGTGACTTCTCGCGTACGTTATGGAGCTGTCACTTTTAAATTTAGCATTGTGTTGATGCAGAATCGGCGCTCGGGGCGTGATTCCCACCGATTGGACAGATCGTACGACTAGTATTTTCATTGTAATACATAGATATTTGTTTCGGAGACGAGGTCAGTTTTTCATTTGATATTTACTTTTCTTATGCCCTTGACATTTGCTCAAATTTCAAAAAATGAGGGTAGAAAAGCCCGCGATGCTCATAACGTCATCGACGCACATTCGTAATGACTATTACCGCATCCGACTCGCCCTCGAAGATAGTGGGGATCAACTAGTTTTTCCCATTCCTCGATCAACTTCGACGTCGCCGGATTGGTGAAAGATTCAGCCTTGCACATGTAGCTTAGATTTCGTCATGATTACGGCCACTACGCCGCGTAGTACTGGAACAAGAAGCGTCATTCTTGGAACCCGCTCCCGTTACATCTTCCTGCCCCACCTCTAAACTTGATGTTTATTTATGTTGTAGTTTACCTCACCGTAGGTGATGTAAGAATAGTATTGATTTCGGTCAATAATAACTTTTTTAATTTTAATGAGTCTTTAAGACGTCGGACCTTCGTTGTAAAACAACCAGGTTTTAAAAAAATGTCGGTCTTTCTGTCGTCAGGTCTGTTCTGAAAAAATTCCCACGATGATATGGAAGAAGGCTCGATGATTTGATTCAATTTTTCAATTAATTTTAAAACTTTGATATTATGAAAAATACCGAGAAGACCAATCAATTTTTATGTTACAGATAAAATAACTAACGAAGGAGATGGCAGCGATAACGAAACTCTCAATCATCAGGCTCTTCGAGCTGGTGAGCTATTTTTTACCGTTTTGTTTTCGTTTGTAATGCGTAAGAAATCAAGTTGACGAACTGCAGCAAATAACGCGACTGACGAGGAATGTCGTAAATTGTGAATGTGCTAATCTGATCCTTGAGTATGATGTTTGAGCACGTGAGTAACCGGCCAGAACAGAAATGATGTAATGGTCATTGTAGCGCAATTCACGCGCGGTTCCCCGCCATATAATGCGTCTCTGACTAATACTCGCTCATTTTATCACGCAAAGGATTGTGATGAATTGACAAATGGCTCGCGCAATTTCTCTCGTTTTATTCGATCGCGCATGTGATGTGTACGTATCGTGCATGCACATTTGTACTATGTACGCATACTGCACGTTACATCACCTATGATGAATTTGAAATGTCGTCGAATCGGTCCGGTGACCAAAGCATCGCGTATAAGGTCGGAAAGTGGTGATTCCACGTACGCGTACTGATAATAATTTAATTGGAGCTGTTTCATCCATCACGTCCGAACGGGTATTAAAAATGGAGTGGGCAGTGGGCAACAAGCCGGAAGTCTGGAGTTGTGCGTGGGCGTAATTCGTGCCGGTCAATCAAAAATATCTTTTAAAGCCCGCTGATGAACGCAGGTGAACGTACCCTGTAATCAGCTATTAGGTGAAATATATAAATCGCAGTCGGGGATGGTTGTAGACGACGGTATGAACAATCTGAAGAAAATAAATCACTCGCACATGACGCCTTTTCAATTTTTAAAAACTAAAACAGTGAGCACGCGGCGTTGCGTTGAATTGTAAACGATCGATTGATCAATGCGCGCTGTCTAATGACCCATTTTTTGCGTTTACAGGTGTTGGTCTGCGTCATGATAGGCCTGCACTACCACTCAGCCGTAATCTTGGGGCCGATTAAGGACTTGTTGATTGTGGGGACCATAGGTGGATACCTTATTATCCTGATCGGGCTCTTCGCTGCTTCGCTAATGGGGACACCGGTGAACAGGCGTGTTGTACGTATACCTCGAATCCCATACGATGACCTCGGTGTCACGAATTTTTAGATCACGATTGCCATGATGATATACCACCACAGATTTCCATCTGCACCCCTGGTTGTTTAATTTTCCAAAGGGGTCAAGTGTACCCGGTCACGAAACGATGCGAGTTACCCAAACGTGGAGAGCTTTCGCCGGTCCCATTTCTTTATTAACGGGATCAGATACGGTGGTCAGCGAATAGGTAAAGCTAGGGTACGAGGCTTTGGGGCACACCCGTATTTCGCGTGTCACCTGGCTACTGCACTCATGGTGGTGTTGCTTTTGGTGTTGCTGCGGCCACAACTTGCTTCGATAGAGGGACTAGAGTCACCGACTATTTTTAGCCGGTGTAAGCTCGCGTCGTTAATCGAGAGCCGGCAGAGCTCTGATATTGAGCGCTCGATACATTTTGTATCACAATGCGTTATCTTCGGAGATACCATTAAATAACAAGCCGCTATAGTTATGGACATTTACGTATGTTGTTATCCCTACTTGACAATGAGTCGGACTTCCTGAACTTTTAATGAAACTCTATTTACATTGTCTTTGTTTTTCCTTAGATTTATTTCTCTTAGACTCCTATCTTATTTCGTTAGTCAAACAAACTTTTCGTACCGACCACGCCTATATTTAAATCAGATTTATTGGGCGTACAGATCTTCTTCAAGGCTATACAGAATTTGGAATAGATTCACAGTGGTCTGGAACCGTAAGTGTGATGTTGAACTGAAATTTAGGCCATCGTCAGTTTACTTAATGTATTTGAAAACAAATCGGAGACCGATTATTGGTGTGTGATATTTTTAACGTTTAAAAATAAAATTATTTTTTCGTAATCTTCAGCTATATTCTCTCTACAATTTCTGCATTCACATATTTTGTGTTTTTGTTTCTTACGCAGGACTTATTCTTCAGCGTCGTCGGTTGCGTCCTTTTCGTAATTGCGGGTGGAATCGCCATCCATTACTTCAAGACTCTGCCGTCCTATTCTACCAATGAGTTGAGGAACATAGGATTGTCCAAAGGATCGATGGCGATCATCGAGGCGGCATTTTTCTTAGCAGATGCTATATTCACCTTCCGGGGCGAAGCCTGAAGAACTCGGTTACAATGGGACACCTCAAAGGGGCTGCTGCTCTCGATTGTTTGTCGCTCTCCGAACGCCGAATTTACCATCTTTGTACAACTATTTAGCGTTATTCTTTGAACTACACTTCAGCATATTTATGCGAAAACCCATCTACGTCTCGTTCTACATAACAATAAAGAAAATGACAGCAAATTCGCGCGAATTTATTCGAGTCTGCTGGGCTTTTCAGTTAAGCCAACGCGACTGAGATCAAGAATTCACGTTACTGCTTTCGGTATAATTTTCGTCCAAGCGACGAAGTTCATATTCCAATAATTTTACGACAGATTGTCACTTACATATGTTACAATTGTGCCGTAAATTTTGTACGGGTAATCGTGGATATTATAATCATAAGAATCATGATGATAAGCAAACAATGTAGTGTATACGTGATGAATTTCTTTTGCCAATAGATAGAAAATTAAATTTTTGGTCGGATTGATGTATAGTTATTGTTCAGTTTCGCGTATAGGTAATTAGTAACACAAATGTAGAGTTCAGAAAGAAGTAAATCTTCAGATTATCGCAGCAGTCCTGGTAGATGTGAACGTCTCATACCTATACAACATACGTATGATATATTTATTATGTAATAATTATTATAATATCTGTAAAATTCATCATCTAACAAGTCATTAGTCCATGATTTTTGCAACATAACGCTGATTTTCCACGCATCTAATATTATTTTAATTCGTGTATGATAAACTACTAACTTACAGTGAAGAATGTACTCTGTTATGTGTAATTTTTTTCAGTTCTATTGTTACGACTGCTTTCGCTGCAAAAATGTACGAAACCGAAATTAATAAACTACGTATATTTAGTCATCTAACTTAAGTATCGATTGCGCTAGGTTTTTGGCAAAGCGGTAATCTTTGGTGAGGTGCCCGTTTCATGAGTTCGTATTTGCAGTTTTGCCTCTATCCCTGTGTTACAGTTACAACGTTTCTAATCCCAGATGGAATGAAAATTCATCTTTCTTATTCCACGAAGTATTATTGCCGTTAACCAAGGGCATGAATAAGGGGGTGAAAAGCGTTTCAAAAAACAATTTGCGTCGCGCTTTGCTTTCGGTCAACGATGGAGATCGATGATCCTGGAAAAAGTCGAGACACCGACCAAATGGATCGACTTGCGTAGATCGACTATGGGATCGACTGCTCGCCCTGCAGTCATGGGCCAATGATGGCCTACCAGCCAACCAACCGTGGTCGGTACGGCGTTGAAAACAATTTTATTTATTAATTAGTGCAAAGTGTTTTAAGTGTTTGATGCGTTAAATGTGCGTTAAAAATGTCGAATCCCGGCGGTAGCAGAAGGAACGGGGCCGTCAAGATTCGCCTGACGAGTAAGTTGCTGATCAGCTATTGAAACACAATTGCGAACTAGCTCGCTGTATCTCAAATCTCAGACGACAACCAAATACCCGATGAGGCAAGTCCGTGCTTGGCCGCCTGCCTAGTCCCTGAGTGCCTGCCTGTTTTTGTTATGCATTATAATATGGCCACACAGCACTTGGTTCGGAGAATATAAAAATATCATCGTACAAAATATGAATTATGTATTAAAATTGCCAACGAGAATTTAGCGTTACGTCATTTGCTGAAAGCGTTACCGTTGACTAATTATTCAATTTCTCCAATCCCATTACAGTACTATGCGCCCGTAACCTCGCTAGGAAGGATCTTTTCCGTGAGTAACTTTTCTCTTTTGACGCTACTTTGATGTTATCCTGTCGTTAAATCCACAATACCTCTGTGATTTTTATCCCATTTCAGGTTTGCCCGATCCATTTGCTAAAATAACTGTCGATGGATCCGGTCAATGCCACAGTACCGATACATGCACAGCTACGCTAGACCCAAAATGGAATCAGCATTACGATTTGTGAGTAGCTCATTCAGTATGTTCCCGATCAAAAATAATTCCGACCTGAGGTAGGCTTATAAAACTCGTCAGAGTTAGTTGTCATTTAGTGGGATTTCAGGTTCATCGGAAAAAACGATGGAATTGCAATATCGGTTTGGAATCGTAGAAAAATACATAAAAAACCAGGAAGTGGGTTTTTAGGCTGCGTTAGGATACTTTCCAACACAATTCAGAGATTGAAAGACACTGGTTGTAAGTATTACATCATTGAAAAGTGAAAATCCATTTCTTTTCACCTAGTGCATAAATTTTTCTATTCTGTAACTACAGACCAGCGTTTGGATCTCTGCAAGGCTCATTCAGACGATGCTGATGTTGTGAAAGGGCAAATAGTAGTATCTCTTTTATCGCGTGATGGCCACAATGGCGCAGTAAGTAATACAGTTGGTCACAACGCAGTTGTCGATGTGCTCGGCGATCTGAGTTGTCCAACGGTTCTCCCAGATGGTTGGGAAGAGAGACGGACTGGAAACGGACGTCTTTACTACATCGATCACTTAAACAGAAGTACTCAATGGGTGCGGCCCAATTCGCGGTCCGTAGATATCTTGGTTCATCATCTTCATCGTCACTTTTTTGTCTCTGACAATGTGTAACTCTTTTCTTTTGTACTTAGACCTGGAAACCCAATAATACCGACGACACTTGAGTCGCTACCTGCTCCAGGATCAGAGCCAACATCACCGAGTGGAAGCGGTAGTCCTCAGAATACACGGAATCAAAGTCCAACACCTCATACCCCAGAACGAAATGGGGGTGAAGTGGGGCAGCAGAATAGAACTCCAGTGAGAGAGAACTCTGCTTGTAATACATCGACGCAAAGTCAAAATGTTATACAAAATCTGCGGAATACAACTACAAATAATTCCACAAGAGAACGAAGGACCCCAAGAAGCAACGATGAGCAGAATGGAAACAGATTACCTAATGGTAGTCAGGCAAGGAGAACTAATAGAACAAATAGGAATAGGAACAGCATCATGGCTAGTGGAGAACGAAGGAATGATAATCAACCCTCAGATTTGCCTCGGGGATACGGTGAGTGTGTTGGAGAATTTTTTTGTCATCTAAAAATATTCTTATTCATACAAAAATTTGTCTCACTGTCTAGCCTATAATTCGCGGCTTTGTAGTGTAGTTGAATTGTTTCACGTCACTTAGAACATAGCTTATTGTGGCCCCCTAGTCCTAATTAGGCTCAATTAGATTGAACTTGTGTGAGCCAGGCTGCACAAAAGGGAGTTCTCAGACTTGCGCTCGTATTTTTATAATTAGGGACAGTGATGTCATTAATTGATGTAACATATTAATTATCTGAAATTACAATGCTGCTGATAGAGTTGAGAAAAACGCAACAAGGGCAGGTGTACTTTTACCATGTACCAAGTGGTGCGTCAACATGGCACGATCCAAGGATTCCTCGTGATTTACCAGCTAATGAATTGGCAAATGAACTCGGCCCACTCCCTAGTGGGTGGGAAATGCGACAGACCCAAACAGGGAGGGTTTACTTTGTAGATCACAACAACAGGACGACGCAATTCACGGATCCCAGATTATCGGGACAGATAATCAGCAATTTGTTAAAGTAAGTGAGAAAAGTCCAAATGATCGAGTATTCAACAGATCTTGGGAAAATGAGATCGTTTCTTTTCACAGACGACAGAGTCCTCAAAATGGAACTTCGAGTCAGGTTCAGTCAACTCCGGTTCGAAACCCGGCTACGCCTAGACTTGAGCTGCCAGGAAATGAGACACCTTTGACTCCGGCAGTTTCATCACCATCGCAAAACCTGTCCAGACCTAGGACTGAAGGAGCAAGCAATAATAATTCTCCTACGTGTGAGTATCACTCGAACGTTTTCATGCAGTACGTTTGAATGAAAGTTCTGATTTTACCTCACTTCCATCCCAGTATTTCTAAATTAAGACAGAATTTGATAAATTTATTATCTAAACGCAACAATTTCTCGGAATAAATTCAATTGGCCTGAAAATGTAAGCGTTAGCCGCTAATCTGTCATACGAGCAACCTACTTGGAAAGTATGTAATATACATCTTGAACAGTTGGATATTTCGCAAAAAATATATCAAGCGGTACAAAAGAACCGGAATTGTTGGTGTGTGTGCATATGTCACCCTCTATTGGCTACTTTTATCTTATCAATAGAATATCAGCAGCGCGCATTATTTACGTCTGATTTATCCTCAGTTAGCTTCCAAGTCCAAACAGGACATGCCTTTCAATTTCATTAAAGTCTTCTTCATAGGCACAACAAATGGTAGGTTGGTTCCAGTCGACTTATTTATGACTTGTTATTCCACTGCTTGATCTCAAATATGAATGCTTGTAATTCAACAAGTGAAAGTTGGATTCACTACTGTTATAATATTTTCAAAAAATGTATAAACTGTGTTACAGCCGAAAGTACACCTACGCAAAATGGACAGACAGTTTCGGATCTGCCTAAGGAACTCATGGAAAGTGAGCTGCTTCCTAAATATAAACGAGACCTGGTAGCAAAATTGAAGTGCCTCAGGGCTGAACTCAATGCCCTACAACCTCAGAGTGGTCATTGCAGATTAGAAGTATCGAGAAACGAAATATTTGAGGTAAATTTTATTATTGATGATCTGAGTTAAGATTGGCATATGATGATACATGTTAGGTTTCATTTTTTCCCCTCGTTCTGAAAAATAGTGCTTGATTATTTCTTTTATTCTTTTCAACAGGAATCGTACAGGCTGATAATGAAGATGCGGCCTAAAGACATGCGTAAGCGACTGATGGTGAAATTTCGTGGTGAGGAGGGACTGGATTATGGTGGGGTGGCGCGTGAATGGCTTTATTTGTTATCTCACGAAATGTTGAATCCCCAGTACGGTCTTTTCCAATATTCTCGAGACGACAATTACACCCTACAGATAAATCCTGACTCCGGTATCAATCCTGAACACCTTTCGTACTTCCACTTTGCCGGTAGAATAATTGGCATCGCTGTGTTTCACGGTCACCATGTTGACGGAGGATTCACAACACCATTTTATAAAATGCTACTCAACAAAGCCATTACCCTTTGTGATATCGAAGGTGTTGATCCCGAGCTGCATAGAAGTCTAACGTGGATGCTGTAAGTCGACCAAAAATTCTAAAATTAAAATATGTATCCAAAGATAGTCTGACTTATGTCAAATGGCTCGTCCCTTTTGGAATATTGGTATGAAACAAAAATATTTTGATTGCAGAGAAAATAGCATAGACGGGGTATTAGATGCAACGTTTTCGGTGGAGCACAGTAGTTTCGGAGCCCTTAAAAATCACGAACTAAAACCTGGCGGTAAAGACATTGCTGTTACGGAGGAAAATAAAAGAGAATATGTAAGACTGTACGTAAATTACCGATTCATGCGGGGAATAGAACAGCAGTTTCTAGCTCTTCAAAAAGGATTTCACGAGCTGATACCCCCACAACTGCTTAGGCCTTTTGACGAAAGGGAACTCGAACTAGTTATCGGGGGATTAGGCACCATTGATATTAATGATTGGAAAATGCACACAAGACTAAAACACTGCACACCAGACACTCCCATAGTTAAGTGGTTTTGGCAGATCGTCGAATCTTACGGTGAAGAAATGAGAGCAAGATTATTGCAATTTGTTACTGGCAGCTCGAGGGTTCCTCTACAAGGTTTCAAAGCGCTCCAAGGTAGATTTAACTAGCAAAAGCAACATATTTAATCGATTTTCGTGATACTTCTTTTTGAAATTTTTTATTTCGAACAGGCTCAACAGGAGCTGCCGGACCTCGTCTCTTCACCATCCACGCCATCGATGCTCCGTGCGAAAATTTGCCCAAAGCTCATACCTGTTTCAACCGGATCGACATCCCACAAAATTATCAAAGCTATCAGAAAATGCTGGACAAACTAACACAGGCTGTTGAAGAAACTTGTGGTTTTGCTGTCGAATAATAGGTAAAATGAAAATGTGTTATTATTTTCTTTACGCCAATATCTTGAGTTGGGCCCCGTTTCAGCATTTTCAGTGTATAGATGTACATAAAGAGTGAGAAGACTATGGTACGATTACCAAAGGTAGAGAGTACGTACAGTTCGATTTTGGCTCGTAATCATTCTCAAGTGGTTTCAGGCTTAACGGTGACTTTAGCTATGATTCAGCAGTCAGTTTATTGAAGAAAGAACAAAAAATTAATTATCTTCATTTCGAAAAAATTTGGCTCCACATTCGACATATATTATGTTCAGAAATCACTCGGTCTAATGCTAGTTTTTCTTCTAATTTAGTTCAAAGCTAACTATTTTTTACATCGAATGTCACCCTAAATAGACAAACACAACCATTAATTTCCAAATACCACCGAAGTGAACAATTCTATTTTTTTTACATGTTTTCTGTTTTCTCCCTCGTCATGCAGCTTTTGACTAGATCATGTAATTCGTATTACTGCCGTTTACTTGCTCTGTCATATCATAGCTATTTGTATTAGAAATTTGTAAATAAGCATAGATATAAATTTAATCGGATATGAAAATACATATATTGAAAAAATTTATCGACGTAAGGAATCATATAGAAAAAAAAACGAATAGGTAACAAATTGAAACTTCTTATACCAGCTTCATATTGTTTATTTAAATTAATAGTATTTAACAAACAAAATTTTATACATATGTATATGTATATGCGTTTATATGCATATATATATTTGTGTCTGTACTAAAATGAACGTTGGATTAATCACAATCAATAACTTTAATCGTGATTTTATAACTCATTTTTAACTTCGATTCTATAAATTCACTTATAATTCTCTATCTTCGGTATGCCGTAATTGGTAATAAGTAATTATTAAATTAATATTGCAATGATAATGGTAATAATTGCTTGAGGTGATCATTGCTGTTGTTGTTGGCGTTGTTATTATTATCATTAATATTATTATTCTTATTATTATTATTATCATTATTAATAATGTTATTATTGATATATCTTTATACTGTGATTGACAATATTATAAAATGAAAATTGAAGCGAAAAAAAAATATGTGATTAATCAGAGCGACATTCATTCACTATTGATATTTATAAAGCATACTTAACTAATTCAAAACATCATATGCATACATTATACACGTAATGAATATTGTAGATGTACATATTATTTAGAATTTTGTATTTGCATTTTGCACCTTATTATTTTTATTTTATCTGGTTGTTGATATTTTCCGTGTTCATTTCGAAGGAGGAAAAATATTGAACTAATGTGTACGTTCAACTTCGTTGAATTTAGCGCGTTGAATTTGAGAAGAAAAATATAGTTTGCACCCACGATGGTATATTATAAATGCGATATAATTTTAATATGCAAGCCTGTTTTTTTCGCATTATAATATTTCTGGATAAAACGTGACTCAACTCTCCGAGATGAATCACCTACCAAAACAGACAATCCTAATTATGCCGTTGATCGAAATTGCCAATATTGTGTGGCATTCAGAATTTTACCTAGTCATAGAACATTGAACACTGTATTTGAAAATTTTTTTAATTTCGATGGTATCTGGTTACGTACACGGACATTGGAGTATCCTTTGCCTTTAGTTCGGGAGTTTTTATTATCTACTATGCATCTATAAAAAGATGTATGTGACAGAAATTACTCCATGATGAAACGCTGCTGGAAACGGAAGCTTCGACTGGTCTTGTAACAGATCCAGATACTTATTATTAAGGAGCTGTGTTGATAGTGGTCTTTTCGTTTGATAACACATGATGATATTATATTTATGTAATTAATGAATAATTTCGCATATCGTGTACTATCAGTATGCGTAACACATGTGTAGGTATCGTATGTGGTAAAACGATCGGTCCCGGGTGACTACTCATATACGTACACATGTTTTACATTTTATAGTTTTTTAATTACAACAATCAATCAGAATTGGTGAACGCATAAGCCGGAATTATGCTATCGGACTCCGGTTAATTTTATCAATAACTGTGGTGAACAAAGTGGATCCAGTTCGAATATTGAGATACAAAAAGAAATTTTCGAAGCTTGTGCCTTGTGCATGCGATCCTTTGATTCAATGAGATCAAGTAATGAGTGTAATTGTCTTCAATAGGGTTACCTTTTTATTTACTGGAGTAACCATGAATCTATCTAAAGGTAGTTTTTGATAAGTCGAGGCAATTGGCTGTTATAAACGAGGAACAATATCGATTTGTACGAATAGTAGTGCCTTGTTAATCATGATATACTAAATAAGTGATTCATACATAATACAAACGTATGGTATAAGCTCTCAAAATTATTCAGCAATGCTCATTTTGAAAAAATCAGTGACTGAAAATATCTTGCGTACGATAAATTGTTCTATCTTTTTTCAGGGTTCAAGTATATCCGTTGAATCCGTTAGCTCTAAGTCCCGCGGGTCTCCTCTAATCTCAGATTAATAGAAGAACTGAAATCAAGCGAATAGTCATTGATTTTTATTCTTCTCCATATCCATAAAATCGGATGGGCATTACTTACGATTGCAATGAAAGCAATGCACGTTTTAAATGTAAAAAACAACTTTCGGTATTTATGTCCCATAGTGGTCTGCTCTGATTTATTGCGAGCGTTGAAAAAAAGGAAGATTTTCTCTCTGTGCCGAGTAACTGTTTATACAAACTAGTACATATCTAGCGCAACATTGAGCTTTACTTCGTCTCGTTAACAATACATTTTGCGACTACTTAAACATGGTAAAGCCTAACAGAGGTTTCAATCGTGAAGATTTGCACCAACTGTAATACGAAAAAAATATCAATATACTTATAAATGTGTAATGTTATGCCTTAGATAGACCACGGTCTGGTGCAATTTCGACCCCTTTTGCCTTGTGAATGAGTAAAAAATCTATTTATGATAGACTGCAATAGCAAATGAATATAGCAAATTGCTCTAACGTTATATGAAAGTATCAACGTTAAAACGTTGCATATCAGATGATATCTATGTACGAATGACGTAAAGGATGAATTCAAAAGAGTTCGTCTGGGAGGGTCAGTTGCTGTAAGCAGGAAATACTGGCTATTTGTGTTTAGATTCATCCACAAAAAGACGAATAGTCCAATTATTACAGCAATTAATTTGTTGAAATGAATTTCTTTTTTTTTTCCTGTAAATTTTACTTTCAAACGACCTATGTAGTATAAGTACCATATCCTCTCAGATAATTATTTCAAATTAACTAAAAGTACTATTAATGGCCGCTATTAATATTTTTATTACTGGTACCATCAAATAAACAGTAAATGTAAATAATGTTTCTCTATTCTTTCATTTTTTGCTCTTTTCTATTTTGTATTTTGAATGAAATGTATATTTTAATAAGACATCCTGAAATATCTTTTGAAGTTATTAAATTCCTCCGCATGTTGTCGAACCCTCCCTCATGAAATCATTGAGAATAGGTAGGGTATTTAATCTCAGGAACACGAATCCGTTGAGTAAACCGAGCTACGAATTTATCCTACTGAGATATCCTTGATTTTTCACTTTTTGAATCGATAAATTGATGACAACTCTGTCAATTTTGTAGACAGAATTATTTGGTCTCCAAATTGAGATTTCCGAGGATTGAATAAAAATACTATAGAAAAATCTAGACAAAATTATTGAATTCCGGCCCAAATTGTGAGAAAAATCTAAGGCTATATTATATTCTAGATTACTGCATTTCTTTAAGTCCAAAAAAAAATATCATATTTTCTCAATAAAATCTATTCTTAACTAATCAAATATTCACCTTTTTTTGACCCGAGATTTTTTTATCGATGTTCTTGATTGAAAAAACAGGTGTCATAATATATCTATGGTGTCATTAATTCTAAAATTAGCCTAAATCTGTCGAGCGATTCGCACAAATAAATTAACTGCAGTTCGCGGTTTAATTTTCCGCAATAAAAATTAAAGAAAATCGAAGTGCCAAATGTTTTTTGATTTTCCGTAATGCGGACCTCTTTTATCATGCTACTTCAATGCTCATGCGACTTAGTATCTTACCAAGCGTTTCATAAATGCTCTGAACAACCCCACGACGAAATCTATAGCGATTCACAAGTTACTGTAACTGAAACGTATAATTAGTTCTCACTAATCTGAATTACTATGTAAAACAATATCCTAGATCTCCATTCGGCTCAATCGCTATCATAATTTCATGTCCATGCGGGTATAGCATGCGTAGCAATGGCGAACAAGAACGATGGAAATCCACGTATCTGCACGAGATCCACGCAAACAACGACGCATCTCATCAAACCTTGTCGCAATCCCCAAGTCCGCAGGGCTTGTAATTGTTTCTTGAATAAACGGCGTGAAAAATATGCAGAATCTCCAACCCCTATGGAAAGCGAGTCGAAAACCACCGGAACCATGGAGACATCAAATTCCCCGACTTCGCCGCCGAGACAATCTTGCGCCAAATCTAATATTGCCCGAGAAACCAAGATCGTTGCAGAATCGAAGCCTGGAAGTTCAGAATCAGCAGCTGAATTTGCCGAAAGCCAGCAGACCATAGCTCGTCTGCCCCTGAGCAAAGCTTCTAAGGGAGATCTGACTCCGAGGGAAATCATGAACACGTGGACGCCCGGTAGAGGTGGGTCGCTCGAGCCGGGGCCGGAGACTTCAATGCGTGGTGGCATTGAAGTCTCCGACCCGTGCTTCTGCGGCTTATAGTTTCTTGAGAAGTATATCAAATTTTTCAGATAGGACCGTGGAATTGTTCACACCGAATGAAAACTACATCGATATTTCACCCCGTAATTTCTCTCTACGCACATACTGCCCCGAATTCTTTCTAAGTGCAAACGAGAGGAACGATATCCGTGCCAAGGAATTACGGGAGCAGGCGGCGAATACCCGCGTCGCAGCAAAAGGGCAGAAGTATGATTGCGCTGTAATCGAAGAATGTTGCCGAGAAAACTGCGGCGGCAAAGAAATCGCGAAATCAAGATTTGATCAACAAGTACTGGATTGGCGAACTACCGTCGACCGGATGCCTGTTCAAGCGCCTACTCCCTGGAAGGATGAGATAGCGCTCGCTAGAGGCACGACTTTTTATGACCAGCCTGCGACTTCGATTTGGTTATCAATAGTTGAATAATCTCTGTATGATTACCGCTGCGTAATTTGCAGAGCGAGAAGAGCTCACCGACGCAGATCTACGTCCCACGCAGACCGAAGAAACTCCTCCGATGCGATCGAGCACCTGGAATCCGTGGTCCTGTCACCTATTAAGGCCCAGAAATAGAAGAAAGGAGGAAAGAGGGACCGACGACAAATAGGAATAGAAATACAAAGGCACCATTTCGACCTACGCATCTGTAATTCTTATTCAGTAAAAACTTACAGAATGCCGTGGAAAAGAAATAAATTTCAAATACGAATGCACGGACAAACCCAGTTCTTATGTCTCACTTCACCCGCACCTCGCGGTCGGGTGTCGATAACGAGTCGGTCGCCTTCCACCTCGGCATCATCATGAATCTCTCGACCAATCTGTCGCGGATGTACGTGGGAGAAAGCCAGAAGAGTAGGTGATAGAAGGTGTACCTCCAAGGTTCGCATCTGGATGCAGAGAAGAATTTCGGTGAAATTTGAGACTCACCCTAATAATTGAGACAGGAGTAATTCGATACGCACTTATAAACCGCCCTAGTACAGTCATCCATGAGCGCGCGATCAAATTGATGATAAAGGTTCGGCTGTTGCAGCATCCTGGGTAACATCTCTCTCGACATTCCCGCGAGGTACTGTTCGTATCTTTTTAAGTAATCCCCATAAAAATTTTTCGCCTCTTCGGTCATAGAGGAATTCATGGCCTCGAAATGATCGCTCTGTTTAGCCAGTATGTTGCTCTCTTGAGTAAATGAACCTGAGTAATCGTACGAGCTTTAAATTAATGTGAAGGGTGGTTGCGAACGTTTTCATTCGCGTCATGCTCACCGGGGATGAAGCAAACGACGTCGATCCCGTACTTTGAAACTTCGACTCTGAGCGCAGTCGCCCATGCGGATATCGCTGCCTTGGTGGCTGCGTAGGTAGCAACGCCCGGTAAGGGTTCGAAGGAACAATGACTCGAAACAAAAATTATTCTACTCCCCATCGATCTCATCAAGGGCATAAGATCCTTGGTGACTCGCATGGTACCAAGAAGATTCACATCCACTTGTCGTCTCGTTTGCTCCTCGGTCTGCCACTCGAATTCGCCAAAAGTCATAACCCCTGCGTTGTTCACCAACGTCCTGAATACTGACCGGGATGGAATTTATATTATCATAACGATAGTTCATATGCCTATATCATCAAGCACAGACCTTTACGGTTGAAGATCTTACCAAGATTTTCCTGTCGCACGATATCGCGGACCTTGTTTCCAAATTCCCAAACGCTTTCTGCCCTAGTGACGTCCAAGGGGACGACTTTCACCCCATTCCGTAGCAACTCTCGAGCTCCAAGGCCCTCAGGCTGTAGGACCCCCGCGATCACGGTCGCATTTAGAGCGCGACAGTGATGAGCGAGGCTGTAACCGAGTCCTGAGTCGCATCCGGTGATAACCACCGCATGATTGGAGCGAATCGCTATCCTGGCTGCTCTTCTCCAGTGGATAGAAACGGCTCCTGAGTTTACGAAAACCGAGATGAGCAAAACAAGTGGAAGGGAAAATCGGCCCTACTGAGACTCACCGACGCCAAAAACCGTCAGAGTAGCAGCCAAAACCTTCTGAGAATTGTCGTAGAGATAGACAATACCGGCACCGATACCTAGACCGATCGTTAATGCATCGAAGCACGATCTTTTGCTCCAAGTTCGCATTCTCCACCGAGTTGCTGACTCCATCGTACGAGCTTTGCGGGTGAACAGGAGCCCGGCTGGTCCACAACTGCGAGGTGGGCCTCTGATTTCGGATCTCGTTCCAACCCGTCCCCACTACGATTTGATCTTCGTGAATCTAGATGAATTTATAAGATTTTCTTTATACAGAGCGCACACATTCCACCGTTGGACGGTATACATATATCTTGATGGGAATACGAACCCGTTCTGCCTCACGTTACAAAAATAAGATCCTTTTATCGCTAAGACTTCGTAGCGACTTCGCGTATACAGATTATGTATTTCTCGCTCGCAATCGTGAGAAAATCTACGATTAAATCTTCGCCGATCACGAGAGATGCGGCAGAATATGTCAAAAAATATAATGCGAATTAAACATACCGCGGAGATGAAACTTAGGTAATTGCATTCTATTACGCCTCCGTGCAGTAATTTTTATACATCTAGCGAGAGCGAACCGGACGCAGTTCTCTACACGGTATGGAAGACAATTCCATATTTCATGAAGCAACGATTCGACTGATAAATATGTATGTTTTAGATTTCCTTTATAGGCTTTATCTATGCAGTCCGACAGTTGACCCTCGACAATTTTCCATTCGATCGGATCAGATATCGTCGGCTCTTCAGAATCGTCTTCGACCACATTCTAAAGCAGATCGCGATAACGGTGGGTTCTACAAATTTACCGACATGCAGATAGAGCGTTGCCGTTGAACATTTTTTCTTCTTTAATAATAATACCAGACAACACCAGCGTTAGAAGTACGCCTATATTATCACGAGAATATTATTTCGGCGATATAACGAAACATCGGTTACAATATAGTTAGTGGAAATGTACATTTTGTTTCTACAATTATTATTATATTATATGAGAATTGATTGACTATGGAAAATAATTAGGTAATTTTTTTCGAAGCATGAGATGACAGCTTTACTCAACGATGCTTCTCATGTCCTATGACACTGTGCATTAAACAGGTATTAAATTTTTTTTAGGGTATCGCAAAATACCGTTATCATTCTCTCGTAGAGTTCAGTTTTAACTTAAACTATAATCTATTCTTGCTTGTCCTCCAGTCTTATCAATGTATTCTTATTGACGTCGAAACTGGGGTCGCCGTCTGTGGCTATCCTGCCCAACCACGAAAATATTATGATAATTCCTACAAATGCGAAGAACAAAAGAACAGTGACCATGACATATCTCTTGTACAGGGACCCCGAAGAATTCCGCCTGCGTGCGGGTGTCCTGGAAATAAGCTTCCACCACCTAAGAAACCATTCGATAGCTGACTTCCGTTGATACTTATTCTCGTCGTGGTCATATGGGAGATCTTTGGGATCGTCGTATGCTTCGAATACTTTCTTTGTAGCTTGATTGGAGAATGGCATGGAAGGTTCTACGTTGACGACAGAATAAGGTGGCCCTGACTTTTGGGCAGAGGAATGAATGCTGTTGCTGTTGGAGTTTATCGAATTAACATTGCTACTCGTCCTGGGTGTTGCTATGCTGGGTGAGGGGGTTGTAGTGTGACTTTGATAAGACAAAGAAACCTCTGACACAGAGACCTTCCGTTCCTGCGCAGGCTTCCGCTCTCTGTCATCGCTCAACTAAAAAACCCGTACTCAAATTAATCTAAAAAGTGTAAGCTCCGAATCCATTTAGCGGATGGGACTTTTGTATGTATACTATAATTATGCTTGTATCATTTATGACGAAAATTACTTACCAATGGCAATCCCAGTCCTGCTCGGGCCCAATTGACACCGGCCAATTTTGCCTTGAGCACATCTGCGACAGATGAGACAAGATTGGGTTGTGGGAAAATCTCAATTCCACATGTAGGGCAGGTGTATCCAGCAGGAGCTGTAGTTGGTGGTAAGTTCCTGGCATATGCGTCGACACAAGCCCAATGAAATACGTGGTAGCACGTAAGCCTCACACAGTCCGCATCGGTCAATGCTCCTGCACACAAAGTGCAGGCAGGACTATAATCACTGTCTCTCAGCCATCGGAGATACGACTGCACTACGCACTGAACATGAAATAAATAGGTTAAATGACATTAGAGTTAAGGGCAAGTGGACTTCATCGGAAAGATTGATTATCTAAGAGAAATACCTTTGGGTGATTTGTGACCATGCAATGCTCACAAACGTTGACGCGATGCTCGAAACAAAATTGGTTCGTTACTTTTCTCTTTGGACATTTGCAGAGCCCCATTTTCACAGCAATGTTCTGGTATGACTTTAATCAGCTCTAACCGGCACACGCACACATACACACCATGTTAGTTATCTGGGGTTTCAAACAACGAATAACCAGATTTTCGGATGCGTTAAAAGTCTCTTGCATGTCGGGGTAACCTCATCCGCATATCGTCGAATTTATATCCGTGCACTTCTATATTCGCTACCCATACAGAATTCTCGATCATGGCCATGTTTGATCGCCACGTCGTCTGACAATTCCCTCGATCGCCGAAAAACGAGCCAACAAAAAGGGAAACAGTAAGATGATAGACTCTCTCTTTCTATATCAGGGGCGTAGCAGGATTCCATGCTAAAATTGTAAATAAAAATAGTTCAGCTATATGAATCGAAGAATTCAGTCAACAACAGTAGGAATACATCTGTCACTGAATACACCGGTGAAACAGTTGTTCAAACAAGATATTCGTCCGTGAAATATAAGGCTGTTACGTTACTATTGTCATAAAATTTGACATTATGTGTGAAAGCAACAGTGCATGGGATATCTGACGAAATAGAATGAAGTACACAATTACTAACATATCATTGGATTCCTGTTAATAACCAACGAAACGACACGAGATTATTTCAGAAGATTCAGGCCATGTGTTAGAGAACTGCAGAAATTAATGCTTCAACTAGTCCAAATATCAACTTCACTCTAATGAGTTTCCCATAACCTGTGGAAGCCAATATCTGATACTGCAATGTCACAAAGAAAAGGTAAAGGTACTAAACTATTATTTAAACCATCTGACAATCCAGAAAACTGTTTGCAGGGTTGTCGAGTGGCGGGCGAAAGCATCGAGGACATAATTACATCCACAAAAATGAAATTCTGGTCGGTGATAAGGGCCGCGAAGTTGTGGAGAGTATAAATGAAAATTCATTGGTAATAAAGCATTTTCGTGAATATAGTGCTGAGTTAGATCGCAAACGTGACCGATATGAAGCAATTATAAAACTGAGTCGTGATGTGACCATAGAAAGTAAAAGGATAATCTTTCTCTTGCATACTTTCGATAAAGAAAGCAAGAGAGAAACCGTCCTGGGCGAAGCAAAGACACGGCTTGATACTCTTGCCAAGTCATTATTCAAGAGCATTGCCCAAGAATTGGATGGACAAGATCCATATCAGTACCTCCGTGCTTATACTGCTGGAATACAAGAGTACATAGAGGCTATAACCTTTTACCAATATCTTAAGGGTGACGAGTTGGACGATTGGACAAACTTGGAGAGATCCTTAACTTACATGATTCCTGCAAAAGCCGGAGATAATACAGATAATAAAGAGACTCCTGGAGAACTTGCAGAAATTAAGACAATGCTAACTCCACATGAGTATATTTTGGGCATTGCCGACTTAACCGGAGAGCTAATGCGAAAATGTATCAATAACTTGGGCACAGGAGATATAGCGAGCTGCTTCCAGACTTGCAGTTTTGTCAGAAGCATATACATAGGATTTCTGGGATGCATGGGCTGTTCAGGAAAAGAGATCAATCGAAAACTCTATACTCTAAAGCAGAGTTTAGCAAAAATGGAGAATGTTTGTTACACCATTAAAATGCGAGGTTCGGAGATACCTAAACACATGCTAGCTGATATGGCAATCGGAGCTGCTAGCGAATATGGAGCTGAAGATGACGAAGGCTACCATCCATTTTGAAGGGTTAAAAGCACTTTTCTTTTTTAAAGCTTAATCAAGTATTTCGATATCATATCTAGACAATGGATCTGCGTAATGAACATGTAAATATCATATCCATGCCTACATTAAGCATTGTGAACTCGATACTGTACTAAACATTTATATTTTCACTTGCAGAAAAATAATCCATTAATACAGACAAGAATGATCACTAGCGTACTTGACTTCATAATTTGATTGATAAGCCCAAATAATTTGATTATTCAACTGAAAGGTGGAAAGCAGTAACATTGCCGTCATGTATCATTGTATCCACTTTACAGCTAATCAGAGCTCTCATCCCCCGACGTAAGTCCATAATCTGAGCCCTCGTCAGATTTTCGAAAAGTTGACAAATCTGATGTGCCTGGTAGTTTGGTCCGCAATGGAGTTTGAGGGCGTTGTCCACATTTAATGGTATGTTTAAAGTCTTTTTTATGTTGTGGGTTTTTTCGGTAACATCTAATTCCAAAGCGACACTCTGGTCGCTCGTCCAAGCCACAGTCCGAATCAGGAGGGTCGTTGAACTTAGACCTGTATAAATTAATATCTATAGCAAAAATCACATCTATGGAATTGTTTTTTATCAAAAGCTTTATTTCATACCTGTCGTGCCATCTGCCCCCCGAATCACTATTCTTTCTTCCGGGTTTACTCACTGCACTTACTGCTGCTGATCCTACCGATGCAACTGTATTGTTTTGAGATGTGCATCCAATGGCGTCATGAGAGTGTGGTTCCACCAGCGAATTAGCGCTAGCACGATCTTTGCAGTCACTGAAATGCTGTCCACAGTCCCACTTAATTCTTTTCCCTACATCCTCACATGTGATAGGACTTTTGTCAACCTTAGCTGTAGTTTGAATACTGCCTTTGGAGGTCCTGTTTTGCGCAAGATCCTGTATGTCCTCGCAATCCGACGAGGTACGGGATTTGTTGGGTAACAGATGTTCCATCGGATGAGTTGAAGCAGTAGCCTCTATGTTAATAAAAGACTTGGTTTTCATCAGTTCACCCTCTTCAGCAATACTTGAGTTTAAAACATATGCGGAAATGTACAATAAAAATCAGTTAATATCATTTGTAGAAATGGCCAATGTAAGATAGCACGGCAATGGTACGAACCTAGCACCGTAGATATCATTGGTAGCTGTCTCTGTAGTTGGTACAGTAGTAGGACCTTCGTTTTTGTAATCATGTGGATCTAGGCCCTCCTGCCTTAGATCCACACCTGGACTATTAGAAGTATCATTCAGATTATCGTTTGGACACAGTAGCACTTTTACACCCCCGTTATGCTTGATTTTTTTCTCATGTGGTTCATCCGTTGCTTTTTCTTCCATCTGAGATGGAATGGCATGGCAAAAAGTGAGGAGGATGGAAAGATACACTGCAATAGGCTGATCAGTTTTGCCCTCACCCTGCGTTTTAGACTAAAGTCATTATTGTCAATGGCAATATCAACAGAGGTGATCTTGAACCAATACTTATTGCTCAATAAAGAAAACAGGTCGCCTGCTTGGATGGGATTCGTCGAACCCACTTCAAGCTGCACTACACCAGCAGAGCCAGAAGTTTTCATGAAACAAGGTACCACCTAGTACGTTAAAAAAATATAAAAAAATAGCAATATGTCGTTTGATAAGAAAGACAATATAAATTTAAATGCAAAAGTACCGGCTTTAGCGTTATTTCACCGCTGGACGTGACGTTGATCGTCATTGCATGCTTTGGAACTTGTTCATCCTTGCACTGTAATGAGGAGTATTTAAACCACGGTGTACTAAAAAAATAAAGTATCTTCTAACTTACGTCCGCGACAACTCCAACGCCGATTACATTATCACCAATTTGTAAATCAGTACTCCGAACGCAATCAGTGTCC
This sequence comes from Athalia rosae, assembly GCF_917208135.1. NCBI lineage: Eukaryota > Metazoa > Arthropoda > Insecta > Hymenoptera > Athaliidae > Athalia > Athalia rosae. The sequence goes on along the minus strand of NC_064028.1, from coordinate 15,133,087 downwards.
ACTTGTACTATTTGCAATTTCTTCATCATGAGTTAATGGAATGTAATCCCGGAGTGAGTTATAGAACATGAAATTTTTTTTTTTGCGTTTAACAGAAAACTATGTCAGAACAAGAAATCTTGTGGAAGATAAAAAAAAACATTCAAGGAGGATAATAGACATTCTTTTTGCGGGTGCAAGAATCGAATCTGGTCGCAGAGAGCTATGGCTGGAAGTCAACTTTTGAACTAGCCAGCTTTTGAATATAAAGGTGTAAGTTCATATTGACGCTTGAAGCAGATCTTTAGCGTCAAATATATGCACTTTGACGCTACAATTAATCTCGACGAGACATTATAAATGGACTCTCAATTTTCCCTGATCCGGAGAGTTATCTGCAAACGTCATTTGCGCGTGCAGCCGCATACGTCAAGGTGAACGAGAGCGACCATCAAAGTGCCAAGAAATGCGACTCGGTTGCACCATCCCAGATTTATTGCCAATTTGTTCCTGATTTTTCCCGTTTATTTCCGATTTTTTTTAGATTTTTAAAATTAATTTTCATTTTGCCGCCCCTAGGTGGTGCGGGCCCTTAAAATTAAATGCACGTCCCTAATTTTGGACTCCGCCCGTAAAGGGTGGTCACGTGACCGGTTGTCAGAATACAGCTAGCGCCATGTGGCGGAATTTTTGTGAACTAAGATCCCAGGTTTCTTCCCTTTTGACGTCAGGCCATGTAATCCGGCTCGGAGATGTATTTCGTTGACTGAAGATTGCTAGATAGTTATCATCAGTCAACGTGTATTTCGTTTAATGCGGGTGCATTTATCATCAGGCGCTCGGTCAATACTTTTTCGCTTTCACTCGGAGAAAAGACAAAACTTTTGCCGTTTTGCCCCGAGAAAAGGGTCAATACTTTTTCGCTTTCGCTCGGAGAAAAGACAAAACTTTTGCCATTTTGCCCCGGACGAAGGGTCAATGCTTTTTCCCTTTCGCTCGGAGAAAAGACAAAACTTTTGCGTCTTGCGCCTGATGATAGATGCACCTTCGTTACAAGAATACACGTTGACTGATGATAACTACCGACCCGGATTACATGGCCTGACGTCAAGAGGCGAGAAACTTGGGATCTTAGTTCATAAAAATTCCGCCACATGGCGCTAGCTGTATTCTGACAACCGGTCACGTGACCACCCTTTACGGGCGGAGTCCAAAATTAGGGACGTGCATTTAATTTTAAGGGCCCGCACCACCTAGGGGCGGCAAAATGAAAATTAATTTTAAAAATCTAAAAAAAATCGGAAATAAACGGAAAAAATCAGGAACAAATTGGCAATGAATCTGGGATGGTGCAACCGAGTCGCATTTCTTGGCACTTTGATGGTCGCTCTCGTTCACCTTGACGTATGTGGCTGCACGCGCAAATGACGTTTGCAGATAACTCTCCGGATCAGGGAAAATTGAGAGTCCATTTATAATGTCTCGTCGAGATTAATTGTAGCGTCAAAGTGTATATATTTGACGCTAAAAATCTGCATCAAGCGTCAACATGAAATTACACCTTACTACGACTTTGGTAACGGCTGTCTCGACGTAAAGCGATTTATCCCCAATCGATAATGGTTCGATCTATATTCCTTTTTAACAGTCGCTTTCCTTCAAGTCGCCGGGTAAGTGTTGATCTCACCGTGATGTTAAAATCCCTGAAAATTTGTCACTTATCTCTGATGTGTATAATGTATTCATGATTCAGTGATATCTAAATTGTTGGGAATTGATATCTTCAACGTTATTGTTTGGGACTTTGCGTCATCTGAATAAATGCAGATTTGAGGTTCGTGACCGTTGAGGTGTAGTAGCGCGCGCAGAAAGTTCAAATTTTTATACTCGCGGCGTCTCGATTCAGGCTGTGGAGGCAATGCGATGTCGGTTGCCGAGTCACTTCTTTCGAAAAGTTATTAAAGTGATATTGTTTAAAATAGTTGATTCTTGTATGTACTCTTTGACTATTCAACGTGACACACTGTGATTCTCAATGCGGTGGTGCAATGTCGTGGATTGAAATCAACGAAGCTTCACCTGGTTACGAATGAAGAGGAGATGAGCATGAAACAGGAGCTACCCGATCATCGTAAGTTACATTACAATACCGAAGGATTTTGAAAATAACGCTTTTACTTGTATTAATATCGCGAAGAATGCAAATACAGTATTCAGATACACGTACCAAGGTATATCGTACCTATATGTATGTATATTGTGAGTACGGATTTCCTAATAATTTGAATTCATATACCTACTCAACATGCAATCATACTATCCAAAGTTGTATGTTTCGTATAGGTATGAATTACCAAATCACTAGACATAATACTTATGTATACTTAGATATTTTTTGTGACATGACGTGGAAAAAATTCATTAATCCTTTCAATGTATTCATTCATCTATTTTATTCGAGCTGCACTCATTCGAGATGTATTCAATTACTAAGTTACCACTGACTACTCGCAGTAGTGGTATCTGTAAGTAATTAAATTTCTCTAATACTGGGGAGCATTGGTAGGATTATTATTCATCTGCATATATATTTAAGCTACTAACCATCATTTATGTTTACGCTTGCATAGTTATTGAGCAGCCAAAGTCTTTTCAAGGTTTTGAAAACTATTATTCCAAGGCTTGAATAAGGACTATACAATTGGCATTAGAAAACAATTCATAAACTCGGCTGCACAGATCAAGCTGGAAGTTCTTCTTATTTTGCTCTTCTGCTGATTCGCATCATTACATTACATCTCAGAAATGTGATTCAGACAATTTTGTGTAGGAGTTCTGACGAATGCAAATTTTAATTATGAAATCAAGTACAACGACTGGAATGATGTGTAGTAATATTAATCAAAATCCCAGGAAAACTCTGACGATAAGATGTAGTAGTAGGGTGATGGGTTCTCCATGGTCAACATTCAAACGGATGTTTTTCATCCAAGGCTATACTATAGTGCCACCACCTTCCAAAAGGCTCGTAACATGTAGTGCGGTTGTCATTTGTCCTATCCCTGCCTGCAAAGCAATTGATCAACTTAGATTTAACAGATCGCTGTAGATTGATGAAATTTCAAATTCGTCTCTCTCTGAGAGGCTCTGTTGGATCGCCGTATATCTCAACGACAACGATGATTCGAGCGCGGCAACAGAAATGGGAGGGACGTTCGCTTAGGTTTGAATCACATTTGCCAAATTTCTAGCGGTTGAAGGAAAGCTTAAAAGCTCGACCGAGCGAATTAGAGGTTTTATACGTACCATGCGCAAATCAGGACGGCATCGAGTCTCTTAGGGCAGCCAAAAGCAATGCACGAAATAGTGTATTAATTCTGTTTTTTTCGTTACAACACTAACAGACAACTTAAACCTGGTTATCAGTATCCAACGATTATCAGTATCTTTTCTACGATTGGTTTCACCATTTTGAACTTTGATAGTAAGCAGCACAACGGTAATAAATAATGAAATTAAAATAAGCAAATACAGGGTGTACCAAATTTCAAGCAAGAAGCAAGCAGTGTTTCGTTTCTTGTCGTCATTCGTTTTTTAAATTTGCATTCAACTTTCTGCTTTATTTTACAACAAGGCATTGTATCATATCCAACAGAGGAATAAATGTCACAGATTTATTGTGATTAATATTATTATCATTATTATTATTAATATTGTTGTTGTTGTTATTATTACTGCTATTAATATAGGGTCAATAGTCTCACTACGTAATAAATCAATTAATTAATTGCTTTACTACGATTGGCTAAGCTAAGCTAGTAACACTTTACACGGGCTTGCGGAGAATAGGGAAATGTTATAGAGAGAGGATAAGAGAGACAAGGGACCAAAAGGAGGGACCTGCCTCTATTGGGCATAAACAATATCATTCTCGAAGACGCAAACCAGACATAAATATATTCTATATAGATTTCTCCTAGGTTGATTTTCAATATTCCTCATTTTTTATCGAAACGGCTATTGGGGCATAGCAATTCGCATTTGGACATGATTTTGAAAATGATCAGACAATATGGACTGAACTGGACTTTAGCTCTCATAGAAGTCCTATAACAATTCGTTAGCTTTCTTGGCATTTTCAAATGACATAAGTGATGACTGATTTAAATCGATGGTTTTTTTTTTGCACAATGTCATTCTCTAAAATGGTTGCAGATCTTCAATTAATTTTTGGCTTCTAAGGTATAAACCTGAATTACTATATTTGTTATGTACAGTTAAATCAATTATCAATTAATAAACTTCACTTGATTGAGTCTCAATAATAATAAGAGAGGAGGGTAATTTGTTACATCAGAGATCATTGTTTGATCGCATTATTGAATTATTTGTTGTTGTGTGAGGATTATTTGCATTTGCGTGGTGGTGGGGCCTGTGAAGGGTGTTGCTTATCGTGAGTGGACCTACCATGTGACCGGGCCTCGCCCACGTGTAGACGTATCCATCCTGACATGCCGTTACAAAGCAGTCTTCTCTAAATACTAATTCAGTTAGCCTTTCGTGGGCTAGTTTCTTGCACACCAGTGGTTCTAAAACGGGGCACTCATCGAAACGCGGACACCAAGCTGTGCCTATCAATCTCATTGGATCGTCCATAGCGCAGCCTGACTTTTTATTTGTACTTAGACTGACCCCGACACTGTTTGAATTACTAGAATTTGAATTGCTACCAGATTTTTCCCCACTATTGTTTTGTAACGCATTGTTGCTTGTTGCCCCACTTCCGCGCATTGTTAGGCTAAAGTTTCTTTTATGATTGTCACCTTTTCTTTCCCCAAAACCGAGACCTGCTAGCCTCTGGGTCAGTGAGTTTACAGTAGACACTGCAGCATTCGTGGTAATACTGTTGTTACTACTTTCATTGTTTCCACTCGCGCTTTCTTTAGAACTCATGTTGTTTGAATTAGTATGCTTCGTGTTGTTGGAATAGTGATGATTTGACGCCGCACCATTACCACTCGTGAACGTTCCCGAGAAAGAAAATGTCCCAGAACCAGTTGTCGAGGTTCTTTGCTTTGCACTCACCGGCTGGCGTAATACATCTTCAGTTATATCCCACAGGCACAATTGCGTGTCCTGTGATACGCTGCCAAGCCTGTAGCACGTGCCTCCTGATACCCGAAGTTCGGAACCACACGAATTTCTGTTAGAATGAACACCTTGAGATACTGTGGATAATCTGCTTGGTTTTTCGTGAAAATGGTTATTGTGATTGTTATGGGGCATAGACTCGTCGTCAGATCCGCTGAAATCGGGATCATGATCGCCATAAGATGTAGTGAATGGATCAAAAGCAACCACGCTAACCCAGCTGTGGTGCCCTTGGCCTCTCGCGACTACCCGCTTTTCGTTGAAGCTCCATATTGTCACAAGATCATCTTCTCCACCCACGACTACATATCTTCCATCTGGTGACCAACACACACACAAGAATCCTCCAAAGTAACTACGGGCAGATCCAATGAGCTCCATAGTGTCGTAATGGAATACTCGTAGAAATCCATCTTGCGATACCACAGCCAAATTCGACCCACATGGACTGAATGCAAATTCATTGATGCAGCAGCCCTCCACCCCGATCACCCAACGGTATAAGGGATTTCTCGTAGACTTTGTCTTGCATGTGTGAATGGCGTAGCCATCTCCAGATTTGAATGGTTGGTAATGAGGAGGCGTAGTTCCGCAAAGCAACTCCTCGTTATAAAGATAGAGTTGACCAGAACTGTGCGATACCAAGAATAGATTACTTGAACCTGGTACCCATTTTATGCAAGTCACCTTACTCTTGTCTATCAGTCTCTGAAACATTTAACAAAAAGACTTTACTGCAATGCTTGAGATTAGGTATTTGAATTATAATTGCAAATTAGAGGAATTAATACAGAGTATCTTCTTTAAACAAGTAGGAGCATATTAGGCAATAGGGCATCTTACATATGTTACATACAGTTAATTATTTGATTAAGCTCAAGTTGTGTCGGTAGCATGTGTTACACAGTACTACCAACCTTGAAGAACTTGATACAGCCAACTGCTGTGGACAACTGATAAATGAGTTGATATAACAATAAACGTAGTACTCTTGGTATAGATAGATAGCATATTTGGCAGTGGATGTTAATAGTCTGAGTATCATGCATCGCTGACTGATAAGAAAATACCATATCACTGATAAGCTTCATCTCTACCAAGCTCTTTACGCATCAGAATATAAGCTGCCTATTTTCAGCATGGATTTATAATGAAATTACTCAGAATGCTTATTCATGAAAATTTACCCACAACATTATGCTTACCTCTTCATTGTAGAGTTTGCTAAGTTCTTTCTTTATTGGATCTATAAGTTGAATTTGTCCTGTAGAAAATCCCACGAGCAATGGTGCGCTGTCAGCAGTCGCAGTTGTTTGATTGAAGTTATGACAGGTTGGATTTGTTCCTTTGTACAACTTCTTATCTACCGGCTTGTTCAAATCCACTGCCTGCAAAGTTTCATTTCATTTCTTCATGAATTCATGAAATACCGAACTGAGGCAATGATTTAGAAATAACACAGAGCAGTTATAGAACTTCTCGTGTTATTTTCATGAGGAATACAAGAGAATAAGAAATTTCAAGCTCAGTAGGGGCAAGCAAAAGGATAGGTATGACGATGATAATGTCAGTGGTGATCGGAGTTGCTGAAATGGAGTCACAAAAATTATTTGAGGTTAGAAATCACTGATTTTCACGAGGCGATTGCGGGCGTAGGGGGGCTCTGAATTTTGAAGGTCATCGGTGGGTGGCTGTACCTTTTTGACACCTCGGTAAACGTAGATGTACAGTTCTTTTCCGAAATTGAAGCACATGCGGTCGCCGAGCCCCTGGGTTCCTGTGGGATCGGCTGGATCTGGCAATGTAACGAAAGATACACGAACTGAGGCACTGCCTTGGCTGTTTGTGTAGCCCACTCTGTTGGGTCTGGAATACTCCGAGAGAGTCATAAGTTTGTAGGTTCCTTCTCGCGTTACAAATTGTGTTTTCAAGTCGTCCTTTCCCCCCCCATCGAGCTGCACCGCCATCTTACCACTAGAGGTTTGGGTACGACGAGCAGGGAGTTCATGAGAAACGAAGAAATGGGTGTTTCCTTTACGTTTATAACGTACGAATTCTCAATACGTACGACAATAACACTACAAACTTGAATGATTGGAAATGAGGGGAAAAGGCCGTTTCTCAGTTTCTTCTATACTAATTTCTACACAATTTTTGCTAACCGGAGACCACCGAGGAATATCAAATCACGACGTTTCACTATGCGAACTCATCGCCGCCGCGGCTAAGCTAGTGTGTTGTTGGTGCGCGCGCAACGCAAACGGCGAAAGACACTCAAAGATCACTAAAGAGATAGGATGCTTGCGTTAAAACTATTTCCTTTTGCGATACTACTTTGCGAACTACGAATATGCGAATTCCCTACGTGATGTTCGACATAACGATACGCTTTGCTTTGCTATGCATCGAACTCATGTCATGACAGTCCCTACCTCTGTCAGACACCGGATATTCTCATAAACAGTTGGGGACGGTTGTTAAATGGCTCGTTCAGAGTTTAATCGCTCTTTCATTTTTCTTTATTCTTCTACACTGTTCTCCCTTCACGTCGTCAATATTACACCTATCTAACAAGCAGATCATACCAATTGTAAGAGTAGATGAGGTGGTGTTGGTGGTGTGTAGCGATTAGCAAAGAAGACTTCAAGTATTTTATAGCAGACGAGATTCGTTTGGCTGTCAGGATTTTAAAGGTCGGATAATCAGTCGAGGGTGTTATTTGAATTGACAGTTCAAATTCTCTTTTGTATTGTTGGCAATGGTCATGTTCGATATTGCCGGATATTGCGTTTGAGGAAGAATCTCATTTTATCTATTCTGAAGAATTCAATTTTGAATCTAATCATTCATTCATTCATCTTCGCGTGATGTCGTCTGCTGCGACTTCATGGTCACCTCATCTTTAAACATCTCTCAGCAACCAGCGCGCGTTGACTGCAGATCCTTCCTGTGTACGCAACGCGTTTTCATAACCTACAAATCCACGTGTGTTGAGTGACATTTGAAGAGATTGTTGTTGTTGGTCTTTTAAAAGTTGATCTTTTCCGCAATATACGATGGTGCGTGGCGGAAAACCGATTAGAGGTGGCGGTAAGACACGGCGAAAATTTGACAGGCGTATCGAAAGAAAATCCAAGCCAGTTAAAAAAGGAAAATTCAATATCAGAGATGCTCCTTACGTCAAAGAACGTGAAGCCAAAAATGAGGAGATTGAGAATAGGCGGCAAAGGCTTGAGGCGGAAAGGGAAAAACAAATGCAAATTGAAGCAGATAGTTCCGAGGATGAACAAGAGGATCCGATGAAAATGTTGCTCTCAGCTTTTGGTAACAGAAACATCTCGAAGCAATCTACCATAGCATCAGAATCGGATTCTGAGTCTGAATCTGAGAATAAACAGGAACCTGATTTTGACAGGAATTCTATTGAAGAAGGAGATCTTTCACCCAAATCCTTGAAAAATAACGAAGAAGATTGTAACATAGAGATAGCTCTGAATGATGAGGAAGAGGATCCTGAAACAACTCAAGAAGATGCTGGAAACCTTCGAGATCCATTTTCCATACATCTGCTGAATGATCTGGATAAAGATCTATATAAATCTGTGTCTACCATGCCCCAACGAGTGGTAACATTGAAACGGAATTGGCCAATTCTGGGAACCATTGAGTTCCAGTTACCCACTGTCCAAGAAGAATCTGAAGAGCCCAGTCCTATCAAAAAATCAAAGGTCTTGGTGCTGGAAGAAAAACGTTACGCAAGACACGGGAATATACCCGAAATTATTGACAAAATCAATTGGGAAACGTTGCACATCAAGACGCAAATCCAAGGAAATATTAGCAAGGCAAACTACGACAATATTAAAGAATCTATCGAGTCTGATCCAAGCCCACTAACTCCTCTGCAAATGGAACTATTCTCGATAATAAACAATTACCAAGATCTTTATTATGGGGAACAGAATCATTTGAATAGAGAAGCAATCAGATTCCTCTATTGTCTGCATGCTGTTAACCACATCCTCAAAACCAGGACCAAAATTCTGCACCACAATGCAAAACTCGCCAAAGCAAAGAAGTCAGATTCAGAAATTCCCGAGGAATATCGTGACCAGGGATTGGTTAGGCCAAAAGTTCTCATAATTGTACCATTTAGAGACTCCTGCCTTAGAATTGTGAAACTCCTCATCTCTATTCTGATAGGAGAGGACAAAGGAGGCTCTGTCATAAACAAAAACAGATTCATGGAGGATTTTAGCGGGAATGAAATAGTCATGCCTAAGAAAAATCCAAAGCCGGAAGACTATGAGGAAACTTTCAAAGGTAACGTAGATGATACCTTTAAGATCGGTCTTTCGGTTACAAAAAAAACTCTGAAACTCTACTCAGACTTTTACTCATCGGATATAATTATCTCCTCTGTACTTGGGCTGAGAATGCTAGTTGGGGCAGAGGGGGAAACAGATAGAGATCACGATTTTCTTGCATCCATTGAGCTTCTCATCATGGACCAGACAGAGATCTTTACCATGCAAAACTGGGACCACCTTCTACACGTTCTTGACCACCTGCACCTGCAGCCCAAGGAATCACATGGGTCAGACTTCTCACGTGTTCGTAGCTGGGCTGTTAATGGTTGGTCGAAATATTACAGACAGACATTGATCTTCTCTGGAGTTCCCCTGCCTGAGATACTAGCGATATTTAATAAACGTTGCTTAAACTACGCCGGGAAGGCCAGGGTTGTGAGCAAGGTTCTTTCTGGCTCTGTTTGCCAAGTCGTCATGCAGGTGCCTCAGGTTTTCCACAGATTCGAGTCAAGGGACCATGCCCACGCGATTGAAGCTAGGTTCAACTTTTTCATTTCCAAAATCCTTCCTCAGTACAAAGACTCAATTATGAATCATACGCTGGTATACATTCCCTGCTACTTTGATTTTGTCAAGATTAGAAATTATTTGAAAAAGGAGGAGCTCAGCTTTTGCCAGATATGCGAATACTCCAAAGATGCAAAAATTGCCAGGGCTAGAGACATGTTTTATCACAGCGATTCACATTTCCTTATTTACTCGGAGAGATTTCATTTTTTCCGAAGGATTCGCGTCAAGGGCATAAGACACGTGATTTTTTTTGGACCCCCAACGATACCTCATTTTTACTCAGAAATTTGCAACCTTATGCAGGAGGCTAATCAGAATCCCAATTCAGGATCAGATAGCAACATGACCGTTACTTTGATTTACTCTAAATACGACGCTTTAAAACTTTCGGGAATTGTTGGCACGGAAAGAGCTGCGAAAATGATAAACTCGACGCAAGATGTTCACATGCTAATGACTGCGGATTAGAATTTACACGTCGACAGGGTGCTACTGTGAAAAAGCGCGTGGAAATGAGAGGAAGGTGTACCTATTTTGGTAATAAACTCCTGTTTTATTTCATAATCAGGCAATATACGTCTACGTATGTAAATAAGCTTTTTTCTGGTGTACCGTTCTTATAGACCCCAGTGATAGGCCGTTGTTGACAATCATGTAATGTAATATAATACAACATAATGTAATAAGAGAAAATGAAAGGATTTTGTGTTATATATTTATACACACTTTGCTCTACTTGTATTTTAAATAACGGTGGCGATTGATTTCCTATATGTCTACTAGGTTTGCGATACGTATGTATACATATGTATATGGAAGAAAAGTTCGCAAATTATACCTACTGCAAGGGGGTGGGTGATGTACACAATTCTCGTGATTAATTCGTTGCTCGTGATAGGATAACACCGATGAAACAATTTCTTTTTCCATCCCCCGTTAGTACTATATTATCAAAGTCATTTGCGATTCTTCAAAATATCCCTAGCGTTTTCATCGGCGTAATGGATACGCTCTTCAAAACTGGGGGTCGGTGACCCCCGATAACGTTGATCAGCTTGTTCTTTCTTTTCGACAGCCCCTTTCTCTACTTCTCCTCTTCCTTCTTCTGCCTCGGAATTTTCTTTCTCGGGTTGAGAGCCCGAATCGTATGGATTATTCCGTAAACTTGTGATACTCGACGAGTTCAGATTATCGTAGAGATGAAGGTCCGCTGCAGGTGTTGCGGTCTGCGTCCTCGATTCCTCTGTCGTAACGCCGGCACCAATCGCAACTGGAATTTAACAAATTATCATGCGTTTTATCCTCCTGTAACCGTCATTGGTTCATTCGAATCAGTCTATTAATTCTCCTCTACTTTCGTCACCCGTCTGCGCGGCCGTGAAAATAAAATTACCATTATTCCTGATCTCCGGGTACTGCCTATTGTTCATCGTGGGTGCGCCGGGTGTGGTATTCGTCGAATTTCGACATTCTAGTCTGTTGCTACCGGTCAAAGTCGGTTTATTGGCTCTCGGTATGTAGTAGGAACGATCCCGTGGATCCCACAGGAACATGTAGTAGAGCGAGAGAATTATCGCCGCAAGGCTCACCGATATCACGTATGCTACCACTGTCAAAACTCTAACCAACTTTTGTTTGTGCTTTGGCTCGTAAAGCTTGTCTTTGCTTTCCTCACCCGCGAATTTCACCTCGTTCGCCGCGGCCGCTGATTTACTATCGCTACGATTTCCCAATGTGCGGCTTATGCTAGCCATCACATTCTGGGCGCTCATCTTCCTCGGAAGCTGCATCGCGCGAAAGGATCGAATATTATTTCTAGGATTTTATTAGCCGCGAGATTTTTCTGCACTCGTAATTCTCCTGGACGTAAAATTTTGTTACACAGCTTAGTCGAGTCGATCGTTTCTACGAGAACACGTGCAATTCGCGTCGCATCTTCAATTTGATTATCGACAGCAATTGGTATCACGAATAAATGACAAAATATTTCATTGAATGTATAGGTAATACACAGATGGGGATGAATTTTTCTCTCAAGACATTCGATCGCAGCTTATGCCGCCCCACTAATTGTGAGTCGCGCTACCATACGAAAGACTCGTCCGGATAATCCAAGTCTCACGATCCGCAGTGTTCATTGTTTTGCACTCCGGTACATGAGTCGACGATAACCGTTTCCGACCTTGCCCAACGGCGCGAGGACTCGCAACAATTAAGGCACAGGGGTGTTGGCGATGTATCGTATTATACGAACTCACGAGCGTTATTATTGGCACGCGTGATGTGTTTGCCGAATGGCGAATTAACGTTATACATATTGCAGGTATGTGAGGTACAGAAACAGCGGAGCAAAGACGCACGCAACACTTCGAGGCACACCCACCACCTTCGTTTTCATCTGGAAGCTCATCGAAAAGCTTTTACCCTACTGCGCAAGTCTACCCTCGCCGCGCGATCAACTTGGATGAAGTATATAGAACCAGATGTACCTATGTAGATATACATATGTATATCCCAATCGCAACATGTCATATGTATACGTAAAACGCGTATCCGTGGCACGCGGGGCGTTTGTAACTCGGTGCAGGATAATCAACTCTACCCTCGATGTCGACGATGGTGATTCTGACGAAGCAAAGCGAACACCTCTTCCCTATAGCCCTCAGCCGATACGATATCGATTAACGACTGCGTCGCGGTTTCTGATGCCTGTTGTTCGCAATTTCTCGATAATTGCATCTTCCAGCATATTCGCATTCGCGAATTACGCGTCTATACTCCGCAAAACGATTACGCCGAACACGATGTGCGTGAAATATGTGGGAATTCCGATTCCCTGGCCTGTATGAATAGTACGTATACAATGATACGCGATCGCCGATTATATTCGTAGATAGTGGCACTGGTGTAGACCGAGGATTCCTCCAGAATTAGGCGCACCTTTGTTTCAAGAGCGATGGCGAGCTTCGATCACCGCGATAGACAAACATTATTATAGGCGTACGTGTGCATACCTATCTATAGGCATAACATGGTGTGGTATACGCCAATTACTATAGACCAAGGAAGCGTAGAAGAAAAACCTATCCCCAGAATGATATTGATAAGTTTTAAGACGTCAATCCACCGGGCAGCCCTTGGTTTAAAACTTTTTGGTCAGCTACTGTTTTAGGTGACGTCTTATCATTTCTTTCATTTCGTGTCTGTGCATAATGAGGTGGTACATAGGTAGGTAGTTAGGTAGGATACATATGTTGAAAGAATGTAGGCCGTACGTAACGTTAATGTACATGCGAAGCCTTATAAAGATACTCTCCTATAGGATCGACTGCGATACTCCACTCCGCGTATTGTACATGTACGTCTTTCAATATACGAGGGATAATCCGACCGCGACCTCCCAATACCCTCCACATCATCTCCTACTCCTTGACCTCTCCTTGACCCCGGTATATCGCTTATTCCTAAGGCTTCAATCGCCACCCCAACGTCCGAACGGTATAACCATAATACTTCTACCTCTGGAGAAGAAAAACATTTCGCCCCCCCTCCCCCCCTCCTCGAAATTATCCAATTGGAATATATTTTTTCTGTATTAGTTCGTCTGATTTATCGGTTACGCATTATCTGGAGCAATCCACATAGTGATCATCTCCACCTTCCACTGTCACAGTTCGGATCGTTTTTTCGCTTTTATAATAGTTCCATAGGGACCAAGTCGTCGTGGTTCAGTAAAGACCTTTATTATTGGGTATACCTTGATTATCGGAGGTCGGAGACACGCCGAGGACAGTCGCGGTCGTTTCTGCAAGAGAATCCTCGTCAACTCCGGGACTTGAAAGTCGATGAAACTTGGACGCTGACGTTGGTTCCCTTACACCACCCTCGTTATACCTCGTCCATGATTTCAGATGAAAATTGTTCGAGTTTTTACCGAGCTGATGTTTATCATCGTCGTTATTACCCTCGGTCGAAACTTCGGGGTTGTTCCACAACGACGTAGTCGTTGTGACTCGTTGGCCATTTTGTCGGCTCCTTCGCAAAAGCTGGAGTGATTTGATCTTCTCGACAGCACCGATGCGATCCTTTTCCGTCGATAAAATTGCTGGGGCTGCCGACGAAGCTGCCTCGAGATTCCTCGATTCACCCGCACTAGCCGAAGTTGACCCGACAACGAACTTGAGCAGGTAATCCGGCACCTTCGTCAATGTCGTACTTGCTGCAGTGCTCGGGGGTGTTGAATTCAAGTCGAAAGAGCCGGGTGCCAATTTTAGGGGCCTTGCGGAGTTGGGATATTGTTTCGACGTTTCCGGTGACGAGAGAACCGGAGTAGGTGCAGGAATCATAGACAAGTAGACGAGCTGCCGCGCTTGATCCGTTTTCGAATAGTCGGGGTTAATCTCGATATCCTGCAGGGTCGCCGATTTCTCGGGATGACTCGATGATCCGGGTGTCCGTTGATGCAGTCTATCCGTCAGATATTCCGCTTGCGGTTCGCCGATTAAACGGCTCCTCTGTATCATTCTTGGGTTCGGTGGTTCCCAGAGAAACACGTAGTAGACACTTAAAAGAATCGCGGCGAAACTCACCGAGAATACGTAGGCTACTACCGTGACCACGCGAATTATTTTCTTCGTTTCCGCACGGTTTTCGTATAAATTTGCATCCTTCTGCGCCTGGCCGCTTGCGTTTTCTTGGGGTGGCGCGTTACCAGATTCTTCCGAAGATTTACCCATCTTTTAGTCGTCTTGAATTGCCTCAGATTGGCCAACAAACCGTTCCGGTATTTAGATTTTACCTTTTCTTACTCTCGAATATTATTCAATCATATGCGATTATCGTAGTGAATTGGGAAAGCTGCAGACTCGCGAACGGGTATACTTCTCGTAACGTGCATATTATCACGTTCGCGGATTACAAGCGAGCAAGAAAGAGAGGCGCGATATTTGGTACTTGTTGTTAGGGGTTGATATAACAGTTTGTGTTTTTCACACGTACGCTGTTTCTTTGCTTTTTTGGAGACCGAATCGTCTTTCAAAAATTTAAACTGTAGAAACGCTCCCTCGGACTCTGCCCAGCAGACTAGGTCGCTGCATTATGTTTCGAACCCACCGAAGCGAAGTCTCATGCTGTCTCCACGTGCACCTGTAATGAACAACGCGCACGCGTCCGTCTTTCTGATTTCTTGCCTCTGTCACCTCCTCATTCACCGTACTCCTTCAGTTCACGAACAAACGCTACAATCTTTTCCCTCTAATATTCCCATACAGGTGTTGAACAATTTCATTAGGTTTTTTCGTTGGAGATTTTCCTTTTTCCTCACACCTTCACTCTTTTTTATTTTCTTCGTTCCGTTCATTTCACCCGGTGATGTTCGCATCTTCTTTCGCTAAATTCCGTGCTGGTTAAAAATCTTTCAACAGGTTGATTACCTTTTCCCTTGACTGAAGAATTTTGCATCCCCAACACGATCGAGCACCTCGAGGGTTTCGAATTTCTGCCGCCGTAGCCAGCGTGTCGTCTGCTAGCATCCGTTGACTGACAGCAGCACAGCCCTTGCTTCTGCAGTCTCAACAAGATGCGCTCGTACTAAATTAAAGTTTTAATTCTCGTACCGGAGTTGGTAATAGTACTGGTAGACTGGCATCTGTAGTTAATCTTGACAGCTTTGCCTCGGAACAAAGTGCATGATTCATAATTTTCACATGAATCTTTCGTTGGCATCTGAATTCCGATTGATTGACAGATAGTGCGTAAGCAGGGAGGGCCGTAAAATCCAAGAACAGATTCGCCGAGTTGTACGTATACGTACGTAATTGCAAAGGAATTCATTTCCCCCTACTTGGATGAATGGGTACAAAGTTCGCAACATTGTAACAGCTGAAAATTGTTTACCCTTCATCTTTGGATTTATAGAATAATATTTATCGGGGGATGGTCAGTTTCATTCGACACCTAAACAACTCTGAAACCGTGAGTAACCAAACAGTAAGATGTGACGTAAGCCTCTGATATAACCTAGAAAAAGAGACTCGATTCTCGAACAAAGCGAATCTCAATATTATCTAATTTAAAATTTTTGCGCAAAGGTACAGTAATTTCCAACGTGTCTATAAACATGGATGACGAAGAGTATTTACAGCCTGTATTGTCGTCACAGGAAGAAGATTATTTTCAAAAACTTGATACGATACCATGCGCAACCTCGGCGCTTGTGTTAGGAGTAAGTTCTGATTTATCGAAGAAAGTCTGTTTTTGTTGCCTTTAGTTTAGAAATAATAACCATATGACTTTTCAGATAGCTCTAGAAATAACTGGAATTACTTTTGTCTGTCTTTGGCCCCAGGAGCAAAACAAATGCGACACTTACTTTATACTGTTATACCTTCACTGTGCCTATTGGTTGGTCATTATGCTCGTCGATCAGTTGCTTAAATTGAAACACCATCACCTAAGAATCAGTGGTTATCTCGATTTCTATCAGTCGACGTATCAGCATATTAGGGCACCTTTCTTTGTCGCTTCTCTTTGGAACACCGCTTATCTTATGCTCGCAGTCATATTGCATCAAACGCACCAGACTGATTATGAAAAATACTGCAGAGCCTCTGAGTGGATCACTCCAGTTAACTATATCCTACTCCTCACCACTCTGGAACTTGCAGTTATCGTACCTACTTACGTGAACTATATAAGTAAGCAATTGAAATATTAATCCAAAATTGAATCCTCAATATCACAACCACGAAACTAATCTTTAAATGTGCGTCCCAATCGTATAGGAAGAGTTGTGAAATTCAATCGTCTTCGACCATTGCCCGATGTCACCAGAGAAGAATGGCTGTCTTCTTTCACGCAAGATTCTTACGCAGGAGGGGGAGAGGTGGGCTGTCAACAGAAAGGATCAAAGCTAGTCGAATTACTCGAGAAACAAGCCGACCTCATTCGATATTTGAGAGATCATAACGTGAAACTTAGCCACAGGATGATGATGCTGGCTGCGCAACGTAGGGCGACTGAACCATAGAAATTGATGTCAAGTTCTAGATTTCATTCTCGATTTCACTGATATTCAACATGTAGTCGTTGAACTCGAAGTAGCTTCGTTCCCTGCAAATCCAAAGAATAGTTTGCTGATCAAGGAAGTTAATTGTCGAACAAATGTTTTTCCCTGTGCTATGTTCCAGAATAATCAAAGGCACGATGTGTGATGTAGAAAATACCAAATTCTTCCACAGTCACCGTTGCTCTCTCTTATGTTGACGGATTTATTATTGTAGATTAACATTTGCAGGAATGATTCTACGCTATTTCAATCATCTACTTTGCCAAGCTTTGGCAAGCTAATTATTCAGAATCTTTGTAATATTTGATTCAATCAATCAAAAGTCACGTCGATATCCGATCTCGGACGGATGATTAATTCCTCTGATCTGTAGCGCGTTTGAGCTTAAAGAAAGGAGTTATTTGGAGAAACTTCGATAGAAAATTCTATCAGTTGCAATTTGGCGTGCACAGAAGGAATCGTTGATAAATGGAGCCGGATCTCGATTATTGTACAAAGAGGAGTCATTGAGGGAAGAATGGTGAAAAAATTTCCTCAGACAATACTGTGATATACACCGTATATACAACGTAGGAATGTTTTTGACAATTCGATAATAAAATATATATATTTTACATTCTTATCGTAAAAGGTGTACTACATTATTTGCAATTTGCTTGGTCAGTATCTATTCGTGAATATTATTTTCCCTCGTTTATTTGTTTTTACATATCGTTTGTCTTTCTCATTACAAAATTGATAAGGTGTACATCGCTAAAAATTATCACTGAGTCACAATATTTGGAACAATTACAATTATTCTATTAACGCTACTATTATTAATAATATTATTCCTGTTTTATTATGTTATCTTGCTCCACAGTCTTTCTGGAATTCTCTGAAAAAATTATTGCCAAAAGTATCTTTATTTTTATCATACAATCTTACAATAGTGTTTCATCATTCATTTATTTACGTATACCTATACTCAGGTGTCTCTTTGCAGGCTACTGTACCCATATGTATATCTAATAGTTTACTTATTTAGGTGCGAAGCATAAGCTGCAGACATCGTTGTCCCTATACGTAATATAAAAACTTTTACTCAAAGAAAGAAGTAGAAATATTTTGCCCCTCATTTCTATACCGGTAGATATCGATAATATTAATACCTCATCCTCGGTTATAATAATACTAGACATACAGGATACGTTTTATAATCGTACGCAGATTATACAATGGGTATATTTATACGTAACGTCGACGCCTTGATGTGCGACGTAGGGGGTAGTAGATATTTCGTCTGACCCTGCTGTCATTCAACATATCCTCCCCTCTTTATCAAAGACCTCTGACTATTTATACCCGGGTACGAGTTTGAATCATTCAGCTCCTCAAGTCGTCGGCGAATAGGACCGACGTAAAATCAATGATACTAATATTTAAGGAAGTAGCTGCCCTCGTGTAACCAGTTCGATCGGTATACGGCTGCTAGATTCGCTACGTGTTACATATTTGTTCAGGTTTTCTTTCTTTCTCATACAAGGGATGGGGGTGTCCGGTAGAGTTCGGGATACATGTATCCTTTTTTCTCGTGCACGCATTCCTATAATAGGTATATAGTAGATATAATATTAGGTACTCAATGATCTTGTTGACTATTGCCGCGGTCGTGCGATCCCTGCGATTCGTTATCCCTCTTCCTATTCTTCTCCTCCACCCTCCGCTCCTCGGCCCAAGTATCAGTGATACGCTGGGATAATCATCGCGCGTTACCAATCCTAATCCTGATCCTCCTGCTAATCACGCGTGCGTTGGCCCGATTACGTTGGCCCCGCTCGCGGGGGTGGCAATCGTTGAGGTCGTCGCGGATGCGGCACCCACGTTGAGCTGCTCCTCCGCCTCCATCATTTTCAGCTTTCGTACCACCTGGGCGTGCTCTTCCAAGAGCCTCGCGAATTCACCCCGTCGCGTCTCCGCCTCGACCTGGATCCGCTTTATCCTCTCTCTCGGTCCCACCAGACACTCCAGGGGGGTGGACGACGAGGGGTGGGAGTAGGACCGGGACGTCTCCTGCGAACTGCCGCCGCTACCCGTGCAGGATGACCCTTCGAAATTTTGACCCCCAGCGCTCATCGAAATTGACTCGCCGGATGAGTCGACATCGTCCACGATCAAACTGTTGGTACATAGAATTGGGATACATGTATGTAATACGAGCCCAATTTATCTCCTTGAAACTGGTGCGAGGGCGTCGACACCTCGTCTGAGTTTGAAAGGACGGTCGGTCTGTTATAATGGCCGATAATCGAATCAACGGAATAACGCGCTCCAGGTTTACACGGTATTGTTCGGTGCGGGCGTGCGACAAATCCCTGCGACCGTAAGCCATGCGGCGCACATACATATGTGTGTAGCGTCAACGTATTACATAAAGGTGTAGCGAAATATTTCGATGCATAAGCGAGGCTGTACGGGGTAAGTCAACTGATATATTTATCTCATGGAATTTCCGAGGATTTTTTCGAAAAATTGTCGTCGAACGTTTCGCTACCTCTTCCGCTTCTTCCTGCGAGGTTGTAATTTTACCGGAATGTGTGTGTTTCAGGTGACGTATGAAACGGAACACCTCTCGACAAAGGATGGATTTTCGCTGACCTAGGAAACGGACGGGGGGAGCTTTTGCGGCAAGGTAACGACGTGGAGGTTTTTCCTCGATTTCAATCATCGGA
This sequence comes from Athalia rosae, assembly GCF_917208135.1. Lineage (NCBI taxonomy): Eukaryota > Metazoa > Arthropoda > Insecta > Hymenoptera > Athaliidae > Athalia > Athalia rosae. The sequence goes on along the minus strand of NC_064028.1, from coordinate 15,113,300 downwards.
AGACCGTTGAACTGAAACCGAGAAGTGGGAGAATCGTCCCCTCCGCCTCCCTCCGGTGCCCAGCCCTCCGCCCTCGCGAGTTTTAATAGTCGACAATTGTTGCTTACGTCAATGTGACGTCATTCCTGCCTATTCGCGGTCTTTAGCAATCAGCTACTCCATTCAACTACATGTATACACGTACAACCGGGAAAACGTGTCTGGCTATTTCGTCGTCAAGGATTCGCGTCTGTATACCCACCACCACCCCCGTATCGACAACCCCCAGAGGTAAGACGTTAGTTTCTGTACCTGAATGCGCCGTGGATCTCCCGCCCGCATACCATGGTGACGGCTATGTCCGGCAGCATACCTGTGAGATGAGAAAAACAACAACGGTGAATCGATTATCGATCATTTTCACAGGGTTACATAAGCACCTGATACAAGGCGTATACCGTGCGGGTTTGTTATTGCGGCTTGCGTTTACTGCAGCGACGGATAATATTATATACAGAGAAAAGGGATTATTTGTTCAACATCTCGTGTGTGATTCATATATACGTAGTTTTGGAAGTTTTATCTTCATTTAGCACCGATAAAAATCAGACGCTTCGATCTTTATTGTCGATAATGCGATCGACGTTAGTTTTCTCAAACGCATTCGTGTGCCCGTAATTTCCCCCGAATGCCCATTGATTTGGAAAGATAGAGATGCGTTGCGACCGTGAGAGATATTATTTTAACGTTCATCAAGGTTGAAAATGAGATTAAATTTAGTTAATTTTCTTGTTAGCGGTTTCATACGATGGAATAGAAAATAGTCGGTGCATACCTGGAACGAAAGGCTTTTCGGGTTGATTTTGATTCTGCATCGCGCGTGAAGCTTATCGGTCAAAAGGACCGGCATAAGATAGTTTCGTAGCGCAGGTAGTCTCGTTGATTGGATTAATGCGTTTGCAATCCGGATTGACTCGAAGGTAATCTCGTCTTCTTAGATTTTTTTTGCTAAGATTCGAGTAAAACGAAGCAGTACCATAAGTACCTAGTCGTGGCCGTGGTCAACCTGTTGCAACAAAAAAAGAAAACGAAACAAAAAAAAAAAAGGAAGTAACGAAGGAAGATATTGTCGATTGGCGAAACTTTTTGTTCCTCACAAAGTCAGATGTACATCGAGTATCATGGAATCGAAGTTCCATTTTTAGGAGGAAGCGAAAGAGTCGAAAGGGAGAAAAAGCCTCGCATGCCAAAGCTTATGATATTATTTTACACGGACAAAGAATGAATAATCGACTATCGAACCGCGGATTCAACGATATATATAAGGAAAACGTAATATACGTATTTCTATCGACCAACTTACCTTTGACCATTAGCAAAACTCGGAAAGCGACACCCCCGGAGTCTTTTGATCGATCGTTCAAATCACAAGACAATTATCGTCCTCGTAGTCAGTCACTGCAGTTCTGCTGTACTTTTCAACGGTGATTATCGAAAAAGTCGCTCATCCGTTATTCGATTTCAATAAAACATACACGTAAACCAGTGTAACGTTCGCACGTAAAAGTTGTCGTCTACGGTCGTTGTACGCCGGCGATTAAGCGTGGAAGAGAAAAAAAGTAAATTCGCGTTCGTCTTGCCCCCGGATTATCGAAGTAGCCGGTATTTCACGTACACGTTTCTCCGTTCTCTTCGAAAATCAGACGTTCCTTTGTACAAAAATAGTTTTCGCGCGCGCGCTACAATTACGAACGAGCTGCAGCAACGTCGTTTCGTAAAATCTGATCGAACGATAGACCGCGGAGCCGTAACGTCGGACGACGCACCAAGAGACGTCGTCTCCCACGGACTGACTTCGACCACTGAGGCAGCAGGGCGTACGAATGCCCCGAGCGTCGCGACGCCCCTACGCGAACCCGAGGCGTCGCCAAATGTGAACGTCGAAGATACATGTATATACGTAGGTACATGCAATCGAGAAGAAGGACTTAACGAACCGCGATACGATATCAATGCCCCGAAGGTCCCCGGGACCGAAATTCCAAATCCGAGGAGGATTGGGATTCGCTCGGTCGTTAGGTCGCTAGGTGCCGGTCATCGGCCGTTCTACGAACGAGACGAACCGCGTGTGCAGCGATAATTACGTTGTGTACGTAGTGAAGACGCCGTGTGTATTTTTTTTCTCTCGTCAATTTTCAAGTTCCCCGGTTCTCGAGCCTCATTTAACCCGGCGTTGAGAGAACGCTTCGGTAGCGGCGAGCCGCATAAATCGGACCTCGGCGTAAACGTTTCTCTTTAAAATCTCGACCCTGCAACGTCGAGGTCATCGGCGGGTATAGAGAAGCGGCGCGTTTTCGCGTTACGATGACCCCTAGTCTCGCCCGTGTAACTACGATCCGATCGTTGCGAATTCGTCGCTTCGTTATCCGCGTGCTTTCGTTCCTTCCGCAGTACCGACCTACTCGTTTCACTTTTCTTCGGCACGTCGAAACGATCCGAAGCATCGCGCGGCACGAACTCCGACCGCGTGCCGCGAATAGTCGGGCGAAATTCTTTTCGGAATTCCGAAGCGTCTCCGATGCGTGCGGGTCCGGCACGCGCCAAACAACCAGACGACGGTCAAACCCCGTTCGGTTTGCTCTGATTCGTCTTCCACTGATTCTCCTATCTCAATTCCTCGAGACAGCCGAATTTTACAATGTTGAAACTCGGATGAATTTCACCAGCGTCATCGCGAACTTCTTCCAATAAATTCAACGCGATTACAGCGGCGTTTTTATGACACGTTAAACGTCAAAGAAATTTATTATCAATCGTCGCGATTCCGTTGCGATAAATTAACAGGTGACTGCTCCGACCGTGTAGGTATGTATGTATGTATGTACATGTATACCTATGTCGTGTGTACAAGGCTTCCGACTATCGACGACGTCTTCGAAATGATCCCCCGCTAGCTCCGTTCACGATAGAGGGAAAATAGACGAGAGCTGGGAATATTTACCGTTCGCGCAAAAGATTGCAGTTCGTGCGTCAATGGCGATAACGTATCGCTCTCTTCATAACCGTAACAATACGCTCTGCTTTCGCACGTATAGCTCTAAGATTTCAATCACGTTACGTCTAGATGTTACGTACACAGGTGTATATAGGTACGCCTGTACATACATGTATAGGTACGTATGTACGTATAACAAATCGATGCATCGACTGACTCGGGCGAGTCGAGAAAATCCAACAAAATTACATCGTACAGGGTGTCCGAGAAAAGGAATAAGGCCGATTTTCAAAACGAGCCGATCCCGATCGTCTCTTTTTTCCGAAAACTAGGAAAATCGAGCCTTCGTTTTATCTTGGGACCTGTCAAAATTTCCATTCGTTTCGGAAAATAGAATTGAAAATCTTGAGCGACGTTCGCGTTGGAAATCGCGGTGTAGTGCAGTCGTACGGATTTACATAGCTACAGGTATACGGCGCACGGGGTCGATAATACTACGGATTAGTTTTGAATTATCCCAGCATGTACGGTTTGACGTTGAAAAAACGAAGAAGACACCACGGTCGTTCCGGAGTTAAATCGATGCGGAAGGTATACCGAGGAGTCAACGCCTGGCCGCAGGTCGTCATAGCTGCAACGGAATCTACGGACAGTCGGTGGGGCGTTACAATTACACGCAATCGAGCGTCCGTATGAGGAATCGAGCGGCTCGCAAAAATATCGTCGTTATCCTTCATCTCCAGGACCCGTCACCGTCTCCACGCCGCGGAATCCCGAGACGTCGAACGTCTCGGGCGCCACGCGGGCTCGCGCAAACCGCACGTGCCCGTTATTGGCTCCTCGCCTCCACCCCCCGGAGTCCCGAATCTACCCCCGATGACGTCAGTTCGCCTTCGCGGAGGCGCCGGGAATTCGAATGACGTCAGCAGACGGTCGTCACCCCTACAGCGACGATGGAATATTCATCCTCGCTCGCTCTCTCTCCCTCTCTCTCTCTCCCTCTCTCTCTCTCCCCCTCTCTCTCTGGTCTTCTTTTATAGCGTACATGTTGTACGTTACAGTTACAGGTACAGGTACATGTATCTGTGCGCCGACGAGGGAGGCTTCAACGATTTTGAATAATATCTGGATTCGCGGATCCGGAATGACGAGCACGAAACCGAATGCATTTCCAACCCCCGAAGGGTATACCGCGCACCAACGTACGTACGTACACCGAGATACAATGTAATGCAGAATTCTATCGAGTTGTACGCGACTCATGTACATGTATACATACAGGTACACACGTAGGTGTGGGCGCATCTACGTTTCACCTTGGCGAAAATCGAATATCGGGTATCGTTGAAATTCGCCTACGTGGCACCATGAGGGTCGTAGTTAAACCGATTTATACTTGAAATACTTCCTGATCCGATGCCGCGACCTTTTTTTCCCTCCCCCACCGTGTACACACGTATGCGACGCGTTATGGTTCCGAATACGATTAGGTATTATATACCTACTTTCACACGGACACGTCCGGCCAGTCGATGGAGTCGAGGTATGGTCGCTGCAGGAGCTCGATTAATCGGCGAATCCCTAATTACGGGCTCATGTTATAAATAGCCTACTAATCGCTATGCCTCGTATCGTAACCATGCAGCAATATTCGTAGAGCGGAGCTGCGGTATATGTATATGTATAAGGTGACGCACGAGTGGTTCGTGTGATTCGCGAAAAAATCCCCACGTATAAACCCGGTGAAAAGTGCTAAATGAAATGAAAATTTTGTCAATGGATGTGTAACGAGTCGGCTTTATTCTTCAACCTTGCGTACCACGGGGGCATTTCTCTCGAAACGTCCCTGTACGATTAGAAATCAACGGCGACGATCAGCTCGTGCGTAGGTATTCAACAGACATTATCGGTATATCGGGTATATGGCGGGTGTACAAAATATCGTAATTATATCTTATGAATTTCGGCGTGGGCGTGCGGAGGGGGGGGGGCTTTTACGCGTCTTCGTTGTCGCCCCAAATGTTGTCGTCGGGACCGTAGGGGACCTCGGCGACCTGCGGGACGTCCGTAACCTGGACGATCGCCTCGTCCGTCGGTTGACCGTCGCCGGCCTCGACCTCCACGGGTTCTTGTACGACGTTTTCGTCCAAGACCGCCTCGTCCTCCTCGGCGACCTCAACCTCGTCGATCTGGGCAAATCGGACGAACGACCGTAAGTTCAAGCACAAGCAGCAGATTGCGTTCGTCGAACGAAGAACTTTTTCAAACCTCGGGCTCCTCGTTGACGACCGTTTCGACGGGCTTCTCCTCTTGCTCTTGTTGGGTCTCCTCGGTCGCCTCCGCCTCCTCGACCGGAAGCGATCCCGCCGTACCTTCCGCCTCGGCAGCAGCGTTCTCCGCCGCGAGAAGCTCCTCTTCCTCTCGTTTCTTTTGCTCCTCTTCCAACGCCTTGATAGCCGCTTGTCTCTCCTCCTCGATCAACGCCGCAGCCTCCGCAGCCAGGGCAGTCGCTCTGAAATCGGGAGCGTCCGATCACATTCGCGTGCAACCCGCGCCACGCCGATTCGGATTCTCGAAATACACGAGAACGGCGTGCGGAATACCACGTTCGACTCTACGGTTGGAAAAAGGGCGAATTTCGCACGTGGAAGAATTGCTCACCTTTCCTCTTCCGCTATTCTTTCTTCCTCCAAACGAGCCGCTTCCTCTTTTTCCTCCGCCTCCCTCCTCTCCGCCGCCCTCCTCTCTTGCTCCTCTATTTCCGCGAGACGAGCTTCGTCTTGCGCCTTCTGCAGAACCAATCGCGCCTCTTCTTCCTCACGTTCGAGCCGCAGACGTTCTTCCTCCGCGATCAGCCTCCTCTCTTCCTCCAGTCTGTAACAATTTCGACGTCGTAGAAAATCCCAGTTTCTTTTTTTTTTTTTTTATTTTCAATTCTCTTCCTTCATTCTCCCATATCGATCGATTCGCTCACCTCGCCTCCTCCGCCTGCCTCGCGAGGTACTCTTCCGCCTTCCTCAGAGCCTCCTCGTCGGCTGCCTTCCTCACTGACGGCAAAAACGAGGTGTATGTGTATAGCGATCGAGTTATCAAACGGCGTAGACGTGTGTTACGCAAGGTGTACAGGCGCACGAGTTGTGTACGAACACGAGCGACGGTTGTGCGTGTGAGGCAGAGGTATTGTATAGGTAGGTGGGTAACGCAGAGCAGATTCGATTAAACGCGATTATCCGCAACCGCACGAATTAGTAAACGATACACATGTTATCGGATCGGGATACGTGTATCTAGCTATGATTTACCCTCTTTGTCCTTTCTTTTCTCCTTTTTCTCCTTCTTCTTGCCGACGATCTCCTCGAGTTCGATCGCGGCGGCTGGTTCGGGGGCTTCGGGGGTTTCGAGAGCTGCAAATACGAGACATTCTACGTACACCGGGAACGACGTTCAAAAGTTATCGACACTTGGGGGGCAATCGAAATGTTAATCGTTTTACCACTTGCTCGACACTTACATGCACCTGACTTTTCTGGATCAGCCTCCTCCGGGACGGTGTCGACCGGGTCGGATGTCGGGATCCGTTCCGGTTCAACCGCTCGCGCTGAAAACGAACAGACACCGGCGCAGGTGCGTCAAATTATAACTTACCCCCATCGTCTGTCGTCAATCATCTGTGAAACACTGGGGTGCCATTTCATTTTCAGGCGATGTTTTTCTTCTGCTTTTTCTCACTACCCGTCGACACATCGCCTCAAAATGAAAGACCCCAATGCACGCGTTATTCACGGGACGAATGGGTACGTAACAATGTAGGTTACATATCGATTCTATACACATATATAATTGCTGTGATACTGACCCTTTCTTATTTCCCTTTCGGTGAGATGACCGGCGGGAGCTGTGAACGAATACGTACATGCGTATGAAACATACAGTTCGCACATAAATTACCTATGAATATAAGTCGTATGAGTAACGATTATTCATTAATTAAATAATTAATCAATCAGTTGGTGACAATTGTTATTATCATTGCGATTATTACCATTACTATTATTACCATTACTATTATTACCATTACTATTATTATTATTATTATTATTATTATTATTTATTATTATTTTCATTAATATTGATGATGGTGGTATACTTTTTTTGTAAAATTGATATGTTTTGTGAATGTCATACTCGAGCGCACAGAAAGTTACGTGGGGTGAGGGGTAGTCGCGTATATACATATATATGTGTACATATGTTTATGTACATATGAAATGTATAATATATACGCGAAATGGCCATTTATAGTATGAGGTTTTTATATAGTCGCAGCCAAAAATCGATTTAGTGCTGGTGGCGGTGAATTTATAATGTTTAATGGTTTTTTTTTTTCGTCTCGTATTTAACATATACCTCAGTGATTACGTGATTATTACGGCGATGCCAATTATTGCTTGCCTTATATTTTAATATGCAATGATCCGTGCTACGATTAATCGATTATAATGAAAATTGACGAAAGTAGGTGTATGGTATAGTATAGCTGATGGAATGTTATTTTACTGACAATGAGATTGGCATAAAATTATCACAACGAGGGGAACAATAAGTGGGAAAAAATTATGCCCAGGTGAGAAAGACAAAGCTTACCTCGATAAAAGCGTATACGTGTATATGCATTACGCACATGTATAGGTACAACGGTGGCATGACGGGTATATACTACTACATATTGCTCAATTTATTTTGAATAATTAATTTTATCAATTATTATTATATTTTCGTTATTACAGATTTAATAATTTCGTCGTAAAGAGTCATCTAGAATTTAAAGAAAAAAAACCACAAGGAGTAATAATCATCGAAATTACGTCAACGTCGAAGTTGGGTGAGGGGGGGGGGGGGGGGGGGAATTTGTACGACCTCTATACTCAGACCGCGGTACGTATACGTTACATGTATATTAAGCTTTGCCGAAATCATCGATCATCCGCATACTGAAATTTTGAAAAACGAACACTAAGTTACGGAGATCCCAAGATCACGTCATTTGACGTGACAATTTTACGTTCGTATGTCAATGGGTAGAACAATGGAACGGAATACAGTCGTCTGCAGTTTTGTAATCCGAAAGTGATTTCTAATCGTTGGTCAGCTCGCGATCGTTTCGCCGTGTACGTAATCTACCGTATAATCTGCGTATATGTATGTATATTATTCGACGACCGGTCGTCGTGGGATCGAATTTGGGGGCTGGCCAGGTGCGGCTCTAGTCCTCCGTCAGATCGGGCAAGGGAACTTCTTCTTCCGGTTTCGACTTTTCCGGTTCGGCGTTCAGCTCGGGAACACGATCTCTCCATCCGTGGCCTGAAACGTTCAAAATATCGCTCGTTCCTCTGCTATTGTCCTGCGCCCAAATATGTCACCCGTGTGCCCCGTCTGTTAAAATTTATATTCCTTCGTCACCTCGCGGGGGTGGGGGAAAGTTTGTTTGGTTCTTTTAAGATCATTTGTTTTTATAGATAGAAATTAATCAATCGTATTTTTCATCATTCCACGATTAGATACACACAATGTGAAACAAATAGAGGATATGTATTATAGATGTATATACAAATGACACAAAAACACAAAGACGTGAATGGCGGTGCATGGGACAAAAAAACAAAACAAAGATTCACTCGACGACGGTGTCGCGTGACCCCTTACACCGTTTTCATTCGCATTTCATCTCTCGATCACCTCGTTCCACGCTTGTTTGCTCATTTTATTGTCATCGTTATTATTTTCAGTGTTTTTATTATTATCCCGTTTGTGAAAATGTTAATATCACCCACGTGTTGTTATACGTATATATGTATGATAATCGTGTCTGCATTATCGAAGGTAAATCCGACTTTGTATGCAACCGTTCCGTACGATGTATTTACCCACGTGCGTATATGGTTATATCTGTAATGTGCGTATGATCGAGTGCAGTGTGACACGTTAATGACTTATCGCGTGCGATATAGATCTTTACATATACATATGTATGTATGTAGCGCGGTGTTGTCCGTGTCTTCGCAAATTCGCGATTATTTATAATTTATATTGTGCGTGCCGAATGTCACGTACTCGACAATATGTTTCGTTTTTTTTTTTTAAGAGCACGGTGAAAACCTATTGTCAGAATACTCACAAGCGTTGGCGGCAGCCTGCCGATTTTTACTGTAGAAACTTAGCAGATTAACGTCGTTCTGAATGTCGACGGGCCTGAGGTCGGCGAGCTTGAAGTAAGGCCTCCTACGGGAGTGCGGCCTACCGCCGACGTATTCGACGCAGGCCAGGTTTCCCTTGCCTAGGCCGCGTTGCTCCGGTGCCGCGTACCATGAGGCGGACTCGATCTCCTTGCGGACGTTCTTACGCGCTCCCAGGAGACGCCGGATGTAATCGTCGCTTAGCAGTCGCTCGGGGTCGGTATCTTCGTGGAAATCGCTGCAAAATAAAAAAAAACACGACGCCCCTCCGTTGAAAACTTTGTCGTCCCTTGGCCCCACCCACCACCACCACCACCACCACCCGGATACCACCGACACTCACCTCGCCGAGGGCCTCGGCACGAAGACGTGGATGCGTCGGAGGAGGGAGTCCGCCCTTGCCCGGATGCGACGCGTCTCGTCGTCGAAGAACTGCGGGTGGTAGAATTTCAGTAGATTATCGCACTGCTCTGTGTTTGATGAGGGGATCGGGAGGGGAGACGATTGGCTGATTGGCGAACAATCGCATGGTACAACGTCCCCCTCACTTTCCGCGGTTCGAGAAAATTCGTCAACGTTCGCTTATAGAGGCGCGATGTGATGTGGTTTTTGTTTGTACGGTATAACGTGTTGTTATTTATTTATTTCCTGGACTATACGAGGACTTACGATGTTGTCTTTCGAGTTCAGGTATCTCTCGGTGTAGGACCTGCTCGAGGGCCTGGGGAGGTCTCGTATCCTGTTGTATTCCGCGGCCAATACGGAGGGCCTCACCCTCGAGTGGATCCTGATCGGTATCGGTGTTCCGGTGTGGTAGACGCTGTGAATTGGTGTGTGGACAAACGTCACCAAACGTTTGTGCGCCCGGTACGGCAAGTGGGGGTAGGAACTCACCTACAAACGGAGTAGAGAGGCTGACGATGCGACTCGGCTTTTCCATTCAGCCTAGTTTTTTTGTTTTTCATTACATTTCATTTCATTTCATTTCTTGATTTCGCACAACTTGCGGTTAGTTCCCATTCTCCAACTCCTCTCATACATATTTTTAACATTTTTCAGAATCCAAGCGTTAGACCTGCAAAGCCTCTGTCGATGCGATCGTGGATGCAGGTGAGCCTCCGACGACGTCGATCGATCGATACGCTGGCAATCGTTAGATTCGTATGGATCGATCATCGCTTCGTCAAACTGAGAGTAAGAGTGTTCCGTGTGTAGTCGAGCGAACAAGCGAGCGTTAAAATTCATTAGATGCATTTAGAAACAGGTAATCAAATCAGCGGAAAGCGAAGGTACGAACAGAGTCATTCGGCTGATTGCATGGTATATTTTCTAGGAAGCGTCAAGGATCAGAAGCGAGTTAATAACATTGGCGGTATTGCCGATAATAGTACAATGTACGTAACGCTAGGTGTAAATTAGATCAGTTGATATACCTGTATAATATTGCTCACCTGAATCACGGTGGATAGAGGTAGTATCGTAGGGCCCTGTGGCGTCGCGTAGATCAGAGTGAAAACGGAAGCAGAAGAAGAAGAAGAAGAAGAAAAGAAGCAGACGGATGGACGAATCGCATGGATTTTTCATGGCGATACCCCAGCGGCGGCGGTCGGGGGCGAGGATCACATGGGAGGCGATAGAGATATACAAATAAATACAGCTGGGTTAGTCGCTCCTCGCTCTCTATTCTACATTTCCAAAATAAACAGTGTGCATCGCAAGGTCGGGGTGTGTACCGTGTAGGAAGTGTTTCTTTGGTTTTATCGTGTATTGCGGACGTGTCGTCGGCGAGGTCGTCAATCAATGATCGAGCGAGATTAAGAGATGCGATATTTTTACGCCCTCGACGTCCGAAATTCTACGTATTCTGTTTTTTTTTTCTTTTTCATTCGTCCTGCGCAAACCGATCCGAATCCTTACGTGGTATGTACGACGTGGTCGTTCCCCCCTCGCTACACATACACCGAGTTCTGATATTTTTTTGGCCAATTTTCGCGTTGTGTGTCTATTCAGCGTGATGCATTGTTATCGCAATAATCATTCGATCGATCGTTCGGTTGGTTAGAATGAATTTCTTTGAATATCGTCAATCGCGTCGTACATCTATCTATGCCGTATACATGTTACGATTATTACTTTTTTCATTTTGTTTTATTTAATTTTTTTTTTTTTTTCCTCCTTTTTCCAGGTTAATTGATTTTTTCGTGGTTAGTACGATTAGTGAAAATACTTATTTGGATGTATGATTAACTTTACTCTCACGGCATACATTTCAATTAATCCATATACTGACTGATTGTGAGTTATAGGTTCCTGCAAGTTATCATTATACATGTATAGTATGTACTCGCAGTACCTGTGCTACGAGATTAAATAATGAATTAAGGAAGAAACAAGCAAAAACAACCACATCGGCAACAACCCGCGATGATGTAATGATCTTATGAAATTTGTGCGTATCCCTTTTCTTTCGTTCTTTATTTTGTCTTCCTTTCATAAAATGGTCGCAGTTGCGCGGCTGCTGTATACGCTATGTGATTTCATCTGGTTAGTGCGGTTGAATAAACATAACGTTTCGGTTAAAATGGACTGTTTAGGATGTATACTGGACATAATCACACTTCGATAAACCGTGTACTACGTGTAATGCGGGTTACAGGCACGCAAGGGCGATGCGGAAGGAGGATAGGGACGGGGGACGGGGGACGGGTGACGGGGGAAAGGGGGACGGGGGAGGGGGAGAGGATCCTCTAGATGCGGTAGGAGTAGTGACGGTAGGTGGTACCGCCCGGGAGTCTACCGGAGGTGTGGGAGTCGTAGGTGGAGCGGTATCCGCCAGGACCGCCGCCCGTCGAGCTGGATGACGATCTCTCGGTCGAGTGAGACCCGTAGGGGCCGCTCTCCCTTCTGACGACGTGCTCCTGGGTGTAACTGGTGCGCTGGGGCCTCCCGCGCGGGTCCAACGACGAGCTGGTCGAGTTGTTGCTGCTGGTGTTCGAGTAGGAATAGCTGTACTGCTCTTGGGCCGACCTGCCGCCGTAGTCCGGAAGGTCGCGGACCACGTAGTGCCGGGGTGTCTAGATTCGGGGTGAACATAGGTTGGTAGTTGCGATTGCCTTTCATTCCAATCCGCCCGATTCCATCGTCACCATCGCCATTAACAGCGCATCGTTATCTCTCTTTTGATATATATCGTCGATCGATTTGTTTCGACTCCCGACTTTTAAATACATACGTCTACAGGCAGGTGCGTGTGTTTCGCGCGGTGCAGCGCAGGCGAGGGGTAGGTAGGTGCGACTGTACGGGCGTTGGCTAATTGTAAGTTTGGCTCTTCGCCCGAACGGCGTTGCGCCGCAGGTGTGTCATTCGCCGGTACGGGACTAGCGTTATGTGCGAGTGCGTTTTATGAGCGGGATGCACATACACAAAATGCACGAGACGAGCTCTGGCTAATTTGTTAATATGACGTTTTTTAGCAGGTCAGGTCTCGCGACGGGGTTCCACTTTTTGACCCATGACTACATGCATACATATACGTGTACGGAGAAAATCGACGATCTCTCTTTTCGTATTACATTTTCATCGTATCTCCGTAGAATGTTGGCGAAAATCCGGCTCGCGCGGTTCTGCGCTTCTTTCGCGACTGAAATAGATCCGGGAATTCGAATGGCTAAATTTGGAAACAAGGCGGGTAAATGGTACGTCTTCACGTATGAATTCTCATATTGCCGGCTACTTTTATGGAACGAATAAAAATACCTGTATTATTCACAGGTCGACGAACTCGGCTAGATTTCCGCGATACCGCGCGACACTTTCCAGGTGCTGAAAAATCTTGCTCTCGTTTTTTTTTTTGTTTTTTCTTCCGATGCCACGGCAAAATGTTCGCACGACGCGTGAAGCTGAACGATAGACATTGGTCAAAAATTGAAACGGAGACGTAAAAAGTCATACACATAGAAAAACAATTCCGAAATGGAATTTACGGTTAGTCGACCAGGGAATTTATTTTTTTTTTCTTTCCTCGTCCGAGCAATTTATAGTCGATATTAAAATCGTCGGCTCTAATCATATGTTCCTTTCGTTTTTCAATCATAGACACACAACGTGCAGGCCAATCATTTGCAACGAGCGATCGACACATACCTATACGTACACATGTATTAATGAAAATAGCAACAACGATTGCAGTAATGACAATAGTGACATTGATGTTGATATTGATATTGACATTCACGCGTATAACTTGGTGTAATTTTATATAATGTGATCGGTGCGACACTCCCACCGAATATATCTCTCAATGGTAATCGTGCGGGTATGACGGGTGCATCGGGGTTTGAATCGGTTAAATAATTCGATCGACTGTTCGGCGGTATTCGTATAGGTGATGTATTTGAATCAATGATTAGGTATATATATATAAATATATATATATATATATGTATATAGAGTGGTGCATGTATACATAGGTGTTATAATATTCGACCAGATGTTGTTGTGCAATCGTCATTGTCCGTGGTGCCTCAATGCCAACCGCTCAATCATCGGTATTCGATCTACGCGGATATACACCTATAAAGTGGCGAGTCGAACTCGCGACGGCGACATACCTCGTCCGTATTCGTTTCTCGAAAAAAAAAAGAAAAAAAAAAAGAAAAAAAAAAAGAAAAAAAAAAAAAAAGAACTTTTCTCTTACAATATCAATTCTAGCAAATGAAAAACACGCGAGTACGGTCACTCCGTTCCGGCGACGAGATCCTCTGGACTTGTGGTCAACATTTACGTGTGCAGTCCGCGCGCATGGTCCCAGAGGAGGTCGAGGTTCGCGGGGATCCTCAGTACTTGTACCACGAGGGCCTCTGCAGGGCCATCAGGATCTTGGTCCTCCCCGTGGCCGGGGCGATCGCGTGCCTCTCCGATCCCGGCTGCCTCGACAGGATCCCCCTCTCGTAGACGTGCCCCTTGGCCGCGAGTTCCGCCGCGGCGTCTAGACCGACTTTGGAAACGGTTCCGCCTTCGATCAGTTGCCGCGTGTGGTCGTCCTTGGAAGGATTCCTTCCGCGGATGACGCCCTCCTTCCCCTTGAGGGTGGCGTACTGGTAAAACTCTTTCTGAGGGTCCTGCTTCTTACGGCCCCATACCGTGAACGGCTCGGGAACTAACGAGGGCCGGGGGACGAACGGCACCTTCTCCCAGGGGAACATCTCCCGTTTCTGGAATTTTTCAACACACGCCCTCGCTTATGTTACTCTCGAGTCGACCGCGGCGATCTTTGTCGGGAAAGGGTGAGGAGCGCGGAGCGCGGAGGGGGCGGGTCGTTATTCGAAATGTCGAAGCCTTCTTCTTCCACGTCTTCACTTCCACACCAGAGGTATTTTTTTTTATTTTTTTTTTTGTCTCGTTTCGATTCCTTACATAGCGATCCATCGTTATCGTTATCGTCATTATTATATCATCACCATTCTTCGTTTATCGATTATATGGTATAATAATTATTATTACACATCGTATTCACGATACGTTACATTCGTATGCCGCACATGGTAGGTAAATCGCACTGCGATATACAGCCGGAGGGGGGGGGGGGGGGGTCGCATGCAATTATACAAATCTCCCGTTATTCCTCTTCTCTTCTCAGCTGTTTCTCTTTTGCATCCCTCCGCTCCCCCTTCCCTCGCTCTGGGACACTCGTATAAATATTCGCATCCGAACATAATTATTACGAAATATTTCGCAGCGTCGCAAACGATCGGGTGGTGCGAATCGGCCGTGGGTGGTTTCTGGGTGAAGCGGAACTCCCCGCGAACTACCCCCTACCCGCACCCACCCGTGCGTGGTGCGTAGTGCGTAGCGATCGATTATACGCGAATTACACGGGTGCGATGTGGTCATTCGGTGGGGACGTGTGGGTGGTTAGAGCGTAGGAGACGTCGGTGTGCCGAAGAATAAAACCGACCAGCTGCGGAAGGTTGCGGGGGAAGGAGGGAAGCAGCGGGACCATACGCGCGTCTAAATTAGGGCATCGTAACGCAACACCGACGATGCCATACCGCCGCATATTCATCGCGCTCTCGTACGCCACCCCTTCGTCCGCCCCGCCGTCCGCGTTGACGGCCGCGTCGCGGATTCGTTCTGTAAGTCGGATCTTCAAAATTATACTGTCTAGGTGTGAACGGAATCGCGCGAACGCGTAAAATACAGAGGGAACGGCGAAGACGCCAGACTCTGAGGTATTTCGAAAGATTCACCGAATCGTATCGTCGACGTTTCCGTTGGCGATTCGGGTGGTTGGAGAAATCGTCGAATTTCGTCGCGATTCGCGAGATCGCGGCGTAAGTTTTTCCTCGGGCGCCTACGTTACGGGCATGGGAGAGTCCGTGGTATTTCCGTTCCGCGGCATTTCCTCCTCCGTACCCCCGTGTCCCTCGGAGGTCCCGCGCCTCACTACCGATCACCTCGAGGATCCGGCGAGCGAGTATGATTTCCTCAGATCCAGTCGGCGGCTAAGTTTAACGCTACGCGAACCCGGAGAAATGGCGCTCCCCAGCTATGAATAGGACAAACTTATGCGAGCTCAACCGCGCTCGAAACTCGAAGATTATCATACGTGAAATAGAGAATCTAAATATGTATACGCGTGTAACCGGTGTGCGCACACTGCGAATATAGAGTCAGATTTTATCATCGGTGAGGGCTGGGTGGATTAGGGAATCAATGTTACTTTCGTATCGTTGTAACAATATAATGATGCGATAATTGCGAATTATTAGCGCGGAGAAGCGCGAGATTATCGCGTGATCGAAGGTATATGCGATGATACGAGAGTCGAGAGTATAGGTATATTGTAATATATAGTGTGGAAGTTGAGACTGTGAGAGAATTAGTCGGTTAACCGAGTACAAGTAAATTGTTAGCTTGAAAATCGACGTTTAATTGCTTCACATATTAGCTTATGTTTTTTAGGTGATAATCGATCGGGAATCGAACATTTCGAACCACTGCTTCAATCGGAATTGACGTGATAAGTGCTCGCCACGACGATAGGGGCCAACGGGAGCCGTGTGGTACGGGCAACGCGAAATCTACGGTCGAGGGGGAACGTGTACCACGTCATTTGCGCTCAAGACCAATCGCCGGGTATTTTCGGAACGATTCGAAATACCGTAATTTTAGTCGCGACAATAACGAATCGTACATAGAAATCGAAGCGATTAATTCTACACTC
Source organism: Athalia rosae (assembly GCF_917208135.1). Classification (NCBI taxonomy): domain Eukaryota; kingdom Metazoa; phylum Arthropoda; class Insecta; order Hymenoptera; family Athaliidae; genus Athalia; species Athalia rosae. The sequence goes on along the minus strand of NC_064028.1, from coordinate 15,096,868 downwards.
GATGTACCGTTTTCGTATCCGCCTGGGATATATCTGTATCGTGAAATAAATTTTGGTGAAATTTCGATTTCACGTTGGTGACCCAGCTGTCCACCGATATCGGCGATAATTATACAACGAAATTACAGACGGAGCCGCCGGTTAATTTTCGACCCGGTCGCGACGACGGGTCAACATTTTTAAGCCCGTTTTACGAGCACTGTAGTATGTAAGTTCCCTATAGCATGCATTGAACGTATTCCGCGAGTAGAGGATCCTGCTGACGTGATGGCGGCTTTCAAATTAAAATCGAATACACACATGGCTACAACGATTCGAGTAGCTGTACGGGAGAAGATTTCGGTATTGTATCTCGAGAAGGTATTAAACAACAAAAAGCAAAAACGTCACTCGAATCCAGCTAAGGATAAGGCAAAAGCTGTAAAAACTTGATAAGAAACACTGGAAACTGTTCGTGATCTTGTTCGATGTATTGAAAATAAAAATATCTGGTTTCCGGTATATGCGGCGAAACACAGAGGATCTGCAATTTTATCGATAGGTTTTCAACCCTCGTGCCCTACGTCTATATTCCCCGATTATCGTCTTCTATTACTTTGCCTCACCCTTCCCTTCGGCTTTGGCACTTATATAGACACTCGTCAAATGTCATCCGCACTCCTATACTATTCACTCCTTCGATAGATATCTTTAGATCGTTTATACTTTCCCTATATATATATATATATATGTATGCAGTGATATTTATTAAAATCATTTGTGTATTTTACTGACCGTTACGGTGTAGGAGGACGCCAAGGGTCGAGAATAGGGACGCCGGGTCGTGTAGAAGTCGCTTTCGTAAACCATTTTTGCCGTTTCTCTGTTTCTCCTTTGCTGATCGAATTTCTGTTCAATTAATAATGGGAATATTATTCAATCTCTAACGATCGACGATTGCTACTCTTCGTCTTTATACTGTTAGTCGTAAAGATTGCTATTATTATTATTATTATTATTATTACTATTGTTGTTGTTATTGGTCTTACTGTTATTATTACTATTATTATTAATATTATTATGGCTCTCGTCGTTGTTCTCGTTGTGGTGGTTACTTATTATTATTGTTTTACTGTTGTTGTTTCATCGTCGTAGATAATGTCGAGATAGAGGAGGAGAAAAAAAATGAATTTTGATCAGAACCCACAGTGGTTGATAATTGTTGCGACCGCGGTGAAAGTTCGGAAGATTCTGCAACGGTCCGCCCCAGGCAACGACGTTCGAGACACCCGGCGCCCTTCCTCCCTCCCCTGCCGCTCAGTTGGACTCCGAACTCAATGCGATCACCATCTTCTTGCGTCACGACGAGAGCGACTATAACACCTCGTACGTAGCAGTGGCTGATGCATCGGAAGAAATAGAACGGTGGGTGTTGGGGTTGCAAAATTGTTTTGCTCACATCCCGATAGCCTACGCCCAAATATCACCGTGCGACGCTCGCCTCGTAACCCTGAAGTCGATCAAGTTCATTTTAACCCTTCCTGGTCGCACAGAGGCCGGAAGACCCTCGCGAGATTCTTGGAGGGGAATCTGGTCGGTACCTCGAGATACGCTGCAGAATGTTCGATCGACTGAAATCATTGGAAATCGACTTGGGGTAATTTGCCCGCTTCAATCGGAAGATCCCTTGCACGTAGAGTCACCGCGGAATGTCCGAAAGGATAAAAATAATTAAAGTTGCGCGCGAACGTATCGGTTACGGTAAAAAAAAGAAAAATAAAAAAAGAATTCCACGATGAACGGCGGAGCGCAATGAATGCATATCATAGGTGGAGGCATTTGCATGGTCGTTGGATAGTTGGACGTAACGAATGCACCTAAGATCGGTTTTATGTACGTACGTCGGTTGGCAGAATACCAGCTAAGGTATTCGCATATCGTGCACCCCGAATATATTTAACCCGCACTCCGGGCAAGATGGTAACGAGTGACATGAATATTCCAAGCTCGCTATCTCGATGGGTGGAGATATCCTAGGTGTACGATACGTCGTTCACACCGACACACAATGCCATTACTGCAACGGTGGTAGGTACAGGTGTGCAACGAAGGCATGCGGAATAATTGGCTTATATATCGCGCGATGCATTCTACTGCAGGTGCGGATGATTTTCAATTCGGTTCCGGATATTCGAGGAACGTTTTTGATCTTTTTCCATTTCTCCTTCCTTCTAATTCTTCCTTGTGCCCTCCGTAGCTTCATCCCTAATATGATGGAGGAATTGATATATTTGGTACGCAAGATCGTCCACTGGGCCCATCGGAATTTGGCAGTACGTATAAACAGGAGCTGTTTGCCCCTGACCACGATTGCTCAACGTAGTAGTAGTAGGTAGCGTTATAGTATAAGCATCAAGAGTTACGGAGTTATTTCCAGAGTTCGCGCTTTTTGGATTGGATCATCGTACGTTTCACCGCTAGTCGTGAAGAAATCTATGGAAAATTTGTATTTATTTATTCATTATATTTGTTATCGAACACAGGTGAACCCTGCAAAGGTTGCTTTGCGAACTTTTCCACACGATTTCTGGCGTGTTTTTTTAATTTTTTTAATTTTTGTTCACGTACCAATCGGAACGTCGCGACCTAGTGATTGTTATTATTCCAGATGATAGTATAAATTTCAACGATGAACCAGAAATAGAACGCCATTCCGGCAACTGCGCAGCGGTAGCAATTTGATTTACCAATAATTTAAAACCTTGCCGCGACGGCTAAAATGTTTTAGCAGACCGCTGATAGACGGCGCAAGTTACGGTCGCTCGGAACAACTGAAGGTTGCACCTACGACATTGTATTTTGACACATTCCAAATCGTGTTGCGAAGTAAACAAGGAAATCAACTCTGAAGTAAAATATGTCGCGAAATCAGGTGACTGTTGAGAATAATCGGAGAGCAATCTGTTCTTTCGAGGATAGTGTAACGGCAAGAGATGTTAGAACCAAAGTTACGGAATTAACGGTAAGGAAATCTCATGACGTTCCATCATAACCTGAACTTATTCTAGAAAAGTTGAGCCTGACTATATCATTGAAATATCATATTGGTTCACGGTTTCAGGGGATGCGACCAACCGAATTCTACCTTATACACAACGGACACATATTCACAGACGACGATATCTGCGATTATGGAAAAATAGACATCATTCTGCGTACCCTTGGCGGTAAGGGTGGCTTTGGATCGATGCTGAGAGCCATCGGAGCTCAAATTGAGAAGACGACCAATCGAGAAGCATGCCGTGATCTTAGCGGACGAAGGTTGAGAGACATAAACGAAGAAAAGAGACTAAAATCATGGATAGACAAGCAGGCCACCAGGGAAGAGCAGGCTGTAGAACGAAAGAAAAGAAAACTAGAGAGGCTTTGTGCACAACCAAAGCACGAGTTTAAAGATAAAAATTATGAAAAGGAGAGGTCGACTCTGACAGAGAAAGTCGGAGACGCTGTCGAAGAAGGTTTCAAAATTGCAATGGCTGGGGGATCCGGAGTCAAGCGGAAAAGTGAAGAGCAAAGGAGCGGCAGCAAAAAGAAACTGGCAATAGGACTGGACATAGACTCCGATGAACTCGGAAGTTCCGACGACTCGGAATCGGAATTTAATTCTTCCTCCTCTAATGACGAGAAGACTGTGTCTGACCCGAAAGAGGGTGACCGAAATTCGCAAGATATCCAAGGTGTCAGGGAGGACTCTACAAGTACTACCGTAGATGAGCAGACTTCGGCTGACTCCGAAACAAGCGTAAATTCGTCTTCTGGAGAAGAAGCTCCACAAATTACTTCTAGGGAAGTTCAAAAGGTGGCTGCAACATCTTGAATTATCGATCACAGCTTTGTCATTCAATAAAATAAAGCCTATCAAGTTTTTATCGTTTTTATTATTTATTCAACATTTTTCAAATCCGACCAGCGAAAAGTAGTATTACTTGATTCTGTAGTCAGCGTCGAGATCGAGTTATACAAAGGCAGGTGCGTCTGTATTCGATGCAACGCTTCACGGGCTGTCAAAGCAAAGCGAATGAATAATCGTTGAAAATTTATCGGCTTAGCCGCCCGGCTACATAAGCCGCCGATCGAGCCTTGGATCGCGTTGGACCGATAACAGAGCATCCCAGTTGTTTCACGGATCGTGTTCGATCGTAATCAACGTGCGCACTTTACATCTGGACGTATAAAGAAAACGTAGGACAACACGTGTCTTGAAGGATCTATCCCGTTGCGGTAAGAACTCGACGGCGGATGATCACCTAACGACGTGGAATTTCATTCCTGTTCCGGTAGCCACGAGAACGGATATCCAACCGCGTGAGCATATGGAACAGCTACAGAACAGTCGTTTCAATTATTTATAGCGATCCGATAAATTTTATTCCCCTATATACATATAACCCCGCGTATAATCGCGACGAACGTTGCAGATAAATGATGCGGATCTCTACGTGGTGTCGATTATTACCCTGCATCTTGAGCGGCCTTGTGCCCCTCGACGCCCTGCCGGGTAAGGAACAACACGTTACATACTCGCACAGATTAATGACAAAAAATACCCCTCTATTGATGCGAATTCCAAACAGAGGCGAGCGACCATCCCGGATGGTCGTTGCTGAATCACGAGAGATGTGGTGTCAGCAACACCGACCGTATAATCGGGGGTAGAAATGCATCTTTGGGTGCTTATCCTTGGATTGCGAGGATCGGTTACGCCTCAGTCGACGAGGACGCGGGGAACGCAACGGCGAAAGAACGACACCTCGAGTACAAATGTGGGGGAACCTTGATAAACCAATTTTACGTAGTCACAGCAGCACACTGCGTTATCAATTTACCGCCCAAGTAAGAAGTTCGACTCGTATTGTTTACATAAGTACTACAAGCGAATAATCCGCACGAGGGCATTCGATCGGCGTTCGACCCTATCTTTTGTGTACATCGTAGATATCGCGTAGCGGGCATCCGTCTGGGCGAGCACAACACCGAGACGAATCCGGATTGCGAAGGTGGATATTGCGGCGATCCTGTACAAGATGTTGCTCCGGAGCGCGTTATCGTGCACAAGGGGTACGACAACCCTCGATTCAGCAACGATATAGCTCTCGTTAGATTGTCGAGTCCGATCCGATTTAACGGTGAGTAGAAAGTGTACGTACGTACCTCTGTTTGATCGGTGAGAATCGTGATGTCCCGTTTGGCTGGTTCCTTTTTGATTTTTTTTTTTTTTTTTTTTTTTTTTTTTTTTTTTTTTGTTCGCCGACCGCTCGAGTAGTTTGGAAAATTCAATTTAACATTAGCTCTTGACGGCTGCATTACAGCAGAGTTCTAATTCACGCAGACCTCGTCGGTCCGATCTGCATGATCCGGGGTACGCTGCTCGGCAAAAATTACGTTGGAGAAACCGCGGAGGTCGCCGGATGGGGAATATACGATATACGTGAGTTGTCTTTACTCGAGGATTACTCGATCCTACTCCTCGCCGCGAAGGGAATGCAAAAATATTGAAAACAATAACGTCGCTGCAGATTCTCAAAAGACCAGCAAAATACTCCAAACCGTAAAGCTGCCGCTCGTCGATCTGGAGAGATGCAAACGAGCTTTCAGATTCAGGGCGCAAATCGGACACGAACAGTTGTGCGGAGGTGGGATACTCGGTGAAGATTCTTGCGCGGGTGACAGCGGAGGACCCGTGATGAAGGTCGAGGCTCTGGATGGACCCCCGAGATATTACCTCATCGGCGTCGTATCGTTCGGCGTCATGCATTGCGGTGAATCCACGACGCCCGCTGTCTACACGAAGATGTCGGAGTACGCCTCGTGGATATTGGAGAATATCGAACCCTGACAGCCCGGGAGCATTTCTGTAACCATATCGAGGGCCGAGGATCGGAAAGGCGTAAACCACGAAAATCTGATGCGGCCACAAAGGCGATCGCTTCTCACCCTTGTGCTGAAAAAATGCTTCAATGTCAAAATAATGAGCGTTCAGCCCTTCCGGTTCTTTGGCCTCGATATGTGGTAACGGCATATGTGATTTCCGGAGGACGTCGATGAAAAATAAAATGGTTCAAATTTATCGTCGACAAATCGAAGCCGAATCTCTCCCCTTTTCCACCCGGTCGAAAATCAATACTTGCGACGTTTCATCGCTTATCGGCTGTTCACACCAAGACACACAGCTGTGGTTATTTAAGTTCATTACCGTTGATGTTTACCATCTAAGAACGATAAATGGCGGAGTCGCGACGTCGCGAGGATACTAGAAAAGAAACCTTGGGAATACGTTTTATATCGTGCATTTTGTGGCGAACGGCCATGACCTGCACTGCCCCAAATTGAGTTCGTCAACTCGCCAATAATATTTTACAATATAACTATAAATGTTCCCGATCAGCTGTTCCACGCCTCGTTGATTATTCAGTAGTAAAACGGGCAGAGCAACGAGGTCACTTCTTACCGCACATGCCACCCGCACGCAATCATCGAAAATTTGCTCCCAGTCTTCGTTCGCAGAATTCTGACTAAGTTCTCCTATGGATTCCCCATACTGTGACCGGCGGCAATAACCGATCATTTTTACGGAACGGTAAATCCTATCGTCTGTACTATTGAGCGATTCTGATGAAAACGACGCGAATTGTCGTTAATTATACAACAAACGTGTTGAAATCAGCCTGCGAACGCATAACTTGAGGAAATCCGCATGAAACCTTTTTAGTACGAAATCTTTGAATGTGTAATTGGTCCAGGCGTAGGTATCCGTATGCAACGTAGACGATCGTCCGACCAACGAGGTGGCGAACCGATGAGAGAAAATTATAGAAAAACCGCGTATTTTCCGGAGGACGTGACTAACGATCTAGTCCAAGTTACGAACCGGACGATTGCGGCTGCAGTTTTCCTTGTTACGCGACTCGGATAGTCGGCCGAAGTTTCGCGGGTTGTTGCATTGGACCGATCGACGTTGTCCGATTACAACGATACACATTATTAATTACGCTACGATGCATTGAGAGCGGAGGGAATCCTTACGTACGGATTATATTATTACGGTTCGAAAAAGCGTGTACAAGTCAACAAGGCGAGGAAGGGGGATAGGATAAATAGCGGTCGACCCTGGGAACGAACTGCCGGCGGATACACATCGCCAGTTGACGCCCAGAGTTCGAGGCTTTGCGTCAGTGTCTTGGAAGATTAAGACTTTGAACAACCGACGATATTCATTAGTTGGCGAATACTTGGCTCGCACTGCAGAGAGTAATCGTTGATCGATCCTACTCTGCGTCAGATTTCGATTTAAGATGGGGCATCTCAACTACAATTATTTCATCTCCTTGATCCTGCGGACCGCTTTATTACTCCAAGTTATTTCGCCCGCAGTGCTTTCACGTGAGTATTTTTATTGATTATTGTTCCGATTTGTTCGTCGTCGTCGTCGTCGTCGTCGTCGGTTTATTTCTTTTCTCTTCGATCCGCGTTTATCTAGGAAAAATTCCGATGAAACAAACGTCACTATCGCCCTAGGCTATGGAATCGTCAACGTACTCATATACATAGAATAATTTCAACGGTTCGAAAACTTGTTAGCGGCGCGAGCGGTCAGAAAAATTTGCGTGATCTCACAACCGAATCTCGCTCTCGATGAATTCAATCGGTATAACTCGGCTGATAATCGTGGTATTGATGAAGAGTCACAAGTAGACTGCTGACGGACGGGGATCGGGGTCAGTTGTTATCAGTCGACTGACAAGAAAATGCAAAATTTGAATCAACAATTTGTTTACCGGTAGATAATTATACTACGCATACTCCGATGCGGCTTCTACGGTATTCTTCAAGTAATAATAATAATCACTGTACGACAAATTATTCCCTGAGCACGACTGGTAGCGACAGTATGTATGTATAGGCACCCCGTTATGTCAGTCACCTTTTCAACGTGGTTTCCAAACGATTGTCCAGAAAATCCTCATTATTTTCCGTGAATCCATACACTCGTAGACGTCCGCGGTCGGTGAGAGCGATAGCGCAACGTAATGGGAAATTCGAATCCCCGACTTGCGCGATCTAACGATGTTACACTAATGATAATGTGGTAGCGATAATGATGACGATGATTCTCCATCCGCGACTGGAAAGTCTCTTGTTCTTCGAAAGACCGCTGTAATTACAACGATCAATATGATTCTGACAAACACGTTATATCGCAGGAATACGCACTGTACACGCCACAGTTGCGGGAAACGTAAAGTACCGGGGGTATTTCCCTCGACCTTTTCTCGGTCTTTCGTCGGGAACTCGATGACTATTTTTTTCGCTCCGCTCTGCGTCCCGCGAAAGTGGACTCTTGGGTCGCGTCTCCGTTAAAACTTCGGTGTTTTTGTACATTATTTACGGATTGTAACCATCATTACAGAACGAAGCTACCAGCGAGCTAACGATTGCCAAACTCCCAGAAATGCTCCTGGCTATTGCGTCGAAATAAGTCAATGCGATGAGCTAGTTCAGCTTCTTCAGGCCCGTCCTCTTCGCAACGACGCCTACGACCTTCTCAAACAATCGCATTGCGGATTTCAAGGTAAAGACCCGAAGGTCTGCTGCCCCAGCCTCGGGACGTCCACCCGTCCGCGCGGCGATCAAGCGAACCCCGGGGTCGTCACCGATAACTCCGGACCGACGAACGTCGGCACGTGGGACTTGTCCTCCAACAGAAACTTGCCCAGCGAATGCGGAGAGGATCTAACCCAGAGAGTGGTGGGCGGGGAGAGGACCGATCTCTCCGAGTTCCCCTGGATGGCCCTTTTGGAGTACACGAAACGTAAGTCTGATTAAACATTCGAAGTCGAACGTCGAAAGCGCCCCTTCCGCCTTTGTCGTCGCGCACCACCGTCGCATTCCTGTGTTGAAAATGTGTTGAACCGAGAAAATAATTCCAGCGAACGGTAGAACCACCGCCTGCGGAGGGGTACTGATAAGCAAGCGTTACGTCATGACGGCGGCGCACTGCATCAAAGGGAAGGACCTCCCCAAGTCGTGGAACCTCGTCGGCGTCAGGCTCGGCGAATACGACACGAGCACCGACAGGGACTGTCTTCCCGACGGCAGGGACAGCGTGTACTGCGCCGACGACCCCGTCACCGTCGGCATCGAGGAACAGATCGCTCACGAGGACTACAAGCCCCAATCGCGGGACCAGAGCAACGACATCGCGCTGCTCCGACTGTCTCGCGACGTCCCATTCACCAGCTTCATCAGACCGATCTGCCTTCCCCCGAACTCATCGACCTCCTCGAGGTTCTTCTTCGTGGCCGGGTGGGGAAAAACGGAGACCAGGTCCGAGTCCAACGTCAAATTGAAGCTGAAGATACCGCTGGCCGAACCCGCGCAGTGCTCGAGCGTCTACCAGGCCGCCTCTATAAATCTAGGAAGTAGCCAGCTCTGCGCCGGTGGCGAGAGAGGTCGAGATTCCTGCCGGGGTGACTCCGGGGGGCCGTTGATGTCCGTCGCCATGAGCAACAGGGGCACCCTGCAGTGGACGGCCGCGGGCATCGTGTCCTTCGGACCTTCGCCCTGCGGTATGCAGAACTGGCCCGGCGTTTACACCAGAGTATCCAGTTTCATGCCGTGGATCCTGTCGAAGATCAGAGCGTAGCGGGTACATGGTGTGGACGATGTGATAACGACTTCCGATCGTCGAAGAAATTGCATACAACCACAGGTCCGAAGTAGGAAAACCGATCGAGGAAATGGACGGATGGAGCCGCTGGTCGCAGGATTCGAGGTGCACACCGACGACAACCTTGACGCGTTGCGATCGTACGGAGGATTACTTTGACGAGGTCGTCGGCGACATACGATGCATTCGTGATATTTCGTTTAATCAATATTGACAAGCTTCGGTACTGATATATAGATATTTGAAAATTCTTAAACACCCGTGTTCTTTTATACGAATCCACTCACGCCGATCCTCGCCGATTTCCTGCGTCGAACGATCGTCTGCGGTATCGTTCGACTTATCGCTCGTTGTATTTTCGCGAAGCAATCGAGCTTCCGATTTTAAATGCGAAAAACACCGACTCGCTACCTTGCGAGCAATGGCAAGAGATTGTTAAAACTTGAATTTCACCAACCCGAGTGGAGAGATAAAGGTCAGGAGACGCGTCTTTGGTCCGTTCGTCTCAGGTGTTGTTTTGTTTCGCACGTGTTCTCGGCGTGTGGGCCGATTCTCGCGACTGGTTATGAATATATTTGTCGAGTACGAAAAAAACCGTCTGACCAAAGCGTTCAAGGTAAGTATAGATGCGATTGTTTGCTTACGTCCTTCTGTACCGCGAGCGCTGAATTTTTTATCATCGGATGCTGAATTCCTCACCACTGGAAACGATAAGCTTCGGCAGCGGCCTGCAATCGCGCGAACCGCAATGGCACACGCCGATTAATTATAATAATTAGGATAAATGATAAATTGATGAATGGGTAAATAGGTCAATAAATGAACGGATATCGCGTCGCCACGCCGGAGTTTCCGCTCTCAATTTATCAAGCGTGTGTCGATGTATGTGATTAAATGTTGAACGAGTAAACGCGTAGAGCGCGTAGTTATGCATACGTATAAATATACCATACCGCGCTACGCGGAATGAAACTCAAAATCTCGTCTATGATTATAATAAGAAGCTTGCTGATATTTCCAAGAAATAATCGCCGCGAATGGTTTAATGCGCAGCGAGGGCATATACACACAAGAACGTATACCAGTTTACGGTGAATCCCCGTCAGCTGGCTGACGTAACGAAATCTCATTCAAAGCACACCGATAACCTGTTGCCCTCTACATCTAGATATTATATTTTCCACTTTGGCTGCTTAATGCGATAATTTAAATGTCTCTCCGTAAGATATACGTATACACCTACGCACGGGGGACCGCATCCTCGGAGCTCGGCGTTCTTGGTAAACTGATCACCTGCAGCGGTATGGGTAACGCTATACCCAATGAATATACTCATGTGATAAAATGTGGGCAATTACGTTAAATACGTAAATACGAACGCCAGGCGATAATTATTCCAGGAATGATATCGGTGATTAATGATATGCGAAGGGAAACGTGTGACGCGTCGCGGATCGACCAACGAGTCGTTTTCCTTTCCGCGTGAGTTGTGAGCCATTTGACGCATTTCATGCAATTACATATGTATGTAAATACGTTACGCGCGTTGTAATATACGATAAATCGTCGAGACGTTGGATCAATCGACGCAGGTGCGTTTAGCTGCGTAAGAAAGGTGCGACGCATCCGATCGGATCGCGAAGGATTCGAAAATGGGCATCCAGTTGGCGATGTGGGATTACAAAACGATGGACAGAGACTTGGAATCGCTGGTTCGCTCATTCCTCTAGAATCCTGCAACCTATACAGCAATGTTTTATTACACACATCTACACCTAGGTATAACCGCGCAGTGGTCGTCCAAGCGTTGAGGTCAACCGCTCCGGGACGTGTCCGTGGTATTTACTTGACAGTCGTTGTCGAGCGTCGATAGTGAAATGTGCCCCTGGTAACGCCCTCCGCGAACCGCGTTGAGAGAAGACGTCCGGCTCCGCAGGTTTATTCGCCAAGACGATCTTCCAGCTGTAGAGTTTGAGACAGTGCGGACGGAACGGAGAGCGTGGTCGGTCCCGGGATATTCCTTGTTTTTTTCCCCACAAGTCGCAGTAATCGATCAAAAAACAAATATGTTCAACCTATTATTTCACACGGTGTTTATTTTTTTACTCGTCGTTTGGAAATCTGATGGACGTGAGTAGATTTAATTGAACTTAAGATGCAGGTGGTGGCTCGCAATCGTATGTTTATGATACTGCACGACTATTAATTGCCTATCTATGTAGTATAATACATTGACAAATTGCTATACATACATGTATATATGGCTATGACTTTTCCTTGTACCTGTTAATCTATTACATAGTATAATTATTTTTCAAAAATCAAGCAAGAATGCGCTCACGACGCATCATCGTCGACGTGATCTTGTATTCTTTTGGACAGCGTCATTGCTGTACCATATCTGTTTTGAACAGAAAAATTCGTAAATCGGCGCATTGTTGTACCTTGATATTTTCAGAACGCAAGAATGAAGGGTCAGGGTTGTCTTTTTCCCTCGTTATTCCTCTGATCCACTCCTTTGTTCATATCCTGTTGTTTCGATACTACGCGTCTGCAGTGAAATGTTTATTCGTCCGATCGATTTCAATGAATAACGTTAATTCTACATAAGAGTGCGTGAAATCGCGTACGTCGTATTCCTATAAATACTCTTGCGTGTGTTTTTCGCATCGTGATATTCGTATTGTAGAGTAACCGGCATTCGAAAACCTGTTTTTCCATATCCAGGGCTTAGGCCGCTCCAAAAAATATCTCAAAGGAGGAAAGTAGTGAGAAATATGGCGTTCTCGGAATAAACAACATCTCAACACACGCACGCCTCGCGTATTTATCCATCGATAATCTTCGCAACTCTATACTTCTGACGGTATTTTCCTGGTTCCCAACCACGCTTGTATACCCGTAGAAATCTCTAGTATAACGATACGGCCTGCATATACATGGTGTCGCTTCTGGTTTTAATCGGTACTGGATTACCGTTTGTCATCCCGCAAACGGTGGTTGTTGGGCACCCCCTGCATAATTCTAACCCACCCCTCCCGAAAATAAGAACACTCGACGTCTCTTTTCAAAGAACTTCTCCTAATTTACCCAACAGAAGAGACGTGCATTACGACATCGAGGACCCAGGGTAGCTGCATCGTGTTAAACGAATGCAACGCCCTTTTGAATCTCTTAAAGGGACCCAGGCCTCTGCCACCCTCGATCCTGGACACCCTCAAGAGGTCGCATTGCGGATTCGACGGTAGCACACCCAAAGTATGCTGTCCTCAGGTCCAGCAGGTATAACGATTCGGACGAAATCCTGGTTTAACGATAATGGACTTTAATCGGAGGACAGTTATCTCGAACTTTTCAACGCACGATCTCACAGGTACCCCCAACACCTCCGACGCAGTACACGGACGATCCGACCAACGTCCAACCACCCCCTGACGTTACCAATCACCCTAACCTGCGGCTTCTGGATCACGATAAGTGCGGCCCGATAACGGAGTCCAAGATTTTCGGCGGTAACAAGACCGCTGTACTCGAGTTCCCTTGGATGGCTCTAGTGGCGTACAACATCGCCGGGAAACGGGCCCCCGAGTTTAGGTGCGGCGGTTCGCTGATATCGAAGCGTTACGTCCTGACCGCGGCCCACTGCGTCACTGGATTGGCCTCGGGGTTGAAACTGTCGGGAGTGAGGGTAGGAGAACACGACCTCAGCACAGAGAGGGACTGCGATAGGGAGAAGGGTGTCGAGACCAACTGCGCCGAGAGGTACCAGGACTTTTTAATCGAACGATTCCACGCTCACGAGGGATACCGGCGAGATAAATTGCAAAACGATATAGCTCTCATAAGACTGAACGGGGACGCGGACTTCCGACCCCCCAGCGTACGCCCCATTTGTCTGCCGATCGGATCCGCGTCGACGCTACATTACAAAAAGGTTCGTCGTTGATTTACTTCGAGACCCTGGTTTACGTAGGCATATCCATTACCAAACGTACGATCTATCGTGTATTGACTAATCGCACAGGTGACAGTAACCGGATGGGGTACCACGGAGACGGGATACAGAAGCAACGATTTGCTCAAGGTGAAACTACCAATTGTACCGAACGAGCAATGTGCCCAGATCTACAAAGAGCAAAAGGTCGATATTTGGTACAAACAGCTTTGTGCGGGTGGCTCCAATCGCATGGATTCCTGCTCCGGCGACAGCGGAGGGCCTCTACAAGCCCCTGCTATTTACACAAATGGTCAACCCAAGTATATTCAGTATGGGGTGGTCAGTTTCGGACCTCGCAATTGTGGAATTGAAGGATTTCCTGGAGTCTACTCGAGTGTCGTTTACTACATGAAATGGATCCTGGACACGATGACCGTTTAAGACTCCATTTATTTTTAATTCACATTTTATTTTTTATTTTCCCACGTACCCTTTACGTAAATATATTATGTATGGAGTGATCATAGAGTTACGTTAGGAAATAACCGAATGTTGATCCGGTACAGGGCATGATTTATAGTGTGTTATTTACACTGATATACACAATGAATTTATACATATCAGTAGTTATTTATTGACGGTAAAACGAATGATAAAATCGTTTCATCTGTTTTATATTTCCGCTTATACGCATACATCGAAATCGACGATATCGCAGTCGCGTTTGCTGCGCAAAAAAAATATGGTCTGAAGATAAATTTCATTGCACTATTCCCGAGTGAAGATCAATTTGTCCGTTAAAATGACTATCTCCTTATTCAAAATATCCGCATTGTATACCTCTACACTGATCAAAATGATTATAAATGAAAAACTCACTTTGTTTCAAACCGTTCGACGCTATCGTTTTCGTCGCTCTCGGTCGCACTCGCGTTATTCTCATCACTGGGCGTTGTGTTGCCTGAGTACCTCTCATACTTTTCATCGTTGTCTTCGATCAGTTCCGCCGTTTCATTTATGGAAACCTTCAGGGGACCTCGATCCCCCTTTTTCTTTGACAATCCGGATGACTTGACGGATTTTCTCGAACCAGTTGACTTTGAGGAGTGGCTCATCGACGCTAGAGTGCCGGAACTTGCAACGGACCCAGAATTCGGTCTCGAGCTACTTACCAAACTAGAATAGGAATCGACGCTTCCTGAGTTGGATCGCTTCGGTCTTTTCTTCTTTTTAGATTTACTGCAAGTCCTCATAGCGGCCTTTGGCGAGTTACAGTAGATCAGCGATCCTCGAAAGTTCTGAAAATATTCCTCCATCTTTATTTTTTAGCGTATCAATGACACACCATAAGAAATATTGAATGAATAATGCTCGAAGGTCTTCTTTTACCTGTGAGTGACGTTCAAATAATGTCGGGATTTGCGTCACACGGCCAAGCATCAACTCCATGTGGAGTCGATGGCGTTCCGCTAATTCCCTGGCTTCGTCTCGCCGCAGAGACGCTCTTAGAGCCAAATCTCTCTCGTGCTCGTGCCTTATCGAAAAAGAATAATACCATTGAACTCGTGCTAACGATGTTTCCCCGTTTAAATTCTCTTTTGACTACCTTGCAGCAGCCCTTAGCGCTCGCCAGGCAGGTCTGCATCTCACCACAGACTCCCTGGTCTTCAGGAACTGTTCTCTGCGTCTTTCTTCCATACGGTCTTGGATCTCGCGTTCCATTTTTTCTCTGAATGTGAATAAAGAAATATCAACTGGCATTGAAAATACAGAGCATTAAAGAGATTAACTCATTGTATATTATACCTGGAAGCTTGACACCTTAATAGTGCTGCTAAATTGGTGCCTTTTGTAGATAAACTGGTGGTAGTCATCGCTGATCTAGACCTTTCAGATGGCAAAGGTGTCACGCTTGCTCCAGTTGATTCTCTTCCCTCGCGCACTCGTTCACTGGCCCTGCCAGACAGATTGTTAGAGTCACCACTCGCAGACTTGATCCGTGCCCTTGCAGCCATCGAAGGAGGTAGAGATGACGTCTTTAGCAATTCCGAAGCTCTAACTTTCTTGGCAAGTGTTCTGTAAGCGTTTCCTTAAAAATTAGCAGGTGATTTAATTCATAGTAACTGTAAATCCAAGATATTGATCACCTGTAAAAATCGTCTTCTAGCATTTGGTCGTATACATCAACGTTGAACAAATTTTTTGGTACAGGTCTTGCTTTGAATCTTGGAGTAAAGTGGCACGAACTGGTTTCAACTCCATTTCGAAATAATTGTGGGCTAGAACGTGTGAGGGCCCTACGAGCGCACTCCAATCTGAAAGGGCGGACCTGCGACATTAAACTCCACATGCTTTCTTCTCGCACCATTCGACTTCTGGAAATTTTTGAATGGACATTCGACAGGATGTTTGGGACTGATCTCATTTGAAATTGCTAAAATGCACACCCCACCTTTCTTTTTTTTCAGCAAGTAACTTATCGTACATGGGAAGTTTTGATGTAAGAGGAATTGGTCGTGCATGCCTTTTCTTTGGAGTACATCTCTTATCCGTTGCATTTTTATTTCCCTGTTCCTCAGCTTGCATTTCTACATTTGACATGTACCTCTCTGCTTCTTCTCTGAAAAAGTCAGAGGTACGAAAGAGAAATGTCGTTTTGATATGGACTCCGAGAATAGAAAAGTAGTTTACCTAATTGTGAAATTGAAGGGTTTTGGCACTGTGGGGTGCCACTTTTTTGGGCTGTCCGGAGGAAGGCTTTTTGTTTCCATGCTATCTGCAGCTTCGCTATCGATGCTCTCTTTGCTCTTTGCCGGGCTCCAATTACTCCAACTTTTAGTAGCCGAGTGAATCTTTCTGTTATGCAGTGTTTTGGCGTCCTTATCCTTACACCTAATAACAAATTAAATTCATAGCCATTATTGAGGATGAGTTGGAAACTACCTCTGTCATCTGCTGGAATTCCAGGGACTTGGTACCGATATGTGAGAAAGTCCTGATCTTCTGCAAGACCAGCAAATTTGCCAGAAGGGAATGGTACAGGACTGTCGACCCTGGACTCTTCAAAACTGCATTTCAATCCTTGGAGACTCAAATTATTGTGGTCTAGGCACCACTGTCTTAACTTCTTGCGTTCCATATCTGCTGAAGCTGCTGAGGATGTCATAATCTTTTCAACAGTTTCCGTTTCCAGACAATTTTTCAAATTTTTCAGCAAGGTCCGTTGTTTTCTTTTCAAGTAATCCAACTTCTGTTTGAACTGCTCATTGGATAAATGATGAATGTCCCCATAGTCAGGTATACTGTCCAAAAACTCCATGAAGTGCTCGACATTTCCATCAGGAATATGACTCTGTAGTTCCGTTTCATCTATTCTGTTAGTGAAATTTGTCTTGTGGTTCTTCTCTGTGGATTTAGACCGTCTGTTCTTTAGAGCCTTTGGTCGTTCATACAATGGTGTAGGTTGCCTGCTAAACGGGTCCACGGGCATCTTGATACAGGAATGATTAAAACTAGTATCCTGATGCTCCGACATTTTGAAAATTAATCCACAAATGAACTGGGCACCTGCACCCTGGCTCCTGGCTGATTTCTTACATAGGTAAGGACATTACCATGGCAACTACTCCTTGCAACGTGCATCGCATCCACGTTTCTAAGCATTGCCTTGATGAAGAAAGATTGCATATTTGATCAATAAAATGTGAATATTGTTTACGTTGGAATATTGACGAGGTTTAATCGATACCAAGTGTCAGAGATTTCGTAGCTGTGCCTGCTCCACGTGGTACAAGTGTATCATAGAGGTCAGTAGATACAATGCTCTAAAGCTTAAAGCTCGGCGCGAAATAGGCCGGTAGTGACAGATGAAAATCGCCAAGTGTTCGTTATGGCGGGTCTTTGGGTTTTATCAGCTACATCGCGCGTTAGCGTCTTAACGTCGTCGCCCTACAAATACCGAGCGATTGTTTCGAGTTTATACTCAATTTCAAATAACGATTACAGCACATCAAGCGACCCTAAGAAACATTATGACATCGTTATCGCCGGAGGTGGTATGGTCGGAACGACGCTGGCCTGTGCCATAGGTTAGTTTTGACACCACTGATCCAATAGATCTATACACTTTTTACCAGGGTAAGTTTTGCCTAAGTTTGGAGACATTGTTTGAATCCGAACCTGGATCTATTTCAGCCAACAACAGGGTACTAGAGGAAAAACGTGTACTATTGCTTGAAAGTGGAAATAAGCAGAATTATCACGTGCAAAACAAGTACTCAAACAGAGTTGTGGCATTGAATCGACAAACTCGTACACTTTTGTCAAGTATTGGAGCATGGCAACATGTAGAAGCAGTTCGGTATGCACCAGTGAAGAAAATGCAGGTTAATATATTCAGATCTATTATTTTTATTCATTACTAATTGTACATAATTTTTAATCACACTTTTAAGCCAAGCAATAACCACTTATACATAAAGGTATGCGATTCTTGAAAATAATGAAAATCAAACTTGAATGCACAGGTTTGGGACGCCTGCTCAGACGCTATGATCACTTTTGGCGAAGATCATCTTGCTGAAGAATTGGCCTTCATTGTGGAAAATGATTTGCTTCTGTATGCCATTAATCAACAACTATCTGGGAAAGAGTCTGTGGATCTGGTATATGGGGCCAAGGTCGCGGATGTACTGATACCCTCAAAACACTGCCAAAACTCCAGAATAACTCTGCAGGATGGGCAAAGCATTGAGACAAAATTACTGGTAAGATAAATTCAGTCAAGCCAATAATTGATCCAGAAGAGTATCGTTACGTGCTATGCTCCATTTCCTTGATAATCAGTTGTACTTTGCTGGTCAGTGTATCAAGTTGAGCACCAAGTTTACCCGAGCATTTCTTCAGCTCTGCAGCTAGCTCCATTATCTGCTGTCTATTATATTCACTGGTAGATGGAATACTGTGCAGCCTACTCAGCCTAATATCCCCAACTTCCATACTATTTATGCTTCGAGTAGAAGCACACCTCGTTACTTTACCTCGCTGTTTTCTCTTAATTACTAAGTTATAAACTGCCTTTACTAAATCCTTCGGCAGTCGATTGTCCCTTGGGTCGTTGGGGCGAATATGTATTGCGCAGTGGTATGGCGGATGCAACAATAGCGCTCCTTTTCGACACATTTTCACTATCTTAATAGGTGCATAATCCAAGAGTCGTGAAAACAATAGACTCTCCAAGTGCGCTACCAGTTCGGCCCTCCGAATCAACCTTTCTAAGCCAGCGCACCGTTGAAGTTCTTGTATATCCGAAACGGCAAGACCTACCAATAAATTGGTGAGGATCACAGTTACCAGTATCACAAACACTAAAAACATCACATGCATTGTCCCTGGATAATTGATGATGGAATTACTGTCTTGCCAAAACATATCCTCAAATTCTAACTCTCCCGACATCATTACTATGGTTTTTATCAATCCAACAAAAGGATTCTTAAAGGACTTGTAATCCTGATGAATCACAGTAAATCCTAAAGAGAAGCCTATTATCAAACAGGAGTATGCCCCCAGGAACTTGAAAAAGTTAATCGAAACTTGGGTAAACATTTGTATATAGAGACCAAACATTGGGAAACGGCCAACAACTACCATAAGCTCAATCCAGGCCAAAGTTATGCCTAAGGCTGCCACATGATGGGACCAGATGCCGCCTGAACTGATTAAAACAGATCCAGCAGATATAATAACGCTCCACTGCAGCCAATTTTCCCAACGCTTGGCATACCCGGTTATGCCATGTGCTATTTGAAATATTTCCTTGCAAGCAAGTGCACATGTAAATCCAAGCACAGGCCAGCGGAGTAGGTTGCCTAAATTTTCTTTGTGAAAAAAAAACTGTATGAGGATGTAGGCCGTGAACACGCCTGCAAATATGGAGTGAAAAAACAAACTGATCAGAAAGAATTTCCTTATACGTAACCATTTCAAATAGAGGAAACTCTCGCATAAAGGATGCTGTAAGGCATGCCTCTGACCAACGTCTATCAGGCAGAGCAATAGATCCGCCTCACCACGACCTCCAGAAATCAGTGGCTTGAAATCCAATCTCAGTTCGCAGTCGACATCTCCCAATTCATGGTCATGTAGAGAAATCGCTTGATCCAAGTGCCCCAAAAATTTTGGCAGCACATCCGGAGTTCTACGCACGATGAAACTTAGTGCTGAAATTCCACCTATTGTGCGGGCAGTGAGGTCTGCATCATTGGCCAGCAGGAGGAGAACCAGAGATGAATTTTCGTTAAGAGCTGCTATATGTAAAGGAGTGTAACCGTACTTGTCCGGCTTGTTCACATCCGCTCCTGCCTGAACAAATAAATATGGAAAATAAAAACCATACATTCAACGTCGCTGCTGTAGAGAAATTGGAGGGATCAAGTTGCATAGATGGTGAGAACAAATCATAAAAACCTGTATTAGCGCTTTGACCAGTTCACCACCCCTCATAGCCTTAGCAACAGCAGCATGCAAAGGAGTTCTACCATTGTCATCTAACACGTTTACATCATTTGCAGCTTTAATCAGAAGATCCATCGTCTCAGCAGATTGTGCTAAAGCAGCCAAATGGAGCGCTGTCTGACCCCTCGAATTTTTAGCATCCCACTGAGCCTTGTGCTCGAGTAGCAACTTGGTGCATTCTACACTTCCCTCTTCGGCAGCTAAATGCAATGGTGTGGACCTTGTATTTCCAAATTGGACTCTCACTTCTGCACGATGATTGAGGAGAAGACTCACGCAACGTGCTGAGCCTAGACTGGCAGCAACATGGAGTGGTGTTTCCGTATAAACCTAGTAGTTGGAATTAAATGTAGCTGGACAGTAAAATCAATTAATCAGAATATCGTCTGTTGGGTGCATTTTCACACCTGTGGATTGTTGGCAGAGGCCCCTGCTTCAAGCAAAGCTTCGACACAATCTCCAGCGTTGTTCAATACGGCATAGTGGAGCGGACTTTTCACCTCTAAGCCAGCATTCACGTCAGCCCCAGCTTTTATCAGCTGTTTCACCGATCTTACATTTCCAGCAGCAGCTGCACAATGCAAGGGTGTACATCTCTTGCTCGCGTCCCACTCTCCAGGCTTTGCCCCATGCTTCAATAACTCCTCAATAATTTCAACTGACCCCGAAGATGCAGCCAAATGTAGTGGTGTTCTAGATCCAGGCAATAGGTCATCGACTATTGATATCTTCATTTAGTTTATTTTTAACTATTCAACAAACCTGCCATCTCCGTCGCAACTATCGACTCGAGCCCCCTTGGACAAGAGGTGCTTCGCCAGATCAAAATTTCCAAAGAAACAGGATACCAACAAACAAGTGTTCGGCCATTTCGCTATCAGTTCCTCAGGCTCTGCCGCCGCAGCTGCTTCGTTCTCCGCTGCCAATGACGCTTTTCTTATGTATCTGAGGGTAATAAACAATATCGGCAATTATATCATCCAAACGACAATTTTCAAAAAACGTACCCATTGTCAAAACTGGGAGTAGATAGTCTGTGGCTCCTGCAATTACTGTCTGTGACGTCTAGGGTTTTAGTTTTGTGTAGAATTTTACAGAGCTCCTCTCCGTAAAGGCTCGGAATCAAAGAGATTGCGACTTTGCCTGCAGGTAACGTCGACAAAGCTGAAATCATCTCATCCCTCTCCCACAACTGCTGTTGCGACTTAGGACGCTGTCTGGCACAAGAAAAAACGGCCAGCTCCGAGCAATCCTCGGAAGAGATGCTGCCTTGAGACTTGGTATCCCACATTTGTTCCTCATCCTAATGAGTTTCACAACGAATTCAGAATCCTGTACCAAATTTGCTTTTTTTCTTAGATTTTCACCTCCTTACCTTGAAATCGACGAAGGCAGCGGATGAGGTCCCGTTGTTTTCCTCGGGGGCTGGGCTCACTTCGCTCTTAGGGCATCCAGACAGTCGGGCAAACAAACTTAGCCGTCCAGGGCTGGACATCCTTTGTACAGTCTGTACGATCGCCTCCTGAAAGTCGCATTATCCCCATGTGATTAATTTGCTCGAACTTTCTAAATTTCTCGGCTTACCATTTATATAGTATTGTCCGATCGAGCGAGCGGTGAACAATGAAAGAGTCTTGCTACCAGTAGCGTTGTTCTAGACGCAGTCGTAATTTAAACACCTCGCACGCGCGATTCACGATGTTTATGAAGCACATCTGCCATATATTTAGCGCAGTTACCGATCTGTATCCTATTCCACCTTGGACTCACAGAGAACTGATTTTAACTGTTTCATATTTGCTTGGAATCATCGACCGCATTGACATCACATTATCACGTCACTCTGCGGGTGTCTTCATCCTGTAGCAGCTCTTTATCTCGGCATGTATCATTTCCTCGACTTTTGCCGTTCTTATCAATCGTCATGATACATTCGAATATCGTGTTTGTTTCCACTCTGAAAACTCACCGAACATGTATAATATAGCGTAGGTCGGCTCTAATCTATTGTCTCATTGCAATCGTCAATCCGTTTACCAAATAATACGTACATGCATCTAAGGAACTATGTCAAACGGCGAGCGTTTATTTATTTATTTCCATATTATGTTCACTGCTGGAGTCTTTTTGCAATAGGGTAAACGTGACTAACGATCAATTACAAGGAGTTATAAGCGTCATTTTTTTCCTTGCGAGTCCACATAATGTGTGATGAAAGTTCCCGGTCAGAGGAAAAATTCAGAGCATTCATGAAGTAGTACGTGTGTGTATGCAAAAAAATTGTTATTTAAAACTCGATGCGCGGCACAACACCCTGACCACTTCGGAATAGTTTAATATTTATAACTGCGTAGTAGGTATGTGAAGTTAGATCCTTCGAATTGAAGAAGATTCGAAGAACAAGCGGTCTGTTTGAACTTTGAATACGGAATGCAGATTTTTTCTACTTTTCTTTAAAACCCCTCAACAGTTTAGCGGCTTTTCCCGAGTTCCAAGACGAAACCAAAGTTATTTAGAGATATCTTCCCCCCTTCTAATCGAACGAAACCGCTGTACGACCTATTCGTTATTCCCGCGGATTCCTCGCCGTGTTAGCGCCCTGCTGATATTCAGCTCCACGTATGTAGATGTATGCCTATATGTATAATCGTTCGACGTCGGCCCCTTCGTCTATTTGTATTCAACAAATATATAATTTTAATATATATGTCTGATGAAAAATTGTATCGACATGATCGGTCAACATTCTAATCTCCCCACGCTGTAATCTATTTTCGGATATTTCTCAATTCTCCATAGAACTTTCTGGACGACTACTTCTCCGCAGCTTTGAACTTTCAAAGCAGTCGTCTCATGTGTGAATTCCTCCTCGTATCTTAACAACTATAAAACTTGTTGCATGGCACAGTATCCTAATGTAAATAAAAAATATTTTCAGATCGGTGCGGACGGGGTGAATTCATTGGTCCGCAAAAAAATGGGAGTGCAATACGTAGGATGGAATTACGAGCAAATGGGCGTCGTTGCTACTGTACAGCTATCCGAGGTATCGTCGAGGGATATTTACCGAATTTTCAATCAATTATGAAATTTTCACCATTTCTTATTTGAAAACATTCTGTTGTAGCCTACGGAGAACATCGTGGCTTGGCAGAGATTCTTACCGGGTGGACCCGTAGCACTGTTACCGGTAAATCTCAAAATCAAATTTCCAACTGCAATATTGCTGACAATTATACCATAGAACCAAAAAATTATCTGAATATTCGGCCAAGTTCTGTTGATAGTTTCGGAAACGTTTTTTAAAGAGTTCTGAATCGAAGTCTATGTGATATCTAACGGTTTACAGCTCACAGATACCCTAAGCTCTCTGGTCTGGTCCGTATCTACCGTCCAAGCTAAGAAACTGCTCAGCCTTTCAGATGAAGAATTCGTCGACGAGTTGAACGAAGCGCTATGGAAAATGTATCCAAAGGACGGGATGGTAGAAGCCGGCATGCGAGCCCTCGGACAGCTTCTTGAAGGGCTTTCCTTACACAGTGGAGTAACTAGACAACTACAACCCTCCATTGGGGGAATTGTGGAGGGGACTAGAGCTGCGTTTCCTCTTGGTTTTGGGCATGCTGCTTCCTACGTCGGACCAGGAGTAGCACTGGTTGGGTGTGTTTATGAATTGCTTTTCAGATGACATTTGAGTATCGTCCTTCGCTTTTTTTCGTTGTACCTATATCCAAAATCGTCAACATAGGGATGCCGCCCATCGAGTTCATCCTCTGGCGGGACAGGGCGTTAATTTAGGATTTGGAGATGTCACCGCTCTCGTTAAACTCATGACTGAGGCTAGTAGAAATGGAGCTGTACTCGGAGATATGGCTTATTTAAGCCGATACGAAACCCTGCGACAACGACACAACGTCCCTACTATGCTGGCGATCGACGCATTGCATAGATTATACAAAGGTACCGCTGCTCCGATTGTCTTAGCACGAAGCTTGGGACTTCAACTTACAAACGCCTTGCCACCATTGAAGGTAAAGCAATAGAATTGAAAATCAGATAAATCTACCTAGCCTACGGTATCACCAAAGTTATTACGACTTTTTTTTCTCATTCCAATAAATTCCCATACTCCGAATAACGCATCCAGGCGTTCAAAACCTTCGTTATTGTTTCTGCAAGTAAACATAGCGGGAATTTCCCGCTTACAGCCGATCACACGGTCACTGGAAGGGTATCGTAAATATGGGGGGGGGGGGGGGGGGGGGGGGGGTAGCAGCTGGCCTGGAAACCATTGGTTCGTCGAAAGTAGAATTTGCCAGCCGGCATTGTACTGAGAAAGGAAGAATCGGCTAAGGAGAAAGGGAGAAAGAGAGAGAGAATGGTACAATGGGTTCCCGTCAAGGATTCCTCAATGTCCATCTGCTGCAACTGCTTATGAAACCGTTGTTGAGCTTACAATTAGCCAAATTCAGACGTAGATGACCAGATTTTAACGTTCCAAATAGTTGATCATAGTGTTCAAGGATGTATCGTGATGCTTGTTTTTTCTATTTGTTACAGAAGGCTATAATGCAACATGCGTCTGATCGTGCACTTTGAACGAGCGACTTTTTGGATATCCCATGTAAATACATACCTGAATCTAAAGATAATCTTAGCTAAGTTTTTCGTGGAAATCGCAATGACCTACATTACTACCTGAAGTTTATACCCGCTAGTACAAAACGTGCAGTGTATCGCTAATGTTTTCGCCCTCATGTAATTAATAGAGCATTGAACTCTTATTTGGAATTATGACTAAATTAATCGTCAGCGAAAGTACGTAGCTATCACCTTCCTTTTTCATAATCCAGTCTGATTACCAGTGCATACTCGTCAATTCACAGGTATACATGGATGAGAAAAAAAAAAATGGACTACGCAGGTGCGAACAGCAGACACACCGTATTGATGGTTGTACAAGATTTTAATGCCTCGCTATCAACCTGGACATCACGACCTCTGAATGGTAAACTCTGTCGAGACATAACGTATCATTGTAAATTAACTGGCTACTGATTTTATGCTCCACCTAAAGATATATATACTTTGTTAGGTATGTAGTTAACTGCGTATTTGAGTCACCAATGCGACGACGCGAAGTTCTATTTATTTTGTTCAACTGGCTTCGATCAATAAACTCGTTTGGTTTTTCACAATTATTGCCTGTGCATATGGCCAGAGCTGAAGTTTCTTTTGGTTTCAATTAGATATCTTAGAAAACCCTGAGAAAACACAAGAGCTATGCAGGTAGACGATTCAGAAAATTGCTTGGAGGACTGCGACTAATGTTAAATGTACATGAACATGACATGAACCCTTGATGGTTGAATTCCTCTTATTTCTACCGCCATCGAGGAACCGAAAAGTTATAAGACAATTCGCAGGGAAATATTCTCGCTCGACAGCAGATCGGAAACGATACCTAGAAAAAACTTGTAGTTCTTCCGCATTATGCGTCGTTATACAAGGTGAAAATCAATGACGATCTCGAATGCGTCACCTTCATCTTGCGATGCCATCGGTAGAGGGGAGGACGCCCACACGACGACGTAGCGTCTCGATGACGACGCCCAGGACACAGAACCGACTATGGTCTACTTTACTCCGCATCCCAACTTCTATAAATCTCGATCCATCGTTGAGATAGAAGAGTAGAATTCACCTAACTACGATAGTAAAATTTAACGCAAGAACTCCAGGTATGGAATTATTCGAAATTTGCATGAATAAAGAGCTAGACTCGATGAAATCGAGCTGAATATAGGGGACTATTTGCAGCACGTAGCGCGGAGTAACACCGGGTAGACTCCTAGTGTTGCAGCTGGCCTTTGCCGGGGTATATAAACTCCCACCATGGGTCGAACGCGCACATTCCGAGGTCGAAAGCGGCGGGGGCTGTATCGAGCGGAGTTGCTAGTGGTATGGTGAATCATACATCGGTAAATTGAAGAGGGAGAGCTAGGGCTGAATCATCCCGTAACGGAGAAGTCAGTGCGTAGTATCTAGTTCGGGACGAGAGCATCACCAGCGACTCGAAGTTTGATACAGGTTGGTGTGTACTACTACTGTCTTCATTAATTATTCGGCTGAAGAATTAGTAGACGTTTGGAAGTGATTGTCGTTTTAACTGTGCAACTAACGACGAGTACGAGTAACAAGAGCCAAGATACAACTAGTTACGAATCGAAAGCTGCTGAAATAGAGACGCCCACAGGCATAGACATTTGATTATACTAAGTCGAAATGGGGGCCACTTTTAAGCTGAGAGAATTTGACGTGGATCGGCCGAGTCACACAGAAGAATTATCCAACTGGATTCTGAGAGTACGCTCGAAAAAAGTAATTTGTCGCCGAAGCCGTAAACGCAACCTGAGAATGGAGGCTGTCCTCACTTATGCGCTGACAACGGCCGAAAGGGAATTGCGCAGTAAACAGATCCTAAGATTTAATAGGTGGCAGCAGGTCAAGGATAAATTAACCGTCGATCACAAAGATTGTACAAATGGGGAGGACTTTTCAAGCATAGGATATGAAAGACTCGAGGGAAATGTCTGGAAGACGCCGTTGTGTTCAGAACTTAGTAGTTTGGATAGCTTCATGTCAATGTTAAAGGAAATTAAAGTTCCCCTGCAAAGATGATTCAACGGGAAGTGCTCATTGGACACACATTATGAAGCCAATCTCTAGCATGACTGCATCTATACTTTTCATGATTGTATAAAAGCCAATTAGTTCTCAAAACCTCCAATACACAAATTGGAATGAGACTTTAAGTAAGAGGGCCTTGTCTAAGGAGATCCGAGAGCAGAGAATAGAAGAGCCTAGGAAGGCGAACATAACTCCATCTTACTTTCCCGTACTTAACAGTACTCAGCAAAAGAAGAGAATGATCCAAGCTGAAATGTTCCTGTGTATATCTGGATATTTTTTAATTGCAGTCTCTCCGTTTGAGATGACAATGGAATGGAGGGCAGAGATGGCCGGGGCCAATGGCGGCTGGAGGATGCGGAAGCGGAAGACCTGAGGCCATTTGGCAGCTCTCTGCCAATCGGCGGTTTGGTTTGTAGATCGTATCAAAACCAAAATCTTTTCTTTGCACCAAACATTATAGAATCCCTTTACAATATTTTGGATCAAATTGATTAGGAGCAATGAAGATGATTTCCAAAGGTTATCGGATTCTAATTCACAGTTAGGAGTTTGATTTTAAATATTCAAATTGTTTCTTTGGAATAGAGAAATTTATGACAAACCCTAGTGAACTATGAAAGAAACGATTTAATCATGCGCGTGTTGAAGATATTTCATTTAGATGGAATTTAGTTCTACAAAAAATTACTGTAATCATAGGTATAGAATCTGTTCATATTGAATTTTTTCTGTACACATAACGATATATTTTATTGATTATTGATGGAGATTCAAAGACTTGGATGAAAGTATCCAAAGACAAAAAAAATAAAGATATTTACAAAAAACTACATTATTTTGATTTGGTCACGATATTCTCTATATGTTGTGCTATTAATTCCGTAAATCCTTTTCAGTATGCCAATTCGCCCCTGAAAATTCTGTTGCAAGCTAACGATCGAAACAAAGATCATTTGGGCTGTCAGCGTGTCTCGCCGAACTTAGAAAGAGAGGCAAGCGAACGAGCCTTTGGCGGCAAGTGGCGGGCTGTGCTGTAAAACAAAAAACGGAAAGTGGAAGTCTGTGTTTTTAGACAGCCACAACGTAGCCTGGCTGATATTACATGTCAAATATGGCACGCCGACACTCACTCTCTCCTCAGAAAAGAGGCCTCATCTCGCGATATGTCATCTTTTGTTCAGGCAGAGAACTAGGCAAAAGTTCCAGCGGTGAGCTGTCTTTTTTTACCCCCTCCCCACTCCGGAAATATGATATTTTCTCAGGTCTGGCTGGGAACAAGGACAGAAACAGAAGTTGAATAGGGTTCATTTACTACTCACGGGTTCATCCCATACAGCATTGCACACCGCCGATCACCCTGCTGCGCCAAACATAGAAAACCTCGTCATGCCGCAGTTGTTAAGGAATACGCTGGTTCCAATACCTTACTAGGATAGAAAAAGTGCCAGGTATGGGAGTGTATACCAACGCTAAGTGTATCTCCTATATTTATTAACCAGTCTTGTAGATTGCTTATGGAGGAAGGTATCACTACATTAAGGGTCTGTCTAGAATGTCATAACTTATGGGAAATATGTTTTGTGGTCAAGAAATCTGAGCACTCTATAAATTGAAAAATACGTTTGTTACCTCGGCGACTTTGGAAGATGCAAGCCCAGTTAGGGCTAGGAATAATAGTGTTTTCGCAGATTCGAACCGAAGAAGCACTGCTTGATTCTCTACCTGGATGAATATCGATTTATCAATAACACACGGGGTGCACCAGATAGAGATGTTGCTGTTACATGCGCAAACTGTGTGAGTGAGGTTGCAGAGAAATGGAGAATTACCGTGATGATGTGATACATTGCAAGCAAAGGAATGAGAGCAATATACAGAGGTACTGATTCTTCAAAAAGCGTTTCTCAACTTTTCTTGACCGCAGTAGTTGTGCGAGAATTTCGTATTATATGAGACGCGTGGTACACAAGGAGCTTGAATGGAGGAACAGAGTCAAGTAGTGCATTGAGAGATCTGGTCATAAGCCAGGATAATCGATCCTGTTCTTGTTTTTGTTCTTGTCGTTGTTTTGAGCCACAGAACTCCCAGCGGATCACAAGATGTTCAGATTATCTGAGGATCCTGAAAGAAATTCTTCCATTCCATCAACTGGACCAAAACTGATTTGGCGTTCATTATCGGATTCATAAGAGAGATGCCAAGACTGGCAACCGTAAGCTAGCAACCTTGTCCAAATCCAAGAAAGCAGGTCTGTAATTAGTAAATTTCATCTGTGACTGGTAAACCAAAAACTAGTGTACACATATAGTCTACCGCCAACTCCAGATTGTTGCAACTGACAATGAGCAGCAATAGCGTACTATCAGCAAGATTCTTACAAGTTACACCGAGGTGCACAGAAATTGAAAAATGGTAACGCTCACTGATTAATGGACATCTTTGATATGGCACGCAGTGTATCATAATTAACATGACCTGTTATTAGAAGTAAATGGGGGGCAGCGGGGGGCTCACGAAACCTTTTACTTTGAGCTGTAGGATTGCGAGCTTCATGAAGATGGAACATATCAGGCGAGACACGGAATTATTCGACTTGTTTGGATCCAAAGCGAATGTTATTGCCTTGTGGTACATGGGAGAATAGTGGCAGAAAATTCGGCGAGCGCTATTAAAATTTCGAACTTCATTGGAGCCGGCTTTTGTTGGATCGTAATCGAGGTAAAAGGTCAATGATCGGTTGCAATATTTATATGATGGAGTATACTTTGCGGTGAGAGGAGGGGGAGGAGGGAGCAGCCAAGGTGATAATTCTTAGCTACAGCAAGGCAATCACGTTAGTCGAATGACCCTGGGTGCGGATTTGGTGGAGTGTCTATCGTAAGCGGACTCCTAACGTGTAGCGAGGTAACAGATGAATCGATATCGTTGCTCAGGACTCATTTCGTGACCATTATCCTTCTAAGTATTTTGTGAGGGCAGGGGGGAAATCGGGAAGTCACTATTATCATTTTGAGCTACAGGCATGCCGAAAGCTGGTGTGGATGTCGGAGTTCCAGTACTTTGGTAGATTGCCGAATGCATTTTTGACGAGGTAATGTGATAAATTCTGGATAGAACGTTCATCCTCACAAAAATAGGAACGCCAGTCCGAAAAAGTGAATGAAAAACGATATTGCCCAAAGTTTACAAACTGACAGAGTATCAGGTAAAGAAACGTTTCCTACTTAACCGTCTGAATGTCGGAAAACATAGGTAATACACCCATACAACATTAACGTAATTTCTCACTCAGAACTTACTAGTGAAAATTAGTACGAAAGAAATTTGGATTGTCCACAACAAAGCTTGGCGATGGGGGGGAGAGGGGAACAGCAAAATATTTGATTTTTTTCTAGAAAGCCCAACCAGATTACGGCCGAATCTTCCTCCCACTGGCATGATGTGTTAACGCTTTGCGACTTGGCATAAATTCCCATGATATGCAAATGCCCATACTCGCGTAATAGTAGCAAGTCTATAATCCCCTAGGATGTTGGTGAAGTGGAATAATAGTTGTGGTGAAGATGGATCGGTTATGCGTCTAAATTCGCATGCAGTTTTGTGAGCAAGTCTTCCAAAAGCAATGTGTCAAAGTATGTCGCTGTGCGGATTATTGTTTCTGTTAAATATTTAAATAGCACCAGGACTTGGCAAAGTAAAAATTCTCACTCACCGGACGACTGTTCAAAATCGTGGCGTAATGTTTTGTGTATAATATGATGGTATTGCTCCTGGCAACTAATGCAACCTGCAGGAATAATGACGGGGTATACAACACACAACTTGACATGTCACAACGCGACACCCAATTTGCAATGATCCGCTGCTGTAATGGACCTTAAATATGATTGGATTTCAAGCCGCATAGAGTTTAGGCAGAGTGTTAGGTGAGTGACCTAAAATGTATAAAATGTTCTGATTGATGAAATACCTAGGCTTTTGTGCTTCGTACAAGATGCCTAGGTCCAGAACTTCATAGCATGGCACAAAAGTGCATACCTACATAATTTAAAACATTCGAAAAATTACACTTGTTACCATGCGATTATTTTATATCATTACATATCACATCATGTATATTTGTATCACTTCCAAATGACATGAATAAATCATAACCGTTGGGGCAGGGGCGAGGGAGGAGTGGTTGAGAGTTAGAGATTTAACTTTTTTCTCTGTAGGTCAGATTCATTTCAGATGACATATTGACATGGCGATTGAAAGAACCAAAGCTAAATGCTTACGAATTGTTCAGATGGAGTTATGAATTTATAATCAATTAGCTATTAGCTGCCCACATCAAGGTATTTCTAGAGATTTGGAAAATGTTTAAGCTGTTTGCAGTGAATCGGCAAGGAACCTTCGATCTATCTAAAAGAAAGTAATCAAAACTTGATCACGTTTGTTGCTAAAATATGCCGCTCAATGTGGATTGGGGTGATGTCTCACAGGATACACGAAACCAATTTGTTTTCACAAACATCATCTGTGGTATTGTAAGAGGATGTCACGTCGCATCATTGCTGTAATATGCATGCTTTATTAATTCAACAATCTTTGTGTATAAGCGCTCGCACTGGTTGGTATATTGCTTACTCTGAGTCTCCGTAGTAAAAACTATACTGAATCAACAGACCCTATGTTAAGATAAATTGAACGAAAAAATCTGGAAAGTTTTCCATGTCTGAAAGGCCCCATATTCTCAAACGTATGGTGAATGAAGAAGATAGGCCTAAGCAATATGATGAGAATTGAGCAATGAGTATAAATTTTGGAAAATTCAGGTAAAAGTTCATCTTATTATAACTAGAAATTGTCTGACGCTTTAAACCGTAAGCTTGGCTATACTTGGAAGCAATCAGCAAGACACGCGTTAAGCGGCAGGCATCTCTCGTACTTCCCCAAATATGCTAATTAAGTTTTCTAGAATCTGTATTTGGAATATGGAGACCTGAATCCTTGACACTAGGCATGAGTTGGTGGTTGTAGACATCTCTCACTTGGTCAGATATGAATGAGGGACGAATTGGCAGGCTGAATTGAAAGATAGATCCCATGTCGACTTTGCATCCGTTGAGCTCACCGATTCGATTTGTAATCCTATAAATCTGCATCACATCTATTCGCTATGGTTTCATTGCTTTACTGACTCGACAAGGCTGACTGGTTGTTCTGGCTTATTATATCAATATGTTCCGGCGTACACATAATATAGAAGAGATTAACTAAACCCAGAAGAAAGAAGAAAATGGATGTATGTACATGCTGTTGAGCAACGAAGATGACACCATGGAAAGTGGATGCTGCCATGAGAAGAGGATGCCATCATGAGAAGAGATTACCGCTATGTGAAGAAGATGCTGCCATAAGAAGTGGATGCCACTATGGGCAGAGGATACAGCCATGTGAAGATGATGCCGCCATGAGAAGAGATTACTGCTACGTAAAGAAGATGCCGCCTTTGAGAAGAGAATGTTGCCATGGAAAGATAATACCGCCATGAGAAGTAGATGCCGCTATGGACAGAAGTTGCAGATATGTCAAGATGATGCCACATATGAAGGAAATGCCCCATGCAAAGAGGATGCCGCCATAAGAAGAAGACTCCCAATGGGAAGAGGATACCGCTATGCGAAGAGGATGCCGCTATGTGAAGAGGAAGCCGCCATGAGAAGAGGATGACACTATGTGAAAAGGATGCCCCATGAGAAGAGGATACCGCTATGTGAAGAGGATGGCGTCATGAGAAGGGGATACTGCTATGTGAAGAGGATGCCACCATGTGAAGAGGATCACGCCACGAGAAGAGGATGTCCCATGAGAAGAGGATACCGCTATGTGAAGAGGATGCCGTCGTGAGAAGAGGATGTCACCATGTGAAGAGGAAGCCGCCATGAGAAGAGGATGACACTATGTGAAAAGGATGCCCCATGAGAAGAGGATACCGCTATGTGGAGAGGATGCCCCATGAGAAGAGGATACCGCTATGTGGAGAGGATGCCGTCGTGAGAAGGAGATACTGCTATGTGAAGAGGAAGCCGCCACGAGAAGAGGATGCCGCTATGTGAAGAGGATGCTGCCATCAGAAGAGGATACTGCTATGTGAAGAGGATACTGCTATGTGAAGAGGATGCCACCGTGAGAAGAGGATACTGCTATGAGAAGAGGATACCGCCATGAGGAGAGAATGCCACCATGAGGAAGGATGCTGCCATGGTACAGGGACTTTGCCATGAGAACAGGACGCCGCCATGAGAAGAGGATACTGCTATGAGAAGAGGATACCGCCATGAGGAGGGAATGCCACCATGGAAGAAGGATGCCGCCATGGTACAGGGACTTTGCCATGAGAAGAGGACGCCGCCATGAGAAGAGGATACTGCTATGAGAAGAGGATACCGCCATGAGGAGGGAATGCCACCATGGAAGAAGGATGCCGCCATGGTACAGGGACTTTGCCATGAGAAGAGGACGCAGCCATAAGAAGAGAATGCCCCCATGGGAAGAGGATGCAGCCATAAGAAGAGAATGCCCCCATGGGATGAGGACACTGTCATGGAAAGAGCATTTTGTGTTAACAGGATGGATTAATCTGCCAAGAAAAGAGTGGGCTATTGCAAGAAAAGGATGCATCGGAGGGCTTTGCTGAGAGAAGAGGACGTTGTACAGAGAAGCAGATCTGGACATCAAAGTCACGGAAATATCGTCAGCAAGTAATTGAAACTTTTCGAGTTCAATCCCTTAAATTCCTCAGGAATTTTATAGTATTATGGTCCATCCGTTGTAGATAATATGCTAAATCGAAAATGGATCAAGTATCATACCTGCTAATCGACATGGTAATTGATTAAATGAGAAAACGAACTCGAATCTCAGCAGTAGCAGTGGGGTAAACTCATGTTTTTAATAAACGGAAAATTCTCGGGTCATCGTAGCAGAGTTCCAGCACAAACGCCTACTTTTGCCAAAAAAACAGGTGTGTGTTTCTGAACAATGCTTCATATTTAAAAATGATTTATTTAGTAAAATTTTCATACCATTGTTGAATGTCATTCTTGCAGATCTTGTTCGATCCAAGGTAAACTCATAGTCTGTCTGCAGTTACCAATCTCGAGGGATATCGGACTGCTAAGCTAAGTTGTTATTAACCTTCGTTGGACTTGAGGGCTACCTACGAACAATATTCATTGTAATGTTAGTAGTTTACTATTGAACTTCACAATTTTGCTATCGGATCATTCTCTTGTATCGAAGTATTGTTTGTCAACAATTTTTTCAGATAATAATTGAGTAAAAATATAAACTGAATTACTTCAATTATCATTGAGAATGTTTTTTCGATTATGACATACTTATATATATGTATACATGTATATTTGAATACAATATACCTGAGTAAACCGCCTCTACATCTATTACATTCTCCTTCATGTTTAGATTTAGAAAGTAACAGAATGCGACTTAATTAGTCGAGATATGGTTGATATATTAGTACAATCCTGAAGGTGGGGGAAGAATAAGGACAGAAGAAAGTGGCAAATATTTGTACAGTCCGAAAATTCATGTCATATTTTTTATTTAATATATGTATAATATCTACAAGATGTATGATTGGCGTGTACCCTAGAATCAATACAATATTTTATGATGTTCGAAGCATTCTGGCATTCTTTTTCTCTAGTAATTCCTGTTTCTGCGCTTCGACAACTAGTTTACGCTCTTCCAAGAATTGATGATATTCCTTGGGATCATAATCCCTGACTACTTGAATTCCACAACTGCGCGCTATTCCAACCAGCATATTGCAAATTCCTTGCAAGTTCATTAGAGCCAAAGGAGGATCCTCCGACTTGATCTTTGCAATTTCGTAAAGGTGCTTCAATGTTATTTTACCAGCCACTTCAAGCTCTGGAATAATGTAAATGATATATTAAGCAAGAAGGTCAAAAATACCAATGAAAAAAATGACAGTGAAACTACTAACTAGAATGCATAGCACCACGCTGGATACCAGCGGCTTGTTTGAGAAAATAGGTTGTCAGTGGCTGGTGGATTACCAGTTCATAGTTCCGATCAGAGGTCACATGAACTCGGCATGGAAGAGGAATGCCTTCTTTTATGTCTTTTGTTTTCTCATTGAATTCCTTGCAAAATGCCGCAATGTTTATGTTCCGCTGCAAAGAAGTAAGATAAGTTGATGATTATCATTCAAGATATGTCTAATATGGGTAGAATTACTTTTTCTCAAAAGATATTATCTGAACTAGAACGAAACTAAAAGATGGGAATATCAAGCCAAAATACATGGGAATTACCTAACCTGTCCTAGCACGGGTCCTAGGGGTGGCCCCGCCATAGCCATACCAGCTGGAATGTTGGTTCTTAATTTAGAAGAATGATCGACTTTCGCCACGATTTTCCTCATAGACTTCAATTTAATTCCTGCCTTCGACATTTTCGAACGATTCAAAAAAATTGATTGTTGACTTATAATTTCTCCTGACAGATGATTTGGGATTTCGCGTTGTAGCTGGGCAGTCGCCACTGAAAATATCGTCTGTAGCGGAGCGCTTCAGTCAACGGCTCTGCCAAACAGAATCTTCGCGAACTATTTTTGACATACAAAGTATAAAGAAAAAAAACCCATGAAAACCGTGAAAATAATTCGCAAAGATTCAATCGTGTCAATAATGTATTACAGTATTATCAAGAATTCTATTTTTGAATTATCATCATCAACCTCCCGAGCGTGATGTCCGAGTCAATGATAACAGCCAGAATATAATGTATCGAACAAATGTGAGAGACTCAAAAACACAACCTCTCAATTTTCTGATTCTAATTCATTTGAAAGAGTTGCTGCTAAATATTCTTATACCTTGACAGAATGGGCAAATACGAAGAGGCGATGCGGACGATCTTCGGCAAGATAGATCGGCCAGTGTACGGCAAGCTGGTCCCATTCATACACCGATGACTGTTGCTGAACAATTCAAGGAATCCTGGCTGACCGCTATAATTGGATCAATACTTTTCGCTGCAGGAATGTTGCTGCTCTTCTGGAATGAGGTATCACCTATTAGAATTTTCTTCATCTAGGCTTCATGTCTCAAATTTCATCTCTTATTCATAGGGTCGTGCAGTTCGAACGGCACACTCATTAGATGAAGCTTTACATAATGTAGTACCGTTAATGAACACAAAACACGTATTATCAGAAAACGAAGGCAGGTTGGTGCATTTTTACGGACCTCTCAAAATATTAGAACCTTTGACGGAACCAGACTATGGAATTGTAATAGCGAGTGTCAAGCTGAAAAGACGAGTCCAGATGTATCAGTGGATTGAGATTGAGGAGGAACGTAGGTGAGTTTATTAACTAATGTTTCAGCTTCCAATTAACGTTATTTGAATTTTGTTAGCTTCGGGGGTGTGACTGAAGATGAAAAGCACTATTACTACACTATGGAATGGAAAGACAAGCTGGTAGATTCTGACCAATTCTACATCAGGACAGGGCATCACAATCCCAAAGTCATGCCTGTGAAAAGTCAGGTTCAAATTGCTAATGAGATCCGAATCGGAGCTTTAACTCTTGGGGAAGAACTGAAAAAAAAGTTTAACGACTTCGTTGAAGTAACCAGTGATGAAAGGCCTGAACGGAAAGACATAAAACTACACTCTGGTCTTTACTATCACAGCGCAGACTTATGGAATCCCCAGGTAATAACAAACAACTCAATTATGATAATGATGAAATAAAATTCTATCAAAAAAACAGATTGGGGACATCAGAATTCAGTTCTCTTACGCTGGAAAGGGTGGAGACGTTTATTCTGTTGTTGGAATGCAAGTTAATGGCGTTATAGTCCCATACATGACAACTCATGGGGAAGAAATTTTGCTACAAAGAAAGGATAGGATTCCCGTTGACCAAATGTTCCACCTGGAACACGTCCACAACTATTGGCGCACTTGGGCAATAAGGTCAGTTACATTTGTATTTCTGAGTTTGGAATGCTTAAAATTCAGAGAACACTACAATAAATGCGTTCGTTGTTGTCTCTAGAGGTCTTGGGTGGCTGGTGCTCTTCCTGGCAGCTACTTGCCTCGCCAATATAATTCGTACTCTTGTTTTGAATTCTACATTTTTGTGCGGCGTTATTGCTATTGAATCTGTGAATATCTCAGTCTCAATGTCCATCAGTTTGTTAGTCATCGGTTTTGCTTGGGTCTGGTATAGACCCATCATCGGATTATGCCTCGCCCTTGCTTCCATTGTGCCATTTGTCTACTCTACAATTGTTTCCGGACACCAAGGACAACAGCGTGACAATTACAGAAGACTCTAAATGACAGTTCTGTGCATTACATAACAAGTAATCAGAAGTAATCCATGATACTTAGTAAGTGGATTTGTTTCTCAGTTTGTGATAACGTTAAACATAGTGTGCTGTGTGATTATCGTGTTTCATCAATTCTTTTCATAGTATTAAAGTCTGTCAAAATAACGACAATACCTCATCCTCTTTAATACGGATAAAGATAGATGCACTCCCCAGCTTCTGGAGTTATGAGAATGAAGGTGGAGGATAATTCGATTCATTGAAGCGAAAGCACATTGTTTTCCGTATGGTTTGACCGATAATGTGTACACACAGCTACGCATACGATGTTGTAGCAGTGAGGGGGTTTCTAAAACCGAGAAAATCGAAATTGAAAACGGTACGCCGCTTGTGTTATAACATTGTGGTGCTTCCAAATTATTACATGTAAATGTATTGTGTTTAGTGAATTACGTGTGCGCGTATAATGTCGTCTATGGGTTTAATAGTCGAGTAGGCGTCTTTCGCGTATTTGTGACACATCCACTTAACGTGGTGAGTATAATTGAACACTAACGAAACACTTGCGGTAGTTGGAGAAATTAGCGTATGAATTATTTGTCTGAAGTTTAGGGTTTCAGGTTGCACCGGACGTCGTTATAACTCGTTATACGAATGAGAATTTAAAAAATTTCAAGCCCCTGTGTTGACCCATTGTTGACCAGAAAGATTTTCATCAAGCCAAGAAAATCGTTGTTACGGAAGCATTTTAAATTCGTAATAACCGCTTTAAACCGCATTATAGCAACCGACGAATCCCACTTTAAACTTGTCAAACAATTCTACGTAGTCGTTCATGTGGATTACAGTCACGCAATTACGTCAAATTATTTTGACTCACAGCCGCGCCTAACGGGGAGCTCCTACCAGTGTGTAAATTGTTCTCACAGGTCATAGAAAATAACAAAATGAACCAAAAGCAGGGGGATCTTTTATTTAGAATCTCTGGATTTGTATTTATTTTTTGAGCCGAGGAAATGGTTCTTTATAAATGTGTCCCAAAAACTTTCAAAGCTTAGAGCAGCCAAGTAAAAGTGCATCATTGATCATCGCTCCAAGAGGAGATTGTGTGAGTTTAATGGTACGGAGCTCGAGTTTAGAATAGTTGGGAGTATGGGAGGGGGTTAATTGTCGAATTAACCTCAATTATTATTGAACCCTTCGTTCTTCCTTTTGGATTTTCTCCCCACCACATAACAGATACGTGTATGCAGAACTGAGCTGGCTGGTTTTCAGACGTCTTATAATTTGAAATTGATATGCAGATATGGTATTGACATAAAACAACACATTAATTGTAGAATCACATTTATTTTCAATAGAATCTATGATAATATCAACGTAGATATGTTCTTGTTTTCAAACATACATATATACTTTAAGGACAACTAACAATTTTTCTCTCTTTATATACATTTAATATACCTATATTTCTGTATTTTTAAATAACGAGTCTAAATTTTAAATTGTCATATTGTCATCATGGATTATAATATTATTTTATACCAAGCTCAACAAGCAATATATCTGTATATAATATTCATATTTGAACAAAAAACATTTTCAGCGCACATTCAGTTTTGTTTATCACAAAAATAATTATACACATACCTATGGTTACGTTATGTTTTGCATTGCAAATCATAATTTATAATCTATATTTCAAATGTGCCGCTCTTCATTTGAGATATTAAAGCAACTAAAACAGCATTCATCATCCAACTAGAGATTTTCATTCTAAACCTGCTTGCAGAATTTCTGCAAGTCTTCTGTACACTACGGATTTTCAATTTATTCCTTTCGAGCAAATTATGAACACCATTTGCATCGCTGCTCTGGAGACTTTGCTCACGTGATAAAAGTATGGAATATAATTGATTATCAGTAGTTGTAGAGCAAAACGTCAAGACCATATGTGATCCAACCGCCTTCATGACCTGCACCTTTCCCACAAACTGGGTGTAGTTGCTGCTCAATAAAGTGCCTGCAGAGCAAATTGTTCTGTTACAATCAGGTGAGTAAAAAAAATAAACAAATAAAGAATCAGAACGAATGATATCATAATCATTACCATTTTGCAGTTCCCTCGAGTCCCAAAATCCAGGTCCATCAAAGGGATCAGGTATCCTGAAAAAGTATTCCAGGTTGCCAGCTTCTTCGGTCCAAAGTAATCTGAGTCTACCTCGGTTGGCGGATTGAATTGTGACTATAGGACAGCTGTTGACGACATAATGGCCACTTATCGTTGCTCTGTGAGGGTCCACCTTGTGTTTAATAACTTCCATGACGTACCATTTTTCCATTATCTGTATTTGGATTTCAAAAATGTGATCACTTTGTTTTCATTTACTTTTCTCTTATCGTGGTCATTACCAGCCCAGGCAATTTGACGGCATTATGGAGAGGAAAGAGAAGATCAACAGTTTTGGGGTGAAAAAAGGCTTAAAGGATAAAAGGAAAAAAGTTTCAAAAGGAAATAAGAAGCTTATCTATACACACTGTTTGACTATGGATTTATAAAATGCTGCGCTAGATGGGAGAGGAGAATGGGGTGAATATACGTCTATCTGAAAAACGGCAAGCCAGAGGGATGAAATTCCAATGCGAAATAGCTATAAATAGCTTCTAAAGATTCAATAATTCGCAAAACAGGAATATTAGCCAGGCTTTATTACTGTTTGGCATTGCAGAGGACACATGATTAAATCATTTAATAAAGTCAACGCAGTCACGTCGTTAATTGTAAGCAGCACAATGACCATTGTACGTACGCAGACGCGCAGATAGTTTTTTACGAACCTGAATTAGCAATTTTAAATTATACAGCTATAGATAATGTGATTTAAAATACTTGAATGATTAATTCAGATGAGATGCTGATTTAAATCACGAAGTCTCACGTGTACTGGGTGGGACAAGAAGAAGAATATTCGGAATCAGTGTAATGCTGTAAATAAATAATTTTTATCATTTACTTCTTCCAGATCTAGCGATGATTGCGGCTGTAGATCAGGACAGTACATTTTCCTTGTCGGTGAATTCAAGTCAGTATTATCTGACCAAGAATTTGAAGAATTAGTTGGTTCTACCAGTAAGCAAACTAAGGCAATAATTATCCAGAATGTGTTACAAACTGCAGAGACGCAGTTATCGTCATTACTCATATTCGATTTATTCATCTCTTTCTGTCTTTGTACGATTTGCTTATTTTCAATGGTAGTGATACGCTAACATCTTAAATATTCGATTAACACTTATTATTACAAGGTTTTAGAAAAGAGAATAAATAAAATTAACTTTGGCAAAATTATTCAACTCATTATCGGTTTAATTAGTGTTCACTTATTATTTACACTGTACCAAATGACTCTTTGCACAAAAAATTTATAACGATTTACTAATTTTCACCAGGTAGGGTTTAAAAATTCAATTTATACGTCAATTTAATTTTTCAAAACGTTGCATTGTGAACTATTTTATTTTGAAAACGTGCTTTTTTAAAAATAAAGTACACTGTATTCTTAGAAACGCGAGAGCGCTGATCGTCACGATACGGAGCCCCGGAGCGCTCTGAGGTTTTATTATACCTAGGCAAAGTATTATACAGATGATGAGTATGGACGGAGGGAATTTCAACCTATATATATGTGCGTGAGAGCGCCGATATCAGCCTCCCGGGTCAAATCCCTCTTCCCTCTTTCACTACACCTCTCATCTCTCCATCTCTTTCTCCACTGGTGCTGATAATGTCACCAACGTTCATCTCGCAATTTTTTCCGAATCTTTCGATAAAAATGACATATAATTTTTTTTTCTATCGCTTTGAGTTATTACTTGCAACGACCCTTCCAAATAC
Organism: Athalia rosae; assembly: GCF_917208135.1. Lineage (NCBI taxonomy): Eukaryota > Metazoa > Arthropoda > Insecta > Hymenoptera > Athaliidae > Athalia > Athalia rosae. Next base: position 15,055,739 of record NC_064028.1, on the reverse strand, counting down.
CTGCAATTAATATCTTCTATCATTCTGAAACAGATTCCAAATATTTTATTCATTTCAAATTCTTACAAAAATCATGCATTGTTGCACATTTTCAAATATTCCCGCGGTGCATATATTTCCCCATTGTTATCGACCTCTACCTGTTTCTTCTTCAATCGGTAAGCTCCGAAGTTTTGATCGCTGGCGGCAGATAGAGTCACCACTTTGAAAGCAAAATTCAAGCTTTCAGTCGCATGCGCACACTGTTAGAAGAAAATATCGCGAATTGGAAGAAGAACCGAGCGAGGTGAGAGAAAAGGAAGAGGAGAAAACGGCGCGTGAGGAACTCTGGGTAGTTTATTAGTAGTAATGGGTTTGCGGAGGATAGAACGTTGGATACAAGAGCAGCTGAAGCACCAGGAAGATCAGGAAGTAAGTAGAAGAAATAAAATAAGATTAACAAAAAGAACTATATGTAGGTCAAAACAATAACCATAGGCATCATCAATTCGTTTGTCGTTTTAGTATCGCTGTCACGGTTAGAAGATCCTGAGGGAAGAGTCCCCGGGGTGCGGCGATCAGAGAAAAATTATTAAAATTAGAAAATGCAGTTGGCGCGGATCTGACGAACAAAACCCGGTAGAGGAGTTACGATTTCGCTAAGAAAATAGGTCGTGGAAAACCGATATAATCGAGAGCTACAATGCAAGCTAAAAGTGAAGAACGAGAAGAAAATTTGGAAAACAGTTGAAATGAATCCTCACAACGGTTATCACTATCCTCTAAGATCATTGGTGAACGTTTTTTGGATCATCACCTGCTATGGGAGTGGACTCTGAATTTGACAAACTACAATATTTTCGATCGGTGGTTTTAAAACAGTGGCTTCAAAGCTATTGGTCAAATAAATCATTGGCATTGAAGTTGCAACGTTGGTGGTTGAAATTTAAATTCATATTCCATGGTCACAGTGCATAGAAAAGAGTGGAGAAATATATCTGGATTTAATTGTGATAAGTGAGCAACAGTTGAGTGATTTATTTATTTATTTATATCTACTAGCGCACAAACAGATTAAGCATGCCTGGGTTAATCGCTGTTGGGGAATTTGTCGAAGAAACAAGGGAGGATTACAACTCTCCGACTACCTCAACATTTGTATCTCGAATGCCACAATGCAGACAGACAATTACAGCATTGGAAGAGGTAAGTTTAGAGAAAAAGTTTTCTCCAATTATCTGATCGTGAAAGTTGAATAATCTTATCTATATGTTGGTTCTTGATGCTTTCACAATCATGTTGTCGTATCTGTTAGCAATTTATGTTTCTGAAGGCCGTCTAATTTTGATTACTTTGCTGATGACAATAATGACATTACTGAGAGTCCCTGATTACAATATTCTTTTGTTCATCGACACTGAGCTCGGTAGAAATAATTGTACAATTTGGCCTTGAATGTGGTTTGAAAACCACTAGCTTGGCACTGAATAATTTGCTGTGGTGCTATGAAAACTTCACGCAGTTTTTTGGAGCTCGAATCGACCAAAGAATTGACAAGAAAATATCACGATCTGCCCCCTGGTTTATCTAGTGCGGAAACGAGCTGCGACCTCATATCCGATTTCCTTCAGCTATCTCAATTCAGTTGGCTATAATTAGATCATACGGCATTCGATAATAAGTTACCAAGCATCAGTTGATAATGGATAAAAACCATTTTTTTGATTGTAACAGGTTTGTGAATCTCCCGAGGCTTGTCACATCAGGTGCCCCCTTATGCCGAGTACATTATTTCCAAACGTCATCCTGATTCATGTTTGTTTTTTTTGCGAATCCGTTCACATCATTCCGAACATAAATAATAATGGTCTTCTGCATGTGCATCGTTCTTTACAACCCCGCGTGCGTTACGCAAGGTCGGGGCGACGTCGACCGATCGATATATCCGTTTTGACCTACGGCTAAAATTGCGCGTCTTTTCACTCAGATTTTCATTATATTTTCACCCGAAATATTTACAAATAACTCTGATCGTGAATTTGCCCAGCCGTAATGTTTTGTTTTCAATATTCAGTAACAAAAATTAGAATATAATTGAAAAAATTTAATTCCAGACCCTGGACTTTGACAGGGATGGTCTGACGAAACTAAAAAAAGCCATCAAAGCGATCCACAATTCTGGCAATGGTGAGGCCTTTGAAAAACAAGATCTGATAATACATCGACCTAAGTTTTTGGATCTATTAAAAAATCCACCGATTGTTCCTAATGTTTTCAGCACACGTAGACAATGAAGTCTACTTGGGACGAGCTTTAGAGAAGCTTGGTGATGCTGCCTTGAAGGAACAGGAGCCAGACATCGGAGCTGCGTTCCTGAAATTTGCTGTAGTCACAAAAGAACTTAGCGCGTTGATGAAAACTCTGATGCAAAACATAAACAATATCGTCATGTTTCCATTGGATTCGGTGCTGAAGGGTGATTTGCGTGGCGTCAAAGGTGACTTGAAGCGACCTTTCGACAAGGCATGGAAGGATTATGAGGCAAAGTATGCAAAAATAGAAAAAGAAAAAAAGCAGCATGCAAAAGAGGCTGGACTTATTAGAACGGAAGTTACACCTGCGGAAGTTGCAGATGAAATGGAAAAAGAACGACGCATGTTTCAGCTGCAGATGTGTGAGGTGAGAATCCAGGAATAATTCATGCAAGACCGATTTGTTAATTGATATTTTTTGCTTTTTCAGTATCTCATCAAAGTTAATGAGATCAAAACTAAAAAGGGGATCGAACTTCTACAGCACTTGGTGGAGTATTATCACGCTCAAACTAAGTAAGCTTATTTAGTGATGCATTTTTATAATTGCGAGTTTGTTTCCTGATTTCTAAAAGTTTTGGGGGATTTTCCAGCTACTTTCAAGATGGCCTCAAAACTATAGAACATTTTGGTTCCTATGTTGCGGACCTAAGTATCAAACTGCAAAAAATACGACAAACACAGGATGAAGAACGGAGACGTCTCACGGAACTAAGAACTCTTCTGCGAAGCTCTGGCTGTGACAAAGAGGTGATATGTTTTTTCATTTATAATTTTTAACGCACTACAGTGAGAACTAACTAGATGATTCTTCCAGTCGAATGTCAACGCCAACATTGGCTACTCTTTGCACCAGCTGCAGGGGGATAAACAACATGGAGTAACAAGATCTGGTCATTTGTTAAAAAAAAGCGAAGGAAAAATGCGGCGAGTTTGGCAAAAGCGAAGATGTGCTGTACAGGCCGAAGGGTTTCTCGACATTTGCCACGCCGATGAAAACAAGCCGCCCACTAGGGTCAATCTTCTGACTTGCCAAATAAAACTTGTGCCTGATGATAAGAGGGGCTTCGATCTAATAAGTTGTAAGTTTTACTCATATTATTTTTTACCGCTACAATAAACTTCAGCGACTATTTTTTATTGTATGTTTGTTTGTTTCTATTTTTTCACTCATTTACAGACAATCGAACGTACCACTTCCAGGCGGAGGATGAAGCCGACCAACGTGCGTGGATGTCCGTCCTTGTTAACTGCAAAGAACGAGCACTTTTGAGAGCTTTCGATGCCAGCGGCAAGGCAGAGGCTGGTCAGGGAAATCCTAGCCTAGTAGAATTACAGCAGGCCGTTATACGATGTGTAACTAGATTACCTGGGAATGATCACTGCTGTGATTGTTCGTCACAAAATGGTCAGTGGATTGTAAATGGATTTTGATATGATACTGGTATTTATTTTTAAGTAATAACTGTATTTTTTTGAAGATGCCACATGGCTCTCGACTAACTTTGGGATAATCGTGTGCATTGAGTGCAGTGGGATTCACAGGGATTTGGGTGTGCATATATCTCGAATACAGTCGTTAACTCTGGACAACGTGGCAACTGCGCAGCTCCTCTTAGCCAGGCGAATGACTAACCAATCCTTCAATGAAGTCATGGAAGCCACATTACACCTGGATTTGAAACCAACGCCAACATCTTCAATGTAAGCAATCAAAACTAGCTAAACTCTATTTTCAGAATTTCAACAGTCTCCATCTTTTAGGGAAGAAAGATACGAATTCATCAGAGCGAAATACGTAGAAAAAAGATACGTCATGAGCACGTGCGCGGACGAAAGAGATTTGCTATCGGATTTAGAACATGCCGTCAATAACCGAGACCTTCAACAGTTGTTACAAGTATTTGCTGAGAATGTTGATCTCGCAGCGCCTCTGCCGACCTCGGTGAGTTTGGACGCATTCTCGCTTAATTTTTTTTATAGAGAACATTTAATTACCTGTGTCTTTCGTCAAAGGATATCGGAGAGACAGCCTTGCACCTCGCGATACTACGAGAGATGGGAAATAGTCTTCATCTCGTTGATTTTCTCGTCCAAAATATGCATGCTGGAAGTATTGATCGTACGACAACGGAGGGGGAATCGGCACTCCATTTATCTGCTAGGCACGATAGGGCTGAAGCTATGAAGCTTCTTCTCAGAGCTGGAGCAGACCCCACACTTAGAAATAAACAGGACAAAACACCACTCGATATAGCACAGGAGATGGGGCACCATACTTGCAAAGAACTGGTGAGTGATCCCTGAGTAATGGAGTAATCGATCTATTTCCACTTTATCAACTGTTTTTTGTATTTTTAACAGCTGAGCCATGCCCTTCAGAGGCAAAAGACTCTATTTGATAACGTAAACATAGACTGGAATTTATCTCACGACGAAGGTTCGACCGACTTCTCCGACGACGACACCATCATCGAAGATAGAGTGAGTTGAAGATATACGAATAATTGGCGTGAACATCTTTTGAATTTTCTGAATAATTTAAACATAGAATGGGTGTTCAACTCCTGAAAAGAAGTCTCGAAGCCGACCACCTTCCTATGCCGGAGGAGGAGGTGGAGGCGGAGGTCCTGGAGATTCACCACAAACCCTTCGAAGCCGTAGCAGCACCTGCGGGAGTCTGCAGAGCGGATCATCGCCAGGTTCTTCTAGTAGACAGCAAATGCCGCCCCCACCGCCTCCGCAGAATCGAAAGCCTGCAATCTCTGGTAACTAACGAATGTTCATATGAAAATTATACCTTGTCCCCCTCGTTCGACACCCGAAATTACACCTAGAAGCACATTTTGTTTTTTTCATTTTGCCTGTCTCCAAGTTTTCTGAAATACTTCGCAGTCATGTGTTTTTAAATTTTGTAATGCTCAGTACCGTCCCCTGCGATCGTACCGTCGGACGCTGGGGCTGTATCTGGTGCCAACATTCACGGGTCTTTGAAGAAACGCGTCGCGCCTCCCCCGCCTGCTACGTCTATAGGAGGAACTGGTGTAATTGTACCTTCGCACTACGGCACACTGCCCTCTTCTGCGAGTTCAACTTCCTCTCACAGCCGGACTACAAGCGAACCAATACTCGCAGGTCACGCGCTCCACACTCTACCGACCTCGTTGAATGCCCTCAATACCACCCAACACCATCTGCACCACAAGAGATCGCCAAGCGGCGATTCTTCTTCATCTGCCACCCACGGTGCGCGGATTTATCTGTTCATTTTACTTTACTCAGAACAAAATTAGGTCGCCATACCTGAAACTTACAAACACCACACACTCCTCACATTTATTTTAAGCGTATAAAAAACAAACAAAAAAAATAAAAACAAATACACTTGTTGCCAATTTGATATTTCTTCTAACACAGTTTTCTTCACATCGCCTGTCACAGGTATTGATAAACTCAACTGCGGCGGTTCTTCGACGCTTCAAAGACCTCGGAATCCACCACCCCCAGCACCAGGTTCTGCCGTGCCGCATACTTCTAGACTCAGTAACGGAAGAAGCAGCGAATCGCTCACCTCTATGTGCTCTGATCACGTTTCTGGTAACCCTGTACCTCCACCGAGAAAGGTATGTTGTAACGATACAAAAATAAATAGCTATTATAAGCGTTGAAAGATTTTCACTATGGTAGAATGTATGACAATGTTAAAAAAAATCTGTATTCACAATCGCGAACTATGAGATATTCCGTACGATACAATATTTTTTCCCCCATTCTCGTTTTACGTTTATCAAGGTTATTTTTCTTGCTGCTGTTGTTGTTGTTGATGATTGTTGATTATACAGCGAAGGGAGCGGCGTACTGGGCTAGAGAGATATGCAGAGGAGTCTACTTCGACTTTGATATCAAATGACACAAACAATCTGAATCCGGTAAAATTACGTAATTCACACAAAAAAAATCAAAGAAACTAGGGAAAAAATCAGATAAAGGCTGGACAAACGCTTGAGAGAAAATAATTCGTAACAATTTCAATAACAATAACAATAACAAGAATTAGGTTAATAATAAGATTCAAATTGTGCAGTTATCTTTGAGCAGCATGCATTGATTGACCATTTATTTGAAGGTCGAATTCCTGCGTGCTCTGAATGATTTATCTAACACACGTTTGTGTGCTTGACTGCGGATGTGTGAGATTGCCAAATCGAAATTATAATTATTTTGTTTTTTTTCTTTTTTCGTTTGTGCATAGATTCAATATCTATGGTTTGTGTAAAGCCATTTAGCATGTATACCGTATATATGCACGTAGTGAATTTTTGCATGTTTGAAAATAAAAACGTGCAGCAGAGAGAATGAAAATCAATAAACCGAATACTAAGTATACGAATCTAATAGTTAACCATAGAATTAGCCTGCTATTAAGATATGTGTGAATTAATGCTTCCTATTGGGACAGCCATATTTGTTTTATTCTTTGCAGCCAACATCTCCGACATCTGGATCTGCTGGAGTTGCTGTATCGATGGGAGGTCTCCGTCGGTGTCGTGCCCTCTACGATTGCGAGGCTGACAATGAGGATGAACTTTCGTTCAGAGAAGGCGAGGTTATTCTGGTCACAAACGAACACACAGATGATGACAACTGGATGGAAGGGGCTTTGGAACGGGAACCGGATAGACGAGGAATGTTCCCAATAAGCTTCGTTTATATGCTTCAAGAATAACATTCCACCAGCCTCGGCTCACTTGCCTCTATAATGGGTAACGATACCACTGTTCTGAGCCCTAATAGTAGCTCGAAGGGTTATTCGACGCTTGCTAATCCACCTGAGCCACAGAAAAGAGAGTTCCTTGGGGGCAATGGCGAACCTGCTGGTATGAAAAGGTCAAACATTCGCTAAAAAAAATACAAATAAAAATCGAAACTCGCAGATGTTACTTAAGTTTTATCTGATACGTTGGGTAATTTATATCATGCATTGATATGAATAATGTTGACGGGAAGTTTGATGCGCATGACACTAAAACGAAAAAGAAAAAAAAAACTAAGTATTCTACGTACCTATTATTATTTTAACGACTATTATCATTATTATTATTACTATTATTATTACTCCTAAATACTAAACGATTTGTATTGTATATCGGTCACATAAGAAAAAAAATAATAATAATTTCTTCGCGATAACGAATAATCTCTAATCTATTATATTATAATCTATTTAATATTATTTTTTATTGCCATACTAACTTTTAATTGTAGTAATCCGTAAAACGACTATACCTTAGAGTTACTATAACGATGATGAATAACGACTTCTATTTAAAAAAAAAAAAAAATTAATAAATAAATGTAATAATTTCAAAAGCAACGCCTAGAAAAAAGCCACGCGGGATAATGATTATGACATTTCAAATTTTTTGAGCTTGTATTTCGACGCTTTAAGACCAAAGAACAAAAACCGAGCCAATGCAGGGGCAGTTAGTTAGCATCGAGGGGTCTCATAACGTATTAATTTTAATAGTCATGCCTTTGGAACCAAGGTATTTAAAACTCTCGCGCCTCAAATAATTTGATGGTGGTTAAAGTTTTTCTAATCATCTCGTCAACCCTCGATTCTAATTAAAGCCAAAGGCTACGCACTGTACATATTATACCATAGATATTTATAAAACTCGCCGTTATCGAAGAGCACATTTATCATATTATTATTAACATTATTATTATAATTTTTTTTCTGTCTGAAAAAGAGAAGAAAAAAGAATAAGTTAATCTAGAGCTGTGAACTTAAAATCAGTCAAAAACCAAACAAACTCAAAATAAATCGCACGCGACTTCAAGAATGCTAATAAAATATCATCTCGTATTTTTCCGTTCTATAAAATACGATACTAATATCAACTATTACTGACATTTTTTAAAACTATTAGTTCGATTGATATTAAGGCAAACTAAATCTGAATTAAATAAATAGAAAATAAAAGACAAAACTGCAATGATGAAAGAAGATGAAGTAGAGGGAGGAAAAAAGAACAAGGAAAAAATTAAAAATGTAATAATTTTATCTATTGATGATTGTAATTTCATGTAAGTTGTGAACTTACCATAAATTTTGTGCAGTCTTCTTACAAATCGGTATATATTTTCCTTCTATAATAGAATCAGTATTTTAGGCGCAGACGCCTTCTGTAGATACCTATGTCAATGCTGCTGATATGAAAATACCTAGTACGTACATCGATGACGAAGGTGCCAACGATGATATCATTTCATCATTGCTTAAAAAAAAAAAAAAGAAATGAGTAGAACTATGTCAGTCAGTCGATAAATGAATGTTGTATTCTTTTTACTTTAAAAGCGTAACCTAAATACTGTCTAATGAAACTTAGATTCTAAGGGGTGATTAATTCAGATCGAGTTCGGTAGATCTGAACTTCGGTCTGCCACCCCATGCGATGTATAGGCTCTAACAATTAAGTAAATTATTATCTAGCTATTTAGGATATTATGTATGATAACCTATGATCAGGTGAGATGCGAGATAAACCGACTGACGGATGATATTAAACATTAGCGGAACTATTTGTTGTACAGAAAATTTGTGAATTGAACAAAAAAAAAAAAAACACGTAATCGTCTACTCTATTCAGTATTAGATCTCCGTAGGATCATACACCGGAGGTATTTTCCTGTTGGGTATTTTTATTTTGAATCATGCACAAAGTCTGACAAGACCTTGATCGGAATTGCAGAAATAATTTCACAAATAACAGTAAAAAGATAAAAATTATTCATTCGAAAATTGATAGTATCTGTATATATACATATACATACATACATATTAAAATAATAAAAATATGCATACAACAAATGGAAGTGAACTTCTTTTTCTCAAAAGTTATCTCGTAACTTGTAACCACTAACGAAGTTTATTTTCAATAAATATACACAATTAATATAATTTCGCTTAGAGAATAACGCCCGCAACTCCTCTTATTTTTTATATATACATTTTATTTTCAATAAACTATAGATATATTAATATTTTAAATACTCAAGTAAAATGTTGTTGTCATTGTAATGTTGACGATTATAAAATTCAGTCTCATTTTAGAAAACTCCGTAACCAGAGAACTTTGAAACACAAATTTGTTCTTTTCCGCTTACACTCAGTTCTCTATACTTACATTAACGCGGGCGAGCATTGTGTAATTATTTTGTGTGCACTTAGAATCCCCTACGGGACACTCCTGAATTAGGGAATGCACAAAGGTTTGATGCCTGTGACGAAGTCTACAAATATTTAACAACCTTTAGTAAACCCAGAGAGTTTTTCAAGAGCTTTTTAAAAAATCCAAACAAATTGTCGCTGACGATTCTGACAGAGATTATTGACAGCAGCTCTCCTAAGCCCCGATCGTGTTTTCCGTAGGACAGGTAGGGGGACCTGGAATAAAGGTGATTGAAATTTTGAAAGTCAATGACTTTCGTATATTTAATTGTCTATTTCTTTTTAATTCAATGAAATTAAGTGAACTACTCACCATTTCCTCTGTATTTGTTGAGCTTTTGGTAAACCTGTTTCATTCGTTCAATGTTAATTCTTGAACTTTTACCATGGTTTACCATAGGTAGCGAGTATTCTTTACCAATAATACATTTAGAGGCACGTTGAACACTCAATGGTGCATTCCAAGGCTCGTGTATATATCTCGTAGGAAAGTTTTTCAAAACTGGTAAATAACGTCTGTCAGAATGTTAATGAAATGTTCAGAAAATGTCCGTGGATTATTTTTTTTATTAAATAAAATATTATTTTTAGTACTCACCTTATGTAGTCGCCGTTGGGGTCAGCTTTTCTGCCGAAGCGCACTGGACAGTAGCAGTGAAAAAATTGTTGGAAAAATGAACTGCAAGATAGCCACATCCACATACCAGCATTCACCGACCAGTCAGCATCCAGAAGGAGCTCGTCAAATACCTTGAAGATTATGATACTTTAGCAGTGAGTTTGACAAGGAGTTTTCTAGAGAATTTTCACCAAATAATACCTTCATTCCTTCTTCCCAGGATATCCAGAGATCACCTCTGGTCAGAAAACAGGCAACAGCGTGCCTGGCAAGATGATGTATCCAACCTTCTTCTCGGAGCTGTGTCATTATTGCATCGATCCATGGGAATCCTGTCTGTCCCTGTTTATGCATAGGTATAAGAACCAGAATTTTTGTTCAAACATTTTCAACTCCTAATTTTTCTCACGCACTAGTGTTAATTTAATCGATTACCTAACGATCATCAATTGGTTAGAAATTAGTTTTTAAGCTCACGTTCGCCCATTTGGCAAGCGCCTCTACGTTCTTGTCCCACGGTATCTGTACACAAATTGGATTTCCCTGCATCCTGTCAAAACTTGGATTTCTCGTAGCAGCACAATAGAAAAATTCGCGCCACAATAACTGTCCGTGAAGAGAAAGTGGGGGAACGGCCTTTTTTATCTGCAAAAGAATCATTATGTTTAGAAGAAAAATCAATGATGATAAATTGAACTATCTTTACCTTTTTGTATAGGTTGGTAAGCTGATAGTAAAATAGCCTTGTACTGAGGCATCCAAACCGCAGATAAGGTGAAAGGCCTGTCTGACTTGCTAGAAGAGACTGTGGTGTCATTTTTGGTCGACCAAAGCTGGCTACCCAAGCTTTCCGTTCTAGGTGCCGTTCAAGTCTAACTAAAGCTTCACCTTCTCCTCCTATCCAAACGGGAGCCTTTAGATTCTTGGTGTCAAATCCTATGGTAAATTTGGTAAAATAATGTTAAGTTCCTGGGAATTAGCTGACAGTTTGAAAATTGATTTCAATTACTTGCCTAGTTCCTCTAAAGTCGGTACTCCATACACGTCGTCGTGGTCATCTTTTAAAGGTGTGTAAGCTCCGGCCGTGCAATCAGGACCCACGGTAGGCTCTGGAAGAAGTGGGGAATCCATGGCAGCAACGACGTTTTGAAACTGGTGGTAAGTCAGTGGTGCTTTTCCTCCATTTTTCTCGATTATTCTTTCAGAACACAGCGATTAGATGAAATCAGGAAGAAGAGAATGATAATGAAGTTTAATTAATCTCTGACTTACTTGTCTAGCTTGTAAAGGGTATGAGAAACCCTCTGAACAACTGATATTCCAAGTTCCTGGCATAAGGCTGAAATGTTGTGATCTCTAACACGACCAAAGGGTTCCGGATCCTCTTCAAATGTGAGATTAGTGGTGCCCCATTCTTTGAACAATTTTGGAAGAGCGTCTGCGGGTTGTCCTCGAATAACGAAAAGCCGGGAATTTAATTTTCTTAAGGATTGATCCAAATCTTCAAGGCACTGAAGAAGGAACCTAAAGAATTCAACATGACAAACCGTTAAAAAAACACTCTTTCCATTAGTCAATCGTTTTCTGACCTCCATTTATTTATCCCGACGTTTGTACTTCCGGCAAACCAGGGGTCTAGGATAAAGATGCATCGGAATGTGGTTGCCCCCAAAAGTCCTTCTCGCAGAGAAGGATTGTCGTGAAGTCTCAGGCCTTTCCGAAACCAGTGAACTGTATGTTTAGTACCATCGCCTCTTATGGGTTGTCTTCCACCGCAGTGAGTCCCAACTATTTTATCACTTCCTGTCATATTCAGGTATTTTTTTTATACGATTATTCAAATATATAAGTCACACTTTTAGAATTTTGTTGAGATTGTATTTCATTGACAGCTGTACAGCTGTTTTGAAATCGTTGAATTCATCAGGTTAATTTAAGTTTATAGTTAATTACGCAAACAGATCATAACAATGATCACTGAAACAATTATATTTATACAATTTGGGATTCAATTTTATACACCTATAGATATCTCGTAACTCTGTTTAATTTTTTTCTTCCCCACCCCCTACTGAACGTTCGGCCCTTTATCAATGTGCACCCTTTAACATACTGTGTTGCCAGGCCGAGTTTTGTACAGTATTTATCATAAAACGATCCCCGATTGAAAGAAGATTCAATATTTCTTTTGATGGTGCGTAGTTCAAATATTCAAATAAATCTTATCAATCACCACTGTATTGATACGAAAAAATTCACTGCAATTATTTGTTGAAATAGATTCGGTGATAATTCACACAATTTGAACAACGGATTCTTTGCGGAACTGATGGCTGGACATTGAGGTGGATAGCTTGAAAATTAGCTGAAATCTGAAAACTTGGGCATCCTGAGGGAGACGAGGGGACGAGAGTCAGTAAAAACCACGCCGACTGCAACGTGACCGAGGAATATGTTCGGCTTGTGATTCGCTGACGGAATCACGTGGGAATTCAGGCACGTTGTCCTCGCCGTGCTTTTACCTCGAAAGTGTGCATAACGTTAACACTTATCCATACAACCGGATTGTATTCGTTTCGCCTTTCTCTTATACAGTTTCCAGATTTAAAACCATGATGGTTATTATTCGATCATATATCTTAGGGTTTATTAACATGTCAGAGACAATTAATGTTCTCCGACACAATGCTGCTTTTGATAAAGGATATTCGATATTGATTAATTTTATATTGTTTACTTCCTGATTAGTTTTTGCCTGATAATATCCAATTCATTATCTTATTAAATTAATGATTCTGCTGTTATTATTGTTGGGTGTTAACTCTAGAGGTGGCTTATCAATAATTTTGCACTCTATGAAGCTTGTGGGGTCTGTACGTGAAATCCTTTGATCTACGAAGGTATTCTGAGTGTCAAATGCTTTCTCTACGCTTGAAATATAAAAATATAAGTAGGTAGATTAGTTGATGAAAGAATAATAATTAAGACTCGCAAATCACCTCCAGTCAAATACTTTATTTATTAATAGTTTTAATTTATTCAAAAGTTACCTAATGCAAATTACCTGTTCCTGACAGAAGGTCGATGCTTTGTAATTTTATGACAATTTTCTTCATTTTTATCTGAAAAATTTTTCAGTATTCCATGAGAAATTTGATGTTATTTTAGAACATAGAAAATAGAAAAGTTTTTGGATTTTGAAAATGATGGATTCAAAAAATGTTTTGAATCGCTGGAATGTGACAGGAACGCTGGAACGAGTTATTAAATTTCGTTTCCATCGTTTCATCATTTATCGTATCAAAATTCCGTACTTGGATAAATAAAACCCCATTAAAGAATCCGTGATGTAAAAATGGCGACGTATTTGAAAACAACGTCAAAATTGTTTGACCTACCATCCAGAGGTTCTGCGGAGTTGGATTTGAAGGATTTAATGTGCCCAGTTTGTAGGGGTGTTTTAATTGAGCCCGTCACCCTGCCATGTGCCCATAGTTTGTGTCTTAGGTGTTTGAATGGTACGATACAACACAACAGTTTGAGCTGTCCACTATGTAGAGTTAGAGTTGGTTCTTGGCTTCGTACTGCTACTAAATCTGATAGTCTGGTTAATGATGGACTGTGGAAGTTGATCAAAACAAGATTCGCCAGAGAAATTCAAGCCAAACACGACGGACAGGATACCGAGCTTGATGCTGGTAAGCGAACAGATGAACATAACCTACCTAAGTTGTATCTTGTTGAAAAGTTACGATGAATCTCAACGAGCATCCCATTCTATTCTAGGGTATGTAACGACGACTAACAAAATCCTCAGTGCAGCTGGCGAGATACGTCGAGAATACGAAGCCCAACTTCAGCTGGCAGAGGAAGAGCTCAGGTTGCGCAGAGAAACAGAAAGACTAGCCAGCGAGGCATTAATACGTAAAATCCAGGCTGAAGAACGTCAGCAAATAACTCAATTGGCCAAGGATCATGCAATGGCAAAATCTCTGGCAAAAAAACAAGTTGTAGACAAATTTAATACTAAGTCACAGGAAAGGCTCGTACCAGATGAAAGAACTGCAATCGAATCTACCTCAACGACTTCTGACGGAGTGAATTGGAATAAGTTCAAAGATGGTAATGAGTGGAATTCGAATATAGCTCTGATTTCTAAATTGAGAGCTGAGAGGTATGCCTCAGAGATGAAATCCGGCGGCAAAAACGCTTATATAGGAAGTTCGGAGAAGTTTTTCCCACATGGCGTTACCGATACACAGAATCAGGATTGTAGAAACCAACTTTCACAGCCGACCTCTAATATCAATTATCTGACTAAACCTAGCTGTTCGAATTCGAAAATTTATGGAACTCAAATCAAAGAGGAACTCAATGTACCCAGCGATGTTCTGAATCGGAAGAAAAAAAGCCTTGGAGTTGAGGTACGTCTCGCTGCAGTTGAAAATGACAGACGAATCGGAAGTGCTGAAAGCAGCGGCAGCCATGACAGTATCAACATTGAAATACACCACTTCAAACCTATAAAAGCAATGCCAAGAACTCCACTCAGGACTATGCCAGGTAATTTAATAATTTCTGATTGTAAAATTGAGGCAATTTTGGATTGAATTTCACATTACTTGGACTCTTCAGATGGCAGGCAAGTCGATCCCAAGCTCATTAGAGTGGTGGGGATAATGAAACGGGTCCAAAATGCTGTTCTCAAACCTCCAACATTCATGCAGTTGAAAAGATTATCTGGATGCTCCTATAGCGCATTTAAAGGTACATTTGAAGGAACTTCAATTTTAGTTCTATAGGACAGATGGTTTTGTACTTGATCAGTCAGCATTAACATTTTATTTCTGATGACCTAGGAAAATCCAAGAAGATTTCTAAGCAAGACATCCAGCGTGTCACAATGACAAACAACCCAAGGGAAGAGCAGGAAAGTAAAGTATCAACCTCGACATCAGCTTCAGCGTCTGCTTCTCAAATAAAATTGTCGGGCAAATCGCAAATCTTTGACACAGTGAGACGTCTAGATTTAACTTCAGAATCATCGTACGATGGTCATTTGAATCATACCAAAAATACGAACAGGATGATAAATGGTGCAAAGCTAAGCAAAAAATTGATTCTTGACGAAGAAATAGAAGTTGCTAGGCTAGGAAACGATAGCGCGAATGGCAATGGCAATAATTCCGTCAAGTTTAAATGCAGGAAGAATTCTCCAAATACTGATAAAGATGACATAGTTCAGGGAAAAGATTTTGCAGATGAATCAACGTGTCAAGAATCTGTGAAAGAAGAGGAACAGACATCAGATAGAGTTCCTGCAGTAGAAACAATTGCCGAAAGAATTAAAAAGCGAAAAATGATACGTAGTGGAAATGACTCTTTGGAAGAAGCTCCGTTGAAACAACGTATTGATAAAAATAGAGTGGCCCATAGTAGTAGGTTAAGTTCTAAGAAGAAAAAGGGAAAGCATCGTGTTACTGAAGAGCATATTAATGAAGAGGAAATCCTGAATTCTGATTCTGTAGAATCAAAATCTCAAGATAGTGAAATGAATATCGAACTTCGTGGAACAACAACAAGCAGAAGATTGACGAGAAATTCAGTTAAGGTTTGCGGTGAAATTGAGTCTGTAAAAACAATTCCTGAAATTAGTGAGAATTCAGTGGAAGATGAAGACGATCATGACTTGGGTGTTAGAGAGCAAGAAGCAATGGAGAGGTTGGTTTTACAGGAAAAAAAAGATTTCGAGCTCGCTCAAAGACTTCAGGAAAAATTTGACGAAATGGAGAGAATCTCTGGGCGTACAAGAGGTTCGAGACGAGGAGGAGCTGGAGGGGCTGGATGTACAAATTCAAAAGTTCACATTGAACAAGTTTTTACCAGCGATAGGAGGTCTGCCAAAACCAATGGTGGGGTGATCGGTGATCGTTTGACAGAACAATTACTTATTATTCAGGATAAAGAAAAAGCGGATGTCAAAAATAATAACAAAAACAATGAACGTCGCGTCACTCGGAGGCGGTGTGTCTAGTAAATAAAACTTAATCAAGGAAATTGAGCTATCGAATGAAAATCATATTCAGAGATGAACGTGTGTGTTGATATCGTAATAGCCTTTATTGCAGATGAAAAAACGAAAGCAACACGGCGAACCGGTGATGATTAAATAAACGGATAACGAATATATATAAAGATATTACTTCAGCTGTAAATAAATACTAAAAAGATATGCCTAGTAAACATTAAATAAATAGAAAAAGAAAATAGACGAAAGTAGTAGATCTTCTTTTAAAGAGAAATGAAATATTTTAAACGTACTCGAATAAAAAAACTTCATCAACGTCCTGTTTTAAAAACAACTGAAAACTAATTATATAATTAATATCATATTATGTATAGTTGACTATAGAAGTAAACGTATATTATATCATATTATAATCGACAGAGAGAATGAAATGAAGTAGAGCAAGAAATATATATGTATAAAACAAAGACGCATATAAATATATTATATTTGAGATGAAACGAACTAAAACTAGATGATGATAAAATATAAATTCAAAGTATAAAAAAACTATCGCAACATACCCATATACATATAAATATATATATATATATATATATATATCCATACATATATAAATATACATATATATGTATGCATACATATTTTTTGTTTGTTTATTCGAAACAAAAGGTTTAAAGAGGATACTAGTGGCAAAGCCTTTAGGTATACGTGTATGATAATTATATAAATGGTGAATCAATAAAGTTTATTTTTGTTTTAATACATCACTACAGGGATTGTGCTATTTTGATCAATTATTTTCCGTAGAATACGGTCGACTATCCATTTCTTGAATGCCCTCATTTCTGCTACTAGCGTTGAATTTAAGCACATTTTGTCTCTTTTCCTTCCATGTCACAGCAAATTGGCACTGGGCTTTTCAGACCTGTATATTTCCAAGTGGGTGAATCGTTTCCACAAGATTTTGTGAAGACTGCGACCTGAGGAGGTGAATAATGAAAAAATTTAGAGACTGGGTATCTTTTTTCGTTACATTAATGATTGCTTGTAACATACCTTCAGATTGTCGACCTGCTTATTCAACTTTTCACATATTATAGCGGGCGCCTTGTCCTGTGCGCCTTGAGCCTGAAAGAAAATTGATTTAAATCAGGTAGCGACTGATTGAGTATTGGAAATCTGTTTCGTTGTCTGATTGTGAATGGAAAAAAAATGAATTTAAAAATAATTTACCAAACCAATGCATAGGTTCTCACAAATCTCTGCACCATCTTTATTGCAAGTGACTTCGAACTGTAGTGATTGTACAATAATCGGGTCGGTTTGCTTCGAATCATCTTCACGAAATACAGCACAGCTGCAATTTCCTTGGTCGGGTTCAGCAGAACTGCGAAACGATTTGTTGTTTGAAATTTATCACAATTGTAATTATTTGTAATTGAATCCCCGCGATGGTAGATTGTTTTAAATTTGAAAGGATTATTCACCAATTCAAGAAAGATGTCTGCATACTGATAATGAAAGTAACAAAAATTGTGGTCAAAAGTTTTTCCATTTTTTTCTTCCTTGTAAAGTATTTGCGTTGATTCTTATAGAGTGATGTCCAATCGACTGAATGTCCCTACGTGAAATATGTCATCTTTTATAGTCGTGCGTGGATTTTGATTTCACGCTCTTAGTTTTCACTACATTGATATTTAAACAAAGGGGAGAATTTGATCTCATAACATTATCAAGCGTCAGACGATTTCCGCACGTAAAACGATATTGCCTCGATAACATGTGGATATGCAGCTCCAGAAGGAATTGAGTTGCAGGTTTCGTTTTCCTGCTCGTTGAAAAAGACACAAGGAAAGCGAAACCAATTGAAGTCCGATCTGTTGATTGGTTTGATTATATATATAGTTTTTTTTTTCAATAAGATATAGTATAGATCAGTTCAAAGGCTAATGAAGAAGACAAAATAGAGATGTTCGTGATGTATATATTTTTATTCTAAATAGTAAATAATTTATACGTCTCATGTAAAATAAAATTAAATGCGCTAGTTGATACATACAAATGCACGTAGAAATAACAGTTATTTTCTTGAACGGTTAAAAATATACAGATTTATATCAGTTTTTCACTGATTTTTTTACATAAATTGGTACTGCAATTCGAATCAGCAAATGTTTCCAATTCATGACATTACTAATAACAGATAAATGGATAATACTAAATGAAAGAGACTCGTATTGTATATATCAATATCAATTTGGCACTCGTTACTACACAGAAAAAGCCTCGTTTTGTAATTTTCTTATTTTGTTGGTTTTTTTCCTCCCTTTTTGCACTAGTTAAAGCATCATGTATCAATTTATGAAATTTGGTAGCAATACATTGAGGAACTACATCTGAAATATCTTATAATATCGTTTACGCGAATCGATTGATTTTTTTTTCTTTCCATGGTACAATTAAAAATTTAAACTATATTCATTAAACGAATGAAAGGAAAAAAAAATAATCGTTTCTCAAATTCATTGCAGAATGATCACCTTATCTCAGTATTTCACTAAAACAGCTCGCGTATCCCAAATGAGTTTCCATCATCCGAAATAGCATGAGCTTACTAGAGTCCAAAAAGCCAAAAAAACGTGGCGAATAACGGCCACCTCTTCGTCAGTTGAAAGCTACTAGAACATTTAATTGATTCGTCATTAATTTATACTTCGACATTTTTTTTGTTTTATCGTTTAATTATAATAATCTACTGAATCTAAGATTAATACGACCATTCAGATGAGAAATTGCATGGAAATGAGACAACACATGTACAAGAGTGAAGGTAGCACATCGATGTGTTGGGTTGATAAATAGAAAATTTGATGGCATTTCGATAAAAACATCTCTTTACATTAATTTATATCCTTATTGAATGACTTTTTATCTTCTTTACAAAATCGCTCGTACGTTTAGAATTGATTTGCAAAAATCGACGTCCTAAATATTATTATCTAGAAAACTATTTCACCTGCCATATCAAGGCAACTTTATACTATATGTATGTATGTACCTATACTATGTTTTCTTGTTATCATTATCATTATTATTATTATTCTCGTTTTCTTTTAATTTTTTTTTCGTCACAGCAAAAAAATGACGTAATAATAAATAATATCGTAGATTCGTGAATATACTGTATCTAATGATTAGGTAGTGACCTCGGTTAACGTTAAAATGAATTTATAAATAATTACCTACACGCGAAATCTACTAAATAAATACGATATCACCACAACCTTTTTTTCTTTTATTCATCTATTTAGCTGGTCTCATTTGATTAGTCTTCTTAGATTTGGCTTCAATTTTATCCTCCAATTTATGTATGAGATCATCCAATTCCGCCTGGAAATTTAAAGATGAAAGAAACCCAGTGATGTATATCTTATTGTTATTATTATTTTATACTTCAATTTCTCAACTTCCAATATTCAAAAAACAAAATGATATTAAAATGATTCAATTACCTCGCTATACGTGTACATCAAAGTAGAATGCTTCAGTAGCTGTTTTTTTCTAGAAAGTATGTGACAAGCATGTGGAAGACAGTAAACGCAATCATCTTGCGAATTGCTTACTAGGGAAACAAAGAGATTAGCGCGACAAGTTTCACATTCAAAGTCACCGTCATCTTCTTTGACTTTTTTTCCTTTTCTTCGTTTTCCACTATCGGGTAGAGGTAGCCTCTCGGTGTTCGTTAGACCAGTGTTTTCCAATAATCTACGATATTCTAATTCTCTCTCACGAATATTCATCACAGTTGGTAATATCTGAATAGGAAAAGAAAATTCAAATGTGTTTTAATCACGCCGTTTCGAATCGGTAGTTACGTAACGCGCAAATAGACAAGTATCGTTATATTTTCCAATCATTCAGACCTGCTTAAGTACATCGACGTGGGATCTAGAATCATTAATAATACTGAACAACAGTCTCTCGAATGAAAATATTGACGGTTCACAGCTCTCTTGTATGTCCTGTAAAATATTAAAAATATGTCAAAAAAAGAACGTTTTACCTTCCCGTTCTGGAAAAAAGAGGTAAATATTAGATCTATCTCAATCGCGTACCTTGAAGACTTGTTCCGCAGTAGCGAGCCACGAAGATTGTGCAAAATAAACGCTCTCCGAAACTACGTATCCGGTGCATATACTTGACGTGAAGGCTTTGGGAAATACAACAATGAATTGTCCTGGTTCTTGTACGGTTTGGCAGAGGGGAACTCCATTCTTCACCAATAACTCCGGTGGAACCATAGCCGTGTCTGATGGTAACCAAATCGTTTTGCTTTTGCAGTAACGGGGAACCATTTTAGCTAAAGCGTCTCTGAAGTTGTCGCTGTGCTCGTCGGGAATACCGTACCAAATTTTTTTGGCACCCGTATGCAAATATTCTATCCAGGGCAAACCGTGCGGATCCCTGTACCAACAACAGGCGCTGAATAGCATTCCGACATGCAACGTTGGGACGGTAACACCTGGCGACAAATTATCCATATGTAAAACAGATTAAAAAAAAAAAAAGTTTATCGGTCTCGTTCTCAGCCCATAAAAACAATCAACCCAGTACCCATTAGAGGTCCTAGTGCTCTGAGTACTGAGCCAGCGTTGTTGGTCAGCACTTTGAGATTCCAGGGGTGCCTAGCAAACGGACTGTTCTTCGCAACCGAAAATCCGAAACCTCGACCACTTGAATCGATACTGGCTGCGTGAACACATACGTGTCGTTTTCTCTCCGCTACGTGTTTCCAAAACGCTGTTTCAACCTCCGTAGCGGATGCGCCTTCCGCTTCTCCGGCCGGTGGCTGACTTTCGCCGAACCACATGCGTTGCGTGTTTCGTGCGATGCGGTAAAACGCGTTCAGCGGCATATTTCTCCCCTGGAGTACCATAAGAAGAGTTATTCATGAATCCGAGCTAAGATTTAACTATGATTTTCAAGAGGAATCTCATTCGACTCACTTTGACGATGCATTCTTCGGTGTCGTCTGAACTATCTTCATCATCGTCCTCGGCGTCGTTGTCACTGGATGGTGCGGTCTGTATTTGTAAAGCTTTGCTTTCTCGTTTTGCCCAATCAGTCTCTACTTCGTCGAATAATTTTTCCCGCTCCTCTGAAAATATTTATTCACGTTTAACATGCGACGGGATTTACATTTTATACCCACTTAGTGCATGAAACAATCTGTAATTTACCTGTTGAAAGTGTGTCGTATGGCAATAGATATTTACAATATATGTCATCTAATTTGGTTACTCGATCTTGAGCAGATTTCGGTATTTTCATGCCATCGGCCACTTTCTGCCATTTTTTTTTTTCAATAACTTCCTTCAAACCACCAAGACTTTGCACCGTTTGATACAAGTGTGGCAGATCCACCTCCATACCACCGATCTGAAAAATTTTTATGTCTCGTTACACTACTGTACCAAAAAGCAGGTAGTTTTTGCCGAAAATAATATAATTTATTACAAACCCAGGGGGGATGAGTAAGTGTAATACTTTGCGTAGCCAAATATTTTTTAATTGCCATCATTTCTTTCACATTGGGTCCCCACCTGTGCAACATTCGGTGTACGTACTGATTGTACGCGGTAAACCGCATATCGTCGGATACTTTACATTCCGGCTGCAATATTTGTCAAAAGAGATTAATTTCGTCAGTATAATTGTTTGAAAATCGCAAATAAATATTCACTTAATGAAGCAACTTGCAACCGACCTTAAAGTTTGGCGGTGGTACCACACGACAAATACCAAATTTCTCAGCAATTGGTCGTATCTTATCTATGTACTCCAGCGGATCTTGAAAATCTTTTTCAGTGGGATGAAAAGTGGGTGCTTCGACCAGGCGCGCTTCTTCATTGGGATTTTTTGGGCTTGGAAAAGTTGTCGTGTTACTGGGTGAACAAAGTTCCGCAGCCTTTTGTTTAGACTTAGATTGGGGCCTGAAGAGAAAATATATTTTTAATACAAGGACATAAGATTTTCTTTCGACTACCCTGAACAGTAATTTTTTAAATATGTTTCGACTCACCGTTTACCGCTTTTTACAGAATCGATCGAAGTCTTTCTTTCTCTAGAAGTTTTAGGAGATTTCGGAATTTTATCTGTTGTGAAACTTGCACTCGTTGTAGTAGCAGCGTTTTGACGAGTAGTTGTTTGCGCAGTGGTGACAGTTCTGTTAGGTAACGGTGGCTGAAAGCTAGATGTAGAAGGTATAGGTATGGCAGCAGAGGTTGATGGGCCCGGTGTGTCGATCATTAGAGTTCCAGAACTTTGTGGTATACGAGCTGTTGGCTGTACAGTACCAACAGGAGGGCATCGAGCTACGGTTGAAGGTGGTTTAGTGACTAGTTTAGCTCTCAATAAGACCCTTTGATTTGGACCAGTTGGACCTTCTGTGCCAAGTTTGACAGCTACACCCTGTATCAACTGTTGTCCCTGTACCAAATTTGGTCCATTTCTAGTAACAGCTTGCAAGGGAATGTAAAATAGTTGACCTTCGTTATCGTCGTCGTTTTCATTATTGCCTTCAGTCTGAGTAGATATTTCGGTACTCTTCATAATCAAATCATCCGCCACGACCTGTGGCTCCTGAGATTGTTCATCGAGATTAACTTGTACAGCTATAGATGCACTGCAGCCCACGTTGCTCCAACTTGTCGTTAATTTATCGATAGGCAACACCTGCATCGAGGCTAAATCGGCAAAATTTTTTGGTAACTCGAATTGATTTGGTTTTGAAGTATCGGAGGTTTGCTCACTTTGTTTTTCCGAAACATCGTGTCCGGTCTTCGTAGCATCATCTTCGGAAGCTAAGGGAACGCTATCTGGTTTACTCTCCATATCTTTGAGCTTACGCCTAAACGGTGTGCTAATTGGAGTTTCAGTATCACTCTCAAATGCGTACACACTACTTTCGTTCTCTGGAGAAAATGCGTTAGCACTTGGAGTGATGTCTTTGCGCTCCTTTACCTTGGGCAAAAAAGGTTTTCGTAATTGAAGCAGTTTTCTTTCCGGTGACTTCTTCTCTGGAGATCCATCGACGGAGTTATGATCCGATTTCGAAACAGCGTCGCTATCTTCGCCAAAAGAAGAATCTTTACTAGTTTTCATATTCCTGCCTTTTATAATTTCTTTTATGTCGGCATTAATTCTATTACGATTTGTAGGTATCCCCTGCTGCTTAGGCAGTGGATTTGGAACAATTAAGTTAGTTATTGATGGCATTCTATTTTGAATACCAATTTGCTTGAAGCAATTTTTTTCAGTTGTTTTAGCAAGACTTATATTAACAGGGCGAACCAAATGTTGTATTCTGGTAGAGATGGATATGTGACCGATGTCACTTTTGACTTTTGGCGCGTTTTCATATTTGAAGCTAGTAACATTTTCCATCTCTGCTTTACTCTCTTCTTTTGCCATAGAGCTTTCGTTTAGCCACTTTTCAATTTGCTCTGTAGACATGTTCACTCGTTCTTTACGCCCAAGAGTCGCCGACCGAGGCATGTCAATGATATTGACTGTAGAATTGCTCGGTTCATGATCACAAACTCCTTCTGTATTCAATGTTACTGGAGGCTCAGCTATTGGTAATACTTTATTATCCGAGGATAGTAAATTTTCAGAAGCAGATTTGCCAATGGGATAACTCATAATAACTGGTTCCGGTGTAACTGGCTTTGTATCAAGAACAGAGAATTGCTCATTTCTTATATCCGAGGTATCTGTCTGGGGCGTGTCTTGTGTTTTAAGCACTTCCAATTTCGCCTCAGCCTCCTCGGATGCTAGTAAATTTGCTTTGACATGTGTATGACAAGAGTTCAAAACCTTAGATATGGCTTTATTGGAAAATCCACGAAAAGACTCTTCGTCGTCAGATATTTTAGATCTGTCACATTTCCCATGAGACGTATTAACAGAAGGTTTATTTTCACTCTTAACCTGTCCCGTTTGTTCTGATTTGACGGACTCGTTCTTTGCTTTCTTTTTCATCAACTTATCCAGCAACATTCCTAGAGTTTCTTCATCTGATTCGGAGCTCTCATTCTTGTTTTTCGTTTTAGTTGGCTTTAGCTTAGTTACATAACTCTTTGTGGGGCTCAACTTTCCAGTATTTTGATCACGCTTTCGCTTGGCTAATATTTTATCTTTCTCTGGTTTTGTACTCTTCTGAGGTTGTAATTTTGTAACTATTATCCTTGGGGATGATCGAAGACTTCTACTTGACGTCTCAGTTAATTTTCCAAGACTTCTCCTTGTCACCGGCTTTACATTCTCAGATTGTACAGAGCTTGCGGAATCATCCTCACTGTCTAGCTCACAGTATTTTTGTACTTTCAATGGTCGTTTACTCTTTGTTGTATTCTTATCAACTTTATCTTTGCTGAGCCGTGTAGTGGTTGCCTTGGAACTTTCAGGCTTTGCCACATCTTTATTATTTGCTTTGGAGGATTGTCTGACTTTTGCTCGGATTTCATTTTCAGTTTGTGCAATCCGCCTAGCATTTGGTAATTCGGGAAAACTATCAAGTGATAAATTGTCTTCGTTATCTAAATCTGGACTGACTAATTTTCGGCCAAGAATTTCCATGTAAACTGCCGCAGCTTCTTTAGTCTTCCTAGACGGACGCCTGGATAGAACTGGTGGCTGGGCAGTTTCCCTATGTGACCTTGTTATCCTCCTCATTTCGGACTTGCTTCGTGTGCAGACTTTTTTCGGAACTTTTGTTTGGCGTTTAGAACGTTGTGACGATTTAACCATAGCTATATTATCATCTGATGACATATCAACGTCACTGTTAGAAGAATAGTCACATTTTGCTTTTACAAGGGATCTCTTCTTTGGTTTAGGTGAATCTATCTTGACTTTTGTTACTCCCACATGTTTTCCTCTGTTTGCAAGTACGCTACTTCGTAGACAATGTCTCTTTGTTTCAACCTTGGGAATAAACTTTCTAGGAGGCAGAGTGCTTGCAGCTTTTATTTTCGATTGATCGGTAGACGAACGTGTTCTCATCACACAGGTAGGTTTAAATTTGTTTTTAATTCTCTGTTTGGCCAGACGTTGTTCTTGATATTTCTTTTTTAATGCCTGAACTGTTGACGTGGTCGTTTTGTATTTAGTAATGCTTTTCTCTATGGTAGTTTTTTTTTCACCTGAGCCATTGCTGTTCTTTGCATTTACTTTTTGAATACTAGTGGTTAATTTTGTGTCTGGTATAGAACTAGATATGGCAGAGGAAGATGAACTAGTTTTGACAGAATTACTTGGTGTTTTCTGATCCTGCTTTTCTTTCCTAGCTCCAACATTGAAAAAATCTAGGCTTGGAGGAAGAATTGGAGTTCCTAGAGTAGAGAAAAGTTTTTATATTTAGTATAAGTCTCTTATGGCATAGTAAATAAAATATATTGACCTCGAAAACATAGAAATGTCAAAAAGTCTTCAGTGTTGGGACGCTTGTGGGTTATCAGTTCCGTGATAACTGCAGGCTTTGCTTTTTCTTTTTCCTTAATGGGTGTCTGTGTGGAACCAAATATAGTTGCTACACCCTGAGCAAATTTTCTCTGCGCATGGACCTTGGTTCTAAAATCATAAGGAACATAGAAGACTGTATCTCATCCAGATTACTTGGTATTTGAGGTAAAATGTTTTACATTTTCTCAGATTGTATTAAAAACCATAAATGAAACTAGATGGTGAAGCGTACTCTCGTACCACACAAGTGATAAATAATGATACAGGTATGTGGTTAATGAATAAGACATACTCAGAGAACTTTTGAAAGTGTCCACCTACTCGTAGGTGAAATTTTGATAACAATCAAACGGTCTCGAGACTCTTGTACTGTTTCTCTGACACTGTGATGAATAAGAATCAACACGGGAGTGAACTCACTGATAATTGAGTAATATATCAATTAATGATTAAAGTGATCATTGATCATATTGAAAAGTACTACCTTCTAGGAACCCAAAACATTTTCGAAATCCATGGAAATGATATTATATTTGGTAATGACAAGTGGCTGTCAAGTGTGACAACAATTGATCTAACGATGTGTTTATCTATTTACCTTTTGGGTGATTCTGAAAGGGGGTCCATAAGATCCACGAGATCACCTTCCTTCCTCTTTCTTTTGTCATTTCTACTGAGTACCATTTTTCTACTTCACTTGCTGATATCTGATTCAAGATTACCGATTTACTGGTGTTTACTTCATTCAGAAGATAAATAACATAAATCTATCACACTACAATACGTTGTTATTTTATCTATTGAATTTCTGTAGGTGTATTTAGTATAATTTTTTTCTAAATATTGAACGAACAATTTACGAGACGGGAAAGATACAGATACGAATGGCCAACAACCCCCAGTTAAAAAACCGATACTACTAACTACACGTTCTTTTCTGCATTTTTCAGGCCACTCAATATTCCCTGCCATCCGCACTTTTATGCACATAATTAATTCGTAAATACACAATGACTAATAAGCTCTCTATCATCATTTTTCGTCTAATCCATCCGTTCCCAGCAAATAGGAAGACAACTGTTTATTGTTGGAACTTGGAATAAAATATTCCTGTGCCATCGTGTGCCACCGAAGTCCCGTGTTCACTCAACACGCAAGAAGTGTAAGCCTGATCTGAAACCATTGGATTGCAGGCATGTTTTATACGGCAGCCACTAGAGGACATATCCTGATGTATTTAAAAAGAATCACCACATCACACACACATGTAAATAAGTGATGATGACACCATAGCGTGTTGGTGTGCCGATTTCTTGGACCTCTAAAAGCACGGTGAAGTGATTTTATTGCGCGTGTAATTGTCGAGTGTTAGTTTATCTTGCGTTTTAACTTTGAATAAGTGTGTATCACTCCTAGCAATTATACGTTTTGATAAAAAAAAAAGGTACGAAATACATGCCATTTATTCCAATTAATATTATCAAGGTCGAAAGGTTGAAAGCATATATATTTCAAGATTTACAGCAATTTCAGAACTGGGTGTTGCTTCTACTTCCTACACTGCCAGTACAGACGTCATACCTGACACAGTATTAAGTTTCGTAATTGGGTCGTCTATATTTGGATTTCAGCTTGAAAACCCTTAAATACCGATTATTCGGCGTAATTAACCACCTAGAATTTTACAGGTAATTTTATTAAAATGAACAAGAATGGTCCTCCACCTCCGTATGAACCACCGCCAAGTGCACCACCTACCTACTCGCAGAGTGTGGGAGGTGTCCCACCTGCCAGTCCTTATACACCGGTACAATCATGTAAGTCTTTGATAATACCACAGAAGTTTAGAGAATGGCCTTGACAATACCATTATATCATCATTGACTTAATCCCATTGATCATTACAGTAAAGTGATTTTTCTCAAGATAATTAAAAATAAATACCTATTTGTTACATTTCAGTTGCCGGTGGTCCAACTATAGTTACAACTGTTGTGCCAGTTGGACCACATTCGACCCATATGATATGTCCTCGATGTCATTCTGAAATTGACACAGCTACCAAAACAGAACCTGGAATGATTGCCTATATTTCTGGAGTGGTCATCGCATTACTTGGGTATGCAATAATACCTTTTTTGAATTCCATACATTCCGAATCTGGAATACATATATAGAAGGGAGTCAATTAAAAGCCAATGGGATTCTTTTAGTTGTTGGCTAGGTTGCTGTCTAATTCCATGCTGCATCGACGAATGTATGGATGTCCACCACAGCTGTCCACACTGCAAGGCATATTTGGGACGTCATCAAAGATAAACTGCTTTCAAAACGAAAGTAGGGTTCTGATTGCTGCATTTCTGATCCGAATGTGAAGTCAAGATATAAATAAAAGTAAGATATTTAGGGATAGTGGCTAGGAACACCTTGCAGTTTCTGACATATGAAATCAAACTAGCAGCTACATATCTCCGGACGGTGTCAATTTATATAAATGTATTCAATCGTAAACTATTCTGAACAATGAAGACAAGCAATGGACGTACGTCCACCACTGTTCACATTTACAATTTTTGCAAAATCAAAATAATTCAATTGGGTACTCCACAGATATGAACCCACACGCTTTATACTACTTGAGTCTCCTTGTCCAGGCAGTTATTCGAATTAAGTCAATGGAATCTCGGTTATAAATACCGTGTTAAAGTAGGTCAGCGGCTTTATGGATAAAGTAGTCACAAATTATTGTACAATATTGCCCTTCTTGCCGCTCTTTTTGTTTTTGAGTTTGACAAACACTTAACAAATTTCATTGTGCAGCTACCTTTCGCCACTATGAATTATAAATGGCCCTATTGTTGCATTATTTACATTTGCTTTCGACGTTTTCTAGCTTCATTTGTATTCTATGCACAAAACACGATATCTATATATCTAGGCTAACGGTACAAGAATATCATCTCATGCAATGACTTTGACCGAAAATCTATACAACATGATGATATATTTTTCTACAAAGTTCATGTCAATTAGATCTTTATTTTAATAAATTTATACCACAATAATGTGCCATTTCTCAGCTAAATATATTGAGCATTTCCTCATTCCATTATGAAAGCAATAATTACATGTCGATATTGTTTATCGAATCTGTGGTCGTGGATTATTTTTTTACATTATATTACGTGAAAAATATACAGTAAGAAATATGTGAAGATAAGTGCCTTTCAAATCGTATGTGCAACTCATGTACAACGCTTTATTCTAACAGGAACAATGTGATTAAAAAAATTTGCGACTACAAATCCGGTTTGCTACGTAAAAATAATGTTATTTTTTCTACACAGAGTAAACGACAAAAGTCAATTATATGACATAAACTAGAATGGAACTAAAGCGAATTGCATTGTTCTTATTAATATTATTCTATAACCGCATAGGAATGGTCAATTGTTAGTGAATAAGAATTTCGATTAATAACAAGGTTACTCTATAATTCGTTTTATCTCAACACTAATATTGTTACTAGTTTTTGTAGAAAAAAAAATTGAAAAAAACATCTACACAATAAAGCTATTAGCAATTATAGCATATTACATTTTACCATAGATATTTTACCTTATTTTCTCAATGTCAGTCAACATCTTTGTAACAATTCACCATCACATTATTGAAATGAATCATGATCAATTAATCATATTCATAAGCACTTTATTTATTTTTTCATTGATCAGAGATCAACGTATTCATATTTGTTGGGAATGAGATCATTCAGTCAGCCCGTGTTTGGGATTGAAAATGATTGTTCTCTTTTACCGACAACTATGACACATCCAAGTAAGCTGTCAGTATCGCTGTTTTACCTTGACTATATTTTGTTGTGCATACTTGACGTAGTAGCGGCTTTAACATTATTCCTATCATCGGTAATTATCCCAAGATAAATTCACAATAGTCTAATCTTTTTGTGTCAAACAGTTTTATTCTATCGAAAGTGAATTACACAGTCGACGTTATTGAAAATTAGAATATATTATCCCTAACCTAAATTTCCCTGTAGGGGGCAAATGACCCAGCCCTAATTAAATCATCAGTGCTGTCAAATCACTTGACAGTAAATTATAGTTCTCTGACCTCAACGATTTAAGATTATTTCCTGTGGTTTATGATTCGAACTGATTTTACTATGGATCAACATTGTTTTTAGCCAAGTTTTTGCCTTTAACAATCGACGATGCCAGGTCCGCCGCCTCCTCCACCTCCAATGATGGGTCTTCCATCGAATAATTCTGGAGGTGACCAAGGCAGAAATATGTTGCTAGACTCCATTAGGGCTGGAAAAACCTTAAAGAAGACTGTAACAGTGGACAAAAGTGGCCCAGCAATTGCAGGTTTGTCATTTTTTTTTTATTGTCACTTGAATTCATTTTGCATAGAACACGGGAAATGATGGTAGTAATTTTGCTTTTAGGCAGAGTAAAAGGGGAGACTTCTCGCACTAATAGCAACAACAATTCCAGTTCTAATGGCAGCAGTGTTAATAATAATATTAATACTGGTAAGGCTGTCCTCGGAGGATTATTTGCAGGAGGAATGCCGAAGCTGAAACCAACTGGTCTTCGAGGAAATGTTACGGAACGGGATGGTAGCTCTAATGTATCGCATAGTAGTAGTACAAATTCAAACGCCAAAAGAGGTCCTCCACCTGTACCTCCACCAGCTACACAGAAACCCCAAATATTTCAGGTATTTTTAAGCTGCAAGTCCTATGAATAACAGATACTGTTAGTGAGTTGACAAAAATTCAAGTATTGGATCTGTTTTATTTTTAGAGTGTATCTGACTCGGCGCTAACCAGCCCCGAACCATCGAAAGGGTTTGTGAAACCATCTCTTGTGCCTAAGCCTCCCCCACCTCCATTTGTCGCTCCACAGAAACCATCTCCACCTCCATTCATGGCCCCACAGAAGCCGTCTCCACCTCCGAAGAAGATAAATCTTAGCAGTCTCCATACACCTAGTGGAGGAGTAACGAGAGCCCAAAGCATGAGAGTACCTCGGTCACCCCCAGTCCTGGCACCAAATTTGTCGTCACTTCATCAATCCCAGGACTGTTTGAACGATCCACCTCCACCCCCTCGGCCAACTCCTCGGCATCCAAGACCACCTGTTACTCGACCACCACCTCCGCCTCCCTCGAGAGTAACTGCTGCTCCCAGTATGCCGCCTCCTCCACCACCACCTCCGCATAGATCAGGAAATACACATCAACGACATGCACCCCCACCTCCACCCACGCCTCCCATGAGAGGCTCATCTATGATGCGTAACGGCCAAACTTCAAGCTGGTTGGATTTTAAAACGAGGTTCGCCGACGCGTTTCATTCTGCTTCGACATTTCCACCTCCGGAACCTTTCAAGGGATTCCCAAAAGTCTACAATAGCAGAAACGGTGAGCCCAACCCTCACAATTACAACAGCCCACAGTCTATCCTTGGCTTTAATATCAGAAATAATTCTTCAGACTTTGATGCATGACTCATACGATTACACGTATGTTGCTTATAGCAATGTTAATACCTGACTCTGTACTAATCAATGGGAGCTTTTTTAATACCTTTATTTCCAGTCTTGTATCCATTACTACTTTATATTACACATTGCATGATATTGCAAGTGCAGGCAAACTTCCATGTATTGTGTCGTGTACAGAGACTCTTGATCAATTAAATGGGAACAAAAGTTGGAGGGCTACACTATTGCATGTTCCATCGAACCATGTATGCATGGTATACATACTATGTGTATTCATGTGTATATACTCTTTGCAAGTGATGATAAATTCCTCAATCCAAATTAGAATCTTGTACCATGAAACTTCTCTATTTCACAGGATATCAAATGACAAATATACTACGAAAACGATGGTGATTTATCTATAAATTTCATCCATCAAGTGATTGCACCTTAATCTAGTAAGGCTAGAAGAGCCAACATTCTTGTCAATCAATAAAATATCGACAATATGTAATAATGAACTTTGCTTCGAATGTTACAATTACATTTACTGTGAAGTTTCTAATATACTTCCTGCTAGAACTGAATGAAAAAAAAGTAGAATTGAACCTATCTCCTTGTAATTATGATAAGGACTATAGTTGCACGTTTGCCATTATTTTTTGTGCCAAACTGGTTAATCGACATTATTATCCATGCTTATGGACGATGGATGAGATTACACAACTCTAATTTGTTGTGTTGTGGATAATAATATAAATGATTTATGAAGTTCGTTTTATTATTTTATAATGAAAAAGTTGCCTGATAATCGAACATTCGCTTATTAATTATACATAGAAAGTGATAAATATTTCAATGATTCATCCCAATAAAAGTTATTGGTTTCCTGAATGGTAATACACAACGATTCGCATCGGAAATAATACGAGCAAAGAGAACTGTCTGTATAGTCAAATTAATTATCCAACTATTCCGTATCGTAAAAATAGAAAGACTCGAGTAAGTGAAAAAACTTAAAATTTCTACGTCCAGTATTTTGTAAATAACTAATATCCAAGATTCGACAGAATCACTTCCTATGGCCCAAAGCATAACTAACGCGAATAAAATACGCTTACTAATCTTCATTAGAAGTCTAAAAAAAACTTTTGCTGTAAAACTAATAATTCAATCTAAAACCGACCACTACTGTTGATACTAAAAGAAAAAAACAGTCTATGGGTGCTTTTGGTGATCCAGCTTTTTCAATTAACGGACGGTATTCATTTGCATATTTTTAGTTATTCTAATAATTTTTCTCACTATACATTTCAACAAAAAGCCTAGATGAGAGGAGCATTACTTTAGCTGGGCCGCATGCTGCATGTATACTTAGATATATCGTTGAATTATGAAAACTTGCTAAATATTTTGGAAATCGATGAGAAATTGAAAATTGAGTCAATGTCGGGATATTACAGCAGCGAAACAACAGGCACCAGCTCCACCTCCAATTACCTCCAACACAATGCTCCAGCTAAATTCGAGCCATGGAGCCAGGCAATGGCCGCATGATGCGGCATCTTCGGCATGTTAAAGATTTTATTCAAATTAGTTATTAATATATCTAATCTGACTAACGAGTGATAGCAAGATTTTTTTTAAATAGGTATGATCTTCACTTAATGTTACGTTACGTTACTGTCATTACAAATATACACAAATGTTTTTTACCATTGATCATAAATTCTCAACAGAGTCTATACGATAAACAGTGCTCTGAATTTTAGCAAATCTTCAAAACTAATCGATGAACTTATAGAGAAATATTTGATAAATTTATTGAATTTGAAAACGAAAACTCATTACTCATTAGCTATCATTTAGTAATGGTAAAATTATTTATTAAAAACGCAGGCATTCACTTTTCAGTCAATGCAATAAAGTAACTACTGTTTTTAGAAATTAAAGCAATTCAATCTGTTGTCCAGTCACTTATTCTGCAACTATATTGAATGAGCCACCCATATACATATTTAGTGAAATTAGACAAATGAAAAATCATCCCACTCTTGGGCTCATTTTATTATCAACTACAAGGATACCTATAATATGAATCTATGTGGTTAAACGTCGTCGAAAAGCAAATGTTATTGATATGGCATAATAAATTATCTAACTATAAAGTTGTTCAGAATGGCAGCTGGACGTGTTATTAGTTGCAAAATGATACCTGTAGTAAGGTTGATGAGATCAGTAGTCTATTCTGTCACAGTGATCAATAATCAATTTATTAAATTAGATATACAGCAATAATAATACGTTACTTTTTTCATTCATCGAAAGCGAATCTACCCTGAAATTAAATAAAAAGTATGAAATGTGAGTGACAGCTTGCACTACTTATGTATCGTATCAAGAGCCAAGGGTGTAATATATTGATATATACCAGATCGATTCAGCGAATGATATTTTAGTTTCTCAAAGATTGCTTTTGCACAGAATTCGTGCAAGATTATTACATACAATATTTCTGTTCATAATATATTAAAGAATAATCGATTATTAATAAGATTAACCAAGTGTGTGAAAGTTGGAAAGTTTCGTCACCAGAGTGAAATGTGTTGTTTGTGGTTGGCACGATTGATCAGTGTTAGTGTTTTCAATCAATCACGACTTTTGGGCTTCCAATTCTTTTTCTATAATTCGGCGATACTCGTCAAATCCACCCTCGATGCATCGTACACCTCCTTCTCCGCAAACCCATAGCTCTTGACAGACCATACGGATCAGACGCTCGTCATGGGAAACTAATATGACACCACCCTTGAAAATTATAAGAAAATTAGCAATTATAAAAAACTTCGATAGTTCAAGACACGAACTCCAAAACGTACTTGATAGGCCTCGAGAGCTTTGCCAAGAGCTTCGATGGACTCGATATCCAAGTGATTTGTGGGCTCATCAAGTACTAAAAAGTTTGGCATCGCTGCACACATTAGAGCTAGTGCCACTCTGGATTTCTGACCTCCGGATAACGAATTTATAGTCTGTAAAGCCAAATCCCCACTAACACCAAAGCTACCCAACATTCGTCTATACTCTTCCATGGGTTTTCCTAATCAAGAAGCCGGCTATTAGTTTAATGTATTATACGGGTTTGAAATTTTAGTAAAAATTGTAAAACAAACATACCTGGGAAGTGATTTTGCAACAATTCAACAGGACAGACGCTCATGTCTAGCTGGTCAACGTGATGTTGGCTGAAGTATCCAAACTTCAAATTTCGATGGAGATGTACCGTACCTCGTGTAGGGCTTAATTTCCCAGTTATTATTTTTAGCAAAGTTGTTTTTCCTGCTCCATTTTCTCCAACGATACAAATCCGTGATTGTAGTGTCGCAGTGAGATTAACACCAGAAAACAAAAATGCGATATCATTTCGACTATTATCCCAACGAAACGAGACTTCGTTCAACTGGAGGATTGGGGGACTGAGTGCTTCAACTTCTGGGAACCGAAGAGTTACTTCTCCCTCCTTTTCCATTGGCTTCAACTCAGGCCTTAAATTTGAAAATGTGTGTTAATCAACTAGACACTGAAGTAAGTAAGGGAATAAAGTTACATATGAATAAACGCACAACTTCTCCAGCATTTTAATTTTGCTCTGAACACTAGAGGCTCTGTTAGCATTATAACGAAAACGATCAATGAACTCCTGTACATGTGCTCTTTTTGCCTGTTGCGCCTCAAATTCTCTCTGTTGATTTCGTTCCCGTTCTCCTTTCGTCCTTGAAAACTGATCATAATTTCCACGATACGCTTCAATTTTTTGTGCTTTCAAGTACAATATATCTGTGGGTACCTGTAATAGCCAATATTAAAAGAGTTGAACGCAAATCAAGAGAGACCAGAATCCTTAACAACATACCGTATCCAAGAAGTTTCGGTCGTGTGAAACAACCAAGAGAGTTGTGGGCCACGATTGCAAATATTTTTCAAGCCAAAGAATTGCTTTGATGTCAAGCATGTTGGTAGGCTCGTCGAGAAGTAGCAGATCCGGTCTAGAGAATAAAGCCCTGGCTAGAGCAAGTCGCATTCGCCAACCACCGGAAAAAGATTTTGTTGGCCAACTCTGTCTCTCTACAGAGAAGCCAAGACCAGAGAGAATAGCACTAGCCTTAGCTGGAGCTTTGTCTACCTCTGCCAGTCTCATAGCCTCATAGACACGCGCCAGCTCTTCTCCAATGGAATCACCACCACCTTCCTCCAAAGCATGTTGGAGATCAGCTTCGCGGCTCAATAACTCACTTCGCTCGTGGTCACATTCCAACACAGAATGGAGTGCAGAGGTATCGTCACTGGCCACTTCTTGCTCCACATGAAGCACTCGTACGTGTGAAGGGATTCTCAATTGTTTGCTGCACAGGTATAAATGGAGAAATGATTATTAACAATTAAGATATCTGTCCTCGAAAGCGTCTAATTTGAAAGTTGAAACACGACATGTAATTATTTGTTCTTATCTCACCTTGATATCATTCTGAGTAGCGTAGTTTTTCCGAGACCGTTTCTACCAACAAGACCATAACGCCTACCAAAGGCAAGAGTCAAATCAGCGCCCTGGAGAAGAACTCTATCTCCGTACGCTACATCGAAATTTTCTATTCTAATATCTTGGGTTCGGTTTACTCCACCTTTACCCTCCATACGACTGTCTTTCTTGCTAGTCATCTGACTAGCACTGGCAGTTTCTAATGCCATGCTAGCGTTAACATTTCGATTCACAGCCCCAGAATCACCGACTCTTTTCTCAAGTTTTTGTTGCAACTTAGCCTCTGCTTTCTCTAACTTCTTAGCATCTACTTTCTGAAACATGGATATATATACATCATCTGATACATACAATCAACCGGAAGAATAGTTTATGATATGTCAATACTTGAAACTTACAGATCCATCATCTCTGGTAGTAACCCAAATACTTTTGATGTCTTCAACTTGATCTTGGAGTGTTGCAGCCATTGCTCCCAAATTAACAGGAGCATTTAATACTTTATTTACACCATTGTTTCGTTTGTCATTTACAACATCTAATCCTCCATCTGGGATCCCTTTCAATATTGCCAGTAGTCTCTTGCATATTTTCCTGCATAAGAACTCTTGTTACCATTTTATTTCTCAGGGGTTCATTCAAAATTTTGTCTGTCAGTGGTGCAATATCTTTTTCTACAGATTGCACAAGTTTGGATGGGGTAGAACTATGAAAAAATTTCATGTTACAATCAAGAGTACGTAACACGAAGCTCAAATGTGTGTAATTATCGACAACACTGACAATAAAATTTGAAAATCACCCAGAGTTTAAAAGTGACTTTAATAGAAATATTTACCGACCTAACCTCTTTTTCGGGTTTGTCAGCTACCTCGTGCAGTACCTCGCCAATCGCTTCGTATACCTCTTCTCCATCCTCAAAATCATCTCTAGAACTGTCAAGAATCCCTGAAAAATTTAATTGGATCTAGTTGATGAAGATGATACGGTGAATCGAATCTCAAGAGTTTTAGGTTAACCTGATTAGACGTACCTTCGACGTACTGATACAAATCATCGTCGATAGTGGGAAACTCTTTCCTAATATAATCGCCACACGCGGCCATACCAATTCAATTTTTTTCTTGCCACTCAATGTCCTAATAATGTATTAATTCTACGTCTGATTAAAAAACCGACTGAAGTGCACCACCGAAACTTACGAACACATGTTCACGCCATTTTAAAAAAATTGTCAAACCACTGTCCAAAAGGGTAATTAGTATGGAAATAAATTATCCTATAATAGAGTATTCGCTTTTTTATTTCTCGAGTTACTAACAAATCTATCGAAAATTTTTAATCAACTCAACTATTTACCTCGTTCATATTACTTATAAATTAATCGTATGACCTATTCGCCATTTTAGAACTGTCAAAAGCCTGGTTTCCCGATTCCCGTGTTCCGTTCTTACGTACTATCAATTGTATTGATGTTCCGTTTACGTTTTTAATTGCCAAAATTATTTATTTACTTATTGCTAATCACATGTTTAATAACAAAGCATCGTCAATAGTGAGTTGCAAATGATATAAAATTCATTAGGAATGCTGCATAGCTTGTGAAAGTTGGCTTTTGTTCAAACTTTCTAGGGCTTGGTCAATATTATTTGCCCTGATATTATTTGGTTATTTTTCAATTGACAGGTGCACATTGTTGTGCATTGTTCCAATTAGTTTATTTTGATTGATCATCAATTATTACATGTAATAAATAATGGCAACTGACGCCGAGGAGTCGGATACCGACGAAAGGCCTACTAAACGATTGCGCCTTGGTAACAACGACCGAATAAGAATGGCAAGTATTATAATTTACTGTTCAACTTTCAACCTCTCACTGCTTTTTAATTAAACTTCATATAATATATTGCAACCATCTACCAATGATAGATTAGATACTTTATATAAATGTTACCATTGATTTTTCTTTAATGTTTCTAAGTGTCGAAAACACCTGTTGTTATTACCTGTTGAATGAAATCAATTCTCTTTATCATCAGGATCAACAGCGGCTTGAAAGCGGCGAAAACTCTGAAACAAATTCTACTAAAGAAGAAGAGGAAAGGATGGAGATTGAACGCAGAGCAAGAGAGAGACTGAAGAAATGGCAAGCCAGACATGTGGCAAAAGGGTTTATGGACAACACCATAAATCATGTCTTGGAGGACGATGTAGCTGCTCCATCATTTGGAGCAATGCACTCACGAGATCACTTACGAACCAATGATATGGAAGACCGAGCTGTAACAATGGCAATTAGGAATCATGGCCTGGTACAGCCGTCTAATTTTTTACCTGATCCAGACCCACCTAGCTCATCGGATAATCTCATAAATAATTACTGGATAGGAGAAAGAGAAATGCAGCTTCGTTGTACATGTCCTCTAAATGTTGAGCAGAATAGAAGAGTTGACGATGTCACAGGATTGATAACGTCATCTGAACAAGCATTTGGCAGATCTAAACCTGATGAGGGCCATGACTGTTGGATTGGCGATAAAGGGGATGAGAATAATCAGCAGCAAGACTTTCTTGAACGAGCTGTAGCAGAAGCAATCAAGAAGAAAGGGCTGAGTGCACTCAGTGTTGATTATGGTTGAAACAACCCCAGCATGGGATCTGAGAAACGTATGTTTCACTGTTACTATACCTAGGCTTATTTAATTTCTGTCTACCTCGGAGGTCGACTGCGTATATCAAATGTTTTATGACTTGAGTGCAATTATTAATGAATTTATATCTGCAGTTTATAATTCAGATATAGCAACTCTGGTATTCATAGTTGCTCATCCACACTCTACTCATATCATATAAATCCATAATAATTATCATCATCTTGTTCTATGCTGCAGCATTAGTACTGATTGAATAATTTATAATTGACTTCAAAGTAATTTGTTAAATTTATAGATTTATTGAAAAATTATACAAGTATTTCAAGTCCTGTAGCATTTTTTGAATTTTTTTTATAATACTGCAGTTGATTAAATTATCAAAATATAAAATTACTTTATATGCTATACATATGTATAAGGATTCCAATAGCCTATATCTAGAATACGTTAGCTCCAATGGTCCCAATGCTAACAAAGTTTTTGGGAATGAATTAATAATAACAGAACAAATACGGTTTAAAGGCAATAACATTCTATTGAATCAAATCAATAGCCATACTTGTATTCGTTACTGCCCCTAATTATTCCTTTAATACAAATTAGTCTTGATTTATAAGTGATATACGTTATGCAATATTTAGTCCTATATTTATACGAAAAAAAGTTATTATTAGCTTTGCAGTCATATTTTTGAAGCTCTACTTAG
This sequence comes from Athalia rosae, assembly GCF_917208135.1. Lineage (NCBI taxonomy): Eukaryota > Metazoa > Arthropoda > Insecta > Hymenoptera > Athaliidae > Athalia > Athalia rosae. Next base: position 15,016,623 of record NC_064028.1, on the reverse strand, counting down.
ATAAATTTCTGCCACATAGATATATTAAAAATAATGCTTCAGAGGGAAACACATCGTAATTTATACATGCTATATTTATGTAAGATACATATTGTATAAGGCATAATCTATCAAACATGACTATAACTCTACTTACAAATACGAGATTATATCGTACAGAACTTGATCAAAAATTAATTTACGTTCAATAATTTTGTTCATAAAATAAGAAATCTATTTAAACTAGTTTGACAAAATAAATACAAGTAATGTGTTTTATAGCACTATAAGAATTGAGTTGTGTCTGCGGAAAAGTGAGAATGTGACTAAAATTAGATGAGAGAACTGTATCTGCTTTTATAATTAATAAAATATAGATATAAGCTAAACTTGCATTATCTGAAGGTTTCACATTGCCCTTCTAAAGCTATCAGGAAAGATGTAAGTTTCCAAGATCAAAATACAGAGTCACTGCCTTGTCATTATTCTGTTTTTTCCCCTCATTTTTACTGAATGTTCTTCAATTTTCTGATTCATTCTTAATTAATTACTCGATTGCCTCTATCTCTTAGATTTATTGTAAGATTTTTTCGATTATTTTTCATTTGTGTCGCCCCTGGGCAGGTGCGGGTCCCCAAAATCCTTGATCGGCCCTGCTTTCTTGGCCACGCCTCATTCTCTTGGCCGCGCCCAAGATAACTTACATGTTGCGTTGACTCACGGAATTTTTGTGAACTATTTTTCGAGTTTTCATGCCCCTTAACGTCAGGCCATGTAATGCGGGTCGGAAATGTAATGCGGGTGTGCATATCATAAGGCGCCCGCAGCACCTACAGTTGGGCAATTCGTAATTGTTGACACGTGCGTTGACTGATAGTTATCATGCGACGACGTGTATAATGTTTTATCATCAGTCAACGATGCGGGGTTACATATTACGTTGCATATTATGAGGTGCATTCAACAGGCTATGGCAGATGGGGTAATTAGAAAATTAATTAAAAAATTGGAAAAAATGGGGAAAAAGGGAAAAATTAGAAAAAAATTGGAAATAAATCCGGAATGGTGTTAATTTGGTTGCATTTCAACGGGTGCCTCCAGGGACAAGAGAAGATACGCTTTTCAATTATTGAATTGATAATTTGAACCTGACGCTCTTGCTGTAGAAAGAGAGAATCTATCATCTTACTATGTCCCTTTTCAAAGATTATGCGTGACCCATATACCTCGTGCTTTTCACAAATGGCAAATGGACTGTTCACAGAAAAGGAACACCTGCTCCTGTCAAACTTGCGAGCGCGTTAGAGAAAAAATTCGCAGAATATTCTGTGTTTTAGATATTTACGGATGGCTGCTCGATGCGTATATCGTGGTTCGTAACGTGTTTGATAGAAACTGAGATCATAATCGTGACAATACTGTGACAAGACAAATCTAAGCAAACATACATAGAATTCAATGGAAAAATCAAAATGTTCAAGAATATATCCTGAACAATTTCGTTCTCTTAACAGGACTTCTACAAAGATGATTTATGGGATAGGCTACCGAACAGTTGGAAAAAGTTCTTTGAGAATACTACACCAGAAGAATTGGGATCCTGGATCCTGAACGAACATCCAAGGTCCTCACGGTGATTATTATTCGACTATCTTCACCGTCTATGGTTCTTTCTTACATGTCCCTCAAACCAATTTTTTTTGTTCTATTTTACAGCAAAACTCGAGTATGGCCTTTGTCGCTACAAGCACTTCGCCATGTCATTAGACTATTGGAAATAGATAGAGATCAGCAAAGCACTGTATCATTGGAATGCGAAAATGCTAATTACAAAATGAAAGGGAGCCTTAATCGCTCTTGTTCATCTGGAACAACAATATGCAGTGGAGAGACAAATATGGATTTGCTCATTGACAATTCAAAAAGTCATCAGAAATTACAAAAAATGTTTGTTAAACACATGAAACCAAAAAAAACACACGAAATTGATATAATGGCTACGGTAATCACATACTAATGAAACTAGTTATTACAAAATGTAATAATGTAAATTCATTAATAATTTATTCAAATTATAGATTGTTGCCGAGTGTGCGGCATCAGCACATTCTGAATGTGTGCTTGATGTTGGAGCAGGAATGGGTCACCTCGCTCGGATGCTTGCTTACAGACATGATATGTGCGTTACTTGTGTGGAGCAACAGCCAGTGCTGTCAGAACGTGCACGGTAGGGAAGACACTTCATGAGATTATCTGAGATTATCTGATCACTAATATATTGAGAAGGTTTTGCAGAAACGTGAGTGTGAAATTAAATCTTGGTAATAATTTTAGGAATTTAGATTTGCGGTATGAATCAATGGTTCTAAAGCATCTATCCATCTCGCAGGGACAAAAACCTCATCACATATCGTTGAAAATTGAGAGAGATTCAGGTTCAAGATTACTAGATGAACTAAATCAGGTGTTCAAAGACAATTTTCAATTGAACCCAAAATTGTCAGGATTTGGTTTGATTGGTTTACATCCGTGTGGAGACCTGGCTGCGACATTACTGCACTCTTACACAGAGTCTGACTGTGCAAAGTTTATTTGTATAGCTGCATGCTGCTACATGAAGCTTACAATCGGGTATAAAACTTAAAATGGTTGTATTTAATCTTATCCAGCATTCCATTCCAATCACAAATCTGATTTTGGCCGATCTGTCTGCTTCAGAGAAAAACCTGGAGTCTTGCAAGGCTATCCTTTGAGCAAATTTTTAGGAACATTGAAAGTCAACATATTCTCATATGCTGCCTTGGAAGTTTCCTGTCACGCGGTCGAAAATCATTGTCATAAATTGAAATCAGCTGAATGCTGGGAGTTGAAGGTAAAATATTTCAACCGACACAAGTACATGTGGTAAAATGAAATAGTTCTTTGTGAGCTAATTAGACCGACTCTTTCAGGTACACGCCTATCGAGCTGTACTAGAAAGTTTGCTAGTTAAAAAAAACCCCACTTTGCGTCATGGAAAATTGAAGAGTGTGAAACTAAAACAGGATATGACATTCAGAGAGTGAGTTACTCGGCCCATATGAGTTTCCTAATTGCCAAAATAATAATTGGATCCATTAAACCTAGTTGAATTTTTTGTTGTTAGCTACTGTGTAGCAGCTACTAAGAATCTTCCTCAAGAGTATTGTCCAGACAACATGACGGAGACTAGTAGTTCTGAAGTTACTGCATACTTGGATCATTGGGAACGAGTCGTGATATTTACCTCCATTCGAATGATGTTAGCCCCGCTTGTGGAGAGCGTTGTTTTGTTGGATAGATTTTTATACCTGTCAGAAAAAATGCTCTCACCTAAATTAAAAGCTGTATTCGACCCTGCAATATCACCACGAAATTTTATCTTGACATCTGTTAAAATAGAAGTGTAATATTTTTCTATAGAATAAACGGTTATTATCATTACGCCTATGCAACTCTAGACATTTCAAAGATAGAAGACTAGTGTGAATACGTTTGAAAACTGTTACGGGTCAGAAGAGTCGATGCATTCAATTGTTAATGTGCGACTTTTCACAAAATGCATATTCTCCTAGTGGATTTGAGGTTGAAGCCTTCTGTAACATTTCTAGCAAAACGAAATTCATAATGTATTAACTTTTTCGTGAGAGTTTCACATTTTTACTCCACTGAATCTTCCAATAAGAAAAATTTAAGTACTCAAGCTAGATTGCAAACTGCGACTTAATACGGTGTCTGCAAAAGGTCAGTTAAAATATTGAGCTCAGAGTAGGACTTGTACCTTTTGTAATTCGAATAAAGACCTAAATGAAATCATAATTCGTTCTTTTTTTACTCTTTGTGTAGTTAGAGATCTCAGCTGGATGACTTGGACATTGCTTCGGTAATTGATGAAACATTCTAACTGGAGTTTTATCCAAAATCGGTTCTAAAGATCTTCATTGACTAATAATGTTACGTTGTATGAGAGGCAAACCAAATGATGGGCTCTCACTCAAAATACCTTCCCATCGCTCTACCTCTTACTTGGATCCTGATTCTGCCACTGCCCTGCTACAAGATGAGGGCTACACATTTGGGCAGACTATTGGCGAAGGCTCGTATTGCAAGGTCAAAGTATGTGTGTAAAAAAAATGATTGGGATTACAAAGATATGAAATCGTCCTAATCCAACCTTTTTCAGAATTTTTTTGGAAAATTAAAGTTTTCTCGTTTTCAAGGTAGTATATAGATTAACCAAAGGCAACCAGATTCGGAAAATTGCTTGCAAGATTATCAACAAGTACAAAGCCTCCAGTGACTTTGTTGCCAAGTTTTTACCACGGGAACTGTTTCTAGTACGTGGATTAAGGCATCCAAATATAGTTGCAGTATTGGATGTACTAAATACTCCACAGCACGTTTACTTATTCATGGATCTCTGTGAAAAAGGTGATCTACTAGAACACATTCGTGCAAAAGGTGCTCTGGCTGAATCTCGATCTAGACATTTTTTTAGACAGATTGTATCCGCTGTTCAACATTTGCATTCATTGGACATTGCCCACAGAGATTTAAAATGCGAAAATATATTACTAGCAACAGAAGATCAAGTCAAAATTGCTGGTAATTTATAATTCACCTAAATTACTTTGCTATCTTCATTCAATTTCATCACTGAACACATTTATAGATTTTGGGTTTGCAAGATGGTGTCACAATGACAAAGGTCATAGAATACTGTCAGAGACATTTTGTGGCAGTGCAGCTTATGCAGCACCAGAGATTCTTCAGGGGACAATGTATAATCCAAAGATGTATGATTCTTGGTCACTGGGCTGTATTTTGTTTATTATGTTGACGGCATCAATGCCATTTGATGACGCCAGTATTCCTAAGATGATGAAAGCTCAAACAAATAGACAAATCAACTTTCCTGACAAAATAGATATTGGGTCAGCTGTCTGTCAGTTAATATTGTAAGCATTTTCTGTTCAATTCAATAATATTAATCGGATCGATACAATAGACAGAGATATAGTGTGTCAGTATTCATTCAAACTCAGGTAATACGCATTTATTGATGGATTCTGATTTTTATTATTAGACATCTTTTGGAACCAGATGTGACACGTCGAGCAACCGTGAGACAAATTACGAGATCCCATTGGTTACGACATCCACCCAACAAAGTATTATGCGACTCTGTGGACAGAGCCATTGATTCGTTGTTGAAGTAATAATCATTTATAAATCTGAATAGTTTTGTCTCCTATACCAGCAATTGAGAAGTGATGTAAAAGTATTAACCTAATTTTTATAAGATTTTTTATACAACGATATACAGATTTTATACAAAGAATTTGATGTCTTTATTTTTGTTGTTGCTTAATGATACTGAGATGGTTTGTATAATAAACAAATTTATTATTTAATCGAGATAATAATCAGTTATTGGGTAGTTGTTAGTAAGTCTTATAATAATTATCATCAACTAATACCCAGGCCTCCATCTGTCTTGGATATTTTGGCAATTTCTTCTTTGAACTTAGCAATTGTTTCTTTTGCCAATGTTAGTTTCTCCTTCAGATCAGTCACTTCGCCTCTAATTTTATTTTTTGCATCAACAATCGCTGTTAATGTTGACTGCTTCTTTGCTTCAACTATAGGATATTGAAGAATAATGGAATTGATAATAAATAAAGTTTTTCGAGAAGAAATCACTTTCTCAAATTAATTAACTTACAATCATTGTCATGACGCCAAACGCCAAGTGTCATGGGTCTGGATGAGCTCAATAAATGCTGCATCAAGGCAGTTGGATCTTGAAACACTATCTCCTCGTAAAATTCAGATACCAAACTTTTTTTGCCTAACTGTATTTCCGGCGTGGATTGAAAGAGTTTTAGTATATGGTAAATTGTCACCTAGAAACAAAGACGAATTTTATGGAAAGTGAAAGATATAATTTTCAATGTGATCATTGATCCGATCTCAAGGCTGTTAAATATAAAAATAAAACTAAGGTTATTCAATTTTTTTAGTCTTGGGCATTAAGCATAACAATGATTTTTCAAATTCAATGTGTGACATACCGGCCGCTCGTTAGGATCGTGGAAATAAATCTTTATGACAATTTCAAACTCTCCCCATCCCGTTTCTGTCAGCTCATAAGGTGGTTTAGTAACAATTCGGTTTGGATTGTTGTAGCTTTCATGTAGCTTGAAATGGACCTTTTTCACATAGGTGGACATATCCTCATTATTGTATGGCTTGACGTAGACAGTCCATTGATGCGTATGACCATCTTCCTCCCGCTTTTTACCAAAGTAACGAGCCACATTACCATAGACTATCGGTTTTATTATAACAAGGCCCTGCAAAATCCACACGTAGTTGATTTAATTCAAGAATCCAGTAGATTAGTATTGCAACATTCTAAAATGAGGTTAGCATATCGAATTCGTACCTTTACTCGACCTCCTGAGTCGGGCCCAAATTCACTAGCTGCTGACATAACTGTATGCTACTATTGTCATTTTTCTCTTGTACACAAACTATTGTTCCTAATTTAATTGCCACAAGCAATTCGTGATAAGTATCAAAAGTCACAATCTACAGGCTAGGGTTGTTTTCACTCTCGAAAACAGTTGGGAAATATGTTAAGGTGCAATTTCATACTGACGCTTGACGCAGATTTTTAAGCGTCAAATGTAGTCACGAGGTATTATTTCGACAGAAGAGCCATCGAAATTACATATGGATAATCATGATCATCATCTGTGATCATAATCACAGATTAATTCCCATTTTTTCAAATTTTTCATTCAATCATTCAATTAGCTCATCTCACCAAGGCCCTGAAGATGCACAATGGTATGTAACTAGTTACACCTTCCCAGATTTATTCCCAATTTTTTCCTGATTTTTTCCAATTTTTTCCGATTTTTTCTGATTTTTTTTAGATTTTTAAAACTATCTTTCATTAGTGCCGCCCCTGGGTAGTGTGGGTTCTTGAACGGCCCTATTTTTAGGCTCCGCCTCTAAAGGGTAACTCGACCAGTTGTCAGAATACAGCTAGTGCCATGTGGCGGAATTTTTATGAACTAAAATCCCAGGTTTCTTGCCCCTTGACGTCACGAAAATTCCGCCACATAGCGCTAGTTGTATTCCGACAACCGGTCACGTATCCCTTTAGGTGCGGAGCCTAAAAATAGGGCCGTACAATTAATTTCAAGGACCCGCACTACCCAGGGCGGCACAAATGAAAGATAATTTTTTAAAATCTAAAAAACAGAAAAAATCGGAATAAATTGGAAAAAATTAGGGATGGTGTAACTTTGGTTGCATCCATAATGTATCTTCAGGGCCTTGGAGAGATGAGCTAATTGAATAATTGAATAAAAAATTAAAAAAAATGGGAATAATCTATGATTATGATCACAGATGATGATCATGATTATTCATATGTAATTTCGATGGCTCTTCTGTCGAAATAATACCTCGTGACTACATTTGACGCTTAAAAATCTGCGTCAAGCGTCAGTATGAAATTGCACCTTAACGGATTTTTGAGTGAAGTGTTGTGATCGGCTCCCAGGCTCCCACCAATTTCGTCTGGTGCTGGACCAGATGTTTTCACAATTGACAGATAAAAAGGTTATGTCTATTTTCCGAATATTTGATACGACTGTTAATGCACAACATGAATTAATCAGACTGTGTTCAAATATTTTCATCAATTAATATCAATTGATAATTATATGAACAAACAAACAGGTGTGAAGACAAATAATGATAGACACTATCTAGATTATTCACTGAAATATGTGGCGTCAATCAAAGTTGTATTCTGGAAGGTCTCGACTCCCGAAATTCAACTCAATTTGGAGCAATCATCGAGAAATCAACGTTACAGCTGTCAAGCTCGATGAAAAGGACGATGAAACTCTTACTGCGGTCCCTCCGAAAGAAACTCGGGTCGTTATTTGCGGCGGGGGTGTTGTGGGAGCTGCCGTTGCTTATCATCTCGCCCAGATGGGATGGGGACCCCAAACAATTCTCGTTGAAGGCGGAAGGTTGAAATACAAACACTTAATTCAAATAGTCTAGTATGAATTTAGGAAGAGATATTGATGACGAAACAATAGTTTGATTTAGCATATCATTGCCTATCGGCATGCCTCATACTCTAGTGAATATTGCTATTTGAGATTTAGTCTTTGACACCACAACTTTAATGAAAATCTCATGGTACAAATATGTGAATTACTCAGGTTGGGTGGAGGTACAACATGGCACTCATCTGGCTTGATTGGAGCATTTAAGCCAAGTCTTGCTCAGTCAAAATTAGCACAAAATAGTATTGCATTATATAAAGCTTTGGAGAAAAATGGGCGATCTACAGGATGGAAACAGTGCGGCAGTCTTTCGCTGGCACGTACAAGAGATCGCATGACAGTATTTCGCCGAATGAAAGCTCAGTCTGTGTGAGTTCTCAAATTTTACATATGCCATTGAATCAAATTAGTGAAAGAAATGAATCACTATCTAAATTTTGCAGCTCGTGGAATATAGAATGCGAACTGATCTCTCCAGAAGATATTAAAAATTTATGTCCTTTACTGAGAGTAGATGATCTAACTGGTGGTTTATGGATTCCTGGAGACGGCGTTGGGGATCCGTATGAAACTTGTCTCTCACTCATTGCTGAGGCGAGAGAAAAAGGTATGAAGACCTTATCGTTAGGTAGCATGTACTGAGACGATGGCCGACAGGGTTTTTTTGACTTCCAGGTGTACGAGTATATGAAAATTGCAAAGTGACTCATATACTCAACCAGAATAATGCCATCGAAGCTGTAGAAACGACGCGTGGCATGGTTGAATGTCAATTTTTTGTTAACTGTGCTGGATTTTGGGCACGAAGCGTTGGGAAACTAAGCGAGCCTTTTGTGAAAGTAAGTGTCAGCTTGTAGTATTACATTGGATGAGAACAAGTTTGTAGTATTATTAATGAAAACTTTTCGATTCTAGGTGCCTCTACATCCAGTAGAACATTATTACCTCCACACTAAGCGACTGCCAAATTTAGACCCGATGCTTCCTGTTATCCGTGACTTAGATGGGTATACTTATTTTCGAGAAAACAATGGACGATTATTGGCGGGTGGATTTGAGCCTGTTGCTAAACCGGCTTTTGAAAATGGAATAATACCTGGTCAGCTCAGATTCAATGCACCTGAAGTTTTGAATGTTGATTTGAACAAAATTACGTCAAGTATTTCTTGCTTCATTTTTCAGGCAACGCAACCGAAAGATTCTTACCTGAAGATTGGGATCATTTTCACGTATTACTGGAACAAATGCTTCACAGAGTACCCAGCCTAGGGAATGCCAGACTGGAAAGATTGTGTAACGGACCTGAAGCATTCTCACCTGACTGTAAATGGATCGTAGGAGAGGCTCCCGAAATTCAAAATTATTATATTGCCGCTGGAATGAAAACGGCAAGTCTACATTGAATTTTGACTATCGTTACAGTATTTTCTAGTAGCACTATTTCGTGTGACCAAACGTAATTATTAAAAACAGGTTGGCATATCAGCTGCGGGTGGTATTGGTCAGGCAACTGCGGAGTTGATCGTAAATGGTTCGACATCACTCGATATGTATGAACTGGATGTTTCACGTTTTCTCGGGCTACACAACAACCGTAAGTTCCTACGAGATCGCGTCAAAGAAGTTCCTGGAATGCATTACGCGTTACAATACCCTCAACACGAATTCCAAACTGGTAGAAATCTGAGAATGTCTCCAATATATCCAAAGTTAAGAGAAGCCGGTGCTGTCTTTGGGCAAGTAATGGGATACGAACGCCCAACGTGGTTTCAACCAGCAGATGATAATGGTAAAAACCCTCGGCCCCATCCGAGTGAATGGGAAATAAACCATCCATTTCTTTCTAGACATAGACCCGATCGATGGATCTCGAAAATACAAGATTGCGTACACAAACACATTCGGTAAACCAGCCTGGTTTGATTACGTTGCAAAAGAGTATGCGGCTTGTCGTGAAACGGTTGGGCTGAGCGATTACTCTTCCTTCACTAAAATAGACTTATGGGTACGCATAGAGATTTTCTATTTACCGTTCCTCCATTTACTGTATTCAGTTTATTTATACCCGTTAAATTTTTTGAACTCATAGTCAAATGGTACGGAAGTAGTTGACCTGCTTCAGTATCTTTGTTCCAACGATGTGGACGTACCCGTTGGAAGCATTATTCATACTGGAATGCAAAATCATCTGGGCGGTTATGAAAATGATTGCAGTTTAGCCAGAATTGCCGTGAATCAGTGAGTACCACTGAAATCTTGATGGTAGTAAATTTGAGTATCCATCCTTTCACTTTTATTATTTGCAGCTACATGATGATTGCACCGACCATCCAACAAACACGTTGCAAGAATTGGATTCGCCGTCATTTACCCTCCGATGGATCTGTTGCTGTATCAGATGTCACCTCGGCGTACACAGCTATCTGCATCATGGGCCCTGCCACCAGATCGCTATTGTCAGAACTGACCGATACCGATCTGAACCCAAAAAACTTTCCATTCTTCACTTTTAAGGTACTAATTTATTATTCTTTTAAACTCAGAGATCATTTCATGACATATGTGTATAATATCAATGTCCTTGATTATTCATCTACTCGATCATCAATTCTGTTCAGGAACTTGATGTTGGTTTAGCAAATGGTATACGGGCAATGAATCTCACCCACACCGGAGAGCTTGGGTATGTCCTATATATTCCAAATGAGGTGAGTGTAAAAGTCACAAGTCGCTGGTATCAATATTGTTTTAGTTTCGTACTTCTAACTAGTACTTTTATTTGATTGTCCTCCCAGTATATTTCCTACCACATGCAACGCGGATATTCTCCTTTGCGATGTCCCTCGCATAATCTTGTAGATCCTGAAACTAACACATGGTAATGTTATGTTCTTATCAAATTAGACTAGGACTTCAGATAGTTTTAGTTTGTTAAATAGAGAATAGTAACGAATAGACACGTATGTAGGTATAAAGATATGACCGATACAAACCTCTCACTACCTTGGCTTCGTATCGTACGACAGTTTTCCCATTTCCGCAATGTGCTCAAGTGTACAAAAATTGGAATATGAAAAACTGAACATTCATCTATTTCACTAGTTTGCGCTACATGTCTATACAAGGCTCATAGAAGCAGGAGAGAAATACGGAATAACGCATGCCGGATATTACGCTACACGCGCTCTACGCGTCGAAAAATTTTATGCTTTCTGGGGTCAAGATTTGGATACTTTTACGACTCCACTTGAATGCGGTAGAGCTTGGCGTGTTAAATTTGACGTGAGTGAGCATATTGCTATCAAAGTAAACTATAATGAACATTTTTTGATATCAAACTTGTTTTGAATTTGACAGAAAAGTGTCGATTTCATCGGCAGGGATGCTCTACTGAAACAAAGAGAAGACGGTGTTCAAAGAAAGTACGTTCAATTGCTAGTGAACGATCATGATCCTGATATCGATCCCTGGTGTTGGGGCGGAGAGCCCATCTACAGGGATGGTAAATATTGTGGTATGACTACGACGACTGGATATGGTTATACATTCAAGAAACAGGTATAGTTGACAATAGATAAAATTATGAGAGTAACCGCGTGGAAGATGGATTTCCTACAACGTCGTTACTTTCACACATTACAGGTTTGTCTTGGCTTTGTTCAAAACTTGGATGAGAATGGAAAAACTCAAGAGGTGACTAACGAGTATGTTATCTCTGGAGACTACGAAGTAGATGTTGCAGGTATTAGATATCACGCAAAGTGCCACTTGCACAGTCCAAATCTCCCAACCAAATTTCCAGATCAAGAAAGAGATTCATACCACGCCACACGTGGCTTACAAAACTCGTATTGAATTTCACCTTCTCATATCACTGGCTGTATAAATAATGTATATAACACATATTAATAAATTATTTAATACTAATTTATACCATAGGATTTGTATCATATGATTTCATTGGGTGAAACGTTGGCTGAAATCGTTAAAAAATAATTGCTGAGTATAATAATTTCATACACTAGGTTTATCAATGAAATTAATCAAATTTATTAGTCTATAGAGTCATAATTATGCTACAAATAAATCTGTCTAGTCTGTTAGAACCACAAACGAGTATAAAATCATGCGAAAATAGAAGCTACATAAATTGAAGAAAAAAATTAAAAAAAAAAACAAAAAAAAAAGTATACTAATCAAATAGCAGAATTTGGTTACAAAAGAGAAGGTATGTTTATTCAGTTTGAACCGTTCCATAGACATTTTTCAGGACTGTTTAGTAACATAAATACATAAATCACTCATTAGAGTATGCAATTGAAACATGTATCGATAGATAAATGGTACCTAACTAAAAACCTTGCTTCCTCCCAATGCGTTGTTGACATGGTACAAATTTACGATTAATATAAGTATAGATACACACGAGTAATTTTGCACCAATTAAGTATTAAACTTCTTTTTATCAGTTCATCAGGTGGTACATTTTTAATACTAATGAAGAACACAAGAAAAAAAAAATTTCTTTTATATTTTATGCTACTGAACACCATTATTACACATTTCAGCCATTCAAGTTCTCACGACTGTGTCCTGCATCATAATTATTTGTTCATAATGCGGTAGATACGAAACAAACCTTTACAATCACCATCCAAAATAAACAGTTTTTGTGTGGATGAATGTTTTCTTTTTTCTTCTGTTTTTTATGTTGCTTATCCGTTTGGTGCAACAATAAGTTTATTAAAATATCGACATTTCAATTATTATCTCACTTACACTAGTTTTTTTTGTTGTTTTTTTAAATTGTTACAATCACTAAAACGATTATTTAATATTGTTCACCAAGAAAATTGTGTAAATCCCCAAATTATAGTACATCTACTCGTAGTTTAACAACTTTTTACACTCGATTCTCTTCTCATTCACGAATTTACTGTACACAAATGAATGATGATAAATGAAACGTTTCATCACTCCGGGATCTCTGGCTCGGGCGGTGGCTGAACTTGTTTCTGTACCATACACGATCGAGCCACCGATTCGAACAATCTGTAACAAACGAAGAAAAAAATATTTGAAATAATTTGCTCGAGGCGCGGACTGTGAATTCCAGCAAAGTAAAAAAAAACTTACTTTTCGATTTCCGGTGCACAGTGAACGAATTCATGCTTCCAGAAGTTGTACGTAGGATTTTTGATGAGTTCGATGAATGTGATCAGGAGTCCCCAAGGATGAGGTCTGTTGACGATCAGTCTTTCAAGAAGGACTCTGGTTATTTGTTCTTGAATAGCTTCGGTGTTAGCTTCGGCGAACAAGTATAATAGCGTGCAGCTGAAGTAGTGCGTGTGACTATTAGGATAACGCAACTGATTGGCGATTGCATTTAAGAATAGGTATCGTCCTTCTGTGTCCAGATCGACAGCTAAATTTTGGAATATATCCATATGGGCAGCATGAGCTATGGTCGACATATTTGGAGTGTGTCCTTTGCTACGAATGAATGATATAGCTTGTGTTCCGACGTATAGAACAAGGGCGTTCATCAGTTGAATGTTATAGCGCATTCCTGCTTCCTGCGAGACTTGTAAATTGCTACGCAATCCAGAAAGGAAAGTCACAGGTGCCCGCGCCTTTAGGTAAGAATCTAATTCTTTTTTGAAACTAAGTGGTTGTATCATCGAAGCAAAATTTGACAGAACTCTTGGTGCGAGAACGATCTCTTGTAACATGTCCACTTTCAAATTAGGCGTAAAGGGATCGGGCAGTCGCATATTTCTCGGAAAAGCGCTGAGTATTAGGTTTCTCATTTGAATACAATTCGGGGGTATAACGTCGCAGAATCCGTAGTGATAGTCACATAAAAATTCAGGGAAGTCATGTAGCAACACCAGCAGTACACGTAGCGTACCTTTGTAAAGCAGAGTGACCGGTTTGGCTAACTCGGCATTGCGAAGATAAGGAGCTAAGTACTTGAAAAGATCGATAAGCAGTTGAGCGTACATGCCCCAGCATTTTTGTTGAGGAGTAATGGCGAGCATACGTCCAATGAAGACTCGATGCGAAACCAACTCTAACCAGGCGTAACAAAATCCTGATGCTTTTGCTGGGCGTAGTATATGAAGAGTGTGGCAAAAGGCGGTAAGAACTTGGTAATTAACGGCTTCAAGTACTGGTTCTGGAGCACATAATTCCAAGAACAGCATTACGAATATTCTGTGATAAGGAAGCTGCTGGAAATCAGTTCCTCGCATCTCATGATCTTGCAAAAGAACTCCCGCTACGATACCAAGAACCTTATTTAGAAGGTTTATTTTCGTGTGCGTATTGGCAGTATCTCCCGAATGTTTTACCAGGAGTGCAACGAGACGCACGAAAGCATCTAAGGTATGGAAACATTTGGCACGTACAACGGAAGGCGCGGCATTTGGTTCTCCCAATGCTCTGTAACATAAGTCGACGCACATTTGCGTGCTGAGTTTGAAGAATCTCGTGATTAGATCATCGGTCTTTAAAATCCCATGAATGTTCATCTGATGAACAAACATTCCGAATGCCTTCGTCGGATCACGAGCATGTGTCGGATTATGGTGCATGGATACCCATTCCCGTAACAAGTATTCCGTTTTTTCCATTAAGCCAGGAGGGTCATCGAAGTCACGCGCCTGTGCAAACAAGGATTATCGTGTAAATTCAAGGCTGCGGAGTAAACTTAACGACCTCAAAAGATAATTAGCCAAATCTACGCACCCGCACTTGCAGAATTCCGGAGTGAATGTGAGCGGTAGGTCCGGCAGGGGCTCTGTCGGCCAGTACGGCTGGATCATGATTCGCGCGCAATGATTCAATTAAACTTGTGAGCCTGAATAGAGAAATTCTGCACAAAAATACATAATACATCAATTTTGAGATTGAAATAGATCAGGAAGCTTGCCGATGAGCTTTCAAGATTGTCTGTCAGAAAATCAAGTTGAATAAAATTTACACTCACCCTTCGGGTGGCGCTCGATGATGTGCCATTCTGGCTAGAATCTCTATCGTATGGAACAAGTCAGATTCGGTAACATGAGTAGTTTGTCGCTCGTCGATGAGATAGAGTTGTATCAATTGCATGGCAAACGCTGTAGCCATGGCTGCACCGGCGTCCATTGCCTGAGCCAAAGCAAAGTCAAACTGTGGGAGACTCAATAGATGAGACCTGGAAAACGATATTTATTTTAGCAGTTCTTAATTTATTTGTGAAATTGAATAATATTAAAAAACTACCGCCAAACGTAGGAATGGTTTTTACCTGATCAGACAATCCACAGCTTCGAAATTGTAACGAAACTCTTCTCTGCATTCCGTAAGACATCGTGTGACATGTTTGTTTGTCCATTGCATGCCATAAGCACGCGGATCTTGAAGGCACTTGAGTATTCGTAAATGTAATTCTCTGTATCTCAGCATTACTTCTCCGTCGTTTATTCCCGTTGAAATACTCGGACCATCCAGCAAACCTTCTACAGCCTGAGTGAAAAAAACATTTATCCGTAACATTCGGTGGCGATTATAAACGGAGGAATGCTGTAGCACTGAATGTAAATTCATTGCATGAAAAACTCACTTTTTTCAGTAGCGCCATAGCAGCACCGGTATCTCTAGACCTCCTAGTAAGTATGATGGACTCAAGGAGAGTATGTAACGCAGCATGTTGGGGTGGAGGAACTCCAGGTCCCATCGCAGCTAAAAGTAGTTCAACTTCTGTAGCGAGTTTTTCTAGCATCGCACCCACTTCGTCATTGTTCACGGCTGCCGCATATGCGGCGACTTGTTGGGCTGTAGGAACTGCGACTGCAGGATTCGCTGCGAATGGCGTTACCGCAGCAGGCTCCTTTAATATTTGAAATAAAGAAAGAAATGTCAGAAATATTTTCCTTGTCTTTTCTCTAGTCATCTATTGAAAACAAAATTAGTGCGTGGCCTGTCAGTGTTGTTTAGGTGTCTAATAATCGGGGAATGGGGGTGTTTCACCTTTAATTTTACCAAGTCGAGGTGCCATGCTGGAAGGAGTTCAGCCAGAGTGACTTTGTAAAAAGAAGAAGGTGGACGCTTACTGTTTCATATATCCCTCACTACACATTGGTATACAATTTTATGAAACATGCATGATTCAACGTTAACATTGGATAAAATATTTCAAATGACTTACAGTAATTGGTTTGGGGATAAAGAGAGCCTGGGTGTCACGTTCGGAAAGAGGTAAGAACCCTGGAATGTTCCTGGCAAATTCTTCGTAAACAGCCATCTGCTGTGGGGTAACGCCTCCGACCTTCAGTCTTATTTGTTCAGGCATTCGCTCAGCCTGATATTTGGCTAAGGGATCACAATACCTCCTTCCTTCTTGCCTGGCAATTTTACGTAGTTCGATTTCGTTCAACAGTCGCTTATCCATTTCAGGAATCGCTTTTTCAATCGCTGTTTTTTGGACAAATGCACATGCAAGTTCCATGTTATCAGCGGCAACGATAGTAGCAGCCTGTTCGGCGAGTTCCTTTTGCTGAGGTGTGGTGCCCATTAGAGCAGCGACGAAAGATTGTTTCAAATTTGTACTGATCGATGCGAGTACCTGAAATCGAGAGTGAATTAAATTGACACATTATATCATACCAAAGATTTTTTCAGTAGTAATTTGTGAAACACACCTGATCACGACAAGTTATCATGGCCATTCCGGCAGTAAGGTTGCGCACCATGTGACGAGCAGCGGTTCGCATTCTGATTTCTTCTGGGTCCAAAGCAAAATCTTTACGAACTATCTGTTCGCTGGTGGTCAAGGCTATTTTAATAGATCTATCTACAACAGGATGAATCCATTCTTGGATTGCACGTTCAACAGCGGACCTCACAAACTGCTTGAGATGTGGATGTGCTTGGAACAGCGGTAGCTAAGCAGAAAGGATTAACGTTCGATATGAAAGAAAAATGACAACAAAAACAAAAGCAAAAAAAAAGTTGGGAAAAGTTGTATCCAAAATTGTTCGATATATTTACCTGATTGTTAATTGTGATGTGTTGGGAAATATTGGCGATGCCAGTTACCGATATATCCATGTAATTGAAACGTGGTTCTGGCGGACTTGTGGGCAGCGATGGCGTTGTATTAACAGGTGGTGCCTGTTGTTGCGGGATCATAGTTCCAGTCGTTGCAGGTCTAACTAATTCTTCAGGGGGTGGTTGTGGGGGCAGTGGGTTTCCTACAGGTTCTGGTTTTTTGTTCGGGTGAGATAATTGGTATTCCAAGTTTCTTAACTTTTCAGGATCTTTCAAATAGATGGCTGGCTTGAGCTCAGCGACATCGATGCTCAGGTTTTTGCAAAGCACTTCAATTTCGAATTTAAGATTAAGTTTGAGGTCAGGCTCTTGATGCAATTCTGCTAGAACGTTCATTATCGCCATGGTCCAAGGATTAGGGGGACGAAAAACCCGACTCTTAGCACAACTTTCCAACACTTTAGCAACAAATGGTACCACATATAGAAGTTCTTGCTGACCTTTGTGGTAAGCCTCGACAAGTAGACTTTTCAAATCTATGTCTATGTGAAAAATCGGATTATTTCTTCCTAGCGTGAGCATCCCCAGCCAATGACCCAAGTTTTTCAACAAAGAACGGTCAGAAAAATTGGCTATCCCTTTGTCACTTCGTAGCAGTACTTTAATATTCCTGAAAGTTTCTCTGGTTACCATTTTGTTAACTTCTGGGACTTTCAAGCAGTCGAGGAAGTTCGAGTAAAGTGTGTGGAAATTTAATTCAATGCTAGCACGTTTCATTACTAAATACTGGGCCATCCAGGGCCAGTATTCTTCCGTGACAATATCTCGAATCTCATCACATTTTTGTTGTAAATTATTCTGACTCAAATTGTTGAAGATGAATGCAGTTTTGTCTTGTAGGCTTTCTGGTGGCGATGTTATTTTTTCTTCTTTATCCGTTGCAACGAGTAGAGTGTCTATATTTGTAGCATTAGCAATGGATGGTCTAGCCGATAGTGATGTAGTGGGTGTCGTAGATGGCTTAGCTTGGGTAGTCGTTGTAGTGACAGTTGTTGTTGTAATAGTTTTATAGGGGATTGTAGCCGGTGCTAGCATAGCTGCTAAGGTCTTTGGAAGAACTTGACCCTGAGGTCTGGTAGGAGGTTCTTGACCTTGCAGGCCATATTCCACATACTCTATAAGATGTGGTGGAAACTCGCTGAAATGTTGGATCGCTCTGACGTGTTCGCAGTATTTCTGATACTCTTTGAGCCGACTTTTGAATCGATCGAGAGCGGCGATTCCGAAGTAATACATTTTACTACCCTCTGGCTTTCTCAAGGCATCAAGTACGCAACGTAGTGCTAGTCCTAATGCGACGTAAGTATTAACTAGTCCTCTCTCGATAATACCTCCGAATAATTGAGCGGTTATGTGTAATTCCTTATCGGGATACTGCGGGAAGAAACGATATTCTTCAAACAAGTTGCGTAGCATACAGTTGAACACCTCGCGTTCTCTTTTGCTGCCGGAATCCTGGAACTTCTTGAGCATTTCAAGGACTTCATCGATCGAAAGAGTGGGGTGGGGCGGATGATTGTAAATACGTTGAAAATAGCTATTTGCTTCATCTTCGATTTCCTTTGACACATTCTGCGTCATATCTGGAAAGAGATTTGAGGTCTCGGGTAATCTGGCTTTCTCAATGCCACTGGGTGGGCCAAGACGACTCAGGCCTCCTATCGTGGTGCCACCTGGTACAACCGATGGTCCTTGTGTACCAACAGGTCCGGAATGAAGTTGTGAGGAAAGTGGCATCAGAGGAAAAGGGCTGGGTGAAGGACCCATTAATCGTGACGGGGAACCAGGAGCAGATACCAAAGGTCCAAGTGCTCCTGGGAGATTGAAGGCAGAACTGCTAGGTGGTCCAAGACTTGAACCCAAGCCCATAGAAGCTAAACTTGAACTTAGATTTCCGAGAGGATCAACTTGCGAGGAGGAGAATAGCTGTCCTCCCAAAGTTGCAGGATTGAATGGCTCTAGTCCTCTGTGTCTATGAACAGGTGGCGGTCTGCTTAG
The DNA here is from genome assembly GCF_917208135.1 of Athalia rosae. Classification (NCBI taxonomy): domain Eukaryota; kingdom Metazoa; phylum Arthropoda; class Insecta; order Hymenoptera; family Athaliidae; genus Athalia; species Athalia rosae. The sequence goes on along the minus strand of NC_064028.1, from coordinate 14,997,436 downwards.
GCTTGCTTTGCTTAGCATCAAATTGCAGTTCTGAACCATTGTCATGATTGCATCGGAACATTCTTGAGAAACGCTTCCAGCGCAGACTTGCAGGCAGGCAAGAATTGTAGTTAGCGTCTCTTGAGGGAGTTGAGTGGCTTTTGGAGCTGAAGGATCCTCTTTCATCGCAGGTCCCATGACTTGGGGACATCTTCGTTGCAAGAATTTTACACAAGCGGCTACAAATAATTCTCCATGATCCCTGATTTTGTCCGTCAGCCACTTTTCCAATTTTAAATATTCTCTTCTGGAGGCTAGACATGCGAGATCAATAACAAATGGGAAGGACTGTGCATTCAGAAGCATTGAAAGAGCTTTCAGATCCTGAGCAACATCCAAGATTCGTGATAATCTTGTTTGATCGTATTCTCCACGTAGGTACCATTCCGCCATAGCGTGCATTATTATTGGTTTAATGGCGACGCTGTTTGCGTGCCAAGCGTGATGTAGAATCACCGCAGAATTAGGATGATTTCCAAGAAAAATTGGCATCAACGTGCTGAGCAACTCTTGTCGCAGTATCGTTATCGGTGGATTAATCTGAAGTAAAGCCAGAACAAGGACATCTGGACAATGTTGTATAGGCCATTTGAAAATTTCTTGAACAGCACTGTAGAGGCCCCGCTCGGCCATGTGTAAAAGGAGCTCGACTACATTAAGAGATCTCCATGTTCCCGCTTCCTTACTGTCACCTTCTGGGGCAGCCTTGAGCACATCGACAGTTACGGAATGATAGGGGAAATCAGCAAAACAAAATATATCTGGATTTTTAAGAACTTGCTGAATCAGGGAGAATTGGCCCTCAACATTGTCCCAGTGGCGGTAAAATAATTCTACAGGAAACATATCCAGTGGGTATCCTAAGTGTTGAAGTCCTAGACGCAGACCTGTCATCAATAGATTCAATCCCGGTCTGTCTTTGATAATGAATTCAGCATGATCAAGTTTCACGATTATTTCATTCCATGATAACGTGGATTGCTGAAAGTGAAGGGAAGGTCCGTAGTTATAAAACCAGACATACGGCAATTTCATATCACACATAAGATTCTTGATTATTTGGACGATACACGCCTTTATAGTAAACACAATTACTCACCAGGTCTTTCAATGTTTGAACAAAAACTTCGACATTCCATGTCGTAGGTGTGCTGCCGTCTGATGATTTATCTTTATTGGAATCTTGATTAGCGGCAGAACTGCCCCAGAATGACTGTAAACCACCTGCATTGTCCAAGCCCGAACACGTACGTGCCATAAGTGATAAAACCCGAGCAGCTGCTGTGGGTGTAATTTCTCGGGCGCCCAGACCAGCCAACGCTGAACGACATTCATCGACGCTGCTGGTGAAGCTGTATCCGAGCTCCATAATCATCTCCACAAGTCCACTGCCGTCCTGAAAATCAAAAATTAATCCATGAACTTCCACTTTATCTTCATAAAGCTAAAGGCAATAAGAATACATGTAATTATTTGATAATTTACCATTGCATTGGAGGCCATGTTTAACTCGATGGTAGATTGCAGAATTTCCCCGTCGCCTGGATACAAGAGTGGTGCTAGCACCACCGGTACCAGCTCACGGGGAAAGTCACGCCGTAGATTCTTGAGAAATTTTTCCTTTGCTTCAACAGGCAAACCAAACTGATTAGGTTCGTGAAATGCCTGTGAGAGGATGAGGTGTAAGACCTCCGGTGAGGAATCGTGTAAGCCTCCTTCGTGGTGTTTATTACTTATTTCAGAGTTAATGTAATTCCTTATTAGATCTGGTAACTGCTTTTTTATGTGTTCCAAAGCCAAGCTCTGAATATCTGGGTTTTCAGAATGCAATAGTGCAATGGCAAATGCAACTTCTTGTATAGAAGTTAACTTCACAACCTTGCGAAGATTTACAAAAAATTTAGGAGTGGGGTTCAAGCTCTGAAATCAAAAAAACAAACGAAAATCCGTTACATTCTCTTCTCAAAGCTTCATAATGAATTATTGTTGATTTTATTTTGGCGCTATTTATTAATGTTGAGGTATTTAATAAATGAGCAGCTGCTTATTGATTAGTTTGTTTCAAACGTGGACTTACTTTTTGCTGATGTAAGGGACGATCGATAGCGTAGCAAAGGTTTGAAATAAGGGAGGGTTTGCTGAGTAGATTGATACACTCTTGGGCGAGCAACTGGGTTTGATAATAGTCTTTAGCGTTGGGTTCTGGATGCTCTCCTGTTGAGAAGTCGACATGCGAGAACAAACAGCGCAGCAAGTGTCTGTCCGCCTCCAGACCCTTCCACTGCACCAACTATTCAAAGGACAGAATATACTTAGCATATGGATTAAGTTTCCGTCAAAATACTCAGTTATTAGGAGTAATTAATATTGATTATGAAGCTTGAACCAAAATGAGGACAATTAATATTAATGAAACCACATGCAAGTTGAATGCATAAAAAATAAAGAATTGGCGGGAGTATCTGACTTTCACCTTTCATCAATGAAAAATTATAGCTTAATCTCTCTGGTATAAGGAACCATATTTCATCATCCTATCAAATACTGTTAGAGTTTAGATGAGTCTTTGCGTTCGACTTAATGACGGAATATAGGATAACGTATATCTTGCAAGTTTCAGAAAACTTTTCAACTTGACCCATTTACAGTTATAACAGACTTGACAAAATTCATCGGTTTTCTAGAGTCATTTTGTCCTCCGTTATGATACATATTCTCACACTACTTTATTTTGAATAAATAAACCAACACAAGTATTAAAAAAATATCAGGTCAATGTGAAACATTTGTGTGAGCACAAGGTCAGGGAAAAACGAAAAAAAGAAACTAGGCAGCACATATTAGTGTACCAATCAACGGAGCAAAGAAATTCAAATTAGAATAGAGATAAAAATCATTTGAATGGGCCTTATTAACAAATAATTCAACAAGCTATGCCAGAACATCGGATGGTTGTAGCTTTTCAGTCAGATATCTCCTGAGCTACATCGGCATCAACTTGCTGACTGTTTTATCTTGCATGTTCTGTGAATCATGACGGATATAATTATGAGAAAGTTCGTGCGCGAAAATGCGAAAGCAATCCGTTTTTTTTGTATGTCTTATTCCGTTCAAAAGTATGGAAATATAGTGCGAAAAGAATTTCGATAAAAGGGGTCATCATTGAATCGAAAGAAAAATGCTTAGCAAGCATATTGCGTTGGTTGAGTACGTCACGACCTGACGAGTACGGGTTAGATGCGGGCGCGTAGGAAGTAAAGGGAGTAAGAGAGACGGCTATAGAGATGGAGAGAGTGTAGAGTAGGTTGTTAAAATAATACTTTTACTCACAACTGATATCTCCTGAGCGCTTTCTCGAAAATTTTTCTTGTTTAAATTGGCAACCAAATAACTGATTTGTGACAAAGTAAAAGACAACGAGTCCAGGTTCATAGTTCCATGAATACGACCTCGAAAGCTTCAAACACGTTTGAAGCTTTCTTCGGTATCCACGAATTGCTGCCCCGGATTCTCTCCTTGTTAAAAGCATGAAAACTACATTGGTACAGTCCTACGACCAACATCGGGATTATTATTTTTAAATACAATTTCAGATCAACGTCATGGCGAGACACACTAAAATAAAACAGGAGAAACTTAATACCACTCGGAAATCACACCACACTCCACTTGTCTCTTTTTTCACTCCCAATATCTTCTCGTTAGCTGGCTCGGTTGTTCATCACCACAGATTTCACCCTTCTCCGCTATAGGCGCTGCATCCACCCGTCAGCTTAGCTTAACCGTTATAACGACGCCTCCACATCCCCTGAATTTTGATTGACCGATGCAAACTAAAATTGAAAACCTGGCCAATGAAAAAAGGTCGAATCCGATCCAATGACCAATAGAATTAATTCTCTCAGCGCTATAAGCACTTGCAGGCATTGTTGATTTGAATTTGAAAACAACGACTTCCGTTGTCGCGCTATCTTCGCGCCTTTCTTAAATATGATTTGAACTATAAAATGCAAGTTTAAATTCGTTGATAACTGTCTGCTCGAATTATTGGTTGTTGGTGTAAACAAGATGGATACTCTTTTCAAATTATTTAGAGATTCTTTTATTTACTTTTACAATATTTCTATGGAATGCAATAGGGGTCTTATGTTTCTTTCGTTGAGATTGCTTGGGACGTGTACAACAAAATGATATAGTTTATATGTCTAACAATACGATCGTTCGGAACAATAACATTAAGTATAATCCTCGATATTATATTTGTTATATTTCGTATTCACAATATAATAACGTTATTTTTTTTACAACTCATTTCAACGGTAGAAGTTATATTCATATACCCATAACAAAACATAATATATTCAAGTCTTTCCTCTGGATCACCCTCGTTCAAGCAGAGGGAGGCAAGAGGCTCGCTCCGCTACAATCACACGTTAATTTAACGCAAATACAAAAGCGGAATAATTTTTCGAAATACACAACATCGGAGGTTTGATAATAAAATATAAAACAAATAAAAAGGTATACAGAAATTAGCTAAGTTTATCGAGAAAATTCAACCAAATGCATAGGCATAGGTGTCCGAAAATGATGATCGGAAAGTAAACGAAAAAATAATAGCTGCCAGAAAAAAAATCAAAAGTGCGGCGTTTTGCTCTGCTCAACTTAGCTAATGACATATAGTAAATTAAACTAAATGAAATTTTCATTCGAATGTCGATGCTTTCAAATAGTATAAACGAAATGAAAGGAATTTTTTTGTATCTTCCTTATGTGAATGTTTAATAAAAAATACGAAAATATCTTATCCTGCCTATGACACGATGACGGCAAATTAAACTGTACTTATGATTATTGATAATTCATATTTTGCATTCGCACGATTTTTAACGGCTATTGTAGCACAGCTGTAAATTGACTATGTGCGATATCGATTCTGCATATTCTCGTTCCAAGATTCGACAATAATCCAATCAGAACTACGGAAGAGAGTATATGGTTCTATATCTAAAATTCAACGACGGTATTTATTCTGCATCTACAATTCTAATCTCCTGTATGTACGGTGTACATAATCGAATACAGGTATCGTGTAATGCTGACGGACACTTCGGCAAATATCAAAAGTGATAAAAAATCCGCATTACACTTCACGTTTCCGAGTCATATACCTGTACATCATATTCGATCGGCAATATTATTCTTCGCTTTACTACGCAGCTCAACAATTCTATTTAGGAGTACTAAATAACTGGCAAGAATTACACCAGGAATATTGAACCTGACCTATTGCCCCGAAGGAAAAGTTCTATCGATCTACTTTATTTTTAATCTCTGTGTTTCATTTGGTAATGATCGTTTGGTCAGTCATGAATTATGTTCTTTTGTTCTTCGTGATCTACAAACATTTCTAATTCGTTAACTAATGTAACAATTTCATACCATTTGTCTTAAAAACTATATAATGCTTCATAAGTTACGCGCTATGAATGAGTCTCATATAGTGAAATCTTCTAATGAACAAACATGATTTGTCAAGTAAAATTGACTTGTCAGGAATGAAACGAAATAAAATAAAATCAAGTGCACTTTATTTTCTTATAGATAAAAATCATCTATAAATCGAATTCCTTTATTCAATTCACAAGCGAAATTAACAGTATTTTTTGAATCAAGTGAATTTCCTCATTCGCAAAAGCTCGTATGGAATTATAAATAAAATTATTTTTGCCGAATAACAGCAATAGCTATTTTCAAAATGGATTTGATCAACGGTTTTTCCAAGTTTCAAGAATCTTGACATACAACTAATACGATCACCTAGATTGGTCATGTTGATTATAGTCGGAGTATAAACAAAAAAATTCATAAATATATTCAAACAGCTTCGTAGCGAAACTACAGTAAATATGCCATGGTATAATAAATTCCCTGTGCAAATTCCACTAATAATTTCATTTCGTTGATAAATTATCAAAGTATAGGAACTACGGCTGCGCGCAACTTATGAATTAATAATATTGGAATAGTCTATTAATTCCATTGGCAAAGGCTACGCGTCAATAGGAGGAGAGTGATGGATGAAACAATCGATAATTACAGTTGTTTCGACTGCACATGGCAAGATGAACATGAGACGAGTGAATGAGTTTAAGTACGCGAACACAATTCTAACCGTTATCATCGGCTATTGCTACAAAATTTATTAGGCTAATTAATGTAAGTTATTTGTTCGAAACAGTTCTTGGCAAATGATTGTATCATTCTCTAATTCCTTTGGAATTGGAATCGTATCTGAATCTTGCCTATAACAATAAATAGCATTCAACACTCCGACTCCTACTAGATTTAGACCTGTGCAAATAATTCATCAATAACTGTGGTAAAATTTCTAAATTGACGAGCACATCTTGCACATCGTAAACACCGATAATATTTTTTTCCGCGAATACGAATAATAACAACTCAACATGCCATTGTTAAAGTTTGCACAGGCCTCCGACACACCTAAATAGAATACATAATATTACGTAAAGGTCACTTAGGAGGACTGTTCGGCAGTTGCTTTAGCCTTGGATTTGCGCCCAAGTAATTTTCGAAAAGATGCTGTCCATCGGGAACGAGTGAATCCCCCACCGTTCCTCGTAGCATCTGGTTCGCTACTAGAAGATTCGCTGATCTTTCGACTATTGTTACCACCCTCGTAAGAGCGCGACCTACGATCTCCGGTTTCTGATGAAAATCTGCGGACAAAAAAAAGTCAAAATAAATGAACACTCTAGATCGTGTATTACACCCTTGTTCGGCTGGGTGTAATATATCGGTGCTTATTAATAATTGACCTCTGACCTCTGAACACAATTATCAAGCCATTAATAGTTAATAACATTCCCCACATTAATTAATTAATATCTACGTATCGAGGCATAAAACGATTCTGATTACCCAGAGTCGGATGAAAATGCCCTAGCGGTAGCTGGAGCGCTGGAATTATTCGAAGAAAGAGAAACATCCGCTACCGGAGTGCTCGGGTAGGCCTCATCTTCCGAAATGCTGCTCGAATCGTCAATAAAACTGATTCCCCGGTCCATCGGCGAGCTAGTTCTCAATGGAGGAAGCGCTGTCGATGCGCTAGGGCGTAACCACGTACGTAAATCCTGCAGCGGGGCTTGAAGGCACCTGAAGAGTTTTCCACTGTAATGAAATTAACATATAAAGCGTTAATAAATTTGTTAAACAATTACTGTCTCGTATTCAAAGGAGTCCATCGACCGGTTAGTTATCCTTATTCAACAAGTTCGTCAAACTATTGTTTACCAGCCGTGCGCTACATCCGTCTCTTAACAAAGGTTTAGCAATAATCTACAACCGCATCTACTACAGCGATTCGAATAATTATAGATGAAAAAACAATGCCTCTGTGAGTAGAGTAAGTGTTAATTTAATTTGAGGCAACGTCTTAACGACTAATAATAACGAGCAGCGACGTCATCGTACATAGTTTTCCTACGAAACGGTATAGGTGTTACAATAGAATAATTATGAGTGCGTAAATAAATTTGTTTGAAAGAATATCTAATTGGGTATAATATAAGCAAAAGAAAGAAAAAAAAAAAAAAAACAAACATGTTTTTCCATCTGCTGTAACGGAAAGCGTCTGAATGTGTAATTAATTAACAATTAGTATTTCATTTCGTACAGGTATAAATACATAATACAGGTGACTTACTCGTCACGGAAATCTTCGACGTCTCCGAAGGTACGTTTTGCGTAAACGCATACGGAACAACGACGTCTACGTCGACATGCAGTCGCGTGGAGTGCGGCCGCACGAAGATGACGAGCCGCGTGACGAAGCGTCGCTGCTTCGTGGCTCAGCGCCGCGACGCCTTCCTCGCGACGTCTACGTTCCGCACCCAATTCTCCTTGTTCCGCTCTTAGCCTTTCTTTCAATATTTCGTTCTGCGAAGCAAAAAATCAACAATTAGAAAAGCGATCATGCTGATTGTTTATTTATTTCAGTTGCCCCGGATCCGACGCTTTTTCGTACGTTTCTTTCCGGTGTAAAATTACATACTGTGATTTCTTCTTCCTCTTTCCATAGGAACCATTGAAACGTGAATCGTGGTACACACATATACGATTCCTTGAAATCAATTATCAACGCTCGATACGTGCGCAAGATCATCGATGGCTGAATCGAGATTTCAATGAGTCTAAATGCAACGCTTTTTTTTTATATTTTCTTTTCTCGTGTCTGAACGACCTGTATTGATTTCGCGGTAAAAAATCAGGTTGACAAAAAAATCCGGTCCCACGTCGTTCGGGCTGTAGCTCGAAAGCTAGGACTCCAATTAATTATTATTCGACGTCTCAATTTATTATCCATGTCGAAGACGTTGGTAGTATGTGCTTGTTTACAAACTTGTACAGAAAATCTGTAGGTATGATTTTTTATACCGTGAAAAATGAGTAAACTATAAAAATAAAATATGAAGAGAAGAGGAGAAGAGAGAGAGAAAACAGGCTTGTTGGGTTATTCCGCGAAATTTCTTTCATCCCAAGTAAAAATAAGTTAAGTCGGACGGAATAACATCGGCGAGGAATTGAGACCATGTTTTTTCATGTGCCATACCTCCAACTCTAGGGCGTCGCGTTCAGCCCGAATAACTGTAGCTTGTTTGACGACATCCTGACGAGCACGTTCCAGGGTGCGCCTTGTTGCTTCGCCCTGAGAAGCTTGGAGTTGCAATTGTCGTAACGCCGCTGCTCGTTCTCTTTCGAGTCGATCTCGCGCTGCAACGCAGGCGTCTCGGTCGGTCCTTATACGTTCCACCTCATCTTCGAGACGAAGACTTCGCTCGAGTTGGAGAAAAAGTTCCTCTTCTTTCTCCCGCAATTCCGATTCGCAACCCTCGAGCCTTTTTTCCAACGCCATTCTTCGCTCCTCGAGCTTATCCTTCTCAGCCTATACAGAAACAGAAAGCGAAGAAAATGTTTAGCACAAATTCATAGTCGAGTCGTTGTACGATTTATCGATCGCTTATTATCAATTAAAATCTGTAACTCAAGACTAGATTATTCTCTAAAAAAAATTGGAAATATTATTCGCGATGGTGTCCCGTTAAGTTTCGGTAAATCAACAATTTGTTTTTGATTTTTTATCATCTTTTATTACCGTTCGTGCTTACATATATTTGCGATTGCTGCATCGAAGATTTTATGAACCGTTAAATTTTTATTCCCTGCGGATCAATATTATGTACACATAATGTACGTTAATAATTTTATTGCGACGTTATGAAGGATGATTGAACGTTGGAACGCAAAAAAAAAAAAAAAAATCATCATCTTTCTGCGGTCTGAAAAAAATTTTATGAACAGGAGGGGTTCAACCGTACGTATACCTTTGTGTATATGTATGAAGTGAAATACATAAAGTGCAACAGTTGGATTAATTTCCATTGCTATTTCTAGGTACAGGTACGAAGGAGGAATTAAGGTGCAGCGTACAGTTCGCACGAAACTTTTACGGAAAGTTCAACCTGCAATTGAACTCCCACGCCCGGGCGAAGTCGCACGCCTCTTCGCAACATAATTATTTATCCGGGTCAAGATATGCTACCTATATGTACAACTGCATGTGTATATATATTCATATAAATTAACGAGAACGAGTCTCCGTGCACTGCATGTATTCGTTTCGCCGCTTGAAAAGGTGGACGAAACAATGAGAAAAATACCCAAAAGGAACCTCCGAAAGAAAAAAAAGAAAAATTTCAAAAGTTCGAGACACACCACCGGTGGCAAAGACCAACGCCTCGCATAAGAATGAATCGCGAATATAAAGCGGTGCCGCTGTCGCTATGCCGCAAGAATGAACAATAAACCTGGCGAACGAAATTCCTCGGCGGTCGCAGGATGGAATAATTTCAGAGGTTTTCAGAATAAGAAAGAGGAAAGGACAGTAACGAAAAAAAAATGCATGAAATCGCGTTATCGGACGTAAATGGCTACCTATTTGCTCCCGTATGCGACGTACAATGACGCGATACAGCTATGTAGTTATCCATATAAAAGCGTGCACAAGAGATTTGAAACGATCCGCAGGTGAGGACGGACGTCTAGAAATACCCATATGTCCACGTACGTATGTGCAGTGGATATCGTTATAGGCTGTCGAGCTCATGGGAGTGCAAAATACCGCATCTTGACCCATTTTTAAATCGGTATGTATACCTATGTGGAAATCTCAAGTTCAGCGTAAGCGCATCGTAGGTATACCTATAAAACTGGTGTCTGCATAGCTGCAAAACGGGTGCAGCGGTATAGAAATGGGTATATCGATATACTCGCTAGTAAAAGGACGATGACGACGAGCGTTTGAGGAATCGGTGACAAGAGCTCGTCCAATTATATTTTAATTAAAAAATTCTTTCGTCTTCCTCCGACGCGTACCCCGATACGGAGTATCACTTATTCGTAACAGAACGTATGGAGGAAGAATTCAGAAAAAAAAAGAACTGAAAAAAATACCATCAGCAAATTTATTTTTCATAAGTACGTAACGTACCGACAGATAATGCTCATTAATCGTTCGCCAACACCTGCAACGACCGCTGCACTTGTAACCGTTTTTTTTTTTCAATTTGCCTTCGAAACACGTATCGAAAATTGTATGTACTATACGTAGTACATCATACATTATACATAATTGAACGATCGAAGTGGATGGAGAATTAACGAGTATAAATTTATATTTATTTACGCGACATATTCACGTCAGTCAAAGTCCCGTACATTCAAGAGTGCCTACACCGATCGTTGAAAAATCGATTCGAACAGATCTATTCACATCAGGAATGTGCAGCATACGAGTGTTGAGAATTCTTCGAAATAAAATTTTTCTACAAATACGTTATTGCAGTTTCGTGCGCGAATATTAATTATAATCCACATCGGAGTAGTTTGTATGAAAATAATTTTCCCATGGATCGAAGGAAGAAAACCTAATGAATATACATACATGGTATAAGTTTACATACTCATCCATGTCTCTATAACTATAATATACGTACATATGTATATGTATTTTGCAAGCGGTCGAGCCACATAGAAAGCAAACTTGTCAAGCGGAAGTAATCCGATACTTCGCGGACGTGACTGACTGCGGTAGCAGAGCAACGAATTGAAACTTGTGGCCATTTTTACGTATTAATTTTCTCCATTTTCCATTTTTCGTTTCTTTTTATCCCCTCAGAGTAAGTCAACTCTAAAAAATATAAAAATTTTATGTGTATATTTTATAAGCTATATATTTTATGTATGATACCAAGGTGAGAAAGCGAGCTTTCCATTAATTAAAAATTTCGGTCAATATCATCGTATAGGTGTAAATGTATAATTAATTCATGGGTTGAAGCTACTCCTCAAATTTTCTATCAATCTTAAATTTTAATATACATACATGTTATCCACGTCACCATCTCTTTATTTATTATCAATCGCCATTATTATCTCGTCGGTTTAGCGCCTGACTAACCTCAGCCCGCGCGATATTGCAGGGGGTCGTGCAGACGTTAGTGAGTGGTGACATTTGAATAAAAATAAAGATGAGAAAAAAATTATCATATAATTGCGAGGGAATTAATTATAACTGATACGATTCATTCCTATATGTGCGTTTATAATAAGCTTATAATATTTGTTTATAAAACGTATAAAAAAATCATGCCTTAATGATAATACGCGTGCAGTAATTGTATAAACACATGCGTATTGTATATACCCATGTAAACAAAGATTATATATATTCGTGTACATGTATAAAATACACGTGATTATAGCTGCAGTTTATAATATAGTATCTATAATAGGGAATGAAATCGTCCAACGTTTTATCGTTTCCTGCCCTGCAACACATGTATGTATACAGAATTTGATATCTCGTTTACCGCTCACGGTCAAAGTCTTTTTTAAAATATTATATGACCGAGAAAGTTGCCGCTGATATTACAAAATTTTAACTAATCGTGGCTCGCTCTCTGCACATACAATTAGTACATGTATAGGTATACGTGCGCAGAGACGCTTTCAAAATATCTTTTGTTCAATGTACACTAGATAATTTACCAGAAAGAAATTTCTTCCAAAAACCATATACGTGCAGCGTCGTCATAATTTTTCTGTTTATTTTTCCTCCATAAGAAATTTTTAAAACGCATCTACTTTCTGTACTGCGGTTACGTACGTCATAACGATTCTCATACCGAATGTTCTCTTACAGTTTCATTTCCTGCTTATTTATTTATTTATTTTTTTTTTCTAATTCAAACTGTAACGAATGACCGTATATACGCGCACCGTGCGCGTGTTATTCTTTAATTAATTTTAAGAGAAAAGTGAAAACGCGATGAAATGGTATATCATAAATCACGTGACTCAAATAGCGGCGGTAATGATCCTATCTTGAAACAGCTAGGTGTTCACTCGAAACTTAGAGAACCTGCGTAACTGACAAAAAATCAGCGATAACTGGATCATTTTCGGTAGATTAATCAATTAATTAATTCAATTAACGAATTCGTCCTGAACTCATAATACGTAAGAATATTCCAGAAAACGAATCTGTGAATCAGTGAACCGTAGAGCATACGGGAAAAAATTGATACAGAAAAATTAGAATTCCATAGAATTTTTGACAGGAAAATTTGTCGTCCGCTAGTTTAAAACGTGTACGCATATCCCGCACCCACGTATACAACTTGGAGTAACAAACTCATTAACATGCACATTACGTGCGGCACATACGATTCATACCTGCACGCGGAAATAAAACCAGGTAGAAAATGACTTGTGAAAGATTTTACGTACAGTAGTTAGCATGCGCACATGCATGTACAATACACAAATAGGTGCATCGCACATTATATGCTCATCAGGAATGATGCGGACACGCAGGAATTTCGTAATCAAATTCCGTGGTCATTATTTTGCTTTATAGTGTCGTACATTAGGGATGTTCATACAATGAGCAGCAGCAGTCATTTTGCCTGCAGCAGGTGAATCGCCTCTGGTCGATTTTTGTTCAATTTTATTTGTGATTTTAAATGTCCCACGATCCGCCTGGTTCTTAATAATGCTCATCGACTGATTTATGAATAAAAAATTACCTACATTAAACGAAATTGGATCAACACAATTTCACACGATGTTGTAATACGATAAACTATCTGCTGTACTTTTGGATTTTTCTTCATCCCTAATTTTGCAGACCCAAGGAATCTGCTATGTTCAGTTCATTCTTGCACACGCTTATGGTACGTTGGGAACGATATTTCCGGATTCATTGACCCCCAGCCAAGCTCGAAAGAAAATTATCAAATTTACATGTTATAAAATTCGCGAAACAAAGGCGGCCGTCTTTGGCGCACGTATTTAACAGTTTTATTGTGTTTATACGTGTATTTCTCGCACGCTCCAGAAAGGGTTGACACACATGTGTAGAAAATATATACAATTAGGTAGTACGTCTCGTCGATGAGAAAATAATTTATAAACCAAGCGGATTGTTACCATCGTTACAAATGGCACTGACAATGAATTTTATAATCTTCATATATAACATCGAATTCCACAAAAAAAAATTCACACCTCTTCCTCCCCTTCCAATGTTGTAACAGAGAGAAAAAACAGAAAAAAGAATTCATACACATCCATTTCTTTGGATTCCGCATATTTTTTTCTTATTTTCAATAATTTTTTTTTTTCGCTACGACGCAGGTAGATAGACCAGACAGAAAGATAGCTAGATTTGGTATATAAATATTCCTATATAAAGAACGACGGCTATTACCGTGGGTGGCTCTTTTCCTACGGTTTATAACTGTTATGCCCGTTCGCGGCCTCGAAACACGACGGTGAGGTCACCTCTCACGGTCTGCTGCAGATTACCACTGACTTTAAAATAATTGTAAACGTAAATCGTCGCGCTATCGAGCCTTCTTTCCGAGTTAGTTTTGCAACTATAAATAAACGAAAAGGTTTGATTGATAGCAATAATCGAACGATCGATCCGTCCTTCGTATTCTACCTATTCATCGCTTCGATGTCTTCCGCGATGATTTTTTTGGTTTTTTTTTTGTTCACTACCGAAAATACTTTGAACATTTGATAATATGCGCGGCTCTGATATATTATTAGGTGACATGAGCACGATCTTTAATCTCAAATGTCTAACTATATAAAAAGAGAAAGTTTAGTTACGTATGCACAGTGTGTATATAAAAATAATGGACGCGTTAGTATGTTTAGTAAATTAATTAAGATCAGGGCCAAAATATTGCAAAAAATAATAATAATAATATATCGCACCAGAGATCACGGAATTATAATAATCATTATCATTATTGCCACTGACATTTACACCGGCATTGTAAATTGAATTGAATCTCGATTTTGCGGCTATTAAAACAGTCAATTTGTAGCGATGATTTTTCGGGTCGAATTAAATTTGTTGACAGATTGTGAATAAAAATTTTATATATTCAGCAACACTACCGAATAATTTGTAAATTGGACGATTTGATTTTTTCATCCATCTATGTACCTCTACGAAAGTTATAATACTTTAATTTTGAAAAACTTAAAAAATGGCGCTGCTAAGGTTTTTTTTTTTAAATTTCAATAATCAACCATGAATGTAAACAACGTACGTACGTACGATGATATTTGTTCTTACATCCTGGTACGTACGTAATTTAAACGTTTCATAAAAGAAGTATGTATAGGTAGACATGTATAATACTTAAAGCTGTGCGAATCACGATTCAAGACCTTCTTGGACTTGCTGCTGCAGTTACGTCAGATTATAAAGCAGCTATACGTATAAAATGAATGTAACGACTTGGCTTCAGATTTAACATAAAAATAAAACATCTACGATAATCGTCGTGCGTATAATACCTATTTTACGAAAATTATTAAACAGACATTCGATTCTATACAAACGTATGTTAAATTTTGAATCCACCTTAGCCGCCATCTTAATTTTTTTATTAAACCAAATCAAACGCACTGTAAGTGTATATCCGTAGGAAGTGGATAACGTAATTTCTCCGTTTCAGATTTTCCGTTTTTCCCTCAATAATATACTTCAATAAGGATGAGTCACGGAACCTACACCATAATATAATATAGCAAAGTTATTGTTACTGTTATTATTCTAAACATTATTCTACCTAGGAAAAAGTATGCATACCTATACGAATGGTACAAGAGCTTACGGTGCAACAATGCTTCCCCTCAATGTTGGTACATAGGAATCCCTTTAACAACGTCACGACTGTGGGCCAGACAAAGTAGGCTTATAATTTCATGGGATTAAACCTTTTGTCATTTTTCGCAACGCGGGCGCAGGTGTGGGTGGTACATGGGAATTACCTACTTTATAATACCACGAAAATTAATACAGCCTGACAATAAGCTAGAAATATTTGATTTTCGGTGGAAACAAAAATTTTTAATCGTCATCCATCGAAGTTATGACGCATCTAATAACGTGTTGGTCGAGTATGTATCTAGGTATATAATTGCATGTACCTAGGATTTACGTCCGTTCATCACTGTCATAATTGCTCATCGTAGAAATACATTCACCGAGATGTCAATTGAAGGAAATGGGTGAATAAATATAAGGCATACGTATGTATAGTAATATCGTGACTTTCACGTTATAAATCACGTGGTTCTGGTTTCAATAATAAAATCCTCGATCCTCCCGACTACCTTCTGGTAGTTTAACGTTGCAACGGATCACGGCGTGCACTATACGGATACATACGTATATGTGCGCACGAACGTCCGTGTAATGCGACAATGGAAACTTCGTTGCAATTTATTGCCTCCGTCTGCCAAACGATCATCCATCGCGATGAGTCAGACGAGTCACAAATCCAACGAAGCACGTCGACCCAAGAGAGAGATTTTAAAAACGTTGAACTCGAATTTTCCGCGAGCGATTTTGAGCCCGATGATTCTATCCTTCTACGCACGTTGCATCTGATAAAGGAAAACGGTCTTATTAATAAATTTCAATAGAAAAAAAAAAAAAAGTGTTCCGAACTCTAGTCTATGAATATAACATCACGCGTTACATATTTATTTATACGTAATACATAATCTGTCGGGTACCTACTCGAATAATTATAGAATAACGAGAGGGCGATGCTTCCTTCCTTCCTCCTTCGCATGCTTCACGGTATGGCAAATCGAGAGTCTTAGAGTCTCAAGTCCGAAGCCAATTAGTAGACTGGCTTATTTATACACATATGTACATACCTATAGCCATGTGCACGGAACTGTAAGGGTGATGTGTCCCCGTGAATATCCGCTGATCCTTTTTCCATTATTTTCTACTTTCTTCAAATCTTTTTTTCCCACTTTTTTTCAGTTTCGTGTTTTAAACTCACATAATCGACTTAAGAAACGGCCGGTTCATGCCGATGTGGTGTAATACGCTACGTCCGTATACGGGGTGAATTGGCTAGCCGTCTATGAAATACATGCGTGGATAGTAAAACTGTTAAAACCTAGGAGGGTATACGGAGACTCCGATGGAACCGGCTAGCCTGCAGGATCAGGCGCGTGAAACCCGAGCGGAAGTCCGCATGTTCTTTCGTGCGGAAAAAGAGGTGGATACGTGTGAAGGGTGCGTATAGGTGTAGGTGAAAAAGGAGGAAGGAAAACTGAAACAAATAGAATGAATAAGAAGGAGAGCTTCGCGATACATACATGTGCATATAACTGAGAGACCGGTATATTATACATGTACTATACGTACGGTATGAAATGGAGTTGAATTTCTTCTGGGTGTGGAAATAATATGAAATATTCTATCAGAAATCTGTTACACGATAAGAATATCGATAACCGTTGCAACTGCGGTGGAAGAAAAAAGATTAGATGACCGAAACGTTAAACGATATTAAATTCAGTTTTCAACTCCTAAATTGCAACGTCATAATGAATACAGATCCGATAAACTTCAACTCGTTACATGTACGTATACGGAGCAAAGTCGTCGTTATGAAAGTGGGACGAGTCGATTATTTACGCTGTATACTTATATGTTACAAAACCGACGATATATTTAGCTTGTCAAAAAAAATCATTATCATCGTCGTTGTTATTATTATTTTTAGATTAGAAAACAAAGGATGCGAGCAATTTTCATCGATCCCGGTACACCGGGTGGTTGGTGCCGACGAAAGATAGCTGGAGAAGAAGAAGATGAAACGAAAAAAAATGAATAAAAAGACTGGGGAAAATGAATTGATGTAGGAGTGAGAAAAGAAACCGAAATAAATCAGATAACAAGCCAAAAAGAAGATAAAAATAAACGAATAAATAAACTTATGTATACAAGATCATTCTCTGGATATGTATACGCACGGTCGTTTATAAGTTAGTTCGTTCCGGTTGTACGTACATAAAGATCGTGAGAATCTTTCCGTCTCTCCTCCGTTCTTATAAGGCATGTTTTCTAAGGTTCATTTTTAAAGTGGTCATATTTCATCAGTGACAGAAACGTGTTTGTACACTATACCGGCTGTACACTGGTATGCATTTCGTTGATATACGTGTATATGCATATAGATGCGCGATGATGCGCGAGTTTCGAGAAATCTTATTACACTGTACAATCCAGACGAATATATGTATACACTTTGATAAATCAATTTCGGAGCCGATACTCCTACGAAAACGTTCATGGATTTGAAAATTATTCTCAAAAGCGTACAGTAATGACGAGATCGATAACGCTGTTGGAAAATTTTTTAAAAACTTTTTTACTTTTCAAAGATGACAGATATATTCATTATGAATGTTATCGAATAGTTGCAGTCTAGCTTTTTTCTTCTTTTAATTTCTGTGATCGCGCCACTCAATCGTCAGAGCTTATAGATTTCCTAAGCCCCCTCGAGGGTCCATAAATATATCATAACTCCCACTACGAGTATATATCTCTGCTTATTATCAAAGGTATATCAATTATACCGCGACGAGCCACGGCCGATGACTCGTGATAATGACAGTCTTTGTACGTACAGAGATGAAAAGAAATTAGAAAAAATAACCAGTTAAATAAAAGTCTTTAAACTAAAGAGCTATACACGAAATTCATCGCGTATATATCAGCCGAGAACGTACTCGAAAACAAAATGCCAGGTTCACGGAGGTGTAGTAAATTGAACGAAGTATCGCACAGAAGAACAGCAGCTCACGCGTCGTATAATTACATATAAATAAATTAAACGGAAAAAACGATACACGATATTCAACGCAAAAAACATGAGGAACAGGCTCCGTCTCAATTAAAATTATTTTATGCCTTTGGCAATCGCAGGTGAATCGAGATAGAAAGGAATGTCCATTGAAATTCGATATACAATAAGTATTAGTTATACCTATAAAGATATTCGCGTTTCGTGTTACAAGATTTGCAGACAACTCATATGTATATGTATACGTTGCTGCTCTGCATGGGAGCTGATGATATTTACCATCTATTTTTATTCATGAATAAATCTGTACCTGAAGTTTCGCTCGTATGTGCAGGTATTCTATATGATTGAGTAATGTTATATTTTTGTAGAGAGAAACAAATAATACGTGGCAACGGTAAGCAACGATTCGTTGTAGCACGGGAGAAGCTACTCCACTTCCTGCATAATGAAATTGCCCTCGCTGGTTGAGCTGCAACATTTATGCAGCGGAAGAGAACGGGCTTTCCGATCTTGCTATTATATTCAGGTTAACGTGACGTCACGCATGAAACGCCGACGTCAATGGTTTTCCTTTTTCTGTATTGAAAAAAATAAATTTTATTGCAGTTTATTTTACTTCAATCCGTCGTTTTACCATTCCCACTATCGTATAAGTACCGTTCGTAAATTTCTCGCCATCTTTTTTATGAGTCTTTTTTATTTTTTTCCCCCCAATATTCGTGACTCCGAAACATCCGTTTATAGTTTCGTTGTCTCGACATCGTTAATTCCGGATCATCGTATAGATAAGATAAGAGGAGTGGGTTACGTGAAAAATGATTACCTGTATGTTTCGGATTTCAGGATTTTTTTTTCACACAACGAAATCGATTTTCATTTTCTGCTGATTTTCGCGTATAGTCGCCGACAAGAGGCTGGTCGAGTGTATCTCTCTCTCTCTGGTTTTTTATTTTATTTTTTTTTTTATTTTCAATTCTTTTTGTCCATCGAAGAACAAGAATGGCGGATACCGGAGATCGTTACATAAACGAACACTAGTGTCGGTGTTTTATATTATTTCACACTACCACCATATCGAAATGCGAGAAAGCGGATTCGGAGACCACTTTGCTTCGCTTATAACGAACGACGTTCTACTGCAAATACAAAATCTAGTTGTCGATTTACCGTTTTATTTTAACTTATTTTCAAATGACGCAATGAAACAGCTGATTGGTAATCACGATTCGTATAATATATCCTATTAAACTCGCTAGGTATGCACAGTTATTCGTTTAAATTGTAGAATATTACAACAAAGATTATCAAAAAAGAGAAAAGTATCGAAAACCGCATCACGTCTGCCGCGTATAGATGTTGGGTGATGATAGCTATGATCGTATACTACATGCCTGGTACTGACAATGAAATTGAGTAGTCTAACTAAATATAGAAACCGTTTATCTAGTTCATGAAAAAAAAAAGCAAAAAAGGAAAAATCTCTGTGGGGTCAATCGATAGTCAATTGTTCAGTTGAACTTGACCTTATGTCCGTGTCTGTGCTTTATTCAACCTCTGAACAATATATATGTATAGAAACCATGTTCTATAATATGATATTTACATATTATTATATAAATTTATTCACAACGTACGGGGACACGTGGATACATCAATATCGCGTAAAATGTGATACGAACGATTGTTTTATTGGCGGACGATTTTGTAAGGTGAGAATGTTTTTGCAATTAACAGAAAATTTAATAGAGTATAATAACTGTACGAGTGAATGACTCATTGATATTGAAAGTTTAAATTAGAAAGGAAATTCGAGAGTTTTTTTGAGACCACATTATTTCCATTTTTTAATATCTGTGTTCGTCATCTCCAGGAAATTTTACACGCTGTGACTTGGAAATTATGCAGTCGTATTGAAATATAGCAACGTAAAAAACGTATTTGCGGAATAATTGCCAACCCACTTAGCGATATACGGCCAATGAGACGCTAGATAATCTAGTAATTACGGAATTTGTACACAAATAATCTTAATTGTTCGATAATGAACATTGACTTGACCGCATATAATATAATCAAACGCAACGAGAGAAATTTCGAGTAAAACTACTCAACTCTTAGATCGATAAACGCTCGAAGCGCGCGAAGAGAAAAGATAAAATAAATAAATTAATTAAAAAAAAATCTTTGATAAGCATATCGTATAAGTCGAGTGTGGATAGCGTAAGATATTTGATTTATCACAGATATCGTATCTGAAAATTTACCGCCGGTTCACGCGCGATGGAATATCGTCGATCATTCAGAGCGACACACGATAATGCACATCGATTCGAATTCTTCCATCAGCGAAAATTGTTCCGTCAGAACAGCGCCGATGGAAAAATGACAATTTTCTTTCTTTCATTTTTGTTGAAAGAGAAATAAACAAATGGGAAGAGTAGTTTGTAGCTTCAAAGTCGCAATAATGAGTCACGTGTAAATATATATGCGTATGTACATACCTTGACCTCGTGGTAACGCTCCTCCAAGTAGTAAGCGACGCCTCTTGCCTCTTCATATCTCGCTGCGAGGGCGACGTACTTGTCATAGTGTCGTTTGAATAGAACGAATCTGTGAACAAAGGTTTAGAAAAAAAATAAAATAAGTCCGTGATTGTAGGGTATGTGAAGTACCTTTTAGAAAACATAACAATTTCCTACAGCTTCAACGGAGAGGGGTTGACTGACTTTAATGGTTTTGCGTTATACGGTTAGACATTGAAAAGCGTTTTCACAAAGAGATAGGTTTTTGTGTCTTCTGTTTTGATTTTTTTTTTTTTCTTTTTAGAATAAATGAAGATGAGATTCACCAATATCAAAAAACCGGTTTAGTTCGGTAGGCGTGAGTGGGTGATACGGTTTCGTTGAAAAATAAACTGTTCCCCGTTATTTATTTATTTATCGTTTCTTTTTTCTCTTCGCAAATAAGCGGAGCAAACGAAATAAAATATTAGAGAGATGGAAATGGAGAATCCGCAAAAGGAAATTATATATCTTTCTGTATTTTAGAAAGGAGTGTTTTAACCGCGCCAGTCAGTCCATGCATCGTCAAGGAATGCTCTCTTGAGCACAAGTTTAGCTTATTTATTTCTATCATTTTTCAACCTGCTAAATATAGTAGTACGTATAAATACTCAGCTTTTGCGTACACATACGTACGCACTATAAAGTCTGATGCAAGTGAAACTGATTTGCAAAAATTTTTTTCTCTTCAACGTCCTAGACGACATTGAGCGAAAATAAGATTTTTCACCGGTATGCCAAATACGAGAAACGCGACAGAAGAGTTGTGATCGTTGAAGATCGAAGATTGCAGATTCGTAGGGAGCGAAAAATGTCGCGCTGCATCGACAACTTTTTGGGAGCACCCACCGTGTCTACATCATTTTATGACCTTTCATGTTCGAATTCAAATAGAACTCATACTGCGAAAGTTCCCACACACGCCCCGCAATTATCGAAACAACAAAATAATATTGATCGAGTTGGGGTGAAACTGGAATGCACAGGGGGTGAAGAGATTGTCAACAACCGTACAGGATTTGAAGATAATGGCGCGTTTTTTATTTGCCATCTTAGAACACTGGTAGCGCGAAAGGAGAAGTCTTGAAGAATTTTCTAATATTCTTCGAGATTTACCCGGAGAAAATTTTTCGATTCAAAACTGCAAATATAAAACGCACCTGTATAGAAAGAGACATTCTTAAGCATGAAACAAACTAAATACGAACCTGTACAGATCGTTTTCGGTAACGATATCTCGGATGGAATCTTCGGGGTCAACGCGGTCCGCGAGGACTCCAGGAGGACCGGGAGTCCTGGAGGGACGATAACAAGGAGTTGGGGGTGGACTCGCGCATTCGTGGAGAGCGGTCGTTGCTACGAGGTCATCTTCAGAAGCTGCCGCGAGCATCGGACTCAAGGGACGCCCGGCACCCAGGAGGTCCTCGCTCCTGGAATGTCGCATTTCAGAGTTTCTGTAACCGTTTGTATTTCCGTTTCTGTACACAACTGCATCTCCGTTGCTAGGATTCTTTCCAGGACAGACGAAGGAGTTCCCTGCTATCCCGATCAATAGGTCGGTCATTCCGGACTCGCTTCCTTTACCGTATAATGTCCTTATAAATGCTCGACACCCTAGACACAGTAACACAGTTTCAGATTATTACACCTAAACGAGTCTAGATTTCGAGGTTCGATTCTCTGCAGGTGCACAAGATATTCTGTAAACCCATCGGACTATAAACTGATAATTTTGTAAACGAATTATTGCAATGACAAACAACAGATATCGTTAACTTGTCTTCGAAAATCCCTTCATTGCGGTCACCATGAGCTGAACAGATATCCTTGCTGTTTTAACACCAAGTAGTTTTACGCTTCGGATTTATTAGATATATGAAATCACAACGCGCGGTATAAATTTTACATTGTTTTTAACGATATTTAATTAAACGCGTGCACCAGCAACACCACCATTTGTATAAATCTTGTATAAAAATATTATACAGCTATTTACACGCACTGAAAAATCATTCGTTCAATGTACTTGTTTTTAACTTTATTTCCTTGTTCTATTTCACCTATCCCGGTCTACGACACACCTCCCTCAACGATGGTCGAAAACTACCTGCGGACTCCCGGCCGACCCGACACCACGACAAACAACAATAATGATGTTCGAAATAATAACAAATGACACTCGGTCCCAGAGGGCGTAGCGGACAGCCGGTAAGTCAGGTAGTTCTCTGATCTCACGTCATAACCAACTCACGTACGTCAGTTTCCAATCTACACGATGAGGGTTTCAAAGTTTGTGTCAATGGCGGTAGCAGACGAAGCTTAGGAATGGCGAATACTCT
The DNA here is from genome assembly GCF_917208135.1 of Athalia rosae. Taxonomy (NCBI): domain Eukaryota; kingdom Metazoa; phylum Arthropoda; class Insecta; order Hymenoptera; family Athaliidae; genus Athalia; species Athalia rosae. The sequence continues at coordinate 14,974,210 of NC_064028.1, read as the reverse complement.
GTTAAAGATATTTTACAGTGATTTAATTGCTGTACGAGGTCAGCAGATTCGATATGGACATAAAGTTCGTGGAAAACCGCCGGGTATCGCCAGAACCTTGGCACAAAGATTAGAAGGTTGTTATTCTTCATCACTTATTGAAAGAAAATCTTAACCTCGAATTATCTCAACCGATTGAACGGCAGAATGGTAAAATTGAAGATTAATATCGCATTATTTTTAGAGTTGAACACATACGATCCAAAGGTAGATTATAAGGTAGATATAGGATTACCAGTTCAGCGGAGTTCGAAGAGGTTGTTACCACCGGGATTCATGGAACAGATTAAACAGACACGCTCCGATACCAATCTTGAGAGATTAGCTAGAAACAGACAACGTAAGTTTACGTGAACAGCTTGTCTTTACCTTAGCGAGTTTCTCTACCACTCTTATGAATGGGTGATTTTCAGTTATCGTTGATTTGGAAGACGTGAAGAACAATTGGGAGAAAATTTCTTGGTCTACAGACATTCATAAGGTTGCCGATTATTATGGTATATTCAGGGATCTTTACGGCGATGCCTATTTTTATCCTGTGGTTCCCATAGACATTAGTTACAGCATCAATGAAGATGAGATTGCAAAAGCATTCAGAGGCAACATACTCAAACCAATCGAAACAAGTAAACCACCAGAAGTTACTTATGAATCTAATCCAGATTCGCTGTGGACTCTTCTCTTAACTTGCCCTGATGGTAACTTAGTAGAAGAAGACAGCGAGTATTGTCATTGGTTCATGTAAGCTCAGATATTGTTGACTAATATTAGGGAGAAACATTTTGGTGTTCCAACAACAATAATTTGTTTTGTTATTTCAGTGGTAATATTCCAGGAAATTCCATTGAAAAAGGAGAAGTGATAATAGATTACCTGAAACCCTTTCCTCTCTATGGCACAGGCTACCACAGATACGTTTTTGTTCTGTATAAACAGGAGAAGAAACTTGATTTCTCATCCTTTAGAAAAGAGCAGCCATGGTAGGTTTGCGAAAGCTTCAGCTGTAAACGGGTCATTTTTGGATTAGTTTAAAAATTTCTAGTTGTAATGTTATGAAAAATTTATTTTCTAGTATCGACTTAAGAGAGCGTAACTGGAGTACGTATCATTTCTATAGAGATCATCAGGATCAGTTGACTCCTGCTGGACTAGCGTTCTTCCAATCTGACTGGGATACTAGCGTTACAGAGTTTTTCCATAAAACTCTCGGTAAATAATATTGTCTAATAATTATTCTTATGATTCATACCTCGTGTTTAGGATGAAATTAATGCGAATTAACCTTTTCATTCTCAGAAATGAAAGAGCCCAGATTTGAATATGACTTCCCACCACCGTACATTAAAAAACAAGTGTGGTTTCCTCTTAGACAGCCGTTCAACCTCTACATGGACAAGTACAGAGATCCAAAGCAGATAAACAAGGAATACTTTTTGAAAAAATTGAAAACTGTTCATCCCTTCAAAACTCCAGAACCTTCTCTACGGTTCCCCAATGCACAATACATCGATCAAAACGTTCCTTCGTGGTTGAAAACTGAAATCATTAAGAATCGTTTGAAATGGGGACGTATTAATGAAATTTAATTTAGTTTAATTTTAGACGTAATTATATTACCACGTATTTTTTATCAGAAATCGTATTCACGGGTAGTGAATTTTTCTTCTCGAAAAATAAAAGAAGATGTTCTGGTGTGAAGTGCAAATCATTCTAAAAATAAATATATAGCTTTATAGAAACTTGATTTCGAGTGTTGAAAACTCATTCTGCAAAGTCGAAATAAATAAAGAGTAAGTTTTCATCATTCAAAAGTGGATACCAGCTATTGCAGGTCTACGATCAATTCGACTCGGAAAATATCGAAGTTCGGGCAGGTTTGATTACATAACACAGCAAAATAATCACAAGTCGACAAGACTGCATGGGACAAAAAATTGCAGTTTTATTCTATGTTATTAGCTTGCTGATTCATGGACGTTTTTTTTGCAGCAATTAAAGGAAGTCATTTTGTCGAGACTACAAGCTATTATTGTCATTACTTATATTCTTTTACAATAAGTAAAAATTGATCATACAGGAATATCTTAGATGCTTGCAGAAAAAACTAGCTACCGGGGTGCTTATTAATATGGAGCTGACAATCATAATAATATTTAAATCACATAGAGTGATATTTACCAGGTGCATTGCTATCCAAGGTTCTTAAAGACTTTTGGTTAAGAAACAATAAGGAGCGTCAAGAAGATATACATATTCTTACATGACAGAAAAGTACGCAACAAATATAATTATAATAATCACACGGTTGTTATCGGAGTGGAAGTTGCCAGTTTAAGAAAATTACTTTGGCAACTCAACAAGAGATACAGATATCTGACAAGACTCAAAAAAAGTTGCAGGTATTTTTATCTCAATGAATACATAAAAATATCGACCTTTCAGCAATTAGAGATTCACCATCGTGAATTTGATGTGTAAGCCACCAACAATTTCTTCATCCTTCCGAACGAAAAACATCGAATCCTTGATATCACTTACGATCGTACCGCGGTTTTTAAAAGAATTAAACAAGGGATAGAAGTGCCGGAAACAATTGAAAGGTCACAAAAGATACAAATAGATCCCTTACCCTGGCAAAAGATGTCAGGATGAGTGCAGAAACAAGTCTTATTCCGTGCATCGCTGAATATCGTATACTTGTTCTATGAGCACTTATAGAAGTGTCAAGGTCAAAGACTAGCAGCGGCACATTGGTACGTCGCAAATCGGCATTAAGGCACATTAAGGTTCGAAGCTTTGACCGCGTCGGAACGTCTCGCGCGTATACTCGTTGGTCCGTATTTGACGTGCCAATAGTCCTCCGTGAAAACTAATTCTATCTAAATAAATTCAAGTTATTGATAAATTAAATATTCACCTCTAAATAATCAAAGGTACGTTCGTTCCGGAACTGAATTAATCCAGTGATGAAAATGTTATACAACTAACATAATTATAGTATACCATTTTATCGCGCCGCGTATCGTCCGCAAAATAATATCGTGCAATATACTCGACTACCTGTGTTTTTTGTTGTGTTTTTTTTCCCTTGCACATAAGATTTTTTTGTAAAGAAGTGCAAAAAATATAATAAAAAATAATTAGAAGAAACAATAATTGAGTTCAGCTAAAAACTTTTACACCCAAGAATTACGCGCGTTAACACATCGCCGATTTGAATATACATATAATCATCGTAGCATAGTAGCAGGTAAGCAAGTAAGTCGATGCTTCTCATTTTATGTGAATGTTTTAATATTTTAATGCCGCCATTTTATCATTCATTTGTGTTTGTTATATAGCGTCACGTGCATATTATAAAGGACAACCATTGCTATCAAACCTCCATCAGTCATCAGCTTTATTATATAATATTGTTTTTGTCAACGTTTCGTATTCCAGTGATAGGTATATTATTTAGACGCCGGGCGAATTAAACTACAGGGGCTTTATGAGACATATCTGAAAAAATTTGCCATACTTCAATGATAAAATACCTACACAATAATTTGCCCGAAATTAGCGCAGGTAGAATATTTACAAATATATCAAATATCATAGAAATAATTCTATGCATGTCATGACTCAGTGACGACTGAATTCTGCGCTTTTTTCTCCAAGTATAGATATCACGTGGAGCGTTAGTACCATATAATAAATCACTTTGTAATAATCAATCGCTGCCAGTGGCCATAAAATAACACGAGTAGATAATTTGTCAAGTTTGCACCTTGCCACGATTAAATTGAAATAATTTTAAAACTTCAATAACTGTGGCATAGGTATGCATTTAGCGTCTCATGTATACCATGTGGAATCAGAAAATAGGAAAACATAAAGTGCTTTATCAAAATTTAATTACAACCTCCTACTACCGCAATTAGTTAGCATGCATGATTTATAATATAGAATACACGGACACGTACGACAAAACTTCAACCTTGGTTTATTCCACTCGATGTATGTTTATAATTAGCGCAGAATTGATATTATTACATGGAATAATTACTCGTGCGTGGGCAACCGAAATAAAGGAACAGGTATATAAGTAAACATAGAAATATCAGCTGTGTTCATAGTAGATATTTAACAATTCTAAACAGCATCAGCGATCGTACATATTATTAGAAGTATACGCGACGATCGCACGTGTACATCGCAGTTCTATAATTATAAGCCCAATTCATATTTACCCACGTCTTGTATAAGCGGTTTTTACTACCCTACAGACTGCACAAGTTCATATTATAACAAATAATATTCCGACAACTTATTTTACCTTGTATCGATTTGTACAAATTTTAGATTTAATTAGAATGTGGAAATGATCATGAGTATCAACACAAGCCGCGAATAACTATACACATACACGGACCTTGTAGCGATCAATGGATTTTCAAAACTATCATCTTCATGCAGGTCGGCTAGTTTGAAAAAGGCATTGGTCAGATGTTACGAATTTTTTTTATTCTTATGAAAATTTTATCATTTTTATTGATTGAAAAATAATCAGCAGATTTTATAAGTGTTAGCAAAATTATTTCTCTTCGCGTGGATAAAATTCATATTTGATTCCGGGCGCCATTTTGGTATCACATACCGCCCATGGTGTTCGCAGGCGATTATAGGAATTTATTACGCAATTATTAGACAATTATATGATCTCTGCGGTTAGTTGAGATTCCGGCGAAGGTGGGATTGGCGAATTTTTATTCTGATGCAGAGTATGCGATAATTACATAATGTAACACCGTATGAACTATTGAACTCACTTTTTATTATATCTCAATCAGTTATATGGTCAACGCTAATTAATTCACAAGAGTATATGAGAATAAGAAAGAAAAAGGATACAGTATACAAACAATTAAAACTCGATTGATAATCTTATCGATAATTCTCGTTTTTTTAATGCTCAGCAAAATTTTCCGTATCATACAGACATGCACGTCACGTCACGTTACGGTGTCGATGATTATACTTTTATTTAATCGGAATTTTAATTTCACCGATTTATTTTCGATTCATTTATTTCACTAAATAATTATTTGACTCGATAAAATTATTCAATTATGTGCTGTATATTGGAAGAGTTTTGTTACTGCATAGCGAACTCCTGCAGACGTTGCGGTTTTACTTTGTGCTCCTGTTGCTGCTGTCAAGATCAATTAGAATCCGAAGATGCAGAAGCATATTACGGATATCGATAAACGATCAAGATCGGAATTCAGATAAATAGTAATCGTTGAACGATAAAATATGACGTTCTTCAGGTAAAGGTAATACGTTACTTCCGAGGAGGGGAATTTAATGGAAATTTAGGAGATACCGCGTGTCATAATCACATCAGCGCCGTTCGAAATATCGTCACGTCAAAATCTGGTCGGTTTAGTCGGTAAAAGTTGACCGAATGTGAGTGTTGTAAAGGTGTCCTCCGCGTCCTCCACGCTCAGAGTCCGTACACGCACGTATTTTTGTGTATTAATGCAGGTGTGGTGAAATCGTTCTCTCCGGATCTCTTTTTTGATTTATTTTTTTTCTCCTTGCCGCGTATGAAAATAGTAAAAAGAAAAAAAAAAAAAAAAAAGAAAATAAATAATAATTATAATTATACGTCTCCATCGTGTATACGCTGTACGAATTGATCAACTGTGTGGTAAATTTCCATCACTGGGGAATTATACGAGATTTTGATTTTTATTGCTACGAATAGTTACTATACGTTGCCATGGAAAGAAGTAGAATGAGATTTTAGGATTTCATAATTTGGTAAAAAAAATTAACCGTTACAGTATTTACAGAGTGAGTCTATAGTTATATCCAAACGAATGTTCATCACTTATTGAACCTACGCTATATATTATTATTGCAATTTGTTTTTCATCCAGTATATCCTTAACCGAAGACGTAATATCCGGGTCACTAAATTCTGAGAATAAAAATTGATTTTTTCTCATAATAATGCTTTAAAAAATCACCGATACATTCTTCACGCGATCAATATATCGCAAGTCATTTATATACTCATTTATTATTAAGTATTGACGTAAAGTGAGTTTAACGGTTGCATAGATGGTACGCCTATAAACGGATATTAAATACTTTTTCTTCTTTTCAAAACTGATACGATTTTATAGATATCGTAAACCACGTATGTTAAAATTCTACACAGGCTGCTACAGTATATTATACTTGTAAAATGATCGGAGGGTCATTAGAAAAATAATTATCATTTAAACGAATGCTCCGAGAAATTCAGAGGAAACTATTTTCGCTATTCTTACATCAAAGATCGTTGATTAATGCTTTGAATTAAGAACGGCCTATATATTTTATATGTGGTGTCTCGATCGCCTATATCATAATAATTACAATTTGTTAATTAGCATAAAGCGAGGCAGTTTCCGGGAAGTGACCCCAGCTGCGACCCCGGAGGCCTTTGTTGGGATTTGCACCTCCGATTTACTGTGTGACAATCGGTACTTCACGTAACTCGAGAACGAACGTATAACCTTCGAAATGAATGAGAATTTCGTCGACGAAGAAACCGGGGAACGACTAGAACCAGCGGCTCTGAGAGGCTGCAAATCTGTCCTGAATTTCACTGACCCCGAAAACAACAATCTCGAAACTGGCGAACCCGAAGAAGCTGAAGAAAATCATCCGTCTCGGCGACGAGTTCCATTCCAGGTATCGTATATGCGATTGGATGTGGTCGATAATTTTATCACGAACTTGATCAATTGTGTCTTTAGCATCTTTTATACGTTGTACATCGTTGATGATAACTAAATGAAATATCAGTCGAAATTTGTATTCTGAATATCTTCCTTTTTTTTCAAACCTGGTTTCAGATACCTCGAGCTCTTCAGAAGCAACACGAGCAAGACGATGACCTGCGATTATCTGACGGTGGTAAAAGGCACCCAGAAAATGCACCAAAATCAAGAAGATTTCCAATCTCAGTTGAACCATTCGGTCAAACGAGTCCAATCATGCTTTTGATACCGATAATCTTCTATTTTCGTTGGGTAATAGTTGTACTCATGTGCTTGGAATGTTTCCTCCACATTTGGGCGCATCACAAGAATAAGTATTTGAAAGATGCGGACGTTTACTTCAGATCCCCTTTTCACTCAATCAGTTCAGAATTCTGCGCTCTTTGCCAAAGCAAGACTTGTATGGATCGGATTGGAAAAATGCAGGCGATAAGGGCCGACAAATTTTTACGCCAGTGTAACTACATGAAGAGGGTTGTTACCTGAAATTGGGACGGCTTATTTTTAGAAATGGAAGAAAAATAAATTTTAAAAAGAGCAACAATAAATAAATAAATAATTAATTGAAATCCAAGTGCTTTCGGACAGTGTATTTATATGTGTATAACATATGTAATATTATGTTACGCAAGCGATTATCGTGTACACAATTTTGATGATGTGCGTTGCCTGCTGTTGCCAGGAAGTGCTTGACGAAACGGAAGAAGGATTTATTTTTTCTGAGATGATAAGTTAATGACAATAATTGAAATTGATATAACTCGTGGGAATTAGCAATGGTAATATAATTATAGTATAAGAGCTATACGCGCTGTATATTTTGGATTTGGAGTTGACTTTTTTAATTCAAATAAATATGTTATGTTTTATATAGTAATATTCGTTTATCGGTTTACCGTAAATGCGACACAAGCGTTCTTTAAATACACGCATACGATATTATTTCGTCGCATTTAATATTTTTTTACGTTATATCGCTATAGATAACTACTAAAATATCACCTTAGATCATCATCCTATAGGGGCAGACGTAAACGAATTATTCAAAATTAACGGATCCCTAAGTTGTTATGCGTGCGACAAATTTTTGACTGTTCTATTATACGATAGTAATAGTTTTAGTTGAAAATAAATATAATTGGCACGCATGAAGGTTTGATTTCTTTACTTCCTATTTATGTATCGATAAATATTGTGTATCAAAGTTTGGGAAAAACAATGAAATTTTACTAACCTTCTCAAGTGACGAAAACTTACTTTTTTCTTTTTTCCCAGGTCACATGTCTCATTCACACGTGCACTCCTATTTTTATCATCTTATCAGGGTGAGGTTGAAAAAAGGATACACAAAAGTTGAAAATAACGAATACCTACTATTCTGTACCATTTCGTAGTCGGAAAATTAAAAATCTTAAAAGCCTCCCTTTAAAATGCAGCACTAAAAGTAGTTAGTGAATTACGCACAGGGGTAGGATGGACACCTTACAGCACCCAAAAAGCTAATGGTCCATTTAAATGAGCGTTCAAATAATGATATCCTCAACGTCCAGTCTTCATTCAACGCATCAAGACTGCGTTTCGTTATCGACTTATAACTGACACGCGGTGTCCGCGCAAAGTGACAAGGAGGACAAAATGTTCAGGTAAAGCATCTCCTGCCACACGATCATGGACTTGAAACATGCACATACTAATACTTACTGTACCTATTCAGTCACATGTCGAGTTTTGTAGGACTGATATGGATTGGTTCGTATAAGTCGAGCATCCACAGCAAAGTCGCTTGAATTTTTTATTCAGAAATTCGGTTAATCAAAAACAAACTTATTTGTAAACAGGGTCGATTAAAATTTACATGCTGTCAATAATTAATCTTTTTTCGTTTAACTTTAAACCTATACATATATTAGAAAAGTAATGTTAGCTGAGGTCTTGGTGGGCCAATTTTACTCTGCGTTGTTCGTTATTTTTCACTATTTGAAGAAGCAACATCACGAAAGACAATGTTGGGCTATCCAGATACAATGTGTGTGGCCATATATTCCTTTTACATTTCGTCAAGCTCAATAAAAGAGAAAACAAACGAAAATACGCAGCATGCTCATAATAACGCTTTATAAAATTAAAATTTGTATCTAAGACCGTATGCCTAGTCACAGAATTATTTAGCCGCTACCGGGACTTGAATTCATGCAAAAAATAAATTAAGGGTTTGGGTAAAGTAAAAAGTAAATAATCACACGTCTGCATTGGCTAATAACCTATTAACTGCCAATAGTGTGGTTCAATTCTATAGTCCGGAGCATCGTGGTCCAAAAAAAATGAATATGAACTTCCCAAGAATGGAAATCTATGGCAGTCCAGTAAGTAATTGTAACTAAGTCCCTAACGCATAGCCAAAATTTCTCGCGTGGCTATTTGGCAGATGAGTTCAAAATTTACGGAGAGATGAGCTCTCCAAAACTTACAACGTGACCACACTAATGCTGAATAATTCGGACTTTGTATTCCATGGAAAATGCGCGCAACTGCACGCCCTGTAAAATTACTATCCCGATAACAATGGACCAGATTTCGAACGTCACTTGCAATCTGGGAATCGTTCAGCAGCTTGGTCTGTAGAGGAGGAAAAAAAAGACAAATCAATATGAGACTGATGAAACGAATGACTCCGCAAATATAATAACGAATTTCTCAATCATTAATTCGAACGAACCTCAAGTTTCAAATCGATTTCTTCCATAGGATTTTCAGATTGGAAATACTCCCTGATTGTCTTCTTCAGCGCTTCGGATCTGTCCAATAAATTTTCTGTAAGCTCTCGACATTGCCTGACAGAATCTACCGACACTTTTGATAGTGCTAAGCAAATCGCTTCCAACTGGTAGAGGCCCATTCGCTGTTGCGTTGACGTACGTTCTGTCAATAAATCCAAAGCTTCGTCTAACTCTGCATTGGATAAATCTCCAGGTGCTCTTACTCTGAAGCCTAGTGTATCATAATTTACAGATATCGCAGTTCTTTTCCATCCGCCAGTTTCTGTAAGAAGAGTAGACAAAAAAGTAGATTTCAGTTTACAAGAAAAAAAAGAGCACAATAAAGGCAGAGGAAGAATCAAGGATATAAATATACCTGTATTCTTCCACTCCAGATCTTTTAGGTGTCCTTTCACGACACCGCTATCCCATCCTATAGCAGCAGCAACATCCACGACTGGGAATTCTATGATCGAACTATTTTCATGAGATACTCCTCGTTTAAGATCTAAAGCAATGGCCATGGCCAGTGGTGGTGACTAGAAAATAGGAGATCAAATAATTACATCCACGAATTTTATAGACGTGTCTTGCAGGGTATGCAATCGTCAGATTGTAAAAATTAATCTTACGGATTGAGCGGCAATTTTCAGAGCTTTTGGACCATTGTAACTGGTCACCTTAGCGTTAATGTAAACCGATGGTAAAGTGGTGATGAATTTTTTCGGATGAAGTTCAAGGTAACAAAGAAGAGTGGAGATAATTTCTTGAGGTATGTCAAGGGCCATCACAATTTCGTCTACTGGTATGGCCACTTCGTGCCCTGGGCATCTTTTGTTAACACCGGGATTGCCGGTATTGGCACAAGAGCAGGGTACAAATACTTTTTGTAACAAACGTCTTATCATATGTCTGTCAACCCCATTGGCATAGATGTGACGACGTAACTCAGCCTTGTCACCTGAAGTCTAAAAATCATAATATCGATGAATCCAGTCTTCCGACTAATGATATTGTATCTCTTACCTCGGAACTTATGAACACGTGACAATGGGCAGGAAGACCGTCTCGCCCAGATCTGCCAACCTCCTGCACGTAACTTTCGAAATTTGAGGGCATATTGAAATGAATAACTGCCCTAATATCAGGCTTATTAATACCCATTCCAAAGGCAACCGTCGCAACTACAATTCTAGTGTCTCCATTCATGAACGCTTTTTGAACAACCTTCCTACGAGAGGCAGATAATCCTGCATGATAAGCCTCTGCTATGGGGGATACCTTTTTCTCTGACTTTCCATAACTTTTAGGATCCTGTAAGAAGGCCATATCGGAATGTTTATTGAATATTTAGAATTAGTCAGTCTGGTACTCACAGTTAAAGATGTTCTTAATAAGCCAGCAATCCTGACACATTCGTCTCGCCTTGTGCAGTAAACGATCAGAGAATCCAAATTTTCGAACCGTTGGCTCCGTAACAATTCTATCAGCGCATGATCACGATGCTGATCCTTCGATGCCGTTAAAGTTAAATTACGAGGCAATGGAGTATCAGAAATGACGCCAGCCATTCCATCGGGGATATTTAGATAGTTAACGATACTTTCAGCAGTCGATTTTGTGGCTGTTGCAGTCAGGCCCAGAATGGTTTTCACTCCTAATTTTTCTCTCAATACTTTACAGACCATGAGATAGGATGGCCTAAAGTTGTGGGACCATTGAGAAATGCAATGCGCTTCGTCGATGCAGGCAAAAGCAATCGGAGGAAGTTGTCTGAGAAGGGCACCGAAGCCTGTTGACTTTTCCCCAGCAACAACAGCTTCTGGAGATACGAGGAGAATATCGAGAGTCCCTGCTTTCACCTTGTCCATAACGATTGTTCGTTGTTTTGCTGCTAGGGCAGTGTGCAGGCAAGCGGCTGATAGAAACTTTGGAACTCCGGTCACTTGATCATCCATCAAAGAAACTAGAGGGGATATAACAAGGGTGATGCACCGCGAATGCTTAGCATAAAGATAAGCAGGTAGCTGGTAGCACAAGCTTTTTCCAGCACCAGTTGACAAAGTGACTAACGTCGACTGTCCGGACAATATTCTCATCACTGCTTTCTCTTGCCCAGGTCTGAAGGCCTCGTGACCGAAATTTTGCAATGCCTCTAAGACGTCATTTGGTGTTGCTGCAATATCAATTAGAATATGGAAAAAGTGAGCATTTCTTCACAATTCGGGTTACAGGTATCCAGTAAATGAAGTAAAAAAATTACCGCTAAGTTGATCGCTCAATTCTTTGGGGTATAAAGGTTTCACTGGACCAATTTCTGGAGGAAGGAGTTTGGCAAGTAGATGTTCAGGTATGATATGTCCTGAATGAACCTACAGACAAGATTTATGTGCGTTCTCTTACCAATATTTTGGAAGATCTCAAGCAAGCAGTAATTGAAAGTATTACAGATAAGCATGTAACTCACAGTTTCAGAATTATTAATTTCGATGTCGTCTGCAAAGTCGAGATCATCTAACAAACTGTCGATGTTCTCGTCATCAGTGGGAACAGTTTCAGGAATAGCAGGTGGCATATTTTTTATCTGGTTTTCATTGTTTTCATCATCTTTCATATGTGGCAAAAGTAAGGCACGGGAAGAAGTCTGTGGGATAATACTGATCCTATTCCGATGAGCCGCCAGAACAGATTCACTCGCCATCTTTGCCGCCTCATCCAGTGTTGGATACTCACATGGTTCTTCATCACCAATCAGTGGGAGCAATTCATCAGATTTCAGCGACTTGCATTCCTTAGAAAAGTGCCCAATATCACCGCATTTGAAACATTTTAAAATTCCCTTGTTTTCAACTAAATCGGCCAAATCCAGACTTCCTGCTCCAGATGCCAATTCTTTTTTCTTCTGCTTCCACTGATTTTTCTTGTACTTTTGGAATGTCATGGTCTTTTTCCCTCTTACAAACACTTTCTTTTTCAGATTAATTCTCACAAAGTTTTCGTTTAAACGTCCAGTAGAAATTTTTTCCGCAAGTCTTTCTTTATCTGTCAGTTTCTTCTTGCTGTTAGAGCCAGATGCTTCAGGTGCTGTTACTCTGTCTGTAGGCAGAGATTTAGAAATGACTTGCGAAAAATTGGCAACTAAATCACCACTCTCAATTCTTGGCAATGCAAATCGGGGTACTGCATTTACTGTATCAACTCCATAAATTTGGGGCTCAGGTCTCTCAACTAGTTCATTTTTCTCCCTAGTTGGAGAATGGACAATTTCTTTCTTGCTCGCTCTTGATGGCGGCTTCCTAATAGGTCGTGTTGTTTGAATTTCTACATTTTCATCATTTTTCTTTTGAGTTCGTTTTGTTTGAGCAGTTTTCCTAGTGGTGCATGTGGTTCGGGTTTTTCTCGTTTTTTTAGTCACCTCATCTGCGATTTTACTTTCAGGCATAGCATCAGATTCAGAATCATCAGAAGTATTTTCTTGGATTCTTCTATAGGCTTTCCGCTGCGTTTGTCTCGTATTTTTAGTGGTGCCCGTTGTTCGAGTACTCTTGCAATCAGAATTATCAGGAGTCTTTTGTAGGATCTTTCTAGAGGCTCGTTGTCGAGTTCTTGTTGTAGGAGCAGCTTCTTTAGTAGTACGCATCGGTGGAGTTCTCTTTACTTCTTCGGTTTTTTCACTGTCATTACACATAGCTTTGAATTCAGAATTGTCAGAAGTATCATTCTGGTTCCTATTATTGAGTCTTTTTACAGTCTGTGTGGTAGGAGCAGCTGCCACAAGCTGTTCTTTCACTTCTTTTGGAGCAGTAATCTCATCACATTGGTTTTGCGTATTGCTGTTCTCTGTGTTGTCAGTTACCAATTTCACTTCTTTTTTGTCCGTAATATTCACTTCTATTTCACTATTTCTCGGTATCGACAATTCTCTTAAACTACTTTCCACAGTTTTCACGGAGTATGGCAAACTAGAATTAATTTCAAGAGTCTCTTGTGACGATGGTAGGCTGCCCAAACTTGGCAGATAAGGTTCCCTGCATGGCCGTTTAATTGCTTGTCTTTCCACGCTGCTTGCACGTATTCTAATATTCCTAACACGTTTGTTCTTACGTTCACCTTCGGAGTCACTGCCGCAAACAAAATCTTCTTCGTCGGAAAATAGCGGGGGTGTTTGTGAACTAATTAAGGTATTTATCGTGTATGGTGAATACGTGCTCGACTCCAATGATTCAACTCCAGAATCGCTGATTCCAGATAATCTGTTCGGTTGTGACAATGAACCCTTGGGATAATTTTGATCTGAACATCTCTCTAGCCAGCCTGCATCTATTTTCCTGGAAATATTCACCGCCTTGCCTGCTATTAACTGATGAATTGCACTTACCGGCTGGGAGCTTATTTTACCCTCTGTGCGACTTACTTTTACCTTATCCCCTAATATTGGTTTCATTATTTCATTGGGATTAAATCCATCCTCTGTTTGGGAGTCAACTCCATCTTTTTGAATCAATGATGACATGCTGGTGTCCAAATCAGACCTGCTCTTAGACTTGACCATTGATAAAGACTTCCTAGGATTTCTCTTGGTGAAACTGGTACTATTAAACAATTTCTGCGACAACTGAAATGAACTTGATCTACCCACGAGAAGATTTTCCTTTTTTTGTACCACTTTTTTTTCATTGTTCAAGTGACTTCCCCATGCCCCTTCTGCGTTTATTCCAATCTCTGTTGGTACAGCCTCGAAGTCTGTTTCTTTTGGAAGTTTCTCAATTTCTGGATTACAATTTTCTGTATTGCAAACATCAGGTGGTAACTCCGTGTTTTTTTCAACAGAATCTACCGCGACAGACGTGTTCAATGTGCAAGTAGATATGTTCGCTTGTACATCGTCAGAAAATGTTATATCCATTAAAGTTTCTTCCAAAGCTCGCGTCTTCAATTTCCAGTACATTTTGTACGCATCTCTGATCGAGACGTCAGCCTCCTTGATATCGTTCTGGTGAAAACATCAATGAAAACTTGAATTACTTCTACAAGAATTGAGGAACATGCGTACCTGAGGCGATACTAAAGGATCGGGCAGGTAAAGATCCGGTAAATGTAAGCTCACCCACCTTGTTTGGTTTCCTCCCATATTTTTCCATAAAGCCGCTTTCCCATTGCTTTACTTTCGATTTTGACTTATGGTATTTACTTTTGAAACTCGGATTTTCCAGGAGCTCCATGTCGTGGGATTAGGAAAAATAGTCTACATTAAATATTATGAGAGAAGGCGATCCCACCGACAGGAGAGTAGTCGACATACGGATGGTAGGATTAGGTTATAAAATGTTCAGAATTTTGACAGATTTTACGCGCGTAAATATAATTTTAATGTTCGATAGTCTCGAGGCGTCAACTCGAAGTTTGAGTCGAAATCGGAGATCACCTGTTCGTCGAAGTTGACATCTGACGAGTGTCTCCGTCTGGCGTGGTTCATATAAAGCAGTAAAAAGCAAGATGGCCAAATAGTGTTAACGGGTTGTGGAATGTGCGGTTGGAAAATTCGACATTTCGGTAAAGTGCTGATGGCCTAGCGATGGCCGAGTTTAACATCGACGTGAGCAAGCTTCCAGAGGATGTCAGGGAAAAGCTTGCGGAGCTGGATCTCGAGCTATCTGAAGGTATTTAAATCAAATAATAACTGCTAAACGACTAACCCCTTCTGACTCACCGCGTAGCCTGTAGAGGTACGTACCCTGCGTCTGGCGCCTTCGTAATAATCGATAATTTCGTACTGTTGCCATTTTAATTCGCAAGAATTGTACGTGACACCGTGTTATGTGAATACCCAAGGTGGGGCTTATCCTAATTTGTTATTCTAACCGCCCTTAATTACCGCTGACGACCGTCTAATTGAGCCCATCATAAAAGCTGCACCACTCGACGAACGAGAGACAGTTGGCTGGAACCAGCAGCCGCACCTCTCCATTCAATTCTCTCCATTCATCTGCAAAACCAAACATTTTCAGACTCCACACCAATTAATTCAACATAATTAATCCCGCGAAATATCAAACCCCTATTACCATGGAAGGCCTCGCATACCGTTCCACCGGCTCATTAACTCCTAACGTGTTCGTCCCCTTTAAATAATCCTTTGTCCCACGTTTCACGCCGATCTATTGTCCTATTTGTTGCTACCCCGATCTTGCCCTCGATGACGATAATTATGATGGCAGTGGTGTTCTTTATGTTCAATATGATCCCATGTCACCCAACATGCCTGTCAATCCTCTTCGTCATATTCTCTTTCCGAGGGGAATGACGTCAACCTCAAAGCTGCAGGTGTTAAGTATCAACCTGACTGACTAATTGTGAGAAAAACCATGCTATACCTGTGCTGATCGGTTAGCAACGCTCTCAAACACTCGGAATTCGATATAAAGAATTCCAAATCCCCGGAATTGAAACCGAGCAAGTCGCCTCGAGTCGTTGGCGAATTCGTAAAATAATTTCGTTTGCGAATTCCTGATCTTCGAGCTACCTGGAGAGAAAGAAATCCGTACAGTGCTTCATTTGGTTTCGTATTTTACCTCGAGAGACTTGGTCAGGTTGCGTTATTAGCTTATCTCATAAGCACTGAGAACACTATTTTTAGGTTTTATACTCAACGATCTTAAAAGAAGCAGCACTGCCTGTTGCTGCATTTTATTTACCTTGCCCTAAGGCTACGCCATCATTTTTATGAGCACAAACATTTATCCCCAATAACGATCGTTACGTAAAAATACTTGTTTTTATCTTTATCTTTTTTCATCACTTTTCCCCTATCGTAACACTTGCTGCCGCCCATAGATACGAAACGTCAGTTGCCGCTTGTCCAACAGATGTTTTATTATTTGATACGATACGAAGACGTTCGTTATTAAGCTTTTGATGTATTCGAATCCTCGTACTTGCTTTAGGATCTAGAAATACCTCATAGATTTACCGTTGTCGTAGCCAGGATGGAGCGGCTCTTTTTATTTTTATCTCCTAGTCTGCAAATACGAGGAATTTTTTAAACAAAATTTTCTTCGTTTCGAAATCTGGTTCATTAGATTCTACGAACTCGCCAGTTATAATCAATTTTAAAACATCCTGTTATCCTTTGTCAAATAAGTTTTTCGACAAACTTCCCCGGAGCTGACGAAGAAAAAAATAAATAAAAATTACACAATGCCAGTTTGAAGCCGCAGCACACTCGACCGCACGTGTAATTCTTTTTAATTTTCTGGCACACACAACACACAATATATTAAAACCGATGACGTATCCACCCTATTCATACCCAGCTCTTTTTATTCTCAACTTTTAAAACGCTTACAACTATAACTGGAATAATTACATTATGTACCTTATGCTGCTATTACCTAATTTTCGTTGCCCATGCAGGAGCTCAATTCCGAGCTACCGGTATTCAACGTGTGATTGAGACTCAACAAACGAGGCAGTTACTGAAATCGTCCGTTAAGTATTTTGAAGAATCAGCCGCCTTTTCACCAGAAACAAAGTTGGATGATCTGAGTAATTAAAAAAGCGTAAAAAAGAAGATAAGGTATCGCTATTACACGTTTTCAATTATGAAAAGGAAAAGAAGTAACATGATATTTGAGTCCATCGGTCGATCGGTCTCATCTCGGCGGTTGCATGTGTAGAAAATATGCAGATGCAATAAAATCCGTGGTGTATGAAAATGGAGTGAAACGAAAAGGTACTAAAAAAAATAACTATGACCCATGGGTGTATCGGGTTACGTGTCCACGCGTGCAAATACCATGAAAAACGATCGGGTTGTTGCTCTTCAAGGGTGAGATTATGGCGTTCCAATGTCGTCGGTCGAAGACGAGGGTCAAAGTCGTTTGAGAAAATACGAGTGAAAAGAGAGAGAGAGGGAGAGAGAGAGAGAGTGAAAAGAGAGAGAAAAATTGTGCAGAAAACGCTACGCCGAGAAATTCTGGTTCCCCGTTTCTTTCTTTCTCTTTCAAAGTAGGGAAAAGGAATAAAAATCGAGCGAGGTCGAGGCCCTCGCAAAAGATCCCGATTAGTCACGTCGCGTCTTTTATATGCACATCCGCACTATGACGCCTTCTGACGCGAGCCGTCGCTAGCAAAGAAATTGTGACGTGTTGCCGCTGCTGTTTCTGCTGCTGTTGCGTACAGGTGGGCGATTCACCGGGATAGCCGGTGCCGGTATGGACCTCTCGAGATCAAGGTCGTCCATCGTTGGGTAAACGTCCTCAAAACGCCTTGAATCGACCGGTGCTTGCCGCTTATAACGCGTGCTGCACCACCACAACTCACATTTTTCACTCCACATACGTATTCATTTCTTCTTTCGTTCGTTGCCTCCGAGCAAAGTTCACGTGTGTTACGTACGTATACTATACAATCGGTAGACCGCGTAACGCCAAACTCCGACGATTTTTTTCGACGATTTTGCCGATAACATCGACGGGAAGAGATGTGAACTTTTATGAAATGAGATTCTAATTACGCAATGGAGATTTTTTCCGCATCTTTTTTCCCCCCGAAACTTGAACCATTTCGTTTTCTAATGCATATCCAGCGGCATTGAATTTCCTGCGTGGATTAGACTAAGGTTCTACGTTATACCATACTTCTGAGTATGAGGTTCAATTTTCAGGGCTTGTGATGGAAGTCCTTTAAATGTTTCCGGATTAGGCAATCGGTCCGTATACGTGTGTTTTTACACGTTCTCAATAACTTCCGGAAGTCCTTCTCATGTTACGAAATTATTACGGGTATTATATGTATACGATATATATATTGTATGGATGCGCGAACCCCGTATGACGTTGTATAAAAAATTACGCCGGCTGATCACGATATCCGTCGTCATCGTCAGTTGAGCCGGAGAGTAAAATGAATATAGCGGTGCGATTTTAATCAGCGATTAATTTACCTTCAAACGATCGGCGAGGCAAGAAAGAAAGAAAGAAAGAAAGAAAAAAGGAAAGGTAAAGGTCACGCAAGAGGAGGAATTTTGATGCAGGTACACATAGCTTTTGAGCGTTACGCGAGCGGCGATATACAGGTAAAACCGCATCGGGAGAAAGTACCGCAGATCCGTTGTCTGATATTCAAAGGGTCACTTGTTAATTTAAAAACTTCTTTTCCTCCCAACAGCCTCCAGACTCTTAGACTCCCAGGTACCACTCTATCCCGTCTACTTTGTATCCGTGGAGAGTCAATTTACCCGGAGAAAGGGTCAGGTAAGTGCAGCGTACCTAACCAAGGTACGATCTCGTGTACGTACGTACCTTTTGATACGCATACTTGTACCATTTTTAACGCACACGTGGACGAGGAGTAACGGACACCTGGATGTGTGCGCGCGCGCGTGTGTGTGTGTATACCGATGTAAGTGTATACGTGTGTATAGGAAAATGGCAGATGATGGGGGGATATACGTGAAACATGAAAGGTGTACCTACCTACCCAGCGCATATACGTATGGTATAGGAAAGGCACGAGGAGATATGAGACTCGGTGAATTCCGTTCGTGATCCTCGTTCGGCCGCAGCCTCCTCCTATATCCTCCTCGAAAGAGCCGCGGATACTCGGAGGAAAGGGAGTGTTGGTTGGGTTAGTTATACTCGTGCCCACTCAAACGAGATGAGAGAGGAGTCCTCGGTTGCCTCTTATTCCCTTAGCTTTGGCTTTGGCTTTGGCTTTATAGCCTCAACTTCGGTGTGGCCCGACTCGCGCCTACATCGTGCCTCGGGCCAGTGCTCGTCGTGATGCGATACGCGATGCTGTACGATGCGCGGTAGTTGGCAGAAGAAGAAGAAGAAGCAGGAGAAGAAGAAGAAGAAGAAGAGTGGGATTTTGAGGAGGAGAGTTCTTTGCGTCGGTAACAGGAACAGCAACAGAAACAACGACGACGTCCCCCACGTCGGAGAGAGTGGCCGAGCGACTTGCCACCACCACAACGTCCCACCATCACCATCACCATCATCATCGCCACCATACCCACGAAGGAGGCTCGACCGCCGCCTTGCCTCTCTTGGTTCGCCTTGTCTCGCCTCCTCCTTCGGTGTATATAGTACCGACTTCGATTCCTCCTCCGAGGCTGAAAGTCTTTTTAACTTTATTTAATAGCAGCACCAACAGTTTCGTGCAGACGATTGAGATGCCGGTTTGTTGCCGAACGCGCTCTTCGTCACATTCGGGGTTGAGCGTTGATTAGATAATATCGAGAATCCGAAGGTATTCGATCTCGTTGATCGTCGATTGGCGCGAGTAAAATTTTCTTTCCCAAAATAACGATAAAAGTTCGCCGTAAAAACAATTTCATCGAACTCATGGTGTGCGACGCAAGATGCGGTTCAGTGGTGTAAAGTTTAATAAATGTGCATCGCAGCGGATTAAAGTGCGCGCTATGCGATAGGGGAATTTATGCATTTGCGATTAGCTGATACGAAAGTAGCAACGTATCGCGTTGCCTTATGTACAAATTCTTGATGTGGAATCCCTGAGGAGGGATTGGGTTATTATATTCTCGATTGAGTATAGATCGAGGTTGCAGCGAGGCTAACGATAAGTTGCTGCCGCCGCTCGTGCTGCGGGTAAGTTGAGAATCGAAGCGTGTGCCGCCGCTTGGAATGCGGTATTGAAGGATATAGCCTAGAGGGTGGTGCGCAGGCGGCACACCGTCGCGGGTTCATGAGGCCTCTGTCGTTCGAAAATCTGAGGAGGCTGGTGGGCCGGGGAAAAGATCGCGACGAGCCGTCGTTCAAGAGGAGCGAATCCTTCAAGAGGATATCGATTCGAAAAAGTTATCTAGATCGGGGCAAGCGGAGACAGAAATTGCAGCAAAAAAACGCCGCCGAGGCTCGCGAAAAAAATCAAAATGTCGTTACCCCGTCGACCGGAGGGAATCAAACTGGCAAGTTATTACCGAATCGCGATTCGGAAACTCCGATTTCTCTGCAAGAAGACGTCGTCGGGGTCATTGGATATGGGGAATGGCTCCATGGCGTCAGAACCGCCCACGACATTAACTCCTCGGGAGCTACGAACGCCCAACAACAAAACCAAATACAGTCTCACGACACTTCGCTTTTGTCCAATAAATCCACCGTCGATCTTTCCAACGAATTGGCCAACAGATTCGAGGTATTGAAATTGGAGAAATCTCCCGTCATCGGCAGAAGAGATATTAGATCAAACGCCGGGCATTCACAGGTGCAACTAGTTATACTCGATAATAAAGATCGTAATTCTCCCGATTCGGCGGAATCTCAGCTACAAAGTGACCAGGGAACGACGCCGAGTGTTAGTATCAGCTTCGGAAGGATCTGGAGAGACGGGATTCCAGTGTCGTCTTTAGTTCCTGGAGCACCCTGCGCTCATCATTCGTTGGACAGCGCTCTCAAGGAGCGCAAACCTCAGCCCACAGTTTCCAGGACTGTTTCTGCCCCGGAAAAATGTCCCGTAACGATCAGGGAGGACGGAACAAACGCTTCTCACGGTTTCGGTTTCTCTTTGTCGATTTCACGACTCGCGGCATTCAGGAGATCCAAGAATGGATTTTTCCGAAAAAAGACGCCGAAACCTTCGCTGAGCGTCAGCCCTGACGGGTATTTCAAGCGGATTTCAGCGCCGCGCAAATCGACCGCCGCTTCGCTGGGGAATTCTTCATTTAGAAAAAAAGGTGGACGCCGATCGTCGACCCGGAAGTTTGAAGGCACTCGAAAAACTCGGCTCGTAACAGAAGCCGGGGGGGAAGTCGAAGACCGTTCTTCGAGTCCCGTATGGTTCGTTCCTCCGGAGCGACGAAGATCCCGCAGGCATCGCAGGGTTTGGCGCGAGATTCGCTACTTTCCAGACGAGGTTGAGGCCCAGATCGACCGGGACGCTTACTCGAATCATTCGGACGAATTCGACGATCAGAAGCTCCTGCTTTCCGGCGATTTCAACCAAAGGTCGGAATCGAGGAACGATATTTTCGCCAACGACAATCGAAGGAGGCCTTCCTCCTCGAGTTCCTCGTCGCCCTCTTCGGGTCAATTTTCGGCTGTCGGAAAGATCAGCGATTTCAACGAAGACAAGCTCGTGTCCGCCGAATTGCGGGTCTCCGGCGCTCTCGCGAAACGGAGGAGCTGGCAGCCCGATGTCCCTGCGAATTATTTCGCTTCGCGGAAATTCAAAAACTTCGTCGGACGGCTGGATAACTCCTCGTCTTCGGCTTCTCTCGCTTCTGCTGTCGTTTGTACGCCCAAAGAATCGGAACGCAGCTATAATCGCTGCCCCTCCTGTACCAGTGAAAGTGATTCCGAGCCGCTTCAGAACCAGCCTTCTTTGGTTATGAACGAAAAAGGTGGAAAACAACGACACGATCAACAAAATATACAACACCACCAGCAAAGAAGAAGACCCCTGAGAAGGAGGTCCCAATTACGGAGAGGTGGACAGCCGGTTTATCTCGTGCGAAAATGTTCATCTCTCCGACGCAACAGATCCCGTGAGTCATTTTGTGTTTGTTCACGTTTTCAAATTTCTCGGTGTTCCGATTCGACGAAAAAAAAAAAAAAAAAAAAAAAAAAAATTAGGAGAAATATCGAAGCACCGATTTTCAACCGCGTGCGAAATAATGAGAGCGAATCACCTTATTGCGGTTATCGGAATTACTATGAAAACGGGTGCATTGAAGGGAATCGAAATTCCCTCGAGGTATAAAATAGAGATCGGTTCGATGTATAGAATTAGGTAAACATTCCCGTGGTTATCCATGGAAACTGTGATCTGTGTCACAGAATGAAGCGAAGCGTGATAAAACGGGTTTTCAATTCCCCGTCAAGTCCATCTGCTCGACACGACCACGGGATTTCCTAGTCTGCACGGGCACCTTCCGCAAGAGTTTCCCGTTCCGTATGAGAAGAAATTTTTCACCTCGTTGCAAAAAAAAAGTACATGAACGCGCAATTCGAATGCGGCAAATAATTGAAATTATTTTTCATATTTCAGGAGGATATTCCAAAGATTTCCCACAGATCCCACTCTGTCTTCAGCCTTGCTCGAGTCCCAACCCCATGAAACATTCTGCAGATTACTTGCTAAAATTCAAAGAACATGAAGGAAAGACGAGGAAAAAATAATCGAAAGTTCATAATTAGGAAGTAGGAGTGACGAGGATATTTAATCTATCATTTGAAATTAGGTGATTTAATTGATTACAAAAAATGTTCACACGCTCCTTGTTACGTGTATAATATATTACAGCGACAAATGTATATTTACATAATTGGACATTAATCGCACAAGTCATAATCATACCGTCTAGTAAAAGTGTCACAGAGGAAACGTGTTGTTACAATTGATAATAATCGTCATAAGAAAATTCTAGCGTTCTCTCCTGTGTAAATATCTATGTATGCGTCATGTATAAAAACCATTTATATAAAACTGCATAGATCACACCGTATGAGAACGCCGCACAATCTAATTTTTAATTTAACAGTACATGGAAAACTATTTATGAAACATAATTTTACCATAAATTGTTTCTACACTGCACTGTCTAGATAGACATTACATATTTATATATTATGCTATATGTACTGTAATATTGCATTGGCCAATGACCGCATCGCTCGTAACAACTCGCCTACGTATAAAACGACAATTTTTCCATTGGACAAATTGGGTCAAAAATAGCGCTACTTCCTTCTATTATAATGTACGAGAGTAAATAAATACATAAATTCAATTTTTACGTAATGAATAAATAATCGTTGAAACGAGCTGAAAAGAAAAATGGATAAACTAGAATCTTCGCTACAGTTTTCGCATTTATGGTTTTAAAATTTTTACCACCTGAATCTTTTCAACTACGCATACATATGTATACCTTGTACTTACGTATTATACACACGATACTGCGCGTTACGGTTTCCGATTCCAACGGTTCGCGTGATATGCAATTTTTTTTCTATTCCCATTTTATTATCTTCTTCTACTTTTACCTACGTGCATACAAAGGTATGTGAGGAGGTTCACCTTATATATATTTATATATGTATATGCGCAACGATTATGCAAATTTTGAAAAAAAAATAATACGTATCACTCATCATTCGAATAAGCCTGATAACTCGCGCGAGCGCGTTCCCAACACCCTTTATTATCTTCACTCAGATATGAATCTATTTACGCAATTGACTGGCACATGGTGTATACGTATACAGAGATAAAAATTGTTTATTCTATTCGTCAATCTTACACCCCACGTTACGATGAGCGAGCTAAAGTTCTTCCTCTTCTTCCTCCTCTTTTCTCTTCGGTCTCTTATTTTTTTTTACATATCTAAAAATGGGTTGACATGTTTTGATTATGAAAATTTCCAATTTAACGTTATTTCATTTTTTTCTCTCAACTATCTGTCGCAGGGGACATAACGCAGAAAGGCTATGAGAAGAAAAGGACCCGTTTGCTGCAGCAGTACAGCTCCAAACAACAGGGTGAGTTCGTCAACTTTTAATCTTCTATTTTTTACTCTATTTATTAATATTAATTTATTTTATTTCTCAAGCATGAACCGCAATTCATTTATCATTTCGCCAACCGTATACCTATTATGCGCGTGCTATGTATAATGAATTATCTATTTACTCATAAGGATAGGTGTACTAATATTTTTGGGGTGCAAAAAAAAAAAAAGAAAAAAAAAAATCGAGGAAAATTGCTGAAATGAAGCGAACGAGTCTCTCGCACCGAAAAGAATGCGTTTACACAATGCAGCCGTAGAGTTTCATGGTGATAACGAACCCAAAGAGATGTAAAAAAAAAAAAAAAAAAAACACGAAACGAGGATTGTGGAATTTAAATGATTACCTCACTCTAATGAATTAAAGAAATTACATCCGATGAATAAAAATGTCGTTTCTTACCACGTTTGGAGACGTTGACCGTCGGTCCACTTTCGGTCGAGGTGAAAAAAAGAAACAACAATTAAGTAGAAAAAGAAGCTAATTCGGAAAGGGAGAACGTACACGTGTAGATAATGAAAAGCAAAAATAAAAAAAAGTCTATAAAAATTATTCCCTTTCGTAAGGGGCGGTAAGTAAATAGATGAACAAAGATTGTACGTACATATATTATATATTTATGGATGAAATGTTGAAACTATCACTCACGCTATATGAAGCTATATACCTGTCTACTAATTATCAGGACGTTGCCTCGTAACAATTCTCAGAAAATATAGAAAACGAGTACATAGACGTGGACGTGTATATGCGCTTGTGTGTTTAAATAGGAGATTTATCTTTTTACATATTGTATAAACAATAATCATCGCATACATTATACGAATATGAACAATGGCAGATCTAAATTACCCAAGTGAAAACTGTGTATGTATGTAGACGCTATAGAATCGTTTGCATTTATCAAGGACACTTTTTTGCGCGCTGCAGAGTTAATTTTTCCCAACTATTTTTCATCCTTTCTTTTTTTGCTGTAACTATGTCAGTGCAAGTTACGTTATACATAGCGGGCGATTCGCTGCTCATTAATTAATCGCTTGAATACCCGAGTTTTTCGCATTTTCGGCGTAGACTTTTCTCAACAGGCTTGAATTACGCCATTTTTTTTTCCTTTTTTTCTTTTATATACAGAGTGTATAAGACATTGAAACGATCGGTTGTTTTTAATTTCGAGAGATTTTTCTACACCGGTTTATATACTCCTACGGTGTATGCATTACGCTTATTTATATCATATGTATGCACGATTCAGTAGCATCTTAAAATTGACCGAAGTGGCTGCGGTACACCGAATTGATAATTGCGATCGTAAATTGTCAATTGACCTATGACCTCACTCGCAATTTGTGCAACAGCTTTGAATAATGAGGATTTATTTTATTCGAAAGAAAAGAAAAAAAAAAAAAAAAAAATGTGCACTCGTGCAGCGTAGTTACAATAATATGCATATTATATTCGTACGTATATCATTTCGTATTAAAACGTAATTTTCATTCTTTGTCTTTTGCTACGAATATAGATTAGAATAATACCATTACCATTACTAATAATAATAGAGATCAATCGATACGAGTATTCATAATTTTCATACAGATAAGTTCATACTGCTGCTGCTGCTTGAGCGCCTTGATTGAATTTTCACATCCATGATCCTGCAGTGCGTTATTAAAGTTGTGTTTTTGTTATAATTATTAACATTAATATATTATTATTGATAATTAGTAGAAAGTTCGCTTATTTATTATTACAATCGCATACACGTATAACGTAGAATTTAATTTTTCAATACACACGAGTACACACGTTTATTGAGCTGTACTTACCTCGCGGTGAAACCGGCGCGGGTCGTTAATAAAGTTGCCTGTAATCCGGCGCGACTCGATCGGTCGGCCTGGTAGGGCGCCTGCATACCGGCAACCCCGAATACGACCCGCGGAGCGGAATCCATTTGATATTCGAAGCAACTTTTCAACCGTGCCATTCACATCCTAACGTCGTTATCAATCTCCAATCATTCGTTATTTTTATTATTGTGACTCGCGTGTTTCTTATCACCGCGATATCGGGTAATCAGCTCCGCGGATTCCGGTAGGTGAAATCTATACGCGCTGAGCAAAACTTGGCGAATTTTATTGCTGGTAACGCCGTCGATCCAACGATAATAATTGAAACGACTGTAACCATTAATAACGATCATTATCTGCCATTGTCCAGCATTAATTGTATCGAATACAAGACGACGACAACGAGAATCGGGTCTGCGAATATCGCGAGGGTTCCACGTCGGTTAATAGAAATAAAGAAAGGCGATAAGGGCCGAGGAATTCATGTGTTTTCTTTGTGCGGACGATGATGTGGCTTTATCACAGGGGGTGGAGGTGGAGGTGGAGGTGTCGGTAACACCGTCGTCGGGGTTGTTGGGGTTGCCGGAGGATTCGGAAGTGGCAGTTCCGAGAGAAGTGGAAGTGGTGGAATTGGTGGTGGAGGTGTTGGTAGCGGAACCGGATATGGCAGCGGAGGCACCGGGGGCGGAGGAGGTGGACGTCCTCAGCCACGCGCTCGACGCACGCAACGTCGCGTAACCCACTCGGAGAAACGCTATCACTCAGGTAGCTGGTACTCTCTCGCTCTCTTTGTCTCTCTATCTCTGTCTCTGTCTCTATTGAATAAATTTTGTATCACTTTTATTACTACATACCATATTTCTGTATATCAAAGATAGCTTTACTCTTCATCCTCTTCGCATAGCTCTTCTTTTTCTCACGTCTTCGTCCTAAAGATAGAAACTTAAGATTTCTTCTATATAACCATATCTGTTTCTATAACTGTTGCCGTTTTCAAATTTTCCATTTTATTTCATTTCGTTTTTTCCCGGTGTGTCGTACGTACAGCTATATTTCTTATTGTTGTATAGTATATATAAAAAATTCGTGGCTAGTTTAAATTATTTATTTAACAAGTAATAATAATAACAACGATAATAATAATAATCTTATCCACTCTTTACTCTACTATTTTTCTATTTATTTATATACATACATCATTGTGTAGTTCGTATATATGTATATGGATATGGATATTCGTAGTACACAGGGATATGTAAAGGCTCCTGTTTGTTGCTGTTGCTGTTGCTGTTGCTACCGCTGCTATGCATATTGGCTACTTACTGGGACAAAACCGGTACATTAAAATTGCGGTCACTAACTCACAGACTCGTTGGCTAATTACGTAACTTATGAAATGTAACGTTACACGTGGCCTAGGTACACGACCTATGTACAACTATTATGCGCTAGTTACGTACACGTTTATACGCGCATAATGGTACAGCGGTACAATACCTATGGTTAGACGCACACGTGACTATTTCATACTATTTTATACTTATATATATACAATTTGGTCGCGCACGCCGTTTGGCAAATCATGTACAATAGTTATTAACCTATGTGTACTCATTTACATTTATCAATACGTCGCGTATAATGTATAGATAATTAGTGGAGTAAATCGTTTCTCCATTGAATCTTTAAAAATCGATCCAATTAAAGAACCGACTAACTATGTATTATATTATATTTAAACGTAACGTACGTACGCACCTCGTTCACGCGCTCTGATTCATCCGAAGTTCTGAGCACGAAAATGGGGTGCGAAATGGGGGGTGTAGGGTAGGGTGTACCGTGCGGTAGATTCGTTAACGCAATGGCGTCGCGACGGTATAAATTGAGTTACCTCTTCAAAAATAATTAACGCACACCGCGTGTCATTCACAAGCGTATCAATGTAGACGGTGCTAATTAATCGCGTGTTATTTATTATTCTTCAATTTTATTTTCGTTTCAACGCCCACGTGCCGCCATCCCGCCGATTCGTGTATTGGGTAATAATTGTTGCATGTGTGTATGGAGATCGCGTAGAAAACGAATCACACCGACTTTCGATTTTATTAGCCACACTCTATGTAGCGGAAATACGAGATGTGTAGGATACGGGTGTAGCGAATACATTATATACGAAGGTCAATCGATGATGGTTTTATTAGTTTT
Organism: Athalia rosae; assembly: GCF_917208135.1. Classification (NCBI taxonomy): domain Eukaryota; kingdom Metazoa; phylum Arthropoda; class Insecta; order Hymenoptera; family Athaliidae; genus Athalia; species Athalia rosae. The sequence goes on along the minus strand of NC_064028.1, from coordinate 14,946,017 downwards.
ATTTATATACAATCGTTAAATTAGACGCGTTTAATCCTTGGATCGATACACCCACGTGTTACTTTTTATGCTATACTGATTGATCAATAAGACGAGATTAATTATCGGCCGTAATTCACCGGCATCTGATTAGCATACCTATGAGTTGTTAGGTGTGTTATAACGTTTGGTGAAATTCAGGAAAATTATAAGAACGCACGTAAATGATACTTTTCTTTCTAAGAAAGTCGATGAGATTTAAACAGATTAAAAACGCTCGCCATCTTGGATGTAATATCAGTGATTCAATACCACTTCCCGCTTCCTCTACAGGGTTTTCCATTTTTCAGAACGAATAGAACTCGACCTTTTTCGGAGATTTATCGGACCGGAGAGGAGAATCGACGAAAAAATTCTCTGCATCTTCGAGGACCGAGTAGTTATACAGCTCGGAAAAATTCTTAGCGACCGCGAAATTGTGCACAATTTTGAAAAATACACAAATAAATCTCGCGATCAACGCGGACACCCTGTACATCGCTCCGTGTTCTTTGAATACAAAGTGCATCGTGTATCTGCTGCGGTATAATTTCGTAAGAAATCTTACTCATACGATTTTATGGAATACGCATTGACCGATGGAATCGTCATTTTCATAAACGTTCGCGAGTCGGGTTCGTCACGTCCAGTCAGTCAGTCAGTCATTCGGTCAGTCGTTCGATCGGTCGACTTTACAGCGATTACTCAGTGACGTAAAGTGCATCAAATTTGGATACATCCTCTCTTTTTTAATAACATTTATCTCGCCCAACGAATCAACAGCCGTTTTTGGGACTACGGTATTGTATTCTGTTTTTCTTCTCCGTTTTTTTTTTTTTTTCTCCTTTTGGTCATACGTACTGGATTTTTTTGCCTTTTTAAACATATTCCACTCCCTCCATTAGCAGATTGGCTTTCGATAGAGCTGGTTGTGGCGCACCTACGCCTAATGAATCTTGGCATTAAAAGTTGTGCGCGAAACCAACTATACTATAAGCCGCGCCTACGATCTCGATCGCATTATACGTGGGTGGATATGGAAAATATGCGGCTGTAATGTACGGACTATATCGTGGAGAAATAATTTGTTAAACGTCGTTTAGAAAGTCCATACAGACACCGAAATGAAATTTTTCGTCGCCAATTATCTTTAGGCGCACAAAAATCGATTCGGGAATGATGCAGACATGGCGTGAATGTTTTTTCATTCCTTTTTCTTCTCTCTTTGTTCTTTCGAGTATATCGCCGAGTGAGTGAGGTTGTTAGAAAATTTCGGACGCATCATCCGGTGCCGGTGAATCGCGGATAGCCGAGGATTTTTATCTATTTTTAACGGGAACGAGCTCTCAATAGATTCAACGGCCTGTACGATAAAAAGAAAAGAGAATAAAAAAAAAAAGTAACGGAAAAAAAGGAGGAAATAAATGGAATCACAATCGCTGAAAAACGGCTAAACCCGCGGTAACCTATATGTAATTATATTCAACTGGACAATAGCACTTTACGCGGGTACTTTCGTTAGATAACCGAAGCATGCGGTATGCAATGTCCTACCGACATAACTATGTATACCCAGGTATAACGTCGTATACATAAACGACTGATACATGGACAGACAATTTACCGTGCGTGTCACATTTCCTGCGAGACAAGCAGCATAAGCTTTGAGTTCGTTGCTATGCTGCCGCTGCTGCTGCCGCCGCCGCCGCCGCTGCTGCGATATTTATTTCGATTCGTTTTTTAATCGCTAAAATTTAATTGAATATCAATTTTTCGAATTTTTTTCGACTGGAAATCGGTGCGAGATTTGTGCGTTAACGACAATAATCGTCGACCGGGAGAGTTATTGAAAAAAATTAATAAACGGATACCAGGTAATCGTAGGCAAAAATTTTTTAATTTTTTTCTTTATTTTCGTTTTTTCTGATAGTCTATGAAGAATTCTTTCGAACAGCGAGGCTCTGGTTGAATTTTAATTATACGATAATATCATGTATCGGTGTTGGTTATTGGTGAAGGGTAAAATAATAATTATACAATTAGTGGACGTGATAATTAGCGCTGGATAATTGCATGCCATGCGGTTTGGAGTTGGTTAGTTCATTTGTTGAATTTTTCCTTGGAAAAATATCGCAGCGGGTCCGAGCGAAATTCAATTGCGTTATGGGTCATATTTCTTAACGGTGGTCGGATTTCGTTGTCTGAAGGGGGAAAAAAAACCGATCAAATAATGAAATACTGAGACCGCATTTAAATTCCTTGTGGTTATCGCGATATTTTTTTTTCTACCGTCGTCGCTACCGTTGTCCTGTTATTGAAATTATTTTTTTATTTTTTTTTTTTATTCTTTGTGTCTGTTCTAATCGTTGTCGTTGTTAGATTGTTGTTATTGTTGTTGTTGCATGCAGGAGGCCGGCTGGCCCCAGGAATTGCGAGTCCCTCGGGCTCCGTTGGTTCGGGAAACGCTGCGAATTCAAATACGGCAGCTGCTAGACGCGGAAATCGAAGGCTCACGCGCAATGAAAGCCGCTATCATTCTGGTGAGTATCATAAATTGGAAGGAAAAAAAAAAGCCGTAAAGAATGAAGACAATAATTGAAATCTAGATCGAAACATAATATCGTGGGAAACGAGTGAATCTCTGCCTTTATCTACTCCTAATAAATCAAGATCTGACAATGAGGTGCGTCAGGTCTGCGTGACGTGAAAAAAATATTCCGCTATCTATGTCAATGACTTTTAGAATGGCTGAATTACACGTAAATTTCTTCGAATGCTGCCAATTTTCTTTGATAACCTCCATCTATTCTTCATTTTTGCATCTTATTTTAAAATAGGAATGATCTTCGAAACGCAAATAATTCACGTTTTGGAATGTGAGTTGCCTTTTCGTTCTCTTCTTACGCCTGATTATATGGAACTTCTCTCTAGTTGTAATCGATTTTCCGACCCCCTCGCCGTGATTTTAATCTCATTGCGTTTGCCGGATTCATAAAAAGAACTCGATCGATAAAATGAATTTACTCGCGGTGCTTTCGAAGGTGAATTTAAAATTGAATGAAAGATTAACAAGAATTAATTACCGGGGTGCGCTTCATGCCTCGCATTTGTGATTTACTTGAAATATTTGTTCGATTTGACGCTTTTCGTTTTTCTTTCAACAAAGCTGCTGCAGGATGCGCACGTCTGCCGGCCAACATAATTGATTTCCATCGCTTTGTCAGAGATAAGATTAAAAGTAGGGTAAATTTTCTGGTCTCTTTCCGGGTCATCACAATTCTATGCCGATTTATATGTATAGATAGCCTTTATCTATGATTCAGCCTATCCGCAGTGAGTTTGATTTTATCGTAGAACAGATAAGAAGGTAAATATCTGTGACTAATATCGGTGAAGATGTCTCGAGAGTCTTGTTTTGCAAATTCTCCACTTTTCTTTTCTCCTGATTTCTTGTGCCTCAATTTTCAAAGTCTGAAGTTGAAAATCTCCGGTCCACCGATAGTTTCCAAACACGCAGTGGATCAGCTGAGCAAATATCTATCCGCATCCGTTCTTCTCTCGTAGATAAGATTATGCAGGACGCTTGCAATAGATAGGGAATTTCGGCGGAGGTTTTTACAACATCAGAAAATTTTCATATCACCAGAGATGAAATAGCAGTGAAACGAAACGTCGGTCTTCTTCAAATTTCGATTTCCAAATTGAATACCAACAATTATAAACACAGACACTGCATTGCATGTAGATATACTAAATTTGCATTTTCTCTATATGTTTATCTCATCATATTACTGTGGATATTGCGAATGTCTTAATGTTGCATGTGGTACTTTTATATTCAAGAAAACTAAGATTTCAGTTACGATCTGATAATCGCACCAATTTTTTTCGCTCAATATTCTTGTTCCTATATCGAATGCTCGATCCATAACGCCGTTTATTACAACAGTGAAACATAGAAACAGATGTGAGTTTTAAACGCCGACATTTTAATGCTAGAAAGTCTTTGCTATCGTTCGAGATTGTCTCGCTTATGGAATTATTAATATATATCTAAATATAAATCTGGCGAGTAACAAATTTCGGTTTGATAACACATAATTTGTGGCGCGTTATTTCTGGGAATATAAATTATGAATCGTATCGAGTAATGAAAACATTGAAAATAGCCGTGCACAATTCAGATTTCCTGGTATTATTTATTAAACTAACGTTACTTATCGATGCAGAGGTACGCCAAGAGGCAGTCCAGCAGGCGTTGGCTGCCATGCAAGGTCGCCCAAAGCCGTCGCTCCCAATGCCGTCGAAGCGTACGTCTGTGATGGCCAGAAGTCCGGATCGAGAACGTCGAGACAGCGGAGAATCCAGCAGCGACGAGGACAGCGTTGTCACGGAAGAGAGCCCGGGAGCCGGGGGACCAACGGGAACGGGACTTTCCGACACCAGTAGCACAGGTTCCGCACGAGACACTCCGCCACCCCCGAGACCGCCTGCCAGGCGCCCACCTGCGGACATCACGGACATCGCGGAGTACGCACCTCACGCTTATTGCAACATTCAACCTCCAGACGTAACGCACACCACGCAATCCCGGAGACCCGGAGCCGACAGAGTGAACCGCTATCACGTGGTAGAGGACAATACCGGGACAACCGGGAGGTGGAAGGTCTCCGCGAAAATTCAGCAGCTCTTGAACACTCTGAAAAGACCGAAGAGAAGGCCGCTACCGGAGTTCTACGAGGACGACGACATAGAGCTGGAAATAGCGGCGAACCCCAAAGATCCGAATGCGCCGAAGCCGGAGGGAGGTTCGATGACTTCCGCCGTTGGCGAACAGCTCTCGGTCCCTTCGGGGCTACCGAGATCCTTGGAGGCGGCCATACAACGATACGGTTCGGCTAGCTACAAAGCTCCGGCCGCGACCGTTCTGGATCCAAACGGAAAACCATACGTACCTCTCACCTACGGAAAACTGTTGAGCCGATCTCACAAAATTGCTTACACTTTATTGAACAAAGCACTGAGTCGCAGCGGGGACTGCTGCCTAAAACCTGGCGACCGCATAGCCTTGGTCTACCCGAACAACGACCCGATTAGTTTTATGTGTGCTTTTTACGGCTGCCTTCAAGCCGGAATCGTACCGGTTCCTATCGAGGTACCTCTGACTCGGCGAGATGCGGGATCGCAGCAGATCGGATTTCTCCTAGGTAGTTGCGGCATACAAGTCGCTCTTACTAGCGAGGTGTGTCTCAAGGGTTTGCCCAAGACCGCAGCCGGCGAAGTGGTCGCGTTCAAGGGCTGGCCGAAGCTGCATTGGTTCGTCACCGAGCATCTCGGAAAGACGCCGAAGGACTGGTCGCCTCCGCCAAGACTGACCGACGACACTCCGGCGTACATAGAATACACGACTGACAAGGACGGTTCCGTTATGGGAGTCACCGTTACCAGGGCAGCTATGCTGGCTAATTGTAGAGCTTTGACGATGGCCTGCGGTTATACCGAGGGTGAAAATGCCGTGTGTGTCTTAGATTTTAAGAGGGAAGTGGGACTGTGGCACAGCACGCTGACCAGTATTCTTAACGGAATGCACGTAGTCTTCATTCCGTACGCTCTGATGAAGGTCAGCCCCGCCAGTTGGATGCAGATGATCACCAAGCATCGAGCGACTGTCGCTGTTGTGAAATCCAGAGACTTGCATTGGGGCCTGCTCGCGACCAAAGATCACAAAGACATTTCCTTGTCGTCCCTCAGACTCCTGCTCGTCGCTGACGGCGCCAACCCCTGGTCCTTGTCCTCCTGCGATCAATTCCTATCAGTTTTTCAATCCAAGGGTCTCCGACCTGACGCTGTGTGCCCGTGTGCGTCCTCCAGTGAAGCTCTTACCGTATCCGTGAGGAGACCTGGACGAGCGGGTGTGAATGCAACCGGACGAGGCGTCCTGTCAATGTCCGGGCTTAGCTACGGAGTCGTTCGCGTTGACCAAGAAAATTCTCTGACTTCACTCACCCTGCAGGACTGTGGACAGGTCATGCCTGGAAGTAAGGCGGAGTCTATTGCTCCATCGGAATTCCTGTAGGAATCGTTACTCGCCGATTGTCTATTGACCATTATTCTCCTTTTCAGGTGTCGTCGTAGTTGTTAAAATGGAAGGGCAGCCGTTCATCTGCAAAACTGACGAAGTTGGAGAAATATGCGTTCATAGTTCGGCGACGGGAAATCAGTACTGGGGACTCCAAGGGCTCACGAATAACACCTTCAAAGTATCTCCGTTACAACCGGATGGAACTCCGCAAGGCGAAGTGGAGTACACGAGATCTGGACTGCTCGGTTTCCTTGGTCCTGGTGGTCTAGTTTTTGTTTGCGGATCGCGGGACGGCTTAATGACCGTCACCGGGAGAAAACACAACGCGGATGACATCATTGCTACTGTACTGGCTGTGGAACCAATGAAATTTATTTACCGAGGCAGAATCGCCGTATTTAGCGTCAGGGTACTACGAGATGAAAGGATATGCGTGGTTGCCGAACAGAGACCGGACTGCAGCGAGGAAGAGGTGAGGATAATTCTACCGCTGACGAAATTTTACTTCAGCTAGAAGTTGTCGTTGGCAACGTGTGATTGATTTTTGATTTATCGTTTATTTCGCAGAGCTTTCAATGGATGTCCAGGGTGCTACAAGCTGTAGACTCGATTCATGCGGTTGGAATTTATTGTCTTGCCCTAGTGCCTCCTAATTATCTTCCAAAAACGCCTCTGGGAGGAATACATTTGTCGGAAACAAAACGGCGTTTCTTGGAAGGAGCATTACATCCTGCAAACGTATTACTTTGCCCACATACTTGCGTGACCAACTTACCAAAACCTCGCGAAGTACATTCGGGTAAGCAATACCGTCCAACCTATGTCATAAATCATCCGTAGGATCAGGTGTGTAAACGCGATTCCAATCAAACGTTCGTGTAAGTAAAATCTTTGCTTCATCGTGAACATTGGCTACAGGACAACCAACTGTTGGTAGCTTGCCGTAAGTTCGTTCTTTTTTTTTCTCAAGAAAACGTTGACGATATCCTTTATGCAATTCACAATTCAGAAGCTTACGAGACATTGTGAAAAATATTCGAGCGACTCGAAATTTTCCAACTATACTTATTTCGCGTGAAGAAAAATATGACATAAATGTTTCCGCTATGTGTAATATGCTATTTTTTCATTAATCGTTTCGGTCACGATCCAATTGTTGAAATCATTGTATTCCATCGCGTACGTAACGTCCACTGCGGAGTTTTGGAAGCTTCTGATTCACTGTTGAAGTAAATGTTGCTACTTGTTTGTATTCGTATCTGTACATTTCAGATGGTATAACAGTGTGAATCAAATGAATCATCTAGCTCTACACAGTCTATCGTTTTTTATTTTCGCTCATTTATCACTTTCAAAAACATACATATATTATTTAACTTATTATCTTTCTGAAGTACTCGACATGATATACAAAGGAGAACAAGCAATTCTCTACACTTTTCGGAAACAATGATAGTTTTCGAGTCGTTTTATTTGTAGCTTAATTTAGTCGGCGGACCAGTGTTTTGCATAATTTTACATACATCACACCGATCGCAGATTGTCTTACAATTAGCCACACTTTGTTTTACTGTATATCGAATCCATTGAGGCGACAAATTCAGACAATATGTCTAATTCTTGATTTTCAACATCAAAATTACAGTTGAACACAAACATCTTTCATAGGTGGCAAGTTTCGAATATCTTCCAAAATGTTGAAAATCTTTTAGTTAGCCATATTCATCCCCCATAAAAATCAGAATAAATATTCAACGACATGGAGAATCCTTCGGCCAAATGTGTCGTCTTGCCACCTATGTTAACATTGCATAATGTTATGCTGAGCTTTGTTTTTACATTTTATGCCATTTGGTACCTTGTGCTTAGCATGTACCCCATAAATTTTGTCGTTCCCTCTTTCTTTTGGCTGAGTTCTGAATGACCCCCGATACCCCATAAGCCTGTATTATTTTTTGCCACTCAAATTTATTATAAATTGCTCTCATATACATATATATTAAAGTACACCACCTATTCGCTAGCTTTTATTTTCTGGTCTCAGTCAGGGGAGAGTGTGCGAGGTACTCATTATTGGGTTGAGTGTTTGTGTTGGTTTACTAACGGAATGGTGCGGGGGCGTGTAGCGGGGGATTCTGTTGCAGACGTTGGACCAGCCAGCGTTATGGTCGGCAACATCGTCCAAGGGAATCGTTTGGCGTCAGCGCAGGGACGAGATATGGGGATCCTGGACGAAGACAGTGACAGTGCCAAGAAGGTAGCACCATCTATTGTTCTTTCCTACGGATATCGATTTCCTGGGTGCAAGTCGCGTGAAACTCACGGTTTTTCCTGTTACAGTATCAATTTATATCAGAAATTCTACGGTGGCGGGCCGCCAGTACCTCGGATCACGTAATCTTCACGCTGCTGAACGCGAAGGGAGCAATAGCGACTTCGTTGTCGTGTTCGCAGCTGCACAAAAAAGCAGAGAGGATTGGAAATTTGCTGTTAGATCGGGGACGAATCAATACGGGGGACCACGTTGCGCTGATTTTCCCTCCTGGAATAGATCTGATTTGTGCTTTCTACGGGTGCTTGTACGTCGGGGCTGTACCGGTCACAATCAGACCACCTCATCCACAAAATCTTCAAACTACCCTACCCACCGTTAGAATGATCGTGGACGTCAGTAAATCCGTACTGGTCTTGTCTAATCAAACTCTGCTGAAGCTCCTGAAGTCAAAGGTATACATATAGAAATCAACGGACCGTTGATTACTTTCACGTGAGCCATGAATAATTAGTAATTTCCATCCGTCCCGCAGGAAGCTAACAACGTAGTTGACATGAAAACTTGGCCAACGACGTTGGATATGGACGATATGCCAAAAAAGAAGCTTCCGGTAATGTACAGAGCTCCGACGGCAGAGATGTTAGCGTATTTAGATTTTAGCGTATCGACGACAGGCATGCTTGCCGGAATCAAAATGTCACATGCAGCGGTTACCTCCTTGTGTCGAGCTATGAAACTCGCTTGTGAGTTGTATCCATCGAGACACATAGCCTTATGTTTGGACCCGTATTCCGGTCTGGGATTCGCACTGTGGTGTCTCAGCAGCATATACAGCGGGCATCATTCCATTCTTATACCACCGTCGGAGGTAATTCATCATTTCAATCGGTATTCTACACTATAAAACAAAAAGCCGCTGCAATTGTGTACTAACGAGTCTATGATCGATTCCTTACAGGTCGAAGCGAATCCCGCTTCATGGCTATCCGCGGTGAGTCAGCACAGAGTAAGAGACACTTTCTGTTCCTACGGTGTAATGGAATTGTGCACGAAGGGTCTTGGTTCTTCCGTACATGCTCTCAAGACTCGTGGTGTTAGTCTTGCCTGTGTTAGAACGTGCGTCGTTGTTGCCGAAGAGAGACCACGGATAGCGTTGACGACCAGCTTCAGCAAACTCTTTTCCGCTCTTGGGTTGAGCCCTCGTGCGGTATCTACTTCCTTTGGCTGCAGAGTCAACACAGCCATATGTCTTCAGGTTTGTCGTCGTCTTTGGGTCGCGCTGAACGGATCTCTCAATGTTTCTGCAAATGTCAATGATTTTATCTCAATTTCCAACAGGGAGCATCTAGTCCAGAACCATCGACCGTATATGTTGATTTACGGGCCCTGAGAAACGACAGAGTATCGTTAGTAGAGAGAGGAAGTCCTCATTCCTTGTGCTTAATGGAATCGGGGAAACTGTTACCAGGAGTAAAAGTGATCATTGCAAACCCGGAGACAAAGGGTCAGTGCGGGGATTCGCACCTCGGAGAAATCTGGGTTCAATCTTCGCACAACGCCAGTGGATACTTTACGATCTACGGAGATGAAAGTGACTATGCAGATCACTTCAACGCCCGTCTTGTCACAGGCAATACCGGAGAAGTTTACGCGAGAACTGGCTACCTGGGTTTCCTCAGGCGCACCGAAAGCGTCCAACAATCAGCTGTAGGTGACACACCAGGAGATAGTTCTGCCTCGGAGGCGGAAGGACCTCCGGTAGACGCTGAGCTCCACGATGCGGTGTTCGTGGTTGGTGCACTTGATGAAGCGATTTTACTCAGAGGCATGCGATATCATCCGATCGACATCGAAAACAGCGTAATGAGGTGTCATAAGAAGATTGCCGAATGGTGAGTGCAAAGATTTATCAATGCAGATAAAATATTTGGATTACGTTATCGAGTTACATTATCGAGTAAATTCTTCACGCCGATATGATGCGTAGTTGCCTAATTATCTGAACCGTATTCAATTCATCGAAATGATCTTGCTCTCACTGTGTTAAATTCATATTTATTTATTTGGGAGGGATGAAATGAGTTTCAAATATCACCACTTGTCTTCAAAAGCTTGGATTCAAGTTGCTGTTATTTGTTTCGGCTGAAAATAAGTTTTCAAAGTTGTGTGAGAATGCTGATTGCATAAACACATTAAAAATGAACAGTCTCTTCGTTCTTCAGACTTTTACAATGTTTTCCTTAATGTTACGGGTGAATAACGAGTTTGCATCAGAAAAGGAAGCTCTCCCCCTTGAAACTCATGATCAAACAATTTTTCATAAAAAAAAAAAATCGTGTATTTTTATTGACTCATGATTCTGACTTTTGAAATTCGGAAAGCAAATACATAATTTGTCTCGGAGGGAATTGGGACAAAGTCGCACATCTGTGTAAAGCTCTATAAATCACTTTGCTCGAATTCTTCGCAAATAGATTCGAGTAAACGTGGATTTTCAGTATTTTATATTTGGCGGGCTAATAACAAACGTCGATATAGAAAGAACAGCTTGTTCAATATTTGTCATGAATCGACTATAATGTTTGGTCTTCTTGATCACCTGCTGCGCTCAGCTTGATGTTTTTTTTTGTTGAAAAAGTTTTATATTTCCGTTGAATTCTTTGAGCTCTCATCATATCTTTATTTGTTATTTCTTTCTTACCAACTAATAATCGAGTCTTAATGACAATCAACATTTTCTAATAATAATACACTTGTGAAGTTGTAACTGAAATCAACAAAGTCTCGATCCCGTAATACATTAACACGGCCCTTGAAAGACAGGCTCAAAAGCGATTAGATAATTGATATTTTTACACCATGCTCTTGCGTATAACAAGTCTGGTGCGCAGGTACAGATCAGAAATTTTATTCTTTTAATATACGTTCTTCAAGTCACATGCGCCAAGCGAGCTAATCGCGTAGCCACAAGAGCGTTGAATGCTATTTTCTTGGCAGAAGCTTAGATCGTTAGAGAAGTAATTTTTAAATCGATTCATTTGAAAAAAATTAACACCAAGAACCATAGTTCCCAGGGTATCACCAATATCTCCGAGCTTCTTTGAAATATTCTTCGGGAGAAATGTACTCTGAAAACACAAAGCATCTTTATCTATTGACATTGATCGAGTTGATTGTATGACACGGCATCCACAGTAATTGAACCGCGGATTCAATGGTTTGAATTACAACGGTCGACGTACTCGTACGGATAAATCAAGGTCTCTCATCGGCATGATCTTCTATCTTGTTTGACTGCCGCGATCCGACTGATTAGTCCGAGTTAATCACCAGCTGCCTACTGCAGCTCTTAAATATCTCTCCAATTATTATCACTTTATCAATCATACTCTCATTCATAATTACATTATGATTGTATAGCGAGAGTTACATAATCTTCAGCGCATCCATGCCTCTGCAAGGCTATTTGTTACGCCTCAACAGCGGCATCTTATCAAACCAGGTGCAATATTGATGAATAATTTACGTCCATCACTTATCAGATCGAATTCACGTACAAAATTACCATAATATACGCTGGCTTTCAGATCCTACAATTAATTTCTCATGTAGAACAATCAGCTGATTATTTTCAAACAGGAGTATTCCCTGGAATATCCTATCGATGAGATTGGATGCCTCAAAGTTTAGCATTTTACCAATCGCATAGGATAGATGAGCATTATGCATATGATTATGATCGATATTGTTACAGTGCTGTATTCACGTGGACAAATCTGCTGGTGGTCGTTGTTGAATTGGATGGCAGTGAAAGTGAGGCTCTGGATCTGGTGGCTTTGGTGACAAGTGCAGTTCTGGAAGAGCATCATCTTGTTGTCGGAGTTGTCGTTGTTGTGGACCCGGGTGTCGTACCAATAAATTCACGCGGCGAGAAACAACGAATGCATCTGCGTGACGGTTTCCTAGCGGATCAAATAGACCCAATTTACGTTGCGTACAACATGTGAATACCATCGAGCTTTTTAACCCTTATTACAGGCTTCTCTGGACGAATTGCCACGACTTTTTGTGATATATATATAGATATATATTTATATATATTCACATATGAATATATATTATGTAATTACTATTTGTGGGAGCCAGTCTTGAACCTGAAACTCATTGATTTGGGGAGGGCGATTATAGCACAAGTATACAGTAATACGTTTGCATACGTGAATCGATGAGAGATATTGAGTGTTGAGGAGATATTGACACCCTGCGATTCTTAGCGAAGCCAGATATCACGCTTATTCGAAGGACCTGAGACTCTCGAATTCTCGAGCGGTACTATCTAGGTATATAAATTAAATATATTTGGATAGCTCTATCGTAAGGGTATATTAAAAATTAATTACAAAAATTTTGTACACTGAGAATTAATAGTCGTCATTGTCATAATCTTTGTCTTGAGAAGAGACAGCTCAGAAACTGATTTTTGAAAATTGTTAGCCACGTTTTTGTAAGAAACAGATAATAAGTTATGAGGAGTCAGAAGGTTACAATATTTCGAAGTACATATTCTGGAACTAGAGATGCACACTATTTTCGTAAGCACAAAATATCCAGTAGCCGATAAAACGTCTGCAGTACATTGCCATTGCCTGTTCTAAGGCCTTATCACGGATATCAAAGTTCAAGGTGCGATCGATATTAATTTAAGTTTGTCATGACGTAAAGTTATATAGTAAAATCTTTGACGCATAGTCGCCCTAAAGTTGAAGATTTCTCAGTAATTTTAATTGTCCAGAATGATTTTTTCTTTTTGGCGTATTAATTTTCATTCTATTCGCTAACGAACATTCGCGATATTTTGATCCACGAGAATAATTTCATCCGACAAGACTCTGTTTTAAATCGTACTACGTTGGTGCGTTGATCAAAAAAAATTGTTCGATCAAATGAATCGTTGAAAATTCGTGCAAAGCTTGAATTTTAGTCTGACATTTTAACGTATAGAATAACGCACCGTACGGTGATTGTGAAAATAACTTTCGTCGAGAATTATTTAGTTTTATTTATACGACTGTAGTATTTACATAGAATTTGTAGAGCAGCTCATATTATAAACTACCTTATAATTGTAGACCTTCTCGCTAATGAGAGGAAAAAAAATAACACATTCGAAGAGAAAAACCTAAAAAATTAAACGAAACATACGACATACCTATACATATTACACGAATAGGTGCAGTATTTATCTTCCGTGTAGATTTAAAAAACAAAAAAATTTTCCAAGCAGACAAATTTACGTTGGAATTTCATCTTTTTTACAATTGCACATCAGCAACGCGCACTCATATTCAAGATTTTAGAACATGAGAGAAGAGACAAAATAAATAATAAAATACAAACAATTAACGTACATGTAAAACGTAAAATTAACTATGAAAAAAAAGAAACAAGATACAAAACTAAAATATGTCTTTAGACGAAAGAAAGCTCAAAAAAATTCTTGAAAATACAAAAAAACAACCGTACTTGTCATTGAATGCGGTGAATTTTTTTATTTCATGACTACTAAGATGTATATTTGTTAATAGTTTTATAATTTTATATTTTTATTTTATTACATCGATACCATAATATTATTATTGTCATTTCGTTAGTGCAATATACATAATATAATAATAACAATAATGATAATAATATCCTTGTGAGAAAAGGAAATCATAAATTTTGAAAGCGACAAGATTTTTTGTACATACCTATAATAGAATGGGGCAAAAATGATTTAACGACGGACGAAAAAAACGAAAACGTAAATAATCGCATAAAAAATCGTGGCAAATAATAACGAACAAACAAAACATAATTATTGTAATGATTATCAATAGGATAGACGATAGAATGGCTGAGGCAGGCTAAGATTTAACAGTTGCAGTATGGTTACCAGAGTGACCGAGCAATGCAACTAAAAGAAGGATCTGCTTGTGACAATTTTAAGATTACGTGCCATTTCATCTCATATAAACTCATCTCATCTGTTTTCATCCAGTTCATTTGTGTGTCAAGTGCTTTAGATACCCCATAGTGAGAGAATACGTGAGGAATTTGGTTGTGTTATGTATAAATGTTGATACTAGTTGGTAGTTTGACTCGTTAGGATATATTTACAACACTAAAACCCTTTTTTCCCATCGTTTTCCTCACACAGCCCTGCAGGCAATTATAACAATTTACTCTATACATAGGTATACCTATATCAAATATGTATGTATATAATATACATCCTCCCCAAAATTCCTATTCCCCCTATTTCTTTGTTCTCTACTCCCCCTTTCCCCCTTCCACTGTGTATATAAAGCACAAGCCCGCATTACAATTATTAGCTGATTATTATATATATATATATGAATTTAAGTTACGTATAGTATAATTATTATTATTATCATTATTATTACCTATTGCATAGCATTATTATCTTAATTCAACTAATATTCACTCGTTCATCACACCTCTTAACTTTTCCTAATGAAAACGAAAGAAAAAAAACAAAAAAAGCAAACAAGAAAAAATGAAAAAAAAGCCCTGCGTCTCTTAGAATGAAGATATTGTACTATTATTAATGTCTTTAGTGGAACAGATTGTAGTGTTTTCTATAAAATGACATACATCGTCATTATGTAGATTTAATCTTGGATCAAATATCGAGAATCATGAGATCCCTTATTCATGCCCAAAATTACACTATACACACAGAGACGACATTGACACATGAACACATTTGTAATCCACATTGCAATATATGATAGTATATATATTATATAGTATAGTATATATATTATTTATATATAAATCCTAATACAAAGGACATGCGTAGTAAGAACCGATCATCAATAAACGTAATGTACATTTTTATTTGACTATCTTTTTTCTATCCATTCAAACAATAGCCAATTATTGCAAGCCTTAGCCCGCAGTAATATAAAAATGTGGAGGTATTGACAGAAAAAAATCAAATTAAATGGGTTTGCCAACGGTGAACATTTGGCCTACATCTAATATACAAAAGTATCTTAAATACTTGAAGGAAAAAAGTTCTTACAGAATTTTTTACGGTTCCCCACAAAAAGAAAAAATTATCCGCCCTTGACAGAAGTCACGTGTCACGCACGTGGTACAAAAGCATCGGATCATGTCAATGCTCGAGGATGACTAATCTTTAAGGTTTTTTGGGAAGGGATACACTAAAGAAAGTAAAGTGAGAATCTCTTCAATTATCGATAGAATAATGGATAATAAAAGTGCTTCTCTTTGGACACTGCTCTTTTAGTAAGTACCTGAGAAATAAAGGCAAGGGTTGCGTTTAATACCGAACGAAGAAAAAAAAAAACACTGTCCACTTGACGCGAGAACGTGCGGCACGCCGCATGCCGCATTCACACGGTCAACGGCGTAGAGAGAGCTTTTGTCATGGAGACCTGGAATTCGACGCATTCATCTCGTTGAAATTCAGAGTCCCGCAGGACATTTTCAACACACGCCTGTGAGTCCCAGGGCATTCGCCAGTGAGTTTCCATCAGTTTGTTCGAAGCAGCGGCAGCTGCTCCTCGTGCCAGTATTTATCGCGTGGCAGCGGACCGCGACGCAAATATACGCATGATTTTGTACGCGTATCCAGTGCTGTGGATCATTATTCGATACATTTCTTTGCATATTTCCGTCTGAATAGTTTTCTCATATTTGTTCAGCATTTGAAAGCCAAAATAAAAGGAAATATAAGCTACGGCGCAGGCGTGGAATTTGTATCATGGAATATGCGATTAGTTCGGTTTGTTGTGGTTTCTAAAAGCTGTTAGTTTCAAGTAGCGGAAATCGCGAAGTGCATTTGTTTTGAAATTCGACATATTCACACTCTCGGGGTATTTAAATCGAATCGTTAGAGATGAAAAGTGAAAGTCATCCGGCGTGAAATTGTTCACTACAAAAGTGTGTAACGACGCCGTGGCGATGTTTGTTTAGTGAGACCGTTATATGCGCGCATTCGACGCTTGAGAAAAGTTTAAACTGAGGAAAAAAGAATAGAGGAAAACAGGGAGAAGGAAGGGGAGGAAAGAAGAAAGAAAATAGAACAAGTGACATAACTCGCCGTAAGTGAACGTCGGAAAATACTGAGGTTTGGTAACCGATTAGCGAGGTAACAATCACCAAGATTTTCTTAGAATATAAATAAAAAATTTATTTTTAAACCCCATTCGCTCACCCGGGATGCCCGCCGTTAGTTGATTTGTCACTAGTATGCGAAACCTTGACGTCTCTGTCGTATAAAATGCGCATTATAATAGCTAAAATTCACGTGGCAAATAAATGTTGGCAAAAAATATAAATCTCTGTTTTTTCGCAGGGATTCAGGTGGAATCTGGATTGTTGCATTTGTACGTGGCGGTTTTTGACGGCCACGATACTTCCGGCAAGATCTCAGCTCGGGTAAGATTTTTCCGAGGTATTCCGGATGGGGTGAAACCTCTAGCCTTGAGAGGTGGAATAATTATACTCGCGTCTTCTCTAGGGAGGCAGAGAAGCGCTGCTTCGAGGTGACGGAATCAAAGGACTCCATATTGCTAAGAATTATAAGCCCCAGGTATCTTCTGGTCTCTAGTGCGACCGTTAACGTCGTAGCGTCCGGGTCCGAAAGGCATCATCGTCAACGGCGTGAAGTAAGCGAATTGCCAAGGACCTCGAGTCAGCCTCCGCTGAAACTGCAGTATAAACTTCGTCCAGTAGGTGAGTTCACATATCTACCGAGATTACGATCCGGAAATGACGTTTATAATCAGCAGCATAATTACCTTTTTAGTTCATTGTGTGAGTATGTTTGTACGGCCGAGCTGTATTTTTCTTCATTTCCTCCACGTATACTGTTGTTGAACAAGATATTTTTTGTTTATTCTATTTTTTACACGTAATACAAAGCTCTAGCAAAACTGGTCGTACGATTCCAGTGAAAATGAGACTTCATCCTCGAATTCCGAGAAGATATCTAAAACGCGAATAAAACTCACGTGGCGACTCTTCTTTCGAAAGTTGAATGGGATAGAGCTTTTGGGGGGGCGGGGATGATTTCGATTAAGTTTCACGTATTTTCACCCACGCGGCGAACTTATTCGGGTAAAATTTCTAATTGCCATTCCCTGCATGTCGAGACAAATGTACGTATAGATATTTATCGAAAATATTCAACGCGGTCGAATAATTCCCATATGACGTAATTTCACCCACTGTAGCTACTAAACTTCTGCAGCCTTGGAATATTCTCTACAGTTTTGGCATTGATTTATTCGGACAGCTGATATGAAAAAATCTAGACTGTGAAAATTTGTCTTTATTTTAATTCTGAAATCGTTGCACGATCCGCAAAAAATGTTCAAAATATCATTCGCAGAGTGAGAATGCCAACGGTCATCTGCGACGGATTTTTTTCGTTCATAAAAATATCAGAACAATTATCAAACCGGAAAATAGATATACAAATGTTCGCCTTACAACCGCTTCCGTTCGGCACGATTCACTCGGATATTTAACGGAAGTATGAAATTCTAGTAAATGAAAGAATACTAAATATCACCGCAGTGCAACTGTACGCGCTAATGTTTTGCCCAATAATTTTACTCGGTAACAAGGAAGGAAAACCTCGAGGGAAACCATAGAGCTCTTATGATATAAATGTTAATCTCTTCGCGTCGTTATTGTCTCTCTCTGAAAACGGTTGAGTAAAAATAAATGGAACATGTTTATTCTGCTCGCGTTTCTACTTAAGAACATTAAGAAATATGAAGGATTATTATGTCTCCTTGATAGTTATTGAAACAATTGCAGCATCAAGTTTCAGGAGTTGTAATCTTTTAAAAGCTTTATTGCGACTTTTTCAAATGTGGAGATCTCAAGAAGAAATATCTATAACACATAAAGAAAAAGTATGCAACGTTCAATTTGAAATTACGAGTACATACCTGAGTACATATTATACATATGTATACCTACACATAACTCATCTGTCCGCATATCACACGGATATGTATGGAAATAGATTCAGAATTTGAATCTCATCGTGCGATATACGTAGGCATAGATATGAACTGCGTTATGCTCGCTCAGAGTCAGTTTTTGGATCACCTAACAAAAAAACATACATAACGTTCTAACTTTGCCAATTGGCAAACCGTCTGCAACGTTGAACGAAGTTTTTTAGCTGTTTCTATATGGGGCCTTTGCTAACTATTTTTTTTTCTTCTTCTATAAATAGGTATATTCAAATTTCAGACGCCAAGATACTAATATATTCTTAAATATTAACTCTACAATCTCGAACTTTTCCCTTCTTCGAATTATTAACATTACCGTTCAACTTTATGCAGCGATTGATTTGCAATTATTATCATTATCATTGTCTCGTACATACAAGTACATATGCGTACAGTATGTATTTCACATTTGCGCTCACGCCAATATGACGTGTACACGAATATTAACGTAATACGTAGGTATATGGGGCGCGTCCGGTTCAATTCCCAGTTAATTATTTACATTCGCATTTCTCTTCATTTCTCTCTCTCTCTCTCTCTCTCTCTCTCCCTCTCTCTCTCTCTCTCTGTATTAAGTGGTGTCAATTGTTGTACGTATAAATACGTACATACATAAGCAGATATGACGTAACGTTGCATTTCGCTGACAATCACGTGATTATGTATCATATGCCCAATACGGTCGTGTAATGGGAGTGTCTATGATAATCTGCCTATAATCATCGTTCGCATTATAATCATAATGTCCTTACGCATAATCGTACATCACCCACTCCAAAAAAAAATCAAATTCAATACTCCGATAATTGATTGATAAATATCGCTATAGATAGATAATGATAGAACATTCCACTTGGAACCAATCTTACGTATGTAGTTAAAAATAAATGATTTGTAATGAGACGATGTGTGACAAGTAACGTGGGGAAGAAAATTGTTTTTTTTTTTTACCGTCGTTACTTCTGATTGTTAATTACTTGCGATAATTATTTTTTGCTCTATAGTTAGCGCGAGCTCGTCTAATCGAGCAGCATTCTTTTGCATCGTTTATCTCTTGGAAAAAGTTAGTTCGCATATTGTATTCGTGTCTGCGCCTGTATCATATGTGTAAGTATTCGTCAATGGGTTCGTGATTTAAAAGAATTATGCGGTGACATTTTTTAAGCGTTAGTGTTCATTCGATACTCTGTCGGTCGAAGATATTGAATGTCAGTTTTACCTATGGCTTTGAAATAAACAATTAGCCACGCGCGTGAGACTAGAAATCTTTCCAGCAGCATTCGAATGAGTAAATTTTAAAAAGCGTAAATTGAAACTGCAATACCATTGGAGTATATATATATATATATATATAGTTTGACGAAAAATCTTCCATAATCATAGGTAAAAAACCAAAAGATATATCAAATATTCAAATTGAATATTATTGACTCAAAAAATTTGCAGCTCATATATCAGATGCGCCCGAACTGCTCCATATATACAGATTATTGAAAATGTATGACTAAATCTTTTTAGCGTTTTAATATTCATGTATGTATACCCATACGCGTATACTTGACAATTTATTATCAAGATGACGTAACGAAAGAAAAATTTCATGTGCAGAAAAATTTCGAAACACCTTACATACCGCTTGAGCAGTAAAAAATGTACGTGGCTAAGCGTAGTTATAAATATTCGCTGGAATATTATTTTAGTAGCCAAAAAAACGCCGAATCTTAGGGTTGTTCGCAAAATCTGGAATCCGAATCCGAAAGCTAAATTCATCAATCTATAAAATTGATCGAGTTATCGCCAATTTATCGCTCTAAAATGTGAGAAATCAAGGATATTTCCATGGAATTCATTCCCGACTTAATTCAATCGACGTGGAAAAAGCGTCCTGCAATCGATTTTCACGATACTTTATCAAGTATTCAATGAAATCAAGTTCGAAAAATATTCAGGAATAAATTTCGCAATTGCAAATGAAATACCTATGTATTTTGAAACTTGTACCGAATGCATGATTCAAGATACGTATAGGTAACTGTATAGGTAAACATCCAAAGTTGGATGATCGAATTTACGCTTTCGCTTAGAGTTTGATATTCAAAAAACGTGACTATTATACAAACTCCATATAAATACCTATGCACTCTACGCTATACGACCGGTATAAATGTCTGTGACACCCAATGCGTGGTAATTAAATCGCTGAAGAGAAAGAAAAGTAGAGTAGACAAAAATGTGAATATAAGTACGTACGTACGTACATAAACGCCATTCAGGAACTGGATTATTGTATCAGCTATTCTGCATATGCAAAAATTTACTCCTACTTGTGATAAGGCGACAAAAAAATAGATATTATATTCGTACGCCTATACGTGTAATCCCGGAACTCAATTTGCGTAGATGCAAATCTATACGTAAAATTACCCAAATTCCTTCGCTAAAAACACAAAAACCAAATGCAAAAAATCTATTTATATATACTCCAGCTCCATTAACAATTTAAAGTTATGGACGCGTGATAGTTTGACCCCGTCCGCGGTGATGGTCAAATGTACAAGTGCATGGGTATGTGGGCCCGATGTTGAAAATTTTTCAATGAAATCTGCCTCGAGATCCCAGAAAAAATAACCATTTGCTCTCTAGTTTTAATTATCCAATGTCATCGGACTCGAGTACATACGTGATCGATTAGATCTTTAATATTTTTTTTTTCCAGTAGATTGGAAATCAATGGCCTTGTGCGAAAGACATCAACCGCGTAGATCGCTATACCGAGCTGCATTATTTGGATAATTAAATGAATTTTAGATGGAGAGAATTTGTCGGCGAAAGATGTCGCGGTGAAAGAGGGAAACGAGAGGTGACGATGAAACGGAGTAGGAAGGAAGGGAGGTCCGAAAAGTAGCGGCGAAGCAAAGGGGTGGGGGGAAGAAACGTTGACCGGTCGGCGTTACCGACTAGCCGGTCAGTGTGCTTATGTGCTGAGCGCAGGTAGTAGAGATACAGAGAAGTCGTTTGGCCCGTGGAACTGGATTTACGATTTTTCAACGAGAAAATAAAGGGAATTTTTCTCGTAGTTTCGATCGGGAGCAGCGATCGTCACAGCCGTTTAACTTTACCGCTGCGCCGTCAACGATTCGGCCATTTTCACCTCTAATTTTATTTGCCACTTTATTACGGATTCAAACTTCGCAGTAGAAACGGACGATCGGTGTCAATTTTCGATATCAGGACACCCCCGAATGATATCATCGCCATTGTCATAGTTATTTTCGAGTATATATGGAACAGTTCTGAGCGTATTTGCGAAACGGAAGAACCTAGGACCTCGTCGACATCCGCCTGCAGCTATTCAGGTATGTTTGAAAAGTATGGGAGGAAAAAAAAACTAATTATTCTCTTGAGCGAACGCAGCATAACTTCGTACGGATGCCGGCGACGGAAAGACGATCAAAAAAAATTATCGCAATTATTAATAAGAAAAGAATCCGCTACAAGCGAACCCGGCAGAGTTGCATGCCGGCGATGCACGCCGCATCTATATCTCCTAACAAAAGATGTTGGGATCCTCAAATTTTCTTGCGTTTGCACGGGGTCTGCTCGTATTACAAATTTCCGTCACGTACAATATGTACATGCGTATGTATGTGTGTACATTAGGTACGTTCTACGAAGACACGTTTTTATATCCACATCGTAAAACGCTGTAATAAATTACCACCTTGGTCTATATATAGGGTTGTTCCAACCGCCCCGTGATGCACTAATTTGGGGTTGTCTTTTTTTCATTATTCTCGTTGTTATTGTTGTCGTTATTATCATTACCAGGCGTGCGTCGTAATACGTTGTACCGAGTATGTAACGGGGTACCTATGTACCGTATACATGTACATAGTAAAATGATCGATTAAATACTTTTATAGAGGCGACCTTAGTAATTCTCGCGACCCTGGCCTCAGGTGCGATAACCAACGATACATATGGTGTGTAGTTGACACACCTATGTAATATATGAGCATCATATGTTATATTAGCGATAGGTGAATAGAAAAATACGAGTGAATATGATGATTTTCTCAAATTTTTTCTCACTCTTTTCTTTTTTCTTCGTTCATCCCTGCTGACGTTTCAAAATTCAATTGATTTCCGATATTCATTTTTACACGGACGTATTTATTTCACTTCATTGTATAATTCATTTCATCGTACATAATATGCATATAAGAGTAATAATTGCTACGGTATTTTAAAACACATACCTATACAAATAGTACGATGAAGACAGATGAGAAGACTGCAAACTCATTGTGTGCCTATCGCGAAAAAATAATTCTGTTTTTTTTTTTCTCTTCTTTTTTTAAAATTATCATTTTTTAAACGAAAACACACGTGGCGTCTCCATTTGTGTACTTTTTTTTCTGTTTCCATACACGCAGACTTTTAGCTCGCGCGATCTGTATTAATTGGTTGTTTTTTGTTCTTTCTCTTTTTCGTTTAGATACAATTTGAAAAGATGACGATTCAAGATATGCATAAGGAAAAGAAAAAGAGAGGAAAAAAAAGTTGAAAATTTTCTAAAATCCACACACGCATCCGACACTCATAATATAATAATTAAGTAGACAATATTTATGTCTGCCAGTTTTTTTTTTCTTCACCTTTTAAATTGTACAGACATTTTTTTTTATCCTCGTCTCTTCTCTTTAGAAAAAAAAAATTTAAATGAAATAAAACGCATTGTAACACCTTATCGTTCACCGATGCAGCGGGGGGAGGTGGGGGTGGGGGTCGTATTTCTCACTTCAACGAAGAATTTTAAATATAACCTTATAACAATCATATCGATGTACGACGACGTAATTTAACGTATAAATTTACGTATGCAATTAAAAATTTAATAGACACGTCATCTGCGTTTCATCCATACACCTGCTAAAACACAATTACAATAATATGGATATTTTTAAAAGAAAAATCAATTGAACTGTTTGCAGATAATCGGCAATCCCATCAATAAACCTGTTATCGTGTCAGTTGGGCATATTTTTCGTACGAAATTCTTTTCCACGGTTCTTTCTTCTTTATTTTTCTTTATCCGGTTGTTTCCGCCCTCATACTTAATTCGGTTCAATTGGGACTTAGAATTATTTAGAATTTAAAAAAGCAAAAAACTAAATCGAAACGCGACGTCTGCCGTATGGATACAGTGTCAATTTTAATTATTACGCCATCGAGTCGTGACAATAATTTTAATCGCCTTGCGCACACATTAAGTCACCGTACGAACGATTAAAATGGTCGGATATTTATACACGTACTGGTCTTTTTTTTTATAATCAACGTAGCCTTGAAAACGAAATTTGTTGGGGCAGCTCACAACTGCCCGATGATCCTATAGATCGTTTATGATAATAATCAAATGTTACTCGCGAGCGTATAAGACACTATACTATTACATATTACACATGTCATAGTAATTACTAATTAGTTACCGTCGCGTCCATTACAGATACGCCAATTGTTTTAATTAAACGCATATCTGTACATGTATACAGATATGTGTATGCAAACGTTTGAAAGTTGTTTTTACACGCCAATTACATACAACCATGTTCATGTAGACGAGTACGTCTAAATATAGTGGTATAGGTTTAATCAGTTTATAATTTTGATCAATGATGACACATTTAAAATTCTAAGAAAAAGTAGGTAAACATTTGTTTCCAAAATTGAGACTCGATAAATTTGAACGGTGATTCTCGCGCGTGCTTCGAATCATTAATTAGCGCTAAAATCATGATGGCTCACCTACGTTATGGATGGATATGATTTCGAATATGAAAATCACGTATCCCGTGGGGTTAATTGCGAGATTTTATTTTCTGAATAGTTATTTGTATGAATTATTGTTATTTTCGCTTCTTTAGTTAACGCAGCATCAGGAGAGAAAGGAGGTACGTTCGCGATTGGTTATTTGCTCTCGGTAAGGCCCCTTTGTGGCACAAGGTTATGCAACTAGAGGGTCCTATGTGATGTAGTATGTGGTATATAAGACGAGGTTTTTGACCTGGATTTATAAATCCAACGGTGATTCGTCGCCCCGGGCATCACGGGGATTCGATACCGCCCTCTTCGATACGTATTTCTTTTTCCTCTTCTTCCTCATGTGTCTCCTTTTACTCTCTCCTTCCCCGGCTCACTCCTCATCGTCTGGAATTTTCCATAAACTTTTCGCAGGTCGTTCGAAAATTTTCCACCGTACCTTCCCTTCCCTTTTCTTTGGGGCATGTTATCCTTTCTTTTTCTATACCGGGCTGTCTCGTTTCAAAAATTTCTCTGTCTCTCTCTCTCTCTCTCTCTCTTTCTCTGTCTCTCTCTCTCTCTCTTTCTCTGTCTCTCTCTCTCTGTACCGTCTAGAAATTTCTCATAAATTTCGTCCTGAATTCTCCGCTGTTTCGTTAATTACATTCGAAAAATATCAGGGAAGTCGATCGTCCGCATATTCGGATACTCGTTCAGGTATTACGTAGAAATTCCAATTTCAACTGCTGTTTTCGAAAAAAAAACCAACTGTGTGCGAAAAAAAAATTTCCACGTGCAGGTGTTTAACCACCCGGTAGGTATAATGGAGGGTAAAGGTAGAGGTAAAGTAGACGCCGCAGCTGTCGCGAACGTTACATTTCAACGGCCAAAACTGAAAAAAAAAGAGAGAAAGAAAAATGTCCATTTTTTGTGGCTCATTTTTATCAAGGTCTAACTATGTTCTGTTTCATTTATGTTTGTAATTACGCAATTCGAAAAACCGAACGCATTCGGGTAGAATGTTTCTGTCGATCTTTGTTCATCGAACATACCAAAATTTCGTTAAAAATAGAATGAACGAACAAAAAGACGAATGAAGAATTCACGAAGAAAAGTTTGCGCATAGGTATACACTTGCGATGTGTGTAAAATGTGCATATAGGTATCGTAGTTTGCGGATGAATTATTAATCGAGTTTATTAAGCACAAGGTCGTATTCGGGGTTTGGTCGAAGCGTTTGTCTCAAACGCTTATAGGTGGAAACAGTCTAAATAACACAACAACCCACCTAGCTTTACCCATGTTATAACAATTTGCGATACAATTAAGAAAGACAGATGGGCAAACGACGCCGTTACGTTATGTGGAGGTTTTTAATAATTGAATAGACATGTACTCAGGTATATGCGCGCGCGTACGTAACACATACCTGTACTATAACAATATTATTTTCTGATGATCTATTATTTTACCGATCGTCATCGATTGTTCCAGGCTCATGCGGACTGCATCGCGCGAATAACAATGATGTAGATAATCGATCAGTGGTAAAAAATTTGTTCAAAAAAGACAATTTTGACCGTACAACACGTTTCAAACGAATATATATAAATATCAAGGAAGACCCGAGGGAGATAAAATTAGCTAGACGTCATTTTTCTTCCACTAGACGTTGACGGGGGTTAATTCGTCTTATGAATATTAGATTATACCTTGTGTCGTTGAAAATCGGTCGGGAAAAACGATTCTTTTTTTATACACTCCAGACTCACGACGCCTCCTGGATTCGACTATATCTACTCACGTATGTGTATAAAACGTAAAGTCCCAACGCGAACGACGTCTATTTTTACGTTCAAAAGCCACCCAGGTTCGTTTATAGTGATATCGATAATGTCATGAATTTTCATTGAAATATTTGCGCCATCGCGATGAGCCTGAACTTTTGCAGCCTATGTCCGCGGCGCGAATTTGAAAAAAAAAATAAATTTCATAAAATCCGTCGTTGAAATAAATTTGTCCTATTATTTCTTGGGTTTTTCGTCGACGAATAATCTTATACCCATGTATCGACCGATACTGTCAAAAACGAAGATTAGAGAGAAAAAAAACGCGAAATCTCTCCGGGTTCAAATTCTTGGGACCCCCAATCTGGACATTTCTAATCGAAACGTTAAAAATCCTAATCCCTCGTCTGGTACCATGTGCAAAACGAAAAATGACATGACGTAACCGACATTTTTTATTCCTAGACGAAATATGGGTGACCCCCGTCGTATCTAACGCCTGCGAAACATTCAGATATCATATAAGTAATTAAAAAGTTGATGAGCGAATAAAAATAGCGAGGAAAAAACTCATCCGATCGTTTGTCGCGTGAAAAGAGGAATTTCTACAAAAGCAAATTTCTCCGCGGTCTGATTTTTATTTCTCTTTTTTTTTTTTTCTTTTAGTTTCAGTCACCCTGTGAATATAGGAGAATGCCTCCCACGTCGTCTGGCACTTTTGCTTCTGCCGTTTTAACATTGTTGAATATTTCTCAGCATAGCTTGTCGCATTATCTCGTGAAAAGTACCTCCTACGTAACTGTTTGAACGGAGAAAAAAAAAAACCAAAAAATTTCTCATCCCCGGGAACGGAGAGCAACGAAGACAATCCTCTCCGAATTCCTAGAAAACTGCGGGATGGCTTTTCCTCTTCGTTTCTTCCTCTTGGGACGTATTCAAAATTGACCGATTTTATTTGTACCACCCCGTAGAACGGGCTGAATTTCTGAGCCTCAGCCGTACTGACAACGAATGTTTAGTAGCTGTTTAGTCGGTTGGATCTTGGTCGATTTTTTTGCCTCAACATTTCTAAATTTTTTTTATTTCCCTTCGATCAGTGGCCAGCGATCGACGAGCAGAGAATCAAGAACCGAATAACGTACTTAATACTTTTGTTGTAGTCGTCGACGTGCCGTTGGTTCTCGCAGGCGGTGGGGTTGTCGTCGTCGTCGTTGTGGTGGTGGTGGTGGTGGTTCGTTGTGGCTGGTAGAAACTTTACCGCCCGATGCACCGGTATAATACGAACAGCTGTAGAGGCGCGTAGATCGAAACTAGATGCGGTTAGATGGATAAATCGAAAGTGAAACGACAGTGTTTAGAGTCGGCTGCAGCGAACGTACAGCAGATGACATAAAACACGGCTCTGGAACTCATAGCGTTGTAAAACGTTGACAACGGGCGCGCGATCTTCGCTGTTTTCACACGTATAAATTACAATTGTTATTATCATTATAATTGCCATTATCGTAACGGTAATTGTCGTTATTGTTCCGCAACAACAACCGAAGGAGAGACAGACGAAAGAAAAGTGGGACTGAATTTGAAGCCCGTCGTCCGCACACCGCATAAAGTGAACAATTCTTAATCGGGTTTTTTAGTTTACGACACAGTCTGCTGCAGTCAAAATCTTGTTTCAGCAGCTAGCAGGACGGAGTTGCCATCGCAGCGTCTCCTCCACATGTGGACATCCCCATCGCAGCTTAGGATCGGCAGAGCACCAAGGAAAAAGATTCACTCTCCATAAAACGAATGAAATAAGAAGATAGAAGAAAATAGAAAACCGCAAAGGACACGCAACACCGTCAATCTATAGACAGAAGATTTTCACAAATTCATCGTTTGACATCAACATCATGGATAACCCTGAGAAAAGGACACCTGGAACAAAGCGGAAACTTTCTTTCCTAGGTTTTGGAAAGCGTTACTCGGTGAGTTTTTTAATTTCATTTCATTACTTCTTATCTGGGCACGAATTTTTCCATATTTTCGTACTGTTACTTAATTTTGTTTCTAATCTATTCATTAGTACCATTATCACTATTATTTTATAATAATTTTTCTATCGATTATACAAATTGTTGCGCGGCGATATAGAGGGGTACGACCTGTACGATGTAAATCACGTACCAACTCGTTGCTATCCCTTGAATTTATATTCAAACATTTTATTTAGAATTTTATCGATTAATTTGAACAGTTTTATCGGACGTTTTATATTCTGTAAAGTTTTAAATCCTGTTATACTGTGGATGCACGATACACCAGATCGCGTGACACGAATCGCTCATCAAATTTATCACATAATACATCTATGGTACGTTGATACGTACATGTTTGTATTACAAGCTCATGCGTGGAGTAAATTAAACTGACTTTGTTCCGGTCAATTTTTTGAATATGGAGAATCATGTAATGGAACGAGGAAAGAATTCAAATGAATTAACCGAGGTATATTCGCCGTCGTCAGTCGTCAACATCTTTTTTCTATATATTTAGTTTTTTTTTTTCTCTTTTATTCCAAAAATATCACCACCGCAGAAATTCTTTGCGGGTATTGTCGCACCGAACGCGACTTCGTTTTATTAGAACGATGAAAAAAAGAAGAAAGAAACGGGCAAGTGCAAAAAGTTGATTTGCACGATGAACAAAAATGGAGACAAAAGAGAGCAAGGACGCGAATCTTTCATGTGCATTATAATTGGGGCTGACTATGAGAGAAATCGAACTCAACGTCACGTTGTCTTCGAACATAGGTATTGACATGAACACGTTTTGTCTCATTCACGTATAAAGCGTACGCTAAGGTTTTTTGATTTCTCTTATCTAAACTTTTTTCTGATTTTTTTTTTAAGTTAATACAGTAGAAATCATCAGCGAATTAATGAGGTGCCCTTGATGGGGTATGACGAAGAAAAGTTGGCTCTTTTTTTCTCTCCAACAACGTACGTTCAATGTCATTATTTTACACGTACACTTTTATGAGTAATTTACGCTAAATGTTTTCTAATTCTTTATACGTGGAAATCGACGTTACAGGTTTTGTTATTTACTTGTTAATATTTAATAATTGTATATTTGCGGTAAGAAGAGGTATGTGGAAGGCGGCGAAGTGCGACACAGCTCGCATTCCGTATCGACAAATGAAATCGAATACTTTAATCGAGCTCGAATTTCGGCGCCACCGGGTACGGTCGGTCGGTTGCATTTTTTCACACACATATCGCTACACGTCGTATAAAATGACATAATTTGAGCTTTAACGTGCGGTGTCTTGTAATTCAAATCATATAGATTATCGAATAATCATCGGGATTGATTGTCGTGGACGCGTACCACCACCACACGGCAGAAGCGTCGATAAAATGTCATCCACCTCGAATATTCGATGAAAACGAGCCGCGCCCCGTGACGCCTGATTATCCGCAACTCGAATGACAGAGTCGCTGATAACCGCACCACCGTTTCGTCGCGGTATTCTCAATGACTGTAAAATCATTGTGTATTAGGAGGGGTAGACACGTACGCAGGAATTGGAGATCGATACATTAAATTAAATTAGATTTAATGAAAAACGATGTATAAATAAATAAACGTATAATTGCGGACCGAGGAGTTAAATGATGGTTGACACGCGGCCGTCAACAATCAGGCCAATCAACAGTACCCGAGGTCGTTTTGCAGTTCTGAATCCGTGTCGTGTTGTAAATATAATCGAAGTGTCAAAGTTAGACCTTTTTAATATTTGTAATAAAAAATATGAATCTCTGTCCACGCGAACACGACTTGAAAATTCACCGCGTACGATGATGCGTAAGTTTATACGGTATTTGAAAAATACATACGTACCTACACAATCTCAAAATTTTTATTCTTCTAAAAAAGTAATAAGACAAATCGATCGTCGAAATCTAAACCCAAATGACCGTCGACGACGTTATTTTATTCAATACCAAATTCTGCTTGTTACAAAATTACGAGCGAATTTCGTCACTCACTTTTCGCACAGTTTGATCGAGAGCTTTTTATTATCATCATTATTATTATTACGCATGTTTGTTATAAATACGTAGGTACGTACGTACCTGTAATTTAGGCACTTGACTTCTCCACGTGCAAAGCTCTCGTGAATTTAATTTAAAGGGGAATGTTTAAATGTCAATGACTCACCGGTCGGTGTATACATAGGTATACATATTTTACGCAATAAATAGATCACTAAATCATATATTGAGTTCAGTATTATAATTAAATTTCTCTAGTTCTGTACGCCGGTTTATACATATGTATAGAAACAGATCTGTCATCATCATCATTATTATTATTCCGGTATTATTACGTATCAATATCCTATTTATCGTGCGCTCCATCCCCCTCACATACAATTTTTTTTTTTTTTCTTTGTGAACTTGCTGTATTTGGGTTTGCATATTTTTGTAATCGATTTTGTGCGACACGAGTCATCGTCGGTTGACTTATTTATTAATTTCTTCATCTTTTTGTTTCGAATATTATTTTCTTACGGCCACATTATTCGTATCTATGTGCGAGAAGACAATAATATATGTATTCAGGGAAGCCAATAGTTGATAAAATGTATAGGATAACTGTACAATAACTATAGGTATATCTATACACGCTTTACGTAATAATCCGGGATTAGATCATCGGCGTGCTGGGGCGGCCATTGGAAAATAGAATTTTCTAGTTTCGCCTAAGTTTTCGCAGACATTAGAGTGTTAAAATTTTAATCGTCGGTTCCGAACCGCGAAGATTACTATTTTCTATTCATCTTCCTTTATTTTTTCGCAACTTGTACCAAAATAACATTTTTTCACAATTCATTTGAACCGAATAATGGACTCCTTCGTGAGTATCTTTTCACCCTGTGATTTGAAAAATGTTTCTCACAATCGAGCGATAATTATTATTATTTCTACAGATATCATCCGTACAGATTATTGAACGAACGACGTGCAATGCCTGTATTAATTGTTTCAAAGAAACTAATTGGCTGCGAGGATAATTATCGCTATTATTTATCGATTATATCGAAACACGTGATTCAACGTGCCTCGCAATCCACGTGGATTGAACTGATATTTGATTATTTATAACAAGAGATCGGTGCCAAATGTGGCGGATCTGCTTCTCCTGCGCCATATATTTTTAATTACCCATCTCACGTTTATCGTACCGCACTGTACGCACCCCTTTCTTTCGATACCAAAAAAAACAATTGGACGCTTTGCCTTTTTTGTCTCATTTTTCAAGCGATAATTCGTCTCGGTTCAAATTATAGGTATGGCCGTAACAATAACAACGATAGTGGAAGGGGTACGTCTGTGGTGGAAGGGATGGGGTGAAAGCGTCGCGACGCCGCTGCTGCTGCTGCTGCTGCTGCTGCTTTTGCTGTAGCATTATCGGATTCTGTTCAAGTTCAAGGTCGCGGAGGCTCGTCTCCGCCGTAGTCGTCGTCGCGACGACGTTACAGCGGTCGATATACTCTGACCTAGGCCTACCCTCGCGCCTCTTTTCCTATTTCCGCTTCGCTTTATTGCTCCGTTATTTTTCTCTCTCCAGGCCCGGCGTCGCGACGCTCGCAACCTGCTTCCAGGTACTATTCGGACTCTCCGGCACCTGCACCGCCGCGATCTGCAGAGATTCAAACTTCTACTTGTTGCTCTTAGCACGATCCGAAATTATCGGGGCAAAATTTTCATCAAATTCTATTCCCATTTCTATGTACGCCGACGGTTTCCGACACACAAACTCCAGATCGATCGATCGTACGTTAAAGCGACAGGCCACGAAGTATTTTGACACTTGTTGTTTGTGCGCGGGGGATTTTCTTTTTTCTTTTTTTTTTCTTTTCTTTCATTATCTGGCGATTCGAGTATGCATTCATTAGCGGTTCATGACTTTTGAACCGATCAAAATTAATCGGGGAATTCGTACGACGACTCGTATGCTAATCGCCCGTGCCAACCCGACTCTGATATTTCCGCGTTTGATTCACACGTGTAATTTATGCGCTAACGGCTCGTTAAATTTATCGAAATCCCGATAACATTCTCGCGCTAAAACTCACGACTTTTCACGCACGTGCTCCGAACGAATTCCTCATCTTACTCCTGAACCGTTTTCACGCAGCGCTTTTGCGTATCTTACGCTCGGACCAGATTCGCCTCCACGCGTCTGCTCGGAGTGACGATCATTTTTTCTTTCTCGATAAATTCCTCGCTCTCCTTTTTCACGCTTCGTACGTAATTACCGAAAGCAGGATTTCCTCCTCACGGTATTTCCGAGGCGTTCGATAATACGAGACACACATAACACGTAGAACTTGACCCACTACCTGGGTCAGGGTCAACCGCGTCCCGGGATGCTGCAGTATCCGTATAGGTATACACGCGTATATGCGAAGACTGTCCCGCGTCGAAGGAAAAAGATAACGAAGTAAAATCGTCTGTTAAATGTTGACGAATAAAATTGCTCGATATAAGAAACGGTGTACACTTATGCGTGGCGATATCGAGGAGGAGAAAACGAGGAAAAGAAAGTAAATTCTGAACGATACTTTTCCTCCGGGGCGAACATACATATGTATATATCGTAGCTAAATGGATGCGTGATTCTTCGTGGGATATACGATAAATGCGGGAAATCGTACTCGCGGGTACAGGTATACAGGCATAGGTATATCGCGGTATAAGGACGAGGCTTTTGCGCGGGCGGGTCGCCTCCTGCAACGTAGCGATCCTCTGGTATGGGGTTGGTATCGACCGAGGGCGACGACGTTGGGATTCGCGCGGGGCGCGCGGTTAACAACGAACAGAAATTCTCCGGGGCAGCTCATTTCAGCCCGGGATGCCATGCCCGAGGCTGGCGGTAGTTCCACCGGAAAGTCGTTCCTGCAAAAGGCGCGCGGCAAGGTTATTCGGTGGCTACGGCGCTCCCTGCGAACACACCAGGTCCGAAATAAAAAAATTTTTTATTCCCTTTTCCGCTTCATTTGGAGATTCTCCGTTCGTTCATTTTTATACTTCGTATCTTTTTCCGGCCTCCGTGATCTCTGGTCGACTCATTCGTTCGAATTTTGTTTCCCTCTCTTCCGATTCGCGCCGTTGAACCTCGTTATCTATTTATTCGTGACGCGATGTAGTGTACAATTTTTGTATTGAGAAAGAAGTATGTATTTGTCTAGGTTGTATGTATTCCGCGTGACATACGCTTTTTTTCTCTTTATCCAATCTTCTATTTTTATCACGGTGGATTCAGGTGGGAAAATGAAAGAAGAAAAAAATCCGATTATTTTTTTTCTACCTTTTATTTGCTCTATTTTTCGTACGTACGTGTGTACCTGTAGCGACGAGAAAGACGTTCTCTGGTCACCCGGAATTGATGGAGCGAAAAAAAACTGTTAAAAACTACGCCAGAATTCGTGGATATCCCGAACTGGAAAAATGACGATTCGCGGAGTTTTTATATCCAAAAGTTTTGTCGAATAATTTGCATCTGTTTTAATTTAATTCGAGGATAGACGGCGAAAAATTCTATAATCTTACCATAATTGGGCCTCGAATTTTCCCGCCAATTTTTCGTAATACGCTTTTCGACTCGTCTGTTGCGAACAGCTCTAATTTTTATCGCCAAATTATCGCGGTGAATCGATCCCGTGAAAATTGCGGGAAATTAATTTTTAATCAATTCACGCTTTGACTCGAAATTTTCAATCACCTATGTTCACAGGTCGACGGGCATGGCACGGAAACGGGACCAGAATTGGACGAGGAGATGGAGAAGGTGTTCGCGATGGACACGGGGGAGAAATTCAACGTTTCCCGATTGGGATCTCCTTCGGAATCGGCTGGTTCTGATCGTGAAAGAGGGGCACCTCCGAGATACGGAGAACAGGATTTTAATCGTACGTTATCCCGATCAAACGTTCAGTTTTATTCGTTCGAATCTACAGCAAAACACTCGAATGAAATTTTTTCGCTTATACGGTATAGCTAATATACCCCGGACGAATTTATTATGTTTGCGAGGCTTCGTGAGTTAGTTGGTTTTTTTTCTTTTTTATCTTTCTTTCTTTCTTTCTCTCTTTCTTTCTGTTTTCACGTCGAGGGCGGCGAATTTTGTTGCGAACTTAATGCGACTATACCGGAGCAAACATTGATCTAGAGTGAATCGATGTCGTGAAATTATATTGGGGCAAATAGAATAAAAGTCCCGACAGTGACGGAACGACGCGATCTCTTGGACTTTTTAATGACAAAAAAAAAATCAAGCGTGGTGTTTTTTTTGTGATTATTATTGTCGAAAAAAAATTATTGCTAGGCAAATATTATCCTTGTATACGGATATAAACACCCACTCGACAATTAAAGTATTTTTAATTGCTCCGCGCGCAGTTTACACAAGTATATTATTCGTTCTTAATTGAAATTTTACTAATATAAAAACTAGGTCACTTCATTGCTGCACTGCAGTTTGTATGCGCGAAAACGCAATTTTTTTTCTCTCTCCGTCTGCAGTACCCTTCATATTTGTTAATTGTTATTCCCAAATGTTGTTTTTTCCTCCGATGCGAATAATAATCGCTTTTTAAACGAGGGAATTATTATTTTCGAAACAGCACCCTAATTATTTATCGATCCAAACGAGGATTTTTGGCAACGGTTTTTCTTGTTGTTTGTGTTTTTTTTAACGAGTAATCCGTGGCCATTCGTAGTCTGAAAAAATATCAGCGAAGGAAGATTAATCGAGTTTCTATAATACGCGAAGTAATTTATATTTTTTCGAAATCGAGACCTTTAACGATAAGTCTTATACAAGTGAATCGCTTTTTAATTGAGCTCTCGTGCGCTTTATTTGTAGAGTCTAGATTGGTATGCAGTTATATTTGTCAATTATGACCCTTACATTCTCTGATACGACGTAACATTAAATTTACACACGTGAGATATATCCGTATCAAAATCGAATTAAAATAAATACGATTTTAATTTGATTTACGTAACGAATACAGCGTACCGCACATCATTATTATACACTACTATATCTAACTGTTTGTAATTCCAAAATACTCCAGCTAATTTTTTTAATATTTGTTTTATAATGTTTGACGAAGCAAAAAATAATCAAAAATAAAATCAGAACAGAAAGAGAGGGGGAAAATATATCTGTATACGGTGGAATACGAATGAGTTATGTGAATAATTATTTTTCCGCTCT
This sequence comes from Athalia rosae, assembly GCF_917208135.1. NCBI lineage: Eukaryota > Metazoa > Arthropoda > Insecta > Hymenoptera > Athaliidae > Athalia > Athalia rosae. Next base: position 14,910,710 of record NC_064028.1, on the reverse strand, counting down.
CGGTAAAAGGAAATTAAAATCGGAATAATTTTCCGTTCTTGTTTGTTGAGTAAATACACAATATACGCGGTGGTGAAAGAGTATTTGGGACGCGAGAATCACGCGTGATGGGCGGCACAGATGCTTTGATCGGGACGTATACGGGGTGAGAATTCAATTTCCAGAAATGAAAATTTTTGTGAAAACGTCAAGACGAGTCGCAGTCGAATGTTTAACTTTTTCTTTTTACTTTTATAATTTTAATCTCCGTGTCTTTATCCCATGTTGAATATTAAAATATGTACACATAGCTCATGTATAACTTGGGTTGAATCTAACGACTTTAGGGCACGCGAGAATTCACAATAATACAATAGAGACGTTATTACGTGAAAAACGTTGAATATTGTTCCAGTTGGAAGCTTTAAAATAGCGATAATAACGCTAAAAACTATGACGAAAAACTTCGTATACCTATGCGGATGCAATTTATGCGCTTCGATTTTTTCCCCGATTCGAAATGTTCGCTTGTACCACGGTGTACAGAGGTATTAACATCATCCCTTTCGGTGTTCGACGTCGTTGCAGGCTATCCCTCATTCAATTTGTGGCTCATGAATATACATTAGACCAACGGAATCGGTTCGGATTTCTAAACCCCCACGTTTTACATTTTGAACGTCCAACACCCTATAAACTCAGCGTTTACGCCACCATTTTCACATTTAGGTGTATGTATCGCACCGTGATGTAGCCGGAACAGCCATGATTTAATTGAAATTCGGTAACCGAATTCCCGCAGGATTTCAATCAGGATGGTCTAGGAAATTAAAGCGTATATTCTTGTCTTCCATACACGCGCTTCAAAAATTTCAGTTTTTCAATCTCCTTTCTTTGATATTTCTGCGACGTATATTATTCATCGACCAGTGGAACATTAAGTACGGTTTGAAAAATAAACAAAGCCCTCGATGATTTGATTTTCGAGATTTAATGTAGAGTAATTAAAAGCATGTTGCGGGGGAACAAAACAAACTTGACGTAGTTCCTCCAAGTTGAAAAGTTATTTCGTTTTTTATTTGTCATTTATGTTGTTCTAATTCTACTTTTACGCTTTTTTCTTCGACAGAACATCGCAAACGAAGTTATCCCCATCCACATATGCCATTGAAGAGTCTTCACTCCAGATCCATGAGGCGGCATCTCTCACCGTAAGTTTTTTCAATCGTTCAAATCTACGAATGACAAATGAAGCTAAAAATTCATTCGAAAAAAAACGATTTCAATATTTGGAGGGATTTGTTTTTTCAACAAAAGTCGTCTCTGATTCTTCCTATGAAAAATTTTTATCCGTTATTGTAAGGTAGGAAAATATTATTCTATCTGTGCAAAACGATGATAGCCACATGCGCGCTTATTCTCTCTGTGTATATGTACAATAAATTTGAACTTGATGACGTCAGTAAGTCGATCAGTTGGGATAAATAAAAGCTCGTAATGCATGTGGTAACGTTTCAACATCTGCTGGAAATGAATAATTCACTCCTTTTCTTTTTCTTTTTCTATTAATGTACTGGAAGCGATTTATATTTACACGTAAATTTTACTATTATTTTCACACGGGGTGAATGACGAGACAAATGTTATTCTCCTAATTCATTTTGAAGGGGATAAGAAGAAGCGAGGATAAGAAAAATGAAATCTGAAAGCAATCTTTAACTTTTATAGGTATACTATAAGCGAGAACGAATAAACGTACAGTGTAGCGTTGAGAAATAATAACGCATAGATTTGACCTTCAGTTTCACATCGCAGGAAGATATGAGTTCATATATTTGTGTACGTGCACGGATATCATCTGCGATATACTCGTGTAGATCGATTGATGAATTATTACACGCTCTTGTATTCAGAAGTCAGAAGTTGAGTTATTAATGGCTAACGTTGTCTACCGACCATACTCTGGATCGTACATACATACCTGAGAAAGTTAGAATTGCAATTTGTATTACCTACCCTCTGCAATTTCATTGCGCCGATGTGACTAAAGAAAATCGCATGAATCAAAAAAGCATCCTTCAAACTCCGTTTATCGTTATAGCATTAAATTTAGTTTATTATACTCATTGTTCCCAAGATTTATTACCAGCCTTATAAGTATATCTGAGTTAATGATGGCAAACGGATGCGATCGTTATGAAATTTATTAGCAAAAAGAACGGAACGAAGACAAAAAGAAAACTTTCTGTGTGCTAGGAAATGGAATTTGTGGCCCTTGTTTATTATTAAGGTTGGAACATTTTACCGGTTACTCTTCTTGGTTTATTGCTAATTCTTTATTTCAATCTGATTCGACGTTAGGAAAGATCGCGAGAAACGATTTAGGCAGTTTAGTTAAAGTGCTTGGCTTTTATACGCCGTGTTTTATATGAAGCCTTCATCGTTCGAGACGTTCGATTTCACCGTCGTCGCACGGAATTATTTATAGAGCATAACGTAGGTATGTTTTTTATGATATTGTCGAATCTAGAATCAGTTTTTGACAGCAGTTATTGCGATGTTAGTAGACAGACAGCTCAAGCGAATCGTTGATGAAAGAAAAGAAGAGAAAAAAGAAAGAAAGAAGAAAAAAAAAAATTTAATATTCTATTGGGACCGTAAATATACTATTCTAGTCATGCAGAATATATGAATCGTAAAGGAATAATTTATTGGCAATCACCTGCTTGAATTATTATTGCGAAATTGCTGTGTATTATACGATCGTATGGGTGATCCTCATATGAACCTGCACGCTGTTCCATACCGTTCTTTTTCATTCCAAAAACAATTTAGAAAATCAAATTTCTGATTTTCTTTTTTAAAAATCATGAAACAGCAGACGCGGGGGGGACACGGTACAGTGATCTACATTCGACTCTGGAATCAAATAATAATAAAAAAATTTACCCGCACATATTTTAATACCCGAGGGATAAACGGGCTTGATTTTTTTCTTCATTATTTTTTTACCTTGCTTGTAACGAAGGGTACAGAAGTTGTTGGGACAACTTGAACTTCAAAATTATACGATGCAGGCTTTGATCGTGTGAACTTTGCCGGGGATTAGCATCGTCAACTTTTAAGGGATGTTAAGCGTAATTCACCTGGGGGAGATATAAATAAATAAAATTCTTGAAGGGTGGCGTGGGAAAATTTTATCTACATAAGAAAATACATTTCACGATCTAGTAACATGAATTACTGAATTTTTTTGGTCTCATTTTAGTTTCTCTGTTTCTTTTTTTGCCTCCATTTTTTGTGATCGAATCTCTTCCTTACAAGTTAGAAGGCTGTCTGTAACAGTGAACCCTTCATTATGACGCTATTTACAGACCTCTAATCACGAAAAAGCTAAGAGCAAAAAATGAACAGTTGTAGCATCGGTATCACGCCAATAGGAATTCATTTATAACAATACCGCGAAGTTATTTTGATAAGCGAAATAAACCCTGTTATTAAATGCGAGGAATGTTCACGCGATATTGCAATTTACTGATTTATTAGCTCCATATAAACTCTGGATTAGTAATTGCGTAATAATTTTGTATGATTAGTTACGTTGGAGTGATTCTGATGCGATTAATTACGAGAGCGCACCCGACTTTGTCTCGTTGATCTGAAGGGTTTTTTTTTATCCATCGGATCAGTCGGTGTGTGTGTAATCCCTCCTTGTAGCTATTTTCGTACTTCCTTGAAACCTTTATAGCTACCATGACCTTCAAATTTAACCGGCGGTTTCATAGAGCATCGAATTATCGTTATTTATTTATTTTTTTTTATCTCCGATTTCTCGATTATCAATGCAGAGAGGGGTCTACGTCCGAACCTGGAACGGAAGATGAACAACCGACAACCGAATCAAACGGAAACGGAGAAGCTCACGAGGAAATCGACGCTTTTAGTAACGGTGGCGCAATTCAGACAACAGGTACAGACGTAGCGTACGGGGACGGAGAATCCGATCACGCGATCGACGGCAAGTGTTTCCTTCTTTATTCGCCCTGCAGGTATATTCCCATTTTATTTATTTTCTCTTTCACGGTAACAAATCCCTTTTACAGGCGAGGCAATTCGGGGCAATGAGAGCGAAGCTCCGATTTCGGAGAGGGCTGCTTCCGGGTACAACGAAAGCCCGGTTCTCGGTAGTCCCAGAGTTCAGTTTGAAAAAATTCGCGAGGAAGGCGCGGCAAGTCCACCTCCGGAAATTCCGCCGGTTGAGGAAGACCGGAAAACGAGACGACATCACAAACACGATCACAAGTAAGCTCTTCGATTTTGTGGCTTCGATAATCTATATTTTGACTATTTTTAATTAGGTATATTCTCCGTTAAACGACGGTAGTTGTTGTGCGACATTGGTTGGATCGTTGAATTGTATTTTAGCGTGTCTCTAAAATTAAAACCCACAAGTTCACGGTGGCTCTAAGCCGTGGTATTGGAAATAAGTTGTTGCCCAGGGGACTAGAGACAACATCGCGGTGGTTGGAACGGACTGGTGCCATGGCCTTTGGCCAGGGCGCAGCAGCTATTGTTTTATATTTAATTGGGTCGGGATCATCGGATTGTTTCTAAAGCTTGTGCCAGGTAGTACTTTGCCATGCCCATCTCGTACGAGCGGTCCGAGGATCGCAACCGGTAATTTTCGACGGTACTAGTGCTTCGTATTTATACCAAATTACAACCATTTCTCAATCTCATCGTCCGCTGGACCATCCCCGATAAAATCTCATTACATATACACAAATGATCGAACCGATCAGAGGTTGAGTAATTAATTGGAACGAGATTTCTGGTGTGATACGAATAATTGTATAGTGTTTAATTAAAAAAGTATATTCTTTGTTTTTGTTTTGCTGCCTTTTTATCGCTTAAAACCTCCACGAATTTGTGTACACAACTTATCAGCTACTTCATGCTTCATTTACGCGAATAAATGTTTAATCACGACCACTTATGATAATTACTCGGCGGCACGAGTAAATAATATTGTGACGCTTCCTTCCGCATTTTAATCTATGGGTTTCATTGAGACCAAATTCTTATAAATATTTACAATTTTTATGACGCTATTCACTATAAAACCTGCGATTATGGTTGAAATTGATCATTGAACCCGGATTTGATTGATTGATTGATTGGTGACGTTCAAGCCTGGTTACGTGTAATTAATAATCGTAATCGGGTAGTTTTGATTTCATTCAAGGTCAAAGTAGCCAGCGTTTGACTTTACAAAATAATCTCTAATGCTGTTATCTAAATTTTATATCTCTTGAGATCTGTGGTATCTACGTTACCCGGAAACTCTTTCGGTTATATATATAACATCAGTGCGTTTCGATCACGTGTTATCCGTGGGCTACGCATTATTGTGAAACGCGGTATTTTGAAGTTGACCGGAAAAGGTCGCCTCGCCGCTTCTTTTTACTCAGCTCAATGCCAGGGTTAAATTCTCGACTGACAAAGTTGGCACGCGCTTCAAAAGTCACGCGACAGACGCTTATACGTGCGTCGAAACGCTCCACATCGTCCCGATTCTCGTCGCGCTCGAGATTTTCTAGAAACCGTAAAAAATTTAGCATAGAATGGAGAACGTTTCAGGAAATTGATCTTGAATGATTTATCAATGTAAAATTAAAAAACACTCGCCCCGATAAACGACGTATAGTATTGTAAAAATAGCCCCGCAAAATGGGGCACTTTTTTATCTTTATTAATCCCTAACAAATCATTTTCAGACGCCATCACCACAAGTCTCGAAAATATTCGCTTCAGGAAGATCCGCAATGGCGAAAGAGATCGGGCGCTGGAATTACGGACGGAAACAATCCGTTCGCACGTCGAGTAAGCGTCCAACCCGACGAAGCGAGTACTCTGCAAGAACTGGATATCGATGGTCTCGAGTCCCACAGAAGCGACGATCCCAGGGGTATGCGACGGCACAAAGCAGGACACTCTACGGTTCATATAGGTCGGAAAATGGAGGGTGGAATCCCCCATGACACATTTAAAAAAATGTACGACCATTCTCCGCACGAGGTATTCGTCCAACTGGACGAGCTTCACGGGATAGGGGAAGAACGTGAATGGCGTGAAACTGCCCGTTGGATAAAATACGAGGAAGATGTCGAGGAGGGTGCTGACCGATGGGGAAGACCCCACGTTGCTTCGCTCAGCTTTCATTCGCTCCTTAATTTGCGTCGATGCTTGGAGACCGGTGTCGTTTTACTCGATCTGGAAGAACGCGATCTTCCCGGTGTCGCTTACAGAGTCGTCGAACAAATGGTCGTGGAGGAACTCATCTTAGCCGATGACCGACCTGTTGTTATGAGAGCCCTACTTCTCAGGCACAGGCACGTCAACGAACACGAAAGATTCCGGTTTGGTGGCAAGAGGAACTATGCCAGCTACACAAGTTTGCAGGTGAGATCCTCATTTTCAAAACTTCTTTATTCCGCATAGTATAACGCTGGTTTCCGGAATGAAAAATCGACGGAGAAAGCGTAATTTTAACCATGATCGTTTTTAACGATTGTGAAGAATTGATGGCAAAATATCTCGTACACCTCTTTTCAGCGTGGAAAAGGTATCTTTACCTGATTTATTATTAGAAGGTCTTCCTGATTCTTAGAAGGGCGCATAACAATGCGTTCAAAAGAGGTTTTCACGATTTTATCCCAGCAGAGGTCAATGAAAGGCATGGATGTGTCCTCTTGTTGTATGCCAGAAAATATAAAGATGTAGAGAGAAATCAGCAAAACATTCACGTTTTCACCTCTACTTTATCTTATATTCCTTGGACAGTGTTAAATAGTATTTTCAATTAAGTAAACTCTGCGCAGCGAGACAGACGAGGATAGGGTAGAGGTGGATGCGTGGAAGAAAAGGAAAGTCCACACACGATTTCACTGACGGATGCTAATGTTGTTTCCCTAGTCAATCTGGCTGGAGGAGGAAGAGGCTGCTCAAGAAGCCACCGAGAACCATGTGAACCAACATGTAAATCTCTCGTTTCCCATCAGAAATATGATTTCAATTTTATCGCTAGATCATTACCTTGCCCAAGCCCTCGTAAATTGCCCTATACCATCGTTAACACTCATTCATATCAGCTCATGAACTTACAGGGCTATCGATTCCCATTAGTTATTCTTGCATTCGCCTTGATGCAGACCTGCTTTCCCATGAAAGGGTTATTGTTTTTTAATCATTAAATTTGTATTTCACTCTGACGAATTTATCATAAAAGTATGCAGTCCCTGTAAGTCCATGAAACTATCATACTACATTACCGCAGCTTGAAGTTTTTATTTCGTTTGAATTGATTTGACCGATACCCATCTGTATCTGTATCCGCACCTCGATTCCTCACCGTTATTTTCTAATAGGCTACCACTGTTCGGTAGCAACAGCCTGCGCATGGTTGTATTCAAATTATCGCACCTCTTCCCCTTGTACATAATTTATAAATTCATATTTTTTTTTAGGTTTAAACGAGTATGTATACTTTGTGTATCACCAGAAACGGAGCATAGGTTTTCTTGACGTACCTGTGCCAAAATTTATTCCGTTCAACTAATAAATAATTCATGCAGCCCTACGCGGTATTTAATCGTTTGTCTTTTACCTTAAATTGTGTGATACTAATAACTCGATCTTATCAACCGGTTGACCTTAAAAAATAGACCGATTTTATGCGGCAGAAAAAAGAAAATCGCGCTCAATACTTCAGAAGTAATTTCTTCTTCATTAAATGGTGGGGCACATTATAATTAACAACGACGTTCGATTGAATAATTTTCCCATTAAAAAAATAAAAATACTTACAAATACTTACTGCCCAGCAAGAAAAGTTATGCGATCTAAAATTTTGATTCTTTATTCACTCTTATATCCCGCTGAAAGAAACCGTTGATGGTGAGGATGAATAATGATTTGAATTAAGCTTTCCAATTTGGAGGAAGCCTATGCGTAGTTTTCGCTGACACCCCTGTATATACGTACCAGTTTTAAGCACTTTTTTAAAAATTTCCTCATGAACTTTTTCTAATATTGAAATTATCTCTCCAGAACCTGACCGATTCTAAACCAAAGATCGTATCCTCAACATTGGCACTTGACAAAAATCATACAACTGTCGACATCAAAGAAGAATTAACGTACACAAGCAGTCACGAGAATTTGAAGCAAGGACACAATGACTATATCCTGAAGAGGATCCCCGCTGGAGCAGAGGCCACAACTGTACTAGTTGGCGCGGTTGATTTTCTGGATCAACCCACGATAGCTTTCGTCCGTCTAGCCGAAGGCGTCTTTATGCCTTCGCTGACAGAAGTAACGATTCCTGTTCGGTTCATGTTTATTCTTCTGGGTCCCCGAAACGCTAATCTCGACTATCACGAAGTCGGTAGATCGATCTCAACGCTGATGGCTAATACATCTTTTCACAAAATTGCTTACAAAGCTAACGAAAGACGAGAATTACTATCGGCGATCAACGAGTTTCTCGATGATTCTATTGTACTACCACCGGGAGACTGGGAAAGACAAGCACTTTTACCATTCGATGAACTCAAAGCAAAGAGTGAAGCCATCAAACGAAGGAAAGCTAAGGCTTTGGAGAAAAAAGCAAAACCTACGCAAAGTGACGCTGCTGCTAAAAAAGGTTGGTAGTTTCTTTCCGTTTGCCATTAAATTTCAATCGGTGATTACTCTTTCGATTTTTTCTCGCCACAATAAACTCTCCTCATCTACATCACCCGTATTATTTTATTTCAGCTCTCCTGGCTGGTGAAGATGAGAAAAAACCCCCGTTCGATGACCCGTTGATCAGAACCAGGCGTCCTTTTGGTGGGCTCATCAACGATATCAAGAGACGCTATCCTTATTACTTATCCGATTTCACAGACGGATTGACCTCTACTTGTCTTGCCGCGGCAATGTTCATGTATTTTGCTGCCCTTTGCACAGCGATCACTTTCGGTGGTTTATTGAGTGACAAAACAGACAACTTGATAGGAATTTCGGAAACTTTAATATCCGCAGCAGGGGCCGGAGTAATAGTGGCTCTTTTCGCAACGCAACCTCTTGTCATTATCGGTACAACCGGACCACTTCTCCTCTTCGATGAGAGCTTGTATAAATTCTGCTTAGCCAATGATTTGGAATTTTTAACCCTAAGAGTATACGTCGGCGTGTGGATCGGTGTGATCGCCCTGGTTATTGCCTGTGTCGATGGTTCTGTGCTTGTCAAATTATTCACCCGTTTTTCAGAAGAAATATTCACCGGGCTGATATCGCTACTGTATATTGTTGAGACCATCATGAAAATGGCGAAATGTTTTGAACGACACCCATTGTTTCCGGCATATTGCTTCGCTCCAAACGAAAATCTGACCATCTCCAATTACAATAATACCGAATTATTGACAAACGAAAGTTTCAATGACAGCGCAAACTTGTCTGTACCACTACAGTGCACGCTGGATTATCTACCAGATCACGATGCTGTTGGTCTTATAAACCAACCAAACACAGCTCTTATGTGCACAATCCTCATCCTGGGAACTTTCCTCGGGGCATATTATCTACGTATATTCCGCAACAGCCACTATCTGGGTCGCAGTGCAAGAAGAGCTTTTGGGGACTTTGGGGTACCGATCAGTATCATTGTTTTCGTCCTGATTGACTTCCTCGCCGGTGTAAAAACGGACAAGTTACTAGTACCGGCAGGCTTGACGCCATCAGCCCCTGAGAAAAGAGTATGGTTCATTTCGCCCGGTGGCATAAATAAATCTGTTCCCATTTGGGTTGCGCTCGCATGTGCCGTACCAGCTTTTTTGGTCTACATTCTGATCTTCATGGAAACGCAAATATCTGAGTAAGAATCTAGTTACTCATTAGATATCGGTATAATTATTGTGGTGAAACAATAACCCTGCACCAAAATTATCTTAACCCAATCTCGTTTTCTCAATGTTTCAGACTAATCATTGACAAGAAAGAACGTAAGCTGCGCAAAGGAAACGGTTATCACTTGGACATCGTTATTATTTCGTTGATGAACGTTGGCTGTGGTTTTGTTGGAATGCCATGGTGTTGTGCAGCGTCCGTACGTTCTCTGACCCATGTTTCTTCACTGACCGTTATGTCCACCAACCATGCTCCTGGTGACAAGCCTCACATTGTCGAGGTGAAAGAACAAAGAGTAAGCGGACTTTTAGTTTCGATACTCGTTGGTTTAAGTATTCTAATGGCGCCATTGCTCAGGCGAGTACCATTGGCGGTATTGCTCGGTGTTTTTCTGTACATGGGTATTTCATCGACGAATGGTGTTCAGCTGTTTGATCGTGTTAAATTATTCTTCATGCCCGTTAAGCACCATGGTACAGCCAACTACGTACGTAGAGTTCAGACTTACAAAATGCACATATTTACTTTGATTCAAATATCCTGTCTGGCCGTTCTCTGGATTGTAAAAAGCACCCCAGCCTCTCTCGCATTTCCATTCTTTTTACTCTTAATGCTACCGCTGCGTTCTCAAATGACACGCTTCTTCACGCCAGCGGAATTACGTGCTCTTGATACTAAAGAACCAGATAACGAAGGCACAGAGGATGAGCCAGATTTCTATGAGGAAGCACCTCTCCCTGGTTAGATCGTGCCTTACCTTATCTTATCTTACATTACCCTACCTTACCCTGCCTTATTCCAAACAATTTTCGATTGATACCTTCTAAATATCCATTAACTACCCTTGTCACTGATTGTGAGTTTCCGATCCAAGTTTCCTTCAAGTCCGCAATGTCCAAGGTAACTCGAAAAATTTAAGCAGCCTTCAACAGATCTATATTCACTCAAACGACCGTCAATATATTTGATAGAAATGTGGAGGTTTACATTAGTTTAGCAACAATTATATATAAAATATATACACTTAGATAGAAAAGAAAAATGTACCATAAGCTGTAAATAGGTGCTCTAGATCGGTTCAAGTTGATTTTTTAATGTATAGAGTAGTGTAATACTCAGCTGACAGTTTTTTGATTTCGGCTCTGGTCAATCTTTTTTCGAGTAGACTGTGGTAACGCTAACATTTCATTTATAGGCAATCGTACAGCAATGATGAGAAAACACAAAAAAATTACTTAGAAGTTGAAGGCATACGTAATTATTTAATATTAGAACGAATATAATTTATTATCCAGATGATAAAAATTATTTCGGAAATAGGTATGAAAGTGCCAAATAAGAATTCGTTCAATCGTTTTCATTGCCAACTCATATTTAAAAACGAAGCTACTAGTAGATGACTATTGTGTATTGATCATACGCAATAAGATTGTCGTCCGTGTTCTTAATATTATATCAAAATCGTACTTTCTTAACTTTTAACTTGACCAGTTTTAACCAATCGTTTACCTATGATGTAAAAGGCACGGTTGAAGTTAATCAACGGAGGATTGTTCCGGCTTGTTGTCCCCATTGTCCAAACACAATTTCCATTCGTACCTTATCGACGCTACCTCTATGGGAACAGAAAAGAGCCGCGAGACATTAAACATTGTTGAATCTTTAAACGGATTATCAAAACGTCCATGCGGCACTTATGTTATAAAACAGGTAAAGAAACTTGGTTCAAAATGCTCGACCTTTCTTGCGATTTTCAGAGGCGTACGGAATTCAATCAACTGTGTAACGGTATCGAGAAAAGTGCGCGATTGAGCGTTAAAGTTCAATGTTTTATAAAATTCAATTGAAATAGTGAGTCGATCTTAATTTTGGCTGAAAGTTTGCATTTTTTGGTAGGACAATAAAGTTGATGGTGCTATAAAATTGTGTATACGCGTTAGTACCTGATCGGTGAATGTATGCAACGTGATTAGATGTGCTACGTGAATGAGATGAATGGAAAAATTTAACATAAATACAAAGAGGTTTCTGTTACACTTTCTATGCGTAAAGATATTATTTCTTCGAATAATTTCTAGCGCATATACATCTTACAGGAATTTTAATATTCTCCTATTCTTCAGTTATTTTTAATTCAAGAAGGCTTGAGCATTTTGAACCAAGACAGAGTAGTGTGATATAATCATCTAATGATGTATTGCAATGAAGCAGATATAATCTATCAGATATGATATACATATATATACATATATATATATATATATATATACACACATAATACACGGTACAAGATGAAAAAGCAAAGAATATATTGTATTTTGATTCCGTAGAGTATTTTAATAATTGATATTGTTATTCAAAAGAAAGAAGATAAAGTGTCATCAATTATGACAATACTTCTATGAACACGTAGTACAACCAGTTAAATAATTACTTAAATATTATTGTTATCCATGTAAAATGAATGATCAAGAAATGGTAACGAGTTCTCCTAGATAATTGTGATAGACGACCGTGTTGCTATAAACTAACGGTACTTATTATTATTAACTTTCTGACAAATTAGAATTCAATAGGTACGGCATTATATCTACCTTATATCATTGATGAGACATGTTATATATTATATCTACACCACACATGTATTACCTATATTGAGAGATTATTACAATCATCCTTGTTATTAAATATAATAAAAGTTATTGTAAATAATCAAGTTAAAATACAGTATTAAAAGTAATAATTAGTTATAGGCTCTTAGCAGCTGGATTATGCCTTAAGTTTAGGAAATAAAGAAAATATTTAACATACGAAAATGTATATTCGTTCGACAAGTAAAAAAAAAACAGAAAAAAAAAGTGTACACGTAACCGAATCACATACAAATACAACATTTGTTTTTAATTTTGTCCTTGATGCGTACTTGTGTTATAGAGTCTTGAAGATACGCAGTTTGTCAAGAGCTATCACAAGTTATAAAGATCAATTGATTTTACTTATACAAGAAGTTTGATAGTACTATGGCTTCCCCAAGAGCAATTACCAGCATTGGAAGGCTTGCACCTCGATCTCCTCAATGCTTACAAAATATGAGGTAACTTCGTACACAATAATTTATCATACAAAACTGATACATAACAATCTTTTTCAGACATTTAAGCAGTCTCAAAACGCCTGTTGACATAAAAACTACTTGTAGGGTGTCACTGTTCAACATCGACACACCAAACCGAATGAGAATAGTAAATAACGGTCTCTCTAATTGTTTTCAAAATGTCCTTGGCAGTGGTAGTTTTGGAAAAGTTATTCAGGCAGCTTATAAAGGTTTAACTGACAAAATGAAGATTACGAGAAGCATGAAAAAATTATCCATGATAAAATTGTGGATGATGTGAAATTATTTTACAGGTGATCAAGTCGCTGCTAAAATACTTAGGCGGAGAAGGGATAGCGATAACTCAGTAAATGGTGAAAGGCATGCAACTTCTCTCAGACACGATAATATTATCAGAATACTCGGTATAGAGCAGGGCCCAGCAGCTTCGATGATCACAATGGAATTGTGTGGCAAATCTTTACAAGAGAAACTTGACGAAGGGCCATTATACAGTAAAGATCGTATAGAAATCTTCATCGCGATTGCTTGTGCTCTTCGATTCTGTCACTGCGCTGGCGTGGTCCATGCAGATGTCAAACCAAAAAATATTCTCATGGCTGGAGATGGAAAGCCAAAATTGGCTGACTTTGGTAGCTCTGTTCTTTTAGGCGAAGTGAATGTGGTAGGAGGAATTCGTGTAGGTTTTAATTACAGCTGCAATGGTTTTATGATCATCTTTTATTGCGTGTTCAATTCGTTATTACCTATTTCTAGGGTACACCTGGCTATGTAGCGCCAGAAGTAATTAGAGGTGAATTACCAGGTCCTCTTTCGGATGTGTATTCTCTGGGTGTTTCAGCTTGGCAAATGCTAAGTGGAATTGTACCATTTGCAGAATTACATCCGCATACTATTCTATACCTTACCGGGAAGGGTGTGAAACCAGAGGATGAAGGGCTCGATGATGATTTTGGTGGAAGATATAAGTCATTGTACAGAAATATGTTGTCGTTTGCAACTGCAGATCGCTCCGGTATAGATGCAGTTATAAGTGGACTTGAAAGTTTGGAGAGAGAAGTGTAAACAGGTAAAAAATTTACAAGAAAAAATATTCTTATTTAAATTAGTTTTTACACTTGAATGGTAAAATTTGTATACATATTTTCATACATAGTATGACTAGCGTATAATTATGTATCTGGCATATCTCCACCGGGAACTAACTGCAATTAGAAAGAAGAGAGAAAATGGTCAGATATTAATTTGTAAATATAATAAAGAAAAGTTTTAATATTAACCATTGTAATATTGTTGCCATTAAGAAGGATTTGGTCCAATTTTGTCACTCTACGTCCCTCAGGTGTAGCTTCACTTTCCGTTACATCATCAAGTAGCATATTAACAAAATCATCAAAACCTAGTAAAGTTCCAACGATTTCTTTATCATTTTTCATTATAATGTGTATCCTTGAACCGATACATTTGTCAACCAACTCTGTAACGAAAAGAAAACCAAATCTTAAAGTCAGATCACTACTAAATTATCAGGAACCTCATGAAATTAGAATGCTACTCAAATAAAAACAAAATTTGATTGAATCTAGGACATGTCAGAACCACGTGGTCCGTACGCATAACTGATTTTAAACAAATGTCAAAACAGGGACTTTAATCCGTTTTAATCAACCGGCATTGTAATTTCATAACTGATGACGAATCACGAGTTACCTGAATCGTGAATTATTTCAGGTTAGAAGTTATTTCGATTATTATTCACTTACCAAGGGGTAATAACGTCGAGGGATTTGTAGTCACTGAACTTGTCATTTTATTAAGTCGTTTATTAAGATCAATCAGTCACGGGGGTGGCCAGATATTCTTGATTGTTTGGATGGACGCAAAATGTAACGAGCGAATTTACAATTTAAAAATCGTTTATAAGAATCGGAGAATGGCAGGGGCGCACCGGTTCGCGCATATTGATGGACCGTGGTGCCCCCATGATCGTCGACGAAGCAAGAACGCAGCATTGAGCAGCAGCATTCAGCAATGTAGGATTTGTAGCCGAACATGGCAGAAGTAACTCTTTCGTTATTTGTGTGATTTTATGTGCCAATGTACGAGCAATATGAGTTGTGTTAAAAGTTATTTTCAATCAAGGGATGATGCTGGTATTAATCTATCCACGTACGTCGTTTTAACGGAGTTAACTGTTAAAAGGTAAGCCAGAGCATTATAAAATAAATTTTAATTGTTGTCCGATGGGGTGGATTTGACAAGCTATAATTTGCATCTATTTATAATTTTCCTAACAAAAACAACCCGACGCTTATAATACGACGCTTTGTTAGATATCGAACAATGTCAAAGGAGGCATTATTTACCTTGAAAAACCTTCGTTAGCTAGGCCTTTTGACCACGCGATTATCCTATTTCACTCAACGTACTTGCCTACCTACATACATACCTACAGTTCCCAATTGATTTGCCCCATGACTCGTCGCATAAACCCAAATATATAACTCAAAAGTGGAGTACGTATTCAAACCCTTATTATTTCGACGTAAAAACTTATTCGACTCGAACCCCTGTAACGATCACAATCCCTTATACATTTAATTTAATTTCCTGTTGAAAATATTTTGAGTTATCGCTCAACGTCTACATCCAGCCGCATTTATATCTACCTCTACACAATTTATTACACGCCAAATATTCGCGTTTGTATTCCGGTCTTCACTTCTGACCAAATTTGACCGTCCACGCAATTCCGTGGTACGCGAACCAATTGCTAATTTAAATAATTCCATTCAACAGGTGTAGATTTTCTCATAGTTTTATCCACTCGATCCATATTTTTTTGTATCTGTTTTTAATCCCACCTCTGCTTAATCTGCAAAGCTCTTTGAGTCGCAAACGGAGATTTTTTGACAATACCTTCAGCTCTCTGATATGGTTCAAAACTCAACTCATCATCTGACTCTATTACCATCTTCATTTCATTGTCTCTGTTTTTCTCCTTGAATATGAAAATAAGATTGTAGTAAAACAAGAATCTTTAATCTCTCTATGTTCGAATTTGCGGGAATTTCTGACAACAGTAACTTTCTTTCAATGATAAAGTTATCGCAAAGTTGATTATCCTGACCACGTATTGCCTTTAATATTTAGAGTTTCAAGGCCATCTGATATTCATCTTTGAGAAATATTAAAGGTAATTCAATTGTTTCCCACAAGCCTATTGTTTGTTTTTTTTTTTCTTTCCTTACATCCAATAAATATTGTGTGAACTCTGAGTGTTGTGTAAAAGTCTTACGATTAAATTATCTGCAATTGGTTGTAGGTGCATTATGAGTGTGAAAAGTACCATTTGATATGCATCTATTGTAAACTGTTCACTTTCAGATTGCTTTTGGTTCCTTTACTACTTGGAAAAATGATTACTGCATCTGCTACCACGTAACTCTTTTATCTAGGTTTTTTCACACGAATGATTAGCACACCAGTAAACTCATTCTCAGCTAGAAGAATAACCAAGGTTTATTGCTAAAAAGCTTGTATAGAGCATATTCAAATTCCAAGTATCTTATTAGTCATTTTCATAACTATTAATAGACAGTAAGCTTTTTACCAGAATTAGTCCCCACAAGATGCATGTATATATACCACTATCTTCATTTTCCTCTAATCAGTAATCATACTTTCCAATTGTAGTTTATCTTATCAGTCTATTCGGCACTGAACTGTTGCAGCTCAAAAAAGATCAGAGAAATTATTTTCTTTTAGTCCTAAGACTGCGTTTACCTACTCTTTGTGATGATTAGAAATATAACTGGCTGTGATATATGTTATTTTATTTATCGAAAAATATTCCATACGTCTTGATTTGTTTTTTTATTTCTCTTGGATTTACTAGCTATTACTAGATAATAACACAGCTGTATTGAAATAACTACCCTTTGTTCCTCTCTTCTCAATTTATCGGGGCTTGTTGGTTTATTATTCTCTACGAGCTACGACTTAATATTTTCTCGCTTATTTACAGGTCAGATGCTCACTAGGATAGCGACGTGATGGATGGCACACGAGCAGCAGAGGTTCTTCCTCTGCTACAAGAACGACTTGCAATATTACCAGGAGGACGAGATCGCCGTGGGGGTCCAGTTGTCGTATTTCCAACGACTCCCAGACGTGAACGAGCAAAACCAGAAGACTATCGCCGTCTTCTCCAATATCTTCTAGCCATTCCTAATGACGAAGCCAGGGGACTCGGGTTCACTGTGGTTGTGGACATGCGAGGTGCCACTTGGGGCACAGTGAAACCAATTCTTAAGGTGTGGTTGAATTATTTTGTTGAACTGGATTTTCTTATGAATCTAATTAACTCCTTCGTTTGATATTTTTGATAAATATTATTTATAACCATGCTGATATCTATTTATTTATTTGTATTTATTTTTTTGTCAATTATTTGAATAAGAATTTTAATTATTATTTCAGGTGTTACATGAACATTTTCCTGGATCTGTACACGTTGCCTTTATAATAAAGCCAGACAATTTTTGGCAGAAACAAAGGACCTCATTGGGCAGCCACAAATACAAGTTTGAGGTAAATATTAGAATCAATAATGGGTAAGGGTTGAATAGAGGGAGATACATGTATTGTAGAAAGCTGCTGCAGGGTCTTGTGCCCTAGTTTGGCACAATGTCAGGTCTGGGAGCATTTATTGAATGCACTGAAGCAGCAAAATGTGAAGCTGCCTATTGTACTGCAAACATCGGTGCCAAGAGTAAATACATTGCAGCATTATTGACATTCACATTCACATTCACGTTCACATTTACTCGCGTAGTACCACACGTCGATTTACATGCATGATGTGGAGTACCAGATTACTTTTCTAGATGCTGACCTTTAGAAACCGATATGGACTTCATACACCTATAGCCCTAAATCCCGATGTAACTGCATCGGCATCTCTTTCTGTTAATTGCAGGACATAAAAATAAACTGTCGGACGTCACGATCAGTTTTGGTCCTATGCATTCATTGAGAGAAATATTTCAAGTGACTTCATAAAAACTTATTTTTACTTTCAGACTAATATGATCAGTCTTGAAGCACTTGGTAAGGTGATAGATCCGTCACAGCTCACTGCCGATTTAGATGGATCACTTCAATACGATCATGCTCAGTGGATTGACACCAGGCTTGCAGTGGAAGATTTTACTTGGCAGGCTGCTGACTTGCTTGATAGATTAGATGACCTCCAAGAAGATTTGAGTCGTAATGATTTTGCAGACGATGTTGGAGGTGCAAAACATGGCATTGATCTTCACAATGAAATGAAGAAGAAAATTATGAAAGTTCCCGTCGAAGAAGTAGAAGTTGTTGGGCAACGTCTATTGCAACGATTCAATAGCGGTGAGTTTGAATAAGATTTAAAACTAGAACATTGAGTTCCCTTGCTTCGTTGGATAATACTCTGGAAACTGATTCAACTGTATCACAATGCATTACATTGAATTTCCAGGGATGAGTGGAACTGGAGGAGAAGGTGGTAGTATCGAGAGCGGAGCAACTGGTGGGGCAGACCCAGACGGACGTGCTCTTGCAGCCTTAGTTATTCAGCACTTAGATTCGGTGCACGCAGCGCAGCAGCATCTTTTGCAGTTGTGGCACATCAAAAAGATGAAATTAGACCAGTGTTTTCAGCTCCGTCTCTTCGAGCAAGATTGCGAAAAAATGTTTGATTGGATATGTCACAACAGGGAAGAATTCCTAAAAAACTACGTGGAAATCGGCCGATCATATCAAGCTGCAAAAACGTTGCAAGAGAACCATAAACACGATACTATGAGCTCTATGAATGTTTATGTCAACATCAACAGAATATTAACAATGGCTGGTAGACTTCTAGAAACTCAGCATTATGCAGCTGGTCACGTTAGAGCTGTTGCGGGCAGATTAGATAGAGCCTGGAAAGAATTTGCAGCAGGTCTTGATGAGCGTACTGCAGTCCTTGGCCTAAGCGTAGTTTTTCATCACAAAGCTGAACAATACGTAGACAGTGTCGCCGGATGGAGCCAAGCGTGCGATGCCACAAATCTCCCCAGTGAAATTGCTGTCCTTGAATCTCATATTAGACAACATCAAACTCTCTATGAAGCTATGTGTCAGGCTTATACCGAGGTAAGATTGAATTTTTTTCTTTCATTCTTCTCTCTTAAGGTATGATTGACTTTTCTTATATTGGGAATTTTGTGAAAGATTTTGATTAACCTTCTTACTTTCATAATAAATATAAATGCAGTGGGTCATTTATCGAATGAAAGTTATCTGTCACGGTTCGAATTTTTGCACAGTGAAATCATCAAAATGCCCAAGTTTTCACATTTTATTTACTTAATATTGGCTTGCAAATAACTCACTCAAAGCTGTTTTTTTTTATCTTTTTTATTTATTTACCATTGCTTTCACCATATCTTAATATAGATTGCAATTGTTCGTAAGTTCTAAGTTTTTGAGTTCATAAATCATCAGATATTCCGATAACTCTTGATTTATACATGCTTTGGTGGTTGTCATTGTAACAACTTTCGTAAAAATGCATATGTTGGTTTTGTTTTTGCTCTTTATAAAAAACTTGATCCAACCAAGTCTGACTCGGTTTTATGAAGCCAGAAAAAATGCTGATTTTTCCTAGGTGCAATGATGGGTGGAAATCCCGTGAACATTGAAATCCAAATTATAAGCTAATTACAACTAGGCTAGTTGGCTTGCGTTACGATTCAATGTGACAGCGCGTTAAATGCGTGCTGTATATTTCATATGATTAATATTTTTTGTTAGTGTTTAAAAGCAATTCCATAAATTTTAATACAAAGAGACGACGTCTTTTTGGTAAGTCATTGTCATATTTAACAGGTGTACAACGCGTACCAAGCGCTTTTGAGCGGGCTGGGCTCAATGCTTCACGTTTGCCATAGCGTGAGCACAACCAGCAGCACTGGGGTGGAAGACTTTCACGTCAATTATGTACGAAATATTTTTTCATAGTTTCTAGCTGGTGGCTGTCCAATGCTAGCTTGGTATCCCGGTGCTATTGGAAAGATATTCCTAATCCGATCCCATGCCAGAAATAACACTTCGACAATATTAGACTAAAGATATATTTCAGCCTTCTGTATCACGTCAGAGGATAGTATGTTCAAAAGCTTTTTTGGGTAATAAGAATTTATTGCTCGGATTTTCTTTCACACTACTACCTATTATACTATACACAAGCCTCATTTAAAAGTACCTGAAATACCTCATTTTGTTATAATATCATATTAGATCAAACCACAGTTAATACTAAATACCATATCTCATATCTTGTGCTCTTTTTATCTGTAGCAATGTTTTTTTTTCTGACGAGCCAATGACCGTCCACTGTTACATTGCTTGTTCATAAGTCAAAAACGTGCTGGCGTTTATGACGGTAATATTCATTTTTTAATTTTTCTACAGAAGATGTTGTGTTCATAAATTTGTTTTGTAATTGAGATTGGTTTTGGCTCGTCTCTGCTCAGAAGTTAAACTGAGATTCATAGCTGTCCAGTTCTATAACTGCTAAGAATTTTATCCGTTGTAACATACGTACAGGTTGTGGTCAAGGTAAAGGTGGTTAATATGTACTTGAGTTGAATGTACTAAAATTTGGGTCTGGATGGTACGACTGTTTAGGTACACAGTACCAGTAAGAAGCTCCTTTACCAGCTGGACCATCTTGTGCAAGTCTGTAACCAACCTCAGGGGATTGACCACGCCATCAGAAAACATGTATGTTTGTCCGTCTGCTTGCTAGTTTGTTCTGCGTGTATTTCATTTTATTACTCTTCGCTCTCTTGGTAATTGGTTATGACTTGTGTTACAAATTCTAATCACTTCTGTCTGTTTTTTTTCCATTCATTGTTTTCAATTTGAATACAAGTAGTATTCAAATTTGTAGTATACATATATAGTTGCTACAAGTAGCAATAGTGGCAGCAGCTGATGTGTTATGTGTTTATTAGTATAACGCTTTTTTTATGATTAACCAATCTGATTTATTTAAATGAATCTTTAATAAAACCAACACGGTAATCTTCTAATTTGAAACTCTATTTCATTATAATAACTTATAAGATTGTGGTTTGAGGATTCCGAGTTATAGAATTCTAATTCAATTGTTTTCAGCATTCTTCTGTCTAGAATCCGTTATAACGCCAAACATCATTGTAGAAAAGCACAGTGGACAATCCTTCCTAATCTACTTTCAGTATGCATGCCTTTTATTTTGCATTATTAATCCAATTTACATAAAATATTCTGTAAACTCCATCTACTTTTGATTTCTAAACAGAATTTGAATATTAATATTGCTTAATTTTGAACTATGCATGGGGTTTGTGTTTTTTACGGATAACTCTGGAACATTAATACATATTCAGAATATCAAAATGTATGCGTGAACTAATCACATTAAAATTGTATAGAGTCAAGAAGGACATGTCCTAGATGGACGCGGCGGTATGAGTGGGAACCCAGCTGAAGATTACAGTGCAGGTGCATCGCATGTCTTAGCTGTTATACATCAGATACTTGGACACCATAGGGCATTGGAAGCTCGATGGCATTCCCGAAAAGTCAAATTGCACCAACGACTTGCTTTGAGGTGGGTTATTAACATACATATATTCTGTTGTTTGATTTTCTTTAGTATTTAATTAATTTTTCGAAATCTAAAATCATTTTATCGAACAGGCTATTTCAAGAGGACGTGAAACAGGTTCTGGACTGGTTGACAAACCATGGTGAAGTTTTTATAAGGAAGAACACCGGGGTGGGTCGTAATCTGCAAAAAGCGAGAGTCTACCAGAAGAGCCATGAGCACTTTGAGAATGTTGCGCAGGTAAAGTTTTGCTCAAAAAATAGTTTCACATTTTGAAATAAAACTATCAAAGTTTACTCAAAACTATTTATTTTCTGTAATTATCCCACAGAATACTTACACAAATGCAACAAAGTTACTAACCGCAGCTGAGGAACTGGCGCATACGGGAGAATGTGCCGCAGATGAAATTTATGCCGTGGCTCAGGAATTAGAAGCACATGTTAGCAGTTTTGCAGCAAGAGTTGAACAACGACGTCGTAGACTTGACTTGGCTGTCGTTTTTTACACTCACGAAAAAGAGGTGAATTTTAAAACAAAGAAACTTTTTGAAAATTTCTCCATAATTCCATTAATCATTCTTCTGTATCACGGTAGCTCAGCGGATGGGTGGATGAATTGCGGCAAGAACTCCAACAAGACGAGGTAGCGGAGAGCTTGGAAACCGCAGAAAGGCTCTTGGACCAATGTGCTCAGCACAGATCTTCTTGCCTCGAGGCTTGTGCTTCAACAATTGCTCAGGGAGAAGCACTTCTTCAAGAACTCAGAGATTCGACAGATGCTCCTGACACAACAGGATCTGTGAGTAATTGAACAATAATTATTTCAAATCTATCTATTTAAATTTTCTGCAACTAAGTCCTTTAGCTTGACATCTTCATTTGTATGTTGTATTCAGGTTTCTGCAGTAGAAGCTGCACTAGACAGACTATCCGGGCTCCGTCAGGAACTTGAGGAATTATGGGCGACCAGAAAATTAAGATTAGAGTTATGCCTGCGGTTACGGGTCTTCGAAAGAGATGCACTGGAGGCCAGTGGTCAGTTGGAAATGTGGGCGCAAGAGCTACAAGGTCCTCCTCGAGAAGGCTCTCCCGAACAATTGCTCCGGGTGCACAACGATGGTGTTGCTCACATGCAAAATACTGCTTTTCAAGTGTTGCAGCAGGGTCAAGAATTAGCGCAGGTATACAAAACCGAACGTCATCACTGTTTTTGCCCGCGGTTCTACTCTGGGAGTTAATATAATTGACGTTTATTTGATAGGTTTTGGAACAAGCTGGTGTCTGCATTATGGCGGACGGGCAGCATAGTGCTTCGGCAAGAGTTCAAGTTCTCCTTGAGTTTTTGAACGAACGTGAAATGGATGCCGAAGATCTTGCCGAAATGCGGCGAGTTCGATTAGAACAAGCTGCTCAATTGGTCCAACTACAAGCTGACGCGACACACGTAGCCAACTGGATTCGCAATGGAGAAGCTATGCTTTTAGCATCGCTGAGGGTCCCAGAAAATCTTCAAGATGCTGAGCAGCTGCGTTTGGAACATGAGCAATTTCAAGTGGCTATCGAAAAAACTCACACATCCGCTGTTCAGGTACCAACGTTTTACCTATGTTTTTTTTATCTTTTTTCACTTGAACTGGAAAACAGTATCTTAAAATTTTCCGAATCGTCTTAATCCCACAGGTGAAACATAGAGCAGACGCATTGGTCAGCGCAAATCACTATGATCCAAAGAGTATCAGAGACGTAGCAGAAGATGTGACAAAAAGATGGCAACAGCTGGTGACATGTGCTGAAGAAAGACACAAACTAGTAACAGCTAGTATAAACTTTTACAAAACAGCGGAACAGGTGCGCTCGGTCCTCGACAGCCTGGAGAGAGAATACAGGCGAGATGAAGATTGGTGCGCTAGCGGAGATAAAGGAGGACAAGTCCCCACTCTTGTCGGAAAACATCAGGAGCAAAAAGAAGCCTTCCTAAAAGCTTGCACTCTGGTCCGACGAACTGCCGAAACTTTTCTCAAATATACAAATCGGAGTTTGCAATTCTACAGCTACCAAACAAGCAGTGCTGGTTCTGAAAATAAAGTTAAAAGTGAGTAAAATTTGAATTTCTTTTTCTTCATAAAATGAATTTCACTCAAAATGTTATTAATTTTCATTGTTTTTCTATTCGTTTTTTTCTGTTACCCTTATAGATATTTTGGAGGAGTTGCTGAGCAAAGAAAACAAAGTACTCGAGCATTGGACGCAGCGGAAAAAGCGACTCGATCAGTGCCATCAATATGTATTATTCGAACGCAGCGCAAAACAGGCTCTGGAATGGATCCGAGAAACTGGAGAACTTTACCTGGCTACACATACTAATGTTGGGAAAAATCGTGCCGAAAATGAACAGCTATTACAGGAACACAATGAATTCAAAGGAGCCGCAAAGGTTGGAATTCTGACCTTTTCCCTGAAGAGTCTTATCGTTAATCCGTAGTGAATACTGACTGTCTCTATCATTTTTCGTAGGAAACTCGGGAAAGAGTAAAATTGCTAATACAATTAGCGGATAATTTAGTCGAAAAGGGGCATGCTCATGCAGCAGCAATCAAGCAATCTGTTGCCGAGGTAGATCAGCGTTACAAGGATTTCAGCTTGCGCATGGACTGTTATAAAACCCAAATTGAAGGCGATTTGGGAATTCAGTCGGATGATGGGCATAAAGATCTTGCGATAGACAGGAACTCAGATCCTCTTCTAGAAGAAAAGATCAAGGGCAAAGATTTGAAAGAACTTAATGAAGAAAAACGAAGATCCGCTCGGCGAAAAGAGTGAGTTCAGTTGGCGCTTTCTATTTTATCTTCATAGTTACTCGAGCATGACTAACATTTCCATTCTTGTTCCAGGTTTATAATGGCCGAACTCTTGCAAACTGAACGTACCTACGTGAAAGATTTGGAGACTTGTATCCGCTGCTTTTTCGAGGAAACTAAAAGTGGTCGTGGTAGTGTTCCAGCTGGACTGCAAGGACGAGAGTCATTGATATTCAGTAACATGGAAGAAATCTATCAATTCCATTGCGATATATTTTTACGCGAACTGGAAAAGTATGAGACTATGCCGGAGGACGTTGGTCATTGTTTTGTCACTTGGGTGAGGTTTACATTACCATAATTTGTTCCGCTCGAATCTTATCAGTTTTACACAAGAACTAACAAAGAATTTTTTATTCAGGCTGCGAAATTCGACATGTACGTGACTTACTGTAAAAGTAAGCCAGAAAGTAATCAGTTGCTCGTTGCTCACGGTGGAACCTGGTTCGAAGACTTGCAGCGTAAGCACAGAGTCGAACATCCCATCGCTGCGTATCTGATAAAACCTGTTCAGAGGATCACGAAGTATCAACTGCTACTAAAGGATCTACAGGTACTGAGATTGCCGATTTTTGAATTTACTCAATCTTTGATCACAAATACATATCAATATTCAACATTCCATATAAGGCTTGCTGTCAAGAAGGTCAAGGAGAAATCAAAGACGGTCTAGAAGTTATGCTCAACGTGCCTAAAAAAGCAAACGACGCTTTACACTTGAGTCTCCTGGAGGGATGCGATGTCAGGATAGATACACTCGGAGATGTTGTACTTCAAGATTCATTCACGGTTTGGGATCCAAAACAATTGATAAGGAAAGGTAGAGATCGGCACATCTTCTTGTTCGAATTATATTTGCTTTTCAGTAAAGAAGTCAAAGACTCCGCAGGAAAGGTGAGTAAACTAAAGCGAATTTTTCCACGATTAAACGAACACGCGAGAGATGATTATGTGATATTTTTCCGTTCATAGGTGAAGTACATCTACAAAAGTCGATTGATGACCTCTGAGCTAGGAGTGACCGAGCACATCGAGGGTGACGAATGCAAATTTGCTGTTTGGACCGGCCGAGCCCCAACCAGTGATACCCGCGTCGTACTCAGAGCGAATTCACTGGAAGCTAAGCAGTTATGGGTCAAGAGACTCAGAGAAGTTATTCAGGAGACGTACTTCAGTTTGAGCATGCCTAAGAGTCCTGCGAAGAAGAGTTCTAGTCAACGATCGAGCAGAGATCTTGAAGAGTGTGCATCTCTAGACGATAGCGTTGAAAATCTTGACAGAAACTCGCTAGCATCCTTCGGTTCGACGAATACCACAGACTCCGACAAGGTAAGAGATGTCTGTTTATTGGTCGCTTTTACAATCGATCGCTATGATCCGATTGTTTGCAGTTGATGTCGAAACTATAGCTTTGTGTTACGTATTTACTTTGACTGTCATCTCCAGATGTTATCCGGAACGTTGAACAAACGATAAAATTCGCTTAATTAAACTTCCACGGTATTGTCGTATTGCATAATAAATTCACTTTTGTGCGAAGACGATAAATTTACGGGAAAATACAACCGGTAGCCACGCTCAAAAGCTACAGCGGTCTGCTTAGATACATAAGCTTACCGCTGACTTGTTTACAAAAAAAACATTTGGCTCGCTGTCCGTCAATCCCTATACACTTTACACGAGTCCGATCGTAAATTTTAAAGGCATTTTTAGCGCTCAACCAAAACTATTTTACTTTTGTATAAAATTACCAAGGTACGAGATATCTATATCTATTCGCAAATCCATATGTCGACACTTTCCGTCTTGTCCTTTATCTCTTCCGCCTATTGACCTTCCGATAAGAAGAAATTCTTGCGCGTTCGCGGTTGAGGCTGCAAAGAAAAAAAAATACAAACGGGATGCATTTTGTCGTTGGTTGATATACAGCGGCAAGGTGACGTTCGCTTGCTCAATATTCTGAGAGCTTTGTTTATCTCTTTATTGTTCCATTTTTGCTCTGTCCTAGATCAAAATATTCGTACCCTCGACATAGTGCGTCTGCCCATGGTTACTTTGAAAATTCTTCGTTAAAAGCAAAAAACTTGAAAATTATTTTTGTTCCAAAGAGTTCGCCCCAGTGACTGAGGTGTCTTTTTTCTTCAGCATTCTACCGTCGAAGAAAAAACCGCAATGCGCTACGACGTTATCAGCTAAAAATCGATTTGCGGAGTTCCCAACTTTTTTTCCTCCCCTCGACGCACGCCATTTTTGTGCTTTAAACTTCAACTTTATTTTCGTAATCTAACGTGTTATTTTTTTTCAATATTCTTCGTATCGCATAGGATCTGATCGGGAAGAAGGGAAAATGCTAACAACGGTCGAAATCTCGAAGCATCCGATTACCGGTAATCAGATAATTGAACCATACGGTAATCCCCCAGGTTGCCAGAGGTTTCCAAAAAGCCGCCGTATGTTCTTCGCAGGCGCGAAATGCACCAGGATTCGGTATCGTTCTGGTATCCTGCGAATCGAATGTTCTTTACGAATCGGAGGACGCGCGACGATTCCAAATTCTACAGGGCAAGCGCGTTGCTCGCGTTGTTCTCCGTACATGTGGATCGATCCTTTTGAAACGCCTCTTTGCCGTTGGCCGTAGAACCAACCTGAACCCGAAACTTAAACCTATAGTATCACCTATACCGTACAGCTGGTGCTGGTAGAGACCAAGAAAGCTACCAATATTCCCCATTGCCGGCATCAACGCGCCATCGCGCTGCCGTCATCTACTCCCGGTTTATATGCGCGGATCTCACGACCTACGCCCGACGCCCGGGCGAACGACAACGCCGGTTCCGTAGGACGATCAGAGCAGGAGGAATGAGGACCAACCAGTGTCACCGCGACTCTCGGACTCAACGGAGCCCAAAACTCCGCAAATCATATACAAATATATAGATTACAAATTAATACACGAAGATATCCGCTACGAATATCTGGAAACAGTTTAAACGAGTGATGAGTCAGATGAGCTGAAAAATACGAGCCATACCTGCATGGTTTTTCCATGGGTAAAAACTCGTAAACCATATAAGAAACGAACGGCGTTCCGTTTTACCCCGATACAAAAAAGACAAAAAAAAAAAAACAAATATATCACCCCTTTCGGGATTTCGACAAGTAATCGTGCTTTACGAATAAAAGTGCGGCGGGCGGATTAATATCATCTGTCATCATGGACAGGTTCAATTTTCTGACTAACACCGAGAAGGAGCAAGGACGTTGGTGTTCTAACGCGTCTTCTTTTCACCAGACGCGGAATAATTCTAGCAACGTTACGATCGAATGAGTAAGAAGAGTAAAGGGGTCGAATTGAGGAGAGAGTCGAAAAATTTTTTTAAAAAAAGAAACAAAAAAAAATTTTTTAATGAATAAATTATCGAAATATTCGTATCGCGTCGACGTTGATCCTTGACGAAATTACGTGAATTACGTTGAGTGCGGATCATCGCGCGAATAAATAATACACAAACAATAATGTCGTCGTCGACGAGCAAATCATCTTCGATTGCGCAAAAGGCGAGGAGAAAAATATCATTGCCATGGTTTAGACAGGGTTCCGTTGCTCCGCCGCACCCTGCTCTTGCCAGACAACACACCATCGATACTCCGGGTTCCTTCCAGGCAAGACTTCTTCGACGGCAACCTTCCCTTTCCCAGGTAGAAATATAAATTCTCATCTCTCCGGGTGATCCGATGTAGCCCTAGCCATCCGATTACGCGTAATACCCACCCCGGTAATTCTCGATCCCCTATACTTTTCCCGCAGATGAAGAAGAAGAAAAAAAAACAAAAACAAAAAAAAAAAAAAAATATACCCTCCCAAGGATTTTCACAACCCTTCAAAGATTTATTCGGTGACGTGGGTTGTCGGTCGCGTGAGAAATGATTTTTTTTCTTTATTCCCGATACGATTGCGAGAAACGTTCCAATAGAAAATGGACTTATACATTTTATAGTAACGTCGATTCGTTGTTTTATTCGTTTAATTTCAATTGGAATATCGCCTCTACCGCGTCCGCGTATGCTCAACTTTTGACCTTTGATTCACGAAGGGTGAACTTGGCAGGGAAAGGAGAGACGCCGGGTCGCAGATGGGATCTCGACCTTGACGTATTTGTTATACATACACCTTTGAAATGCATAAATCCTCAGCCTTGTTTTTCTACACCTACGCGAATTGTTATAGATATTACATCTATTAGAAATCGTATGCATATAATATCTCTGTTATCCGCAATCTTATGCAATAATGTTTTAAAAACTCACATCATTCGCGTCATTCGATATTATATAGGAATATGGGCACCTATATGCTTGATTGATTTCAAATCCTCTGCAACTCTAAACGTTCTACAACCTTCGAGACTACTTTCCTTATACGAACGCAACTTATCCGTAACGAAACTAATGATATTCCGTCAATTAGAAATATAAATCTTTATACCTTCGCCGGTACTTTTTTTTTCTCTCTCCTTTTTTCTTTTTGTCTTCATTCTTTGAAACGCGGTGTTAATTATTACGGAAAATTGAAATACCGACGAAAATTTTTGCCTTGCATAATTTCGGCAGATGTCATTCGTCAGACGTCACGGTGTACTTTAGGTCTAATCGCGCTCACGATCGCAACGTTTGAGTGTTTTATCGGAAAGCGTCAGTCACTGATGAGAGCAGGAAAAATAGAAGAGAAAAAAAGTGAAAAAAAAAAAAAAAAATCACAGGGAAAAAGGTGTAACGGTGGCAACGTCGTCGGAAGGATTATCATAAATTAATAAGCAAATTTGCCTTGGGTTGGATCTATATTGATATATGAAATGATATTTGATAATTTGAAAACTAAAAATAAATTTTAGGTATAAAATTTGTACGTAAAAGAAAAAAGGAGTTATTTGTACAGGTTTAGGAAGAAAAATCGGATTATGTGTTCTTGGATTAATGCGGATTATTTATAACTTGACAGTTTATTCTCTTTTCCCCGTTTTCATAAACGCTTCTAAATTCTTACCTTCAACCCTCGCGCACGCGGTGTAATATATGTATACGTGTGTGTATGAAAATTAAACGCAAACGCGAACGTATATATATTATATAAACCTAATCGGAATTTATACGTTTCTCCAGCTAGACTTAATGAAATTCCCTATTCTCTCTACGTCGACTCTGCGCTATCTTCTGCTATCCTCTTCCCTTATCTTCTCTTCTAGTTTTGCTATTTATAGATCCCAACACGTCTGAATCTCCTCTGCATAAATGCGTATACCCACAGGTATATATTACCTACCTAATCGAGTACATCGCCCCTAGTTCATTAAATTATAGCAGAAATATTCAGTCCGATTTCAGAAAAAATAACAACCAACAGATATTACCACTTGGCCAATTTTTGGATACTTATCGTTTTCTTGTTTTATCTTATCTTCTATCGATGAAAATAATTATTCTTTACAAATTATTTAGAAAATTTTCCCTCCCAATAAGGCGATGACCCTTTTTGCGAACAATGATATTCGTTTAAATTCAACTCATTGAATTCCATATATAGAATCGGATTCGAAAATGTCTTTACGTAATGAGGGTGAAACATAAGTAATAAGAAGGACCACGAACACGATGTTGGTGGTTGTTGTTCGTAACGGTCGATAAGGTGTCACTGGGTTGTCACGAACCTGTCAGAAACTGGCAGCAACAGAAGAAGAAGTAGCAAAAGCAAAAGCAAAAGCAGAAGCGAAGCTAGGCGGAAGGTTTTACCTCTTTGAATTCACGGTCCGTCAAGCGACTAACGTCGTTTTAACCCCCCGCAGTTACGTTTGTTCCGTCGTTGGTTGGTTGGTTGGTTGGTTGGTTGGTGGATTGGACCATGCCGCGTTGTCGCGTGGTTTTCAAAACCTCGGTTATAAACATTACGTTTAAATAAGTTGCCCGAAAACGGGCCTTTCCGAATCACTGATCTCCACTGACGGCCTCACATCTCTACCGTGAAATTTAAGTCATGTTTCACTTTCATAAAAAAAAAAAAAAATACAAAAGTAAACAAGTTAGTTCCTTCATTTACAAATTTTTTGACATGAGAATTTTTCTATTTCAAAAGGGTATAATCATCGCGAAAAGAATTTGAAAAAATGAGGAGAAAAAACCGTTTTTTTTTTTAATACACTGCTTGTACAAAAGCGCGATGATTTCCTTGACTTTTTCTTTCTCGTATTTAGCGATGAGTCATGTGCGTAACATCCTATATAGTTTATGCGTACATATTTTTAAACCGCGCAACGGTCGTGGTAAAATAAAGTGACGAATGGAGGAAGATAATTATGAATAATAAGATGTTGTACGCGTTGCATATGGTGTACGTATGGTGCAGATTGAAAAAAATTTCGGAAGACTGATTCCGCCTCTTATATAATTTCTATTTTCGATTCAATTATTTTTCTTAGTATATGTGTATCCGTAGCATACAAACATCGATTCCTAATTTTGGAAATGTGGTTTTCACCTGTGAGTTCCCACGCACCATTCCAATGATTGTTTATCGTTTTATCGTACATTAATTAGCAAACTACGTGCATCGTACGAATTATGTTATTAAAATAATTTTCAAATTCATTTACCAAATTAGACGGGGGTGGCGGAGATGACATGGGTAGTTGCGGACCATTCGGCAGCACCCGGTTCTCGAGAACTCTCGGTTTCCAAGGGACAGCAAGTGGAGGTTCTCGAAAACGGAAGCGGAGAGTGGACTCTGGTTCGTCTCTCCTTAGCACCCGGACAACCCGACCCTCCGCAAGAAGGTCTTGTGCCAACCAGTGTCCTCAAACAACCGCCAACAACAGCTTGCAAGACTTCACCGTCCAGGAAAGCACCGTCGCAATCGGCGGTTGCTGCTATTGCTCAACAGTCCGTTACAGCGGAAGATACCGGTGAGTAAATTCTAACGATTTTTTTCATCCCCCAAATCGAATGACAGCGAATCAAATGTAATGCCCGCAATCGGGTCCCACGATCGCTCGATGAAAACAAAAAGAAAAAAAACAACGAGAAAGGAAAAGCGCTAATCGTTAACAAATAGGTTACTCACAAGCTGCGCTACGAAAAGAACAACAAAAAAAAACGGGGGAGTCCGCTCGTAATGAATCTCTCGTTTTGCAGTCAGATAACGAGAGAGAATTGTGCAGATTACAATGTACACACGTAACGTATACTGGACACACGCCGGAAATGGAGCGTCGCTTTGTAATTTTCTTTTTTTTTTTTTCTCGTTTTCCTCTGCTTATTTCTCTCTCCTTTTTTTACACGATTTCTATTCTACGCTTCTTTAATTACCTCCCGCTATTCGGGGTCGACTGTGATTTTTTTTCGCACCCACAATTATCGCGGGTCGTACCTCCTCCCCGACCATAAATAACAAGGCGTAAAAATTTCCTCCGCACGAAGCGAATTGATATTCGAACGAAGAGAAGTCGCGTTTATTTTTCGAATTTAGTGTATAGACGCTCTTTATTCGAGCGATTAATGAAGACTAGGGGGTTTAATACGAGAGTGTGAAATACCTAATTTTTCCTAATTCCAACTGATTGTGAGAGGATATAAGCGTACCCATTATTGTACCTGCTTCTGTGTACGTTTTCATTCGCTGGTAAAAATTAGAGAGAAAAGAAAATAGGTAGAACGAAAATGGGATCAACGTCATCGTGAAAAGAATTTACGTCCATTATTTGCGATTTTAGTTTCACTCGTTAAAACTATAAAAAAGAAGAAAAGAAGAGAATTGAATCTGCTGTTGAAGGTTAGATTCGATTAGTTATTTTTAATAGGTAAATTTATCGCAGAGTACCAGACGTCCAGGGAGTAATAGACTCCCCGATTTTTCTTGTTTCTAGTTTTCTATATTCCTTTTTTTCAATAGCTATATCGAGACCCATTGATTCCGTTCCTCTCTCTTCCTCCCCCATCCCATCTCATCCCCCTACGCCACCCTATCCCTTTAATTTGGGAACGGGATAATTTTGTTTTTTCTCTCCATCGATTGTAGTGTATTTTTTTGAATTTCATTCATCGTCAGATGCACGTGAACATTTGCGGACAATCCATCGGAACATGTGGCTACTTGGATACCTAGTTTTGATTAATTAAAAAACCTAGTTTTTTAGACGCGTACGACGTACATTTGAATAATAATCTGTCCGATTCACATCGTTGATCGAAGTCAGTTATGAGTTATTTATCGACATAATAATATACGTGTACAATGTGTCGTATATATATATATATATGAAAAATTTACATATACCTACATAAATTTATCGAGCGTCTATTTATAGCGTAAAAATGTATATGTATAATAACATAATCTATATCGCGGTCGGAAATTTTTTTTTTTTTTCCTCAAATCATGCAACGATTATTATAATCGAAGGAATTATCCGAGCGGGCGGGTACTCACCCTAATTCGGTTCTGTAATTAATTTTTAATTAGCCAAACTAACGAATTATCGCCTTCTAAGAATTCAACTATAGCCTCCCTACTTATAAATTATTTATACGGTGTATTATTACCTACGCAGGATGTTCCTACAGATATTGCGAGTAAATAAAAATATATTATAATAAAAGAATAAGGAAAATAAATAAATAAAATAACGCAGATACGCGCATAAAACGATTATTATTCGCGTTACGAAATATTCGAAGCATCTACATAAACGTATAAACTGATACGTGGGTATAATAATATTGTATGTGTACACACTACAGATACCGAGAGTAGTTGACACGTACATTTCTTGCTATCTTTCATTTGTTACGTACGAACTCACGTACCTCAGGTAAAATCAAACGCTCTTATGTGGGTATGCGTTATACCTCTTCGGACATTTTTTTTCCGGCTCATTGTCAGTTTGCAGAAAATTTTCTTACACCAATTACGGTAGACGTTTCGCTGCTTCTACTTCAGGAATTACTTTCCTCCTACTTTCTTCTCGTTTTATTTTATTTTATTTTTTTTCCGTTTGTGTTGTTTAAAAAATTTTGCTTATCGATAAGTATGTAATCTACATTGTGCAAGGTGTAATTCGGTTTTAATTTGTCACTAATTAGCTGTGATTACGCGATATGTTAATTCGATTGCAATTGTTGACCGTTGCCAGTGAGTATAACGTACCTTTTTCTTTTTATTTATTTATTTAATTAGTTTTACATCGTGCGTTGAAAAAATTTCAATCTAAAACCAAATTATTGAAATATAATAATGATGCTTTTGTTTATTGTAACGAGAGATTTTTTTTGTCGCTTTTCTTTCGTCACTCTCGTTTCAAGTGGGAA
Organism: Athalia rosae; assembly: GCF_917208135.1. Classification (NCBI taxonomy): domain Eukaryota; kingdom Metazoa; phylum Arthropoda; class Insecta; order Hymenoptera; family Athaliidae; genus Athalia; species Athalia rosae. The sequence goes on along the minus strand of NC_064028.1, from coordinate 14,876,771 downwards.
ATCTAAGATGACCTATTTTCTATTTAGTTTTTCTCTCTTCTGGCATAAATCCAACGAACATAAAATCCTAATTCCATGTAGATCGCGTGTATGGGTATAACTTGTGTACCACGTGTTACGTGAATATAAGGCGTAGACGTGTGGAATTTCGTAACGTTGACCTAAAATTACTTAACGATAATTTTTAGGATAATTTCGATGTTGTCTTTTTTCCCCTTTTTTCTTTGCCGGTAACGCGCACGTGTTAACGGCCTCCAATTCTTCTCTTCGCTGCGATCATAATTCGTTTTTAAAATCCTCCTCCGTTCTTTATTTTCTTTCTTACTATCCTTTCATCTTTTACTCTGCTCGCATACCTAATTATTGCACGCGGTGATGAATATAAATAAATTTTTATTTCGCTATCTCTAAACGTCACAATACTCCATTCTATTTATATACACTTTTCAAAATCCCCCACGATATAAGCCCATCTCGTTCTAATCTATATCCTATATCAATATTATACATACGATTTTTAATTTTCCTTGGTCTTTTTTTATCTTGTTCTCTATTTTTTTTTTTTTTTTTTATTACCATCGTTAAATATCGAGTACATTAAACAACATACGTTCACCCTTAATGGAAAATAGGAATAAAAAAAGAAAATATTCGGATCGTTGTCGGTTCGATTAACTTGTGTCTTTACGTCTATACGTGTAACACTTTATGGGAACTCCTCGTAAATTCGTAATAGTACAGAGCTATGATATTCTGGCGTAGGTATAACGACCGATCAGTTTCGCACAACGAGACATGTTACCTCGCTACAGAAAGAAGGAAATAAATAAAAGGAAAGAAACAATTTTTTACTTCGTCTATCCGGTTATGCAACTGCATCTGCGATTTTTCATTTATCTCTTTCCTAAATTTCATGATTTCTCATAACGTCAACGATGACAATAATGACGATTATCGCCGATTTCGGCATTTCTTTTGTCGTTCGAATGCCTCTGGAAATCGGGCCTTCCACCCCTGCAGCGACTGGCTACCCGCAACCCAAATGTCACGAAATTTTTGACGCGGGTTGCGATTAGTCACGCGTTACCGGTGTCGCAACTCAATTTCCACGTACATACATATATATTCAAAGTATGGGAACTACAATTATCTATATACATATACAAGGATCAATCGGTTCGATTTATATGGGCGAAGGGGAAGAGTAGAGGGAAAGGATTTTTCATTATGTACAGAGATTATCGCACTCCGGTCTAGAGCGATGGAAAATTTCCGCTTTTATCGTTAGTTGATTTTAATTTTTGGATATTTCTATGGTACGAGTGAGAGAGAATGTTTGCGGCGAAAAATTGTATACGCGTAAATAGGTGTAGGTATAACTGGGTAAATATGTGGACTTCTACCACCTGAGTGCTTTTGGGATTGTTTGAGTTTCCGGTCTTGACTTCGAACCCTTGGTCTTTTCTTTATTCCGGTGATACGTTTCAGGTGGCTAACTTTACCCCACCGTAATCTCGGAATCTAATTGTTCTCGGCAGGGGTTACAACGTAGCTATAGTATACGTGCATCGAACCCCGAGGACCGGAACGACGTGGAAACCACGAAAGTGAGCGAAATTATAACCGATCGCTATTAATTAATCGCGATTCCATTTATCTGTAATAGTTTGTTGTTGTTGTTGTTTTTTTTTTTTTTTTTTTTTTTTTTTCTCTCTACCTTCGAAAAGCGGAAGCCACGATTTTGAAGCTCTTTTATTTTCAATTCTCCAGTCGGGGCTGTCTTTTCGTTTCTATTGATCCTCAAAAATTGGATGAAAATAATTAGTGCGCGTTAAGTCTGTTCGCGGAATCTGAATACACCTGCGTTATTTTAATAGAAAAAGAGAAAAAGGATCCCCTCACGAAAATTAACCATCACGCAACCAATCGGAATACACACATTCGCCCGTTGAACATACCTACGTACCACGCGCCACGCCTACGAAATTATTTTTAACTGAAACTTCATGTACCTGCTCAGGTTGAAATTCGAAAATCGTCACCTGTATCGGTTGATTCTGTTGCGAAACGTCGAAGCTAAAGGAACATCGGAGCGTACGTCGTTGACTCGCGTGAGTCGAAGTGCATCAAAGTTCTCCACTAAATCAAACAATTTGTTGATGAATTTCAACAAGCGCGGAAATGAAGCCTGAAAGATTTTCGCGGAGTCCGTTGAACTCGTCGTTCAATAATCGTGACAAATCTACGCACGGTGATACGAATTCTACTTCTCTGCGGCGTACCGAGGCTCCAAAATATTCGGACTGTCCGTCCGGTGCCGGTATTATTTTCAAAGGACGCCGACTGAAATTCAACTCTTTCAAAAAATCGAACCATCTCATCGATCATCGATCGGGATTAACAGTGGGTGCGAATAACGGGATATTTTTGATAGAAAAAGTTGGAGGTAATTTATAATTCTCCTTTTTCTCTCCTCCCCGTTCTCATTTACGGAAGTATTCGGGGTAAGGTATGTGACTATGATATAGTAATAAGGATGTCAAGAGTGATCCGCACTTGCCGAAGGGCGTGGGAAGTTTAGGGCGCCCCGGGATCCCGAGGGTCGAGTATAAGTAATTCGCTCAAGTTTTACTCGCATCAATGAATCCCCCGCCGGATTTTCATTGCGGATTTCTTATTCCGTTTCCCTCATCCGATTGTTTCTTTCATTTTCATATCTTATTTTCAACCTTTTTTTTTTTTAAATATATTTTCAGAAAAATTGGGCAAAAACAAGCCTCGCAAAAATTCGAAAAGAGAAAGTGAAAAAGACGTCAGGATATTTTCCGGAGGGGCTGAAGGGGATTGTACGGAACTACAGGGTTCGCGATTGGTTACGTTTTTACGATCGGGATCGTTACAACGCGTATGATAGTAATGTGCGGGCTATTAGATGAAAAAATGATTAAGGTGTACGCGATACCTGTACGTATATGTGTGTGCGCGATGTGTATCGTATGGGACATGGGTGGTATAGAGAAGAGGCCTGGTCCTTGCCACCCGCCGTTGCTCCGACGATCAATACGCGTGTCCTTGACCAGTTCGCAGCCTCCCTTCGGGCGGTCGGCCGCGCGACGACCTATCACAATTCGCACACCCCGCGATTCTCTCTCTCTCTCTCTCTCTCTCTTAACCTCACCCTCACCCTTACCCTTATATCCGAGCACGCATCCTACACGTATACGCACCCAGAAATTAACCCGAGCCACTCGATACCCCGCTAAACCTAATACGAGTACACGCACTAAGGGACCTTTTTTTTTTCTTTCTTTCTTTCTTTCTTTCTTTCTTTCTTTCCATTCTTCCTAGTTTTTATCATCGATTATCGATTTAAAGAGGATTTTCAATCTCGCGAAAACCTTCGGACTAACCAGATTTGTATCGCCTGTTTCAGTAGATTTTAGTTGGTTTTTTTTTTCCCCCCAATTTTTATCTTCTTTTCATCCAATTCAGCATAAACAAGCCTTTTTAATTGTATGTAAAGTGAGATGAGATATATTTATATTTATACCACGTGCACATATTTAAACTACTACTACGCTACTCCTGCCGATAGTCTTTCTCAGTATTATTGATTTTTATCTTCACCTAATTTTTATGGAAAAAAAAAGGAAAAAAATAATCACGATATAGCTACGGCATCGCTATTGATGTGGGGTTGAGTTATTGGGGTGAAATAAAATTTTGAAAAATGAAAAATACCCTTCGGATGTTCATCAGATTTTCCAGCATTCGTGCTGCGGTGTATCGTATTTCAAACCGCACTTGTCGTTGGTCCAGATTTCAAGAAATTCTTTACAATTCTCTTTTCAAGACCGCTCGTGTGATAACTAAAGGGAAATAACGTAAACTGTAATGGAAGATTTGATTTGTCTTGCACCGTAGGCGTGGCTATCTATCTCATAGCGTTGAAATAGAAAACGCAAAAATAGCCCTTATACTGTACGTGATATCGTGTGGAAAATAAAAAAACAATTTCCAGAGTCTAAAATGGCGCGTTTCCGTTTAGTTCCCATTTTTTCGGTTTTTTTGAAAATTAATAATTAGATTTTTTTTCTCCCAAATGATAACAAACGATCCAGTTGCGTGCGACCGCAATTTTCGGAAATCCTTAATTTTTCTCTCTTTCGTTCCCTGCTACTGCACGGAATTCTTGCGTATAATTACGCTCAAATTGGAAACACATGCTGCCGCAAAACGCACACGTATATAATTTATGCATGTACGTACGTATGTACTCGCGTACCTATGTACACAAATATATACTCGCGACTATATTATCAAAACCGCGGATAACACTAAACCACGTAACCCGCTTCTGTTCGTTGTTGGTGCTGGTGGCCCGATTAGAAAATCCGGTCTCATTTTATGGTATTACATACACACGTTATAATCTTAGGTAATTCTCTTTTTTCTTATTTATCGCATAAAATGCACGAAGTTATTGTACATAGAGGTACGCTCATATAAGTGGGTATTTACCAATTCCATGCGTAATGTAGTTCGAACGTATAGCGACGGTTTTTCTCACAAATTCATTTCATCTCTCTTCCTCCACAATTACATGTCGAACAAAAGGGAACAAAAAAATAAACCAAAAAAACCCAAGAGATCAATAATTAATCAGAAATCAACGTGACTGTGCATCGACACTTTTTTATTTTTCTTTTTCAATTTCTGCTGACTGATCCTCGTTCTAGCTCACTATACAATATTATAATCACAATCACATTTCGTTCAAGTCTTATGCATATGTATACGTATGTATATAATAATGATGATCGTTTTGAGAATTTTTTGTTTGAGTTTTATTTTTTTTTTTATTTTTTTTTTTAAACAAACTTGAAAAGTAGTAACGATGCAAGGTCGCTGTATAATAAAATTTGTGGCTCATCGCCAGCCACTATACCTATAACCATACGTATAGTTTATTTTACTTCATTATTTGTAATATTTTTTTTTCTTTTTTCAATTTAATTATTCATACACAGAATAAACAAATTGATCATCGATGGTCAAACAGTTATACGTTTCTCGAAAAAGAATCTACTTGTTTGACTCTTTTTTTCTTCAAATATTTACATATTTCCGGTCGCATTTTCGTGTTTCCGGAGCTACATTTTTATACCTGTATATACATATACTATGTATATTAACCTGACATGCAAATGAACGAAGGGAATAACCCAAGCTAGTATACCCACGGTTCAAAGTTTAATTAATTTCGACCCGGGGACCGCTACAGACCACGAAAATTTTACGTTTAATTACCTTTTTCTCTCTCTCTCTCACTCTCTCTCTCTCTTTCTCTCTTTCACTCTCTCTCTCTCTCTGTCTTTCACTCTCACGTGGATGCAGGTTGCTGAATTTTGAAATAATTTACGGAGTTTGTTATGAATTATATGTAGACACGTGAAAATATGGGGTTCATAAAACCATCTATACCTATTTTATAATAACGAATGACAACCACGTGCCATCGTACACTGTCAGAAGATTCACGCCTCTTTATATTTAACGTCCTTGCAGAATATTTTTGGTACATCGAATCGCGAAAATTTCCGAACCCCTCCGAACTATTCAACTAAAGATAATCTCAAATCTTCATCGGTTTTATAAATATAATTTACAAGGTACAATCTAGGTGAGCATATGTGTTGACATGAAATTTTGCTTTGTACTAGATTGTTACGTAGAAAAATATTCTTTGTGAGAAAAAAAGAAATGGAAGAAGAGAAGATTTTAGCCTGAATATCGTTGGGGTATTGAAAAATTAAAGAGACGAAGAACAAGCTTTGTATCGCAATACGGAAATTCCTAACTTCCGGTACAGCTATTAAAATATATATTGCCGTGTCGACCGCGATATGTTGTTAATACGATTATAATTATCGTTGTTATTGTTGTTATTGTTTAATGCGAAAATACAATGAGCGTATCCGTAGAATTTTGTTAATCGGGTCACGAGACTCACGTAAACTTAACAAAGTGGGTATTGTTAGAATTTTTCTTTTCTTCCCCTTCTTGTAATAATGCAGGTGGTTAGTACGGTACAAGTGCGTAAAGTTGATGCCCATGCGCTAATGCCTTTCGCTTCTGGCTCTACTTATACCGCTGCAAATAATTAATCGTTAATTAGAAGTTGCTATTCCATCTCAGGTTTAAACTAAACGCCATTTTATCGATCTTTCTACATCTCCTATTATAATTTCTGTCCTATATATGCACCACGTTCAGAAACTGCACAGCTGCAGCTGCAGCCGCTGCGCAAGATTTTTCAGTATATATAAGGAATTGAATTCATTATATCTCGAGCGATAATAAATTTGAGCGGGGGGTTAATCAGAGGCAATTAAATTTCGCTCCAGTAATTGAAAAGTGGGGACGGGGCTACGGGCTCGCGATAAAAATTCCCTATATCACGTTATTCTTGTGCATTAAATTATCGAAGCTTTACCAAATAAATATAACGAACACCGCATTTGCAAAATCTGAAATGTCAAGCTTCGTCTGACAAATCCGTATAGATACGTAGGATACGTACATATATTTATCCTTACGGTCCGCTGACGCGAAATTCTGCAGTGGTAAAGTTCGTCTGTTTTTATAGGCGTCGCGACGCCGCCGCATTGCGGAAGGGAATGTGCGAACAGATCTATACCTTTCTACCCCCGCGTACGTACGTACGTACGTACGTACGTGTATTTTATCTCGCGTGATGCAGAGTCACATCGACGAACATGGAAAAAAAGGATTTTCTTTGTTGCCCTCCCTTTTTCTCTACGTAGGTCGATTGATTTCTATACGGGGGTAACATGTTTTGAATATTTTTATTCTTTCTTTTTCTAGTTACGTCAGGCCGGTTATCAGAGCCGCGGCTACATCTTGGAGATTATGTGTTAGCTACGTCATGCGAATCGGAGTTTTATAGTTAATAACGGGGTTTAGGTATATCATGACAGAGTGCAGAAGTTGTAGGCTATTTGGAATCGCACCAAACCTTGCGAGGGACGCCTATTTCTGATCGTGTTTCCACGACGATCTGGTATATGAACGGCGTTTAATGCGACTGAGAAAAAGCAGAGTTTTACCTCGACGACGTCGCGACGCGTCGTTGGCGTCAGCGACGTTTCAAACTATGACTATAACGTGCTCGCTGTATCGGTATAATATCGCACTATCAAATATGAAACGTCGGGATATCCGCGGTTACGTTTTGCTACGGTGACGACGACGACGACGACGAATCGAAGTGACTCAATTCTGGCTATCGCGCCCTCCACTTCTTCCTCCTCTGTTTCCCCTCCACTTCTTCTTATTCTACTCGTGCGACTCCTACTCTTTCTGCAAAATTCTGCTGTTGCTTTTTCTTACTCCCTACGTGACCATTATTTTTTTCATCGTTCGACTAGTAACGCGACGGTTTCTCAAGAGGGAGGAAGGACCTTCTCTCCTATTTTTCTTACCTCGTAACTCTCTAACTTATATACCTTATCGGAAACGTACCTTCAAAGTGTGTCGAAAAAATTCACTCTATCGTATTGCCAAGAATAATCCAAATAAATTTAAATTTATTTTAAACCATTCGAAACCCCCCTGCCCCATCTTGATATGATTCAACGCACTCTCTGTGACAAAAACTGAAGAACAAATTATCAGTTGGAACAGTAATAATTAACAGTGAATATTATGCGTCGCAGTTCTTATAGCGGCACATCATCGGATGATAATCAATTATTGAACGATAAATTATCGAGTGGTGGTTCGAGGTGACGCAAAATGTTTCAAGTTGTATGTGATGTTTTAGAACTTGGTACGAGTGACGGGGGTGGATCAGCGAGTACCAGTTCGCCAGGGAACAAGAGACGTGGATTTAGCGGGTGAGTTTTATATTTGGAAAATATACATTGCAAAAATATACATGTATGTACATACTGGGCAGTACGGTTCACTTGCGGCACCCTTTACACATACACGCCTATGGAGGTTTTATATGGTAACACGGTTCAGCGATCAATTACACTTTTCAAACTCGGTCTATCAGAATTCAGACAATGTCAAACGGAGCGTTTAATTTAACGTCAACTTCAGATTAAAACAACGACACACGGTTACAGTGGGCCACGATAAGGAGATAAATCACGACAAGGATGAAACGAACCCAAGATGCTTATTAAAGTTTCATTTAATTTTGTCGAAGAAATATTTCCATTGGATCGATATAACGCAACGATCATATTCGGTCATGTGGTCGTCAACGTCGTACAATATATATATTTTTTTCTCGCCTTCTTGCGTTTAATCATTATCATCTTCCGATAAGATTGAACCGAGTGTATCATGTATGTAGTTAATTTTTCCTAGTTTATTGTTATTATCGTTATTATTTACCCTTTTTTTTTTTCTTTTTATCGATGGTGCACGATTACATCGATACCTGCAATCGTTTTGTCGTTGCTTCATAACGTGAAATACGATAAAAGATTTATGTGGTAGACAGCTGTACATATATTTATACACATATTTGTTTTTTTGTATCGAAAAATTTGATGGAAAAAAGAGAGAAAAACGAATATTTTGCCATAATTAAATTCGTACAATAATTAAAGGTAGAAACGAAGAAAAACGTGAACGTGAAAATAACCATGTTCGCAGTTTCTAATAGTTGAGCATCATGGGGAACCTCTGTCCACTGGTTAGTCATCGTAACGAGTACCGGTAAAATAATTTCATAATTTCTTCGAATCCACGTTGTTCAGAAATCTCTGCATACAGGAAATATCTCCTTTTCTTTTTCTCTCTCTTCCTTTTCAAAGCGTACGTTCTATTTATCCTTTTTATCGGTATCCGGCCGCGTCGTCTCAAGCTTTTTCTCTTTAATGATTGTATTAGATATTCATAATTGTATTCAATCACTGGAAACAAAAAAAACCATAAAAGATGTTATATACATTCCGCAGTCGCCATTAGAAACGAAACTTTTACCATTAAAAAGCTCAACTTTTTGATTACATACAACGTACATCGTTTGGAGCGGAATTGTTGTTACTCGTACTATATTTCATACGCGGCATATTGCTTTATTTCACACAATGTCCAGTGTTTCCGATGGTCGAAACGAATATCCTGTCTCAATGCCTGTGAACGATAAACCGTAGTAGAGGGGGATGTTTGAAATTACACAATTATTTCTCTGCATAATGTTATAACGTTGAAACTGTTTCCCTGTGACCGTAAAAAGCTGGAGTCAAAGCGCATGTGACATCATTCACTGCGAGTTCTTTTCAATTTTCATTTATTTATTTAATTTTTTCCCCGTCTGAATAACGTGAAAGCTTTTGTTCATTGTACATTTCATATTAAATCTCGTACGAACGCCAGTTTTTCGCGTTTCATAATCAGTCAGTTACCGCAGTTTATAGTTTCTCGTTCTCGTTGCAATTTAATCATCATCGCACCATCATCAGTTTATGTCACGTCATTAAATACGAGTCGAGATTTCCGAGGACTATTCTAATTAATGATACAGTGCGCGGAATTCTCTCCTTAACTGCAGATAGAATTCTTGAAGAGAAAGAAAAAAATAAAAGAAAACTCGGTGCTTCAACATGTGAAAGAAATTTCTGTTCCACCTTGCTCGTTATACGCTCGAGAAAATGTTTAACGCCATGTATGAAAATTTTCTGACCAAAAAAAAAAAACATCAGGTTTATTTTAACATTGAAAAAAAAAATTTGCGGCCGCAGAATATTCAGTGTGCAGCACATTCCATATACGTTCTTTGATATCTATATTCATCGCTGCTGAAAACGTAGTTAGGGAAACCGTATGATTAATTTCTGCTCGGGGTTTTCATGTGGGATAATCAAACTCATGTGCGTTTGTTTTATTTTATCGTTCAGGAGAAAGTGGCTGCCGCCTCCTCTTAGAAAATTGAGTCAAGGAAAGGTTGAAAAATCAACGACTCCGGACCGACTGCCACCTTTGAAAAAGACCGGCTCGGATAAGCGTTTCAAATTGCCAAGTGGAGATAAATCTGGTCGCGCAGCATCCGAGGGTGAAGAAGAGGAAGAAGTCGAAGGAGATGACGGGGAAACTCCGGCTTTCCTCGAGCAAAATGGAGCCGAAGACGGAGAGGACGATCTCGAGCTACCGCCACCAATGAAACCGATTACCGAACCAATTTTGGTAGCTACGGGAAACGGACCACCCGGTTCTACCATACCCGATGAATTGCCAGGCAAAAGAGTAAGTCTTACCGATTATTATATCACGTTCAACCGATGGAATTTTTCATTTTCCAACGCTATTTTCAGTCTTAATCAAATTGACGACAAAACAGCTAATTTTTCTATCGCGATGAGCACTTAATTTGTATGTTTGACATTAGATGCTCCATTCAAGGTGAAATTAATTGCTGCCGTTAAACAAGCAATAACCTTGATGCCAACAATATGTACTGCAGGCATATTTTATACAGACGTCATTTTGCTTAAATTACAGGTTTCCGAACGTTCCATGAAATCTTTGGACGGTGCTACGTCCGCAGATCTTGCCGAAATCGAACAAATTGTCAAAGAAAGAATGGCGAGTAAAAATCTTGATATTTGATATACATAAGGTATAGCCCACACGCCTCGTCGCCTCGTCGATCTAATTATCGCCTTAACAATGACAGGAACAACACACGGAGAACCAGGAGAGGCATAGTTTGATGAGAGTACCCAGTAAACCGTCGACCGGTGACGACGTGGTGAGCATCGGCGGACCGGTTGTTGAAGAAACAGATCCGGAAACTGCTGCGATTACCAAAAGACAGTTCGTCATCAGAGAGTTAGTAGAGACTGAAAGAGATTACGTAACTGATCTGAAACAGATTGTTGAGGGTTACATGGCGATGATGAGAGATCCCGAAAGCGAAGTTCCTCTGCCGGAAGATCTAAAGGGTGGGAAAGATAAAATGGTTTTCGGTAACATAGAAGCAATCTACGAGTGGCACAGAGAGTGAGTATCCCATTTTATTTACTAGTCGATACGTCGTTAGGTGCGCTTGAAGTTTTTGTATCGGACGGCGCTTTCCTCGTTACTTTTCGATTTGTTTATTCACTTATTTATATTCCTTAATTTGTGGAAGAATATCGATTGCAAGTATTACACAACGTGGTGTTGTCGTTACAGCTTTTTTCTCAAGGCGTTGGAACATTGTCTAGAAAGGCCGCAGGATCTGGGCCCTTTGTTCAAAAAATATGAGAGAAAGTTGCACATGTATGTTGTGTATTGTCAAAATAAACCAGTCTCTGAGTATATTGTGTCGGAACACAGCGATACGTATTTCGAGGTAATTATATCTAAACCGATGAGCTTGAGTTTTACGGTTATCGAATAACTCGTTAAAAAATAATTATCATATTTCAGGAACTGCGCCAAAAGTTAGGTCATAGACTTCAGTTATGCGACTTACTGATAAAACCTGTACAGCGAATTACTAAGTATCAATTGCTGTTACGCGAAGCACTGAGATTAACGGAAAGGACACAAAATCACTCTGAAATCGAAGGTCTTCGCGCAGCTGCACACGTTATGCGAATCATTCCCAAAGCAGCCAATGATATGATGGATGTCGGAAGATTACAGGGCTTTGACGTACGACCATTTTATATCAATCTTAAAAAGCATGCGTTTCGATCATTCGACGTGGATTTATCGCTTCCAAAGCTTTTCTCTCAGTTCGTGAACTCTTTTGAACAAGATCTTATGATTTTTAGGGTAAAATAACGGCTCAAGGAAAGCTCCTCCTGCACGGGCCGCTGTTAGTCTCAGAACTTGGGAACGTACCGATACGCGGAAGAGAGTGGCAGGTTTTTCTGTTCGAGCAGAATATTATTTTCAGCGAAGCTGTCGGAAAGAAAACGCAGTTCACCAGTCCTGCTTACATATACAAAGCTCATATACAGGTACGCTCTCGATTCACTGAGAAATTTTTCCACCGTCCGAATCAATCGGTATAAATTACGGAGACATGGATCTCCCAGCAAACAATAGCTGCGCTCTAATCCCTGCCGCAGCAGACATTAGTGAGAGCGTTATTGAGATTCCGATTATCTTTTGTCCCCCGAATCACCGTGATATTCAGATTATAATTGACACGTACGTAAACTCATTCAGGTGAACAAAATGAGTCTCGAAGACTCCGTAGATGATCCTGAAAGGTTTGTGATTCGATCGACCGACCCACGAAAGCCTGGGTTGGGATTCTCGTGTGCCGCGGTGGACGAGAACGGGGCGCGCAAACAGGAGTGGGTGGATACGATTACTGCGATTCTACAAACTCAGCGCGACTTCCTTAAGGCTATACAATCCCCCATTGCCTACCAAAAGGAACTTACCAAAGACCCACTGTAAGCGTCTCAACTACTCAACTCACTGACATTTAACACTCAACCTGTGAATATTCGTTCCAACATATTTTTGTATATTTTATAAAGATACGAACGCTGTAAGCTAGTTAATGGTAGTGTCTCCTTGTCTTTGACCTCACTTGTTCCTCCTCGTACCTTTATCGCCCTGCTCTTAGCTTCGGAATCTTCTCTCTATAATTATTACCCTTTTACTTACTCTCGCTCCCGGAGCCTGTCACGTGTGCTAATCCGTTCCAATGTGCATATATACATATAGAAATCTATATATATACAATATATACATACATACGCACATATATGTATGTTTATATCTATATATATATACATAATTAATGAATAATGAAAAGTGAGGCGCTCGCGAGAGCATACAGTAATGAAATTGATTATTATTATAATAAAAATGTATGATATATTTATAATAATTTTAATAACGTTTATAATGACACTGGAGTAACAAAGCTGTCAGTGTATGTAAATAATACATATTATTGGAAAAACACTATAATAATCAACTCCTGCGCATAAAACAAGAAAAACCGAACAGAACAAAAACAAAAAACAAAATTTTTGTTTAGAATAAAAAGTAAATTGATTGAGAATGTGATTGTAATGCATCGTAATCCCTATCCAATTTTAATGCCGAAGCACCCAACTAACTGCTTGTTTTTTATGATTTAAAAAAAAAAACACAGTACTACAATGTCAACTCTCTATTCTTACTCAATGTGCACTTACAATAATATTTCCAATCTTACTAAGGATATTGAAAACAGGCTTCGTTTCAATGGGCAGAATCGGTTGCATAATGATGAAAGTTATTATTTAAAGAGAGAAAAAGTTCTTCCGAATCCGCTCAGTGTGCGCTGCAATCTTTTGAAAGTGAAAAAAATATATATATACATGAGCGAAGCAGATTACTTTTGATGCATGTAAATATTTTATGCATTTTTCTATTGCTATTTTCTGAAAATTCTATGATTTTTCAGCGCATTGACCACGGAGGAAATTTCGAGTTAGCTAAATTATTGATTAGATTTATGTATTTGCTTCGTTCTGCGATACGAGACGTGTGCATGCCGATTATGCTTCTCATTCTGTACTGTGTAAAAAGGCTTTAACAGCTTATATTTCAAAGAAAAATCCAAGAATGATCCCCCAACTACCAACACTTCCATCTCGAAGCAGTTAATTATTGAAAAAAAAGGCGCAGCATTCTCAAACTATCACTTCAATTGGCATAATAATGAAAACTAAAATCTAAATTACGTTTTGGATTTGTATAATGCATTACATGAGAAACAAAACGAAAAAGAAAAGAAGAATAGATATCATTTTTGATCCGTAGTACTGTGTTTTGCTATTCATTTTTAATTTGCTGGCGTACAGCCGTGGCACAACACCGGAACCGGTCGTTCGAGCAGCAGTATCAGTTCCTCCAATGCTGACCGTATCTGGAGCAGCAAACAAGGAAAGAAGTACTCATCGTAAAACACCAGCGATTCAACGATCGCACACCGGAGGTTTAGAAGGAGATGGTCCTGTTCGGACGCCCAGTCCTACTAAGAGTAAACTTAACTTCTTAGAGGGATTCCGAAACACACTTCGAGCACGGTCGCCTGTTCGCAACAATTCAATTCCGGTGAGCCCCAATCCCTCTCTGGTATAAAACGAAGTGGAGCCCAGACTGTTATAGCATTCTTGAAATTCCAGCCAAGGGACTCTTCCGCTTCTTCCTCTTGATGTCTCTCGCTCTCTACTATCTATTGCATTGCCTTCTGTTGTTGCAATGGCAAACCCTCGGTCTTGTATTATTAAAATAAAAACAAAAAAAAATGTTGAAAAAAAACCAGAAAAAGACGTATGCCCCTAAAGTACAAATTGTATGCCTAGTTCCACACTGTGTAGAACAATAAAAGACATTATACCTACTATACAATTTAAAAAAAAACATATGAAAGAAATTCAGAAAAAAAGCATTGGTTCTGAACTAACTAGCACGATGGGTGGTGGTTCTACTGTACATCCTACCGTTGGGTGAGCATGATATTCTGATGCACGAATAATGAGAATGGCATGAAGCTGGGCATGTTGCCGGGGAAAAAAAGAGGCACTCTCTAACATCAAGATTCCTCAGGTCGCTCCAGGTGCTCGAGTCCGATTAGCTGCTGACTGGGGAAAACTACACGCTGGAGATGAACTGGTAGTCTCTCATCTGGATGGTCCGGGACTAGTTGTTTCTCCCATCGATGCCAAGGAAGAATTGTGGATCCCAGCTAGTTTGATTCCAAACTCTTCCTTCAGCAGAGCGTGGTCTTTTCGTCCAAGAAAAATAGACCCAGACTCGACACTGTCTAGTCCTCAGAAGGGCCAGGATGGAAAGATGCCACCGAAGGTGCTTGCCGTTCTTTCACCTGTTAAAGTAACGGCTGGTGAACTGGCTAGGCTTTCCATTGAAGTAGCTAGAGCGGAAGGTGCTACAGTCGTGTGGAGGAAAGAGGGGTGTGAATCTTATGATATCGTACCAAGTGAACGGTACAGACTCCATAACAATTCTGGATTCATTTACTTGGAAATTTCTCGATGTCGACCCCTGGATTCTGGTGTATATATTTGTAGCATACAATGCGAAAATGGTTCATGCACAACCAAGGTGACGCTTAATGTAACAGGTTTGTGATAATTATTAACATATTCGATAAGTAAGTACACCAAGTGTAACTTTGGTATACTCAGTGAATACTTTGTTCAAATTTCAGGAGGAAATGGAACAACATGGGCCCGTATTCTCGGCACTACGAAGGTTGAAGTTGATTGGGAATGTCACGATATTGGATCGTGCAATTTGGAATACAGGGCGATTCCATCACCAGAATGGACGACGATTGTAAAAGAAGTGAAAGCACCACCGACAATACTGGAATTATTGCCCGGGACCTCGTACAGTTTTCGAATAGTGGGCAGAACTGGAATTGCGACATCACCATCAGCCGTTGTAACGCTACCTACGGATGAGGGCATCAGCTGGGAAGCGGAACAATTTGTTGGACGTTATCTAGAACTCGACGAGCTGGGAAAAGGGAGGTTTGCAATTGTACGACGTGCCCGAGATCGTGGTACTGGACAAGAAGTTGCCCTCAAACAAACACCTCGTCACAAACAATCTAGATCACTCACTCGATCAGAGTATGATTTGCTGGCTTCGACACATCACACGAATATCGTCAGAGCTTTTGCGCTTTTTGAAAACGCTCCACAGCCTGGCGTCGACACAATTGTACTTGAACTGTGAGAAATTCTTCTAAAAATATTGAATCAATGCAATCTCTATATCACAAATTCTAACAAAGATGTTCGTTACCTTCCAGCGTACGTGGTCCAATGCTTTTCGCATACTTGTGTGAAAAAAAAGAATATACAGAGGCTGCAGCGAGTAAATTTACAAGCCAGTTACTTTCGGCATTAGATTGGTTACATTCCCGCCACTTTGCTCATTTGGATGTTAAGCCTGAAAATGTTCTGGTTGATCAAGAAACAGAAATCATTAAACTCGTAGACTTGGGCGAAGCGATAAGAGGACCAGTTGACGAAGTAGTGCCACCGGCTGATTTGGAATTTGCAGCACCCGAGTTGGTATTGGGTAGGCCGACTGGACGGCATACGGATATGTGGGCAGCTGGAGTATTCATTTATGTGCTGTTGAGGTGAGTTGATAATTCTGCGATACTGCGTTATACGTTCAACTTAATCTGCCTATTTAATTTGATCTAATTTCGATCGTTCATTATTCCAGTGGCTTGTCACCATTCCTAGATGACTCGGTTGAGGAAACAACGGCAAACATATTGAAATGTGATTTCTGCTTTCCTGATGAATATTTTGAGAACGTTTCTAATGACGCTAAAGACCTTCTCGGTAGATTACTTTGTTTGCATGGAGAAGATCGTGCTTCTGCGGAAAACTGTTTAGAATCTCCATGGTTCAAGGTAATAATTCAATCAATTTCTCTATGGCACAGCACACGATCAACGTTGATGAACTTCTTTCAGATACCCGAAGGTGCCACGATACCCTCGACGCGAATGGCAGCATTTACCGAGCGTCGTGCACATTGTTCAAAATCGCATCAGGAGCATGGTGATAGTTTTTATTCTTAACGTTAGATATTATTTTGAAATATGTTATTTCTTATTAACAATTTAAAAAGAAAAAGGAATCATGAAAGATCAACTGTAAATAGCAAAGATATATTTAAATTTGTAATACCTCGAGAACCTTGTTGTCTGATAACATCAGTCCGTCTTTGTTAGATTTATGACGATAACTGTTCACGTTGCGTACAATTTTTACTAAGATTTAAGTAAGCGAGACATGATATTATTTTTTACAAAAGAAAAAAAAGTCAAATTTAATTATAGAACACAATAATTATGAACCGCTGATCCGCGATGGCACAATGACGAAAAAGGATGATTTAAATATTCATTTTGTTTTTTATAAAAATATTAATGGACTGATTTATTTGTAATACGCCTTTCTAATTAATAAAAAAAAAAAAGTAAAAATAGAAGGGAATTAAATAATCGAGGCATATTAAAAAGAAATCGTGTATTGTCTTTTCATTTCAGTATGTCAATATAATATATCTATGTAACAAATTATATTGTAGTTTCTAATGACAGGGGCCACATTTTTTCACGTATGAATTTAGTATACAGAAAAAGCGGATTATCAATGGCTATGAAACATGTTAACAAAATTATAGTGAGAGTAAATTAATTTTGTTTCACATCGTCTGTAAGTAAATGTTGTTCAAAGTCGCTGTCCAGTCGAACACTACTGTTATCCACTGGGATTAGTTTCGATCCCAAGAAACTAAATTATCCAAATTTTCAACAGGTTCTTTACATGTGTCTTTATGGTCCTTTGAAATCCGCGATTCTTCCGTTTGATCTTGGGAATTATTCGCACGTTTAACTTTTGGAGTGCATTCCGGGCTTGAGCCCAGGGTCATATCGGAATGGGAAGAATCTTGGTGGCTTATTAGGTAAGAGTTTGACCTGAAAACCTTGTCGCAGTACGCACACTTGTATTTTCGGGGATTTAGTTGTTTTAATTCATCAGAATGTTGGTTAATATGGCTCGTGTATTCTTGTAAAGATTCAAAGTTTTTTGTAAAATCCTCGCAAAGCAGGCAGATAAAATCACCTCGTTCGGCTAAATGATGCTTCATTTTGTGTATACGAAACTTTTCATCGCCAATTATTCGAGTACTACATTCTCCGCAGTATGAGATTTTGTTTCTATAGTTTTCCCAGTCCTCGGACGTGTGAGTTCCGATATGTCTAATCAATTCATCAGCTACCACATACGATTCTTCGCATAATTGACAGTGGAACCAAACTCTCTTTCGTTTTTTCAGCGCACCTTCAGCGTGTGCATTTTTATGCTTATCCAATTGTTCAGTGCTGTAAAACATTCCACCGCAATCCAGGCAAGGAAATAACGGAGATTTATCATGTATTGTCATGTGTTTGTGAGTATCTGCCTCACTATACATCACTTCGTTACAGATTGTGCAAGTGTAAGCAAAAGATGGATGTATTCTGCGAATGTGATAATAAAGCGTGTGTTTGGATGTAAACATTTTCTTGCAATCGTTGCAGGTAAAAATTTTACCCAAACCTGGGATGCTGTGGACCTTAGTTTCAGTTGTCAAGATGGTCTCGCCGCAACTAGATCGTTCTTTTATGTCCGAAAATATATTTTTGTTAGCTGAATGGCTTTTTTTAATGTGTATTCTCAAATTCCGTTTTTTGTAAAACATTTTCTCACAATCGTTACACTTATATCTTTGTTTAGAATGGGGAATCTGATGTTGCGACAAATCATCTTGACTTTCATAGTAAATATCACGATGGTTGCAGTTGTAATTTTTTGATTGAAGATGATCTAACTTAATATGTGATTTTAATTGACGTCGCAATAGAAAACTGCTATCACAGTATTGGCAAGAAATTCGGAACTTGCTGTCAGATAATTTTTCCGGAGTCGTATCGGACGTTGATGCGTTTACTTGACCTTCCGTTTTCATGACGCCCACAACATCCAGCCAACTTAATTCTTCGTCATTGTCACAAGATTCCGAAAGGATATAGCTCACGGTGTTTTCAGAGGTATCACTTGCGTATAATTTACCCAGTACCCTACTTTCATCTTGGATGTCATTGCTTTTGCAAGAACTTTCTTGAAAATTATCAGAATTATATGAATCATCTATTGTATCGTGGCTATTCGTCACTCTTCTACTTTTTACACAATTTTCAAAAGGCATATTGTTTACTTCCGAGGAAAGATCAGTCTTCTTGTTGAATAATTGACTTTTGTTTTTTGTATCCCACAAGTGAGCGCTCTGACCATTGTATTTCCTTTTCTCTGAGAAACATTCCGTTCGTTTATTATGAATAAGTAACAAAGCGCGCAGAGTGCTATCAGCCTTATAAATCTGTTGAAAAAATTCATAAGAATTTTCTAATTTAGTTAAACATTCTGAGCAGATTTTTTTCGGTAGTACGTCGTTTTCCTCAATCTCTATCAGTAGTTTCAATTTTGTGATTACATCAACATCACAATTGTCATATTTTTCCGCTATATCAACAAGATTATTCTCTTCTTTAGCACAGGTTCTACACATATTAATGGTTACTCTTTTGAATTCGGTCAAGCTGCCTATCCTAGTCACTTCGTTTTCATCTTTATCTTTATCTCTCTTATTATCAAATTTCTTATAAAATGTTTTCAAAGACTGTCCAATACGTGGTTTACTTTTATGCTGTGATTTGTCCCGCAGACTCTGGAAGGAATTCAAAAGTGTTTCTATTTCATTTCCCAAGCGTGTACGGAGTTCATCATCTGTTGACTCTTCTGAATCACTACTCGTAAGACTTGACTGGTCGATATTGTGTAGTTGTTGATCCATCTAAGTAAATAAAAAACAAGAATAGAATGTATACAGTAAGTTGTCTGAACAAGATTATCATAGTATCAATGTAATAACATTGAAATGCACTTACATTAGCAACTTTAATTTCACCAAGTTCGCAAGGATATCCAAGATTCCAATATTGAAGCGGAACTCGCCCTTTTTTCAATGTTCCTCTACTGTTATAATCATTGTCCTGGAAATGGTCACCGCATATAGCGAGGCTCATAGATTCCAGAACCGAAGTTTTATGTGTAAGCAAATCTTCACGACCACTGTTCATTAACCATTTAACGCAAAGGCCAGCATTGTGATATGGAAAGTAGTGAAATCGTTGCCCACTTTTCAAAGATTTGCCACAACCAACATAGCTGCACTCGATAGCCAATTCCATTATAATCAGTACGTTGAATCAACCTAAATTATTGTAATACCGGAACATTAATGCACATTATCACCGACTGTAAGGTTAAGTTTTAAAGTACAAAAAACTGAAGTACAAAATAAACATCTCTTCATGAACATACAAGATATTCTTCGGCACTAGTTAAACTTAAAGGCATATTCTTCCTGAAAGATTAATAAACCAGACTAATCATAATTGAACTTTGCACAACCGTTGACGTTACATTCGAACATTTATAGTTTACAGGATGTTGTCAACGGTTTACAGTCGACGTTGAAAAAAGGCGCGTAAACCAAGACAAGATTCAGCGATGGATTTATCAAGCTGGGAAACTGCAGTTCACCGAATCATCCTAAAAAACTTGTTTTCTGTGTACGCGACCTTTAGGAAAATGTTTCTGGTTCAAGGAGGCGAGTGGAGTACGCTCCACCACGCTGCACTTAGTGCAAGTTGCCGAATGCCAGGCGTCGGAGATTATAAATTAAATGGATTCTCTGAATTCTCCCTGATCTGGTAGGTTACCTGCAAACGTCAGTTGCGCGTGGAACCACACACGTCAAGGTAAACCAGAGAGCCCATCAGAGTGCCAAGAAGTGCGTCCCAGCTACACCATTCCAGAATTATTCCCTATTTTTGCTTATTTTTTTGATTAATTTTTCAATTACCGCTTCTTCCCCTTCCCTTGGGGGCGCTCTATAATACGAAACTCAAGTTACACCATCCAGGATTTATTCCCAATTTTTTCCGATTTTTTCCAATTTTTTTTAGATTCTAAAAATTATTTTTCATTTGTGCCGCCTCCGGGCGGTGCGGGTCCTTGAAATTAATTGTACGGCCCTATTTTTAGGCTCCGCCCCTAAAAGGTCACGTGACCGGTTGTCAGAATACAGGTAGCGCTATGTGGCGGAATTTTCGTGAACTAAAATCCCAGGTTTCTTGCCCCTTGACGTCAGGCCATGTAATGCGGGTCGGAGGTGTATTTCGTTGTTTGTGTGTTTCGTTGACTGAAGATTGCTAAAGCAGTCAACTCTTACGGGACGCTTGACCGCGCTGTAATGTCGATACTAATCCTCGCGAACTCCCGCCCTCTCACTAGACGCGGCGGCGAGTCGCGAAACCTATTCAGACTAAAATCAACGTTGCAATGCGTTTTGGTGATGGAAAAATAGAAACTGCGAAAAAATCAATCGAATTATTTTTCAGAGCTGATGTTATTTTTTTAGAAGAATAATACGCATCGCGATAATTATTTGGCGATGGAAGAGATGGGAACTGCAAGAAAATTATTCGAATTATTGTTCAGTGTTGTTATACTTTGTATGGAAAAATAATATGACAAAATGATGTAAAATCATGAAATGATAAACTATAAGCAATAATTAACTGGCTATGGATAAAATAGCAACCGCGAGAAAACGATGGAATTATTTTCCAAAGCTGGTGTTTTTTTTTTTTTAAGAATAATCTGTACGCACCGCGCTAATTTTTTGGCGATGGAAAAATGGAAACTGAGAGAAAATTAATCGAATTATTTTTCAGAGCGAATTTTATTGTCCAAGAAGAATAATGTGAACCGCGGTAATTAAACTTTGTAGTGTAAAAATAATCTGGATTCTAAATATTTTTTAGATTCACGAGAATCACAAACTTTGCTAAAACGAAATAATCTCTTGAGGAAATATACCTACATTTATTCACTTATAGAAGAGAAACATTTCGAATTTTTAAATGATTTTCTACAAATATTTGAAAGAAGTCGATCAGTGCTTTTGACAACTTTCCATCGATAACAAGAAAATTTTTCTGCGGGTTTAGCGTTATATTAGGCCGAATTTACCGACCATCTCGGATACGCCTTGCCGAAATCTGGGAGATTTGGCTGGTAAATCAGGGAACTGATATGACGCCAAACCCGCTAAACCCGCCTAATGGCGTCAAACTTTTGCCCAGGGCTGACTGTCTTTAGTTATCATCAGTCAACGACATCTCCGACCCGCATTACATGGCCTGACGTCAAGGAGCAAGAAATCTGGGATTTTAGTTCACGAAAATTCCGCCACATAGCGCTACCTGTATTCTGACAACCGGTCACGTGACCTTTTAGGGGCGGAGCCTAAAAATAGGGCCGTACAATTAATTTCAAGGACCCGCACCACCCGGAGGCGGCACAAATGAAAAATAATTTCAATCTATAAAAAATCCGAAAAAATTGGGAATAGATCCACGATGGTGGAGCTTGAGTTGTATATCATAAACCGCCTTCAGGGGCAAGGGAAGATGCGGTAATTGAAAAATCAATTAAAAAAACGAAAAAACAAGGGAAAGTTAGGGAACAATTTTAGAATGGTGCAGCTGGGTCGTATTTGTTGGCATTTTGATGGTCTCCCTCGTTCACCTAGCATGTTTGGCTCGACGCGCGACTGATGTTTGCAGGTAACCCCCCAGGGAGAATTCAGAGAGTGACATTCGGTAACACGCGCAAAGTGTAGCGAACTCTACTTTCCTCTTTGGTTCTGGAAACATTTTCCAACAGGTCGTACAGAACACAAGGAGTATGAGTTTCGTTTGCCCGAGCCTAACAGGCTTAAAAAAGATTCACTTGTCAGTCGAGAGATGAGGATCTCGTCGTTCTTCTCATCGATGTGTTTCTCTTCACTTCGATTCCGTTTTCAGGTTACCTGCATCTCGAGGGCCTCCGTACAGCTCTGTTCAGCTATTCATTCGCTTGGAGTAAACCTAGGAAGTTTGATTCTACGCATAGAAGACACAGATCAAACAGGACTCGTACCAGATGCTACCGATGGACTCCACGGGAATCTATTTTGGGCTGGAATCCTCCCGGACAAAGACCTGATAAGCTACGATTGAGTTTTATCATATTTTCTCACCTCTCTCTCATTTTTATTTTTCAGGAGAGCATTGGACAGTCTCTGAAGCAACGGTGGCACCGCACCCGCATAGGAAATACAAGACTATCCTCGATGCATTTACACCACTGGACTGTACAATATCCTGTACTTTGGTGATTTACACATCGAATCATCATGTGGATAATTATGCAGCAAGGAATTACGATGTATACGTCTCGAATCTTAGAGAACAAGAAATTAATAATTTAATGTTAATTGAAATGAAACTATCGTCCATAGTCTTGTAACGCATTAGTCATAAGTATACAAAAATGAATTTATATTGTCCATTGCAAAGTCTCAATATGTATTCTTGACGATTAATTTATTAATAAAAACTCATTGTAACCAATCGTCGATTGTTCAGTTATCAATGATTACATCCCTGTATGCATCATTAGATGATAACCATTATTGGTGATATATCATACATCATCACATGCATGGTGCGTATCAAATCATACATCACAACCGGAAGTGATAATGTAGATCTCTAGAATACCGGCCCTGAAAATTAAGAGATTGCCCAAAAGTAGATGTTTGTATCAGGAGAACATGAAACCCGAGGAGGTGGTCCAAGACCTGGTGCCTCATCATGTGCATGCCTTCAATCATGTATGTTTATTCCTAGTATGATAGAGAGAGCAACTGCTTCCTCGCAGGACTAACTATATGCCTGCCTGTGCATTGAATCATTTAATAATTCTTTGATACAAAGGAAAAAGAATAATTCTGAGCTCTGGAATGTAGGTCCTGGAAATTAAAATTTAGGCCAAAAATTTGATTTTGTATCAGGAGAACAGAAAAACTGAGAAGGTATTCCTAGACAGCATGTTGTATCACACTTCATCACTTGCTTGCTCACTATTCGTTATTTCAGGACTCTACATGTCAATGAATGATGCTTCCAGGGGTGTAAATAATAGGAAACAAGTATTCGGTTTGGAAAAAGCTTGTCATTTATTCATGAGTTATGCAGGTGGAATACATTCAGCATGCATACATTATTGAAATAATCGTTAAAAACTTTCCAATATCATTTACAAGATGTATAAGGTTCATTACAATATTACCCCAGTCATTCGAATGAATATAACTTATGAATACATTGCATAAAGACTTATTCGTGTACATCAACTATTCTACGCTATGCATATGTATGACAATTATTTTGCAAATTGTAAACTGGCAGGTGTAAGCCGACTTCCTGTTGCAAGTGAGGAGATGCTCGTCAGAAAGTGCGATGTCATTACTTGCCACTTATTACCTTCGCCGAGTCCTTGCCACTGCCGACTTTGTAAAGCTGCAATTGTCCTGAGCGTACTGAAAAATTGAGATATCTCGTCGAGTATTAATTCAAGCTTGATTTCTTGGATCAAAATACATTGGCAAAACATCCTGTAATTTTTTTTCCAGAAGTCTAGTAAAGATTGAAATAACGTAACGTAACTCGATCAATTCAATCAGATGTGTTCTAGATGCAGGGCGGAGTTACTTCGGAAGTTGAAAATGAGTTGAAAATGATTCAA
The DNA here is from genome assembly GCF_917208135.1 of Athalia rosae. Taxonomy (NCBI): domain Eukaryota; kingdom Metazoa; phylum Arthropoda; class Insecta; order Hymenoptera; family Athaliidae; genus Athalia; species Athalia rosae. Next base: position 14,852,490 of record NC_064028.1, on the reverse strand, counting down.
CATTGGCCAATGAGTGCAATTTTTATAATTTTATCGCCCCCTCAATTGTTATCGTACGGACTCAAACGTTACCGCTTTCTACAGGTGACATTCATAATTTTATACTCTACGAATCAATTATTTTCTCGATATGCTGTCAACGAATGAGGACGCAGATATTAATTCTTCATCAAATACATTCTCTGCAGAGGTAAAGGGTTTTTATGACGAGGCGGAGGAGTCCCAGGGATATGATAATCCTGATGATCCGGAGATTACGAACCCACGATCCCTCAGTTTTGACGAAGCTGCGCGATGCCTAAGCCTTCTGGGGAAGAACGATTCTGGTCTCAGATATTCTTTCCTGATGCTGACCGCCTCGGATAAGCTTTTAACAGATATCAGCATCATTCCAACGTTCAGAAACTTATTATTCGTTGATGTAAGTGGAAACCTTCTGACGCTTTCTGAGATACAAATTCTAACAGCAATGACGTATCTTCTTATGATAAAAGCGGATCGAAATCGGATCGAAAGCGCCAATTTTCAATCAAACATGCTCTACCTACAAGTGCTATCTTTGAACCGTAACAAGATTAGAGAAACAAAGGGGATTTCCCACCGTCTTTTAGAGTGTTTGGAATTGAGCAACAACTCCATAAAAGCAGTCGATCTCAATCCCTACGAGTTGGAAAATTTGAAAGTTTTAGAAATTCGAGGGAATATTTTAACGACTATGAACGGATTGTTATTTCGAAATCTAAGAGCGCTCTACATAGCGGAGAATCGTATCGAAAGGATCGAAGGACTGGAGACGCTTCTGAATTTAGAGACTCTTCACGCCCGAGGAAATTTCATATCCAGTTTTGATGCCCTCTACAAAACTTCGAATATTTGTCCGAAATTGAGTTATCTGAATTTAAGGGAAAACAAAATATCGAGGATCTCAGAATTCCGCAAGTTACAACAGTTGAAGAAACTTGAAATTCTCGTGACGTCGCAAAATCCGTTTGAAAAAAATTATGCAGTCGATAACTCTTACAGAATTAATTTGCTAGCAATTTTTCCGGGTCTGAAAAGAATCAACAAAGATCCAGTTCTTGCAGAAGAACTAGTCGAGGCCGATAGGATTAAAAAACAAAAATTCCCCGATGAAAATATCTCCGACGCCGACGAGGTCATCGAACAACCTGAGCCAAATGCAACCCCCTAATTTTGCGAAATATTATTGATTATTAATCATTTTAAAATCATTTAAAACGAAAATGAAGAGCTGAATAGTACAACTCAGCTCTCCCAGCGCGAAATTTTATTCACGGGATTATTGAATATTTGAAATTGAGTAATCGATTTGGTCAAGAAAACAAGATAAAAAAAATGCTGATTTAGTTTGTCATGGCATCTTTTACATATAATCTCTTGCCATCGTCTCCAACTCTTCCTCTGCCAACTTTACGATACGCTTAAGCCGTTCACGTTCCTCTGTGAAAAGAAGAAGAAAATTGCTTGTTAAAAATGTCAATAATTTAGGCTGTCATAAACTATAAGATAAAAAATAATTGAACTATAAAAATCTGGACTCCAATTTCAACCCCTCACAAAAATTGATTCGTTCGTTCGGATTTTTCCAGCCGATATACCTTCTCGATCTGTTTGGTTTTTTAATTATTCCCTTCTGCCTCCTCCTCCGGCGAAGCAGGGTCAACGAAAAGTAACGCCAGATTAGCCATTTCGGCTGTATAGGTATATACAATAGTGATAAATAAGCGAGATAATCGATAGACATCGTGCCTATGGATTAAATAAATATGCAATTCACCTTTGGCAGCGATAGCTTTTTCCCTGGCAATCATTTCCCGCCTACGTTCTTTCATTATTCTTTCCCTTTCACGAATCGGAGCGTCGAATATTCTGATTCGCTTCAATTTTTCCGCGCCATGATAAACTCCAGCTATCAAAAATACCCATCTGCAAAGCTAAGTCAAACAGTTATCACTTGCTGAATAATTTCTATCGTTAGAAAATATCTTTCAACTAGAAACCTTTATACCCGGATGAACATCGTGAGGGGCAGGAATTAGGGAAGATGTTTCCTTTTTCATCCTGGTCAGCAAATTTATAATCTCCCGACATTTTGAATTTCTCTATTCCTTATTTTCAATTTGACCGAAATTTCACAGCCAACTATGAACTAATTATTTAACAAAATAGGTACTAAAGTTAATATTAATAACAATAATAATCATCTGATATTGACGTATTTGATTTTAATAATATTATTATTATTACCATGTCCTCATCATAATGTGACAATAAAGACGGTGTACAATTTTATTTTATTCTCATTTCTTCCTCCGTTCCATTTTCGTTTTTTGTTTCATATATACATATAATATGTTCACTTATTTGTTTATTTATTTATCCATTTATTCGTGATTTATTTTATTTTTTTAAATTATTTTTCGTAAATCATACCCGTAGGAATTTTATCTATATGTATATCTATTATAGATACACACAGCTGCTGTCGTTCAATGAATGAACAGAAAAAAAATATGTATACTATATATAAATAATATAATAACTAGTAATTGAGTCGTTTGATCGCTGTACATGTTTTTTTTGTCAATATTCAACAGTTTTCTTACTTTTGGCAACATCCACTATAGTTATAAAATTGCAGCGAGATAACCACACGAGAGGCCTAATTGATTGAGAAGTAAACGTAAAACTTAAATTAACAATAAAATTTAATTTAATTATCAAAGTTCCTTCAATTTTTTAAAATTTTATTTTATATAATACTCGAGATCTGTTCTTACTTGAGAAAAAATGAATCTCTTGAACTAAAACCGATCGAATTAACAAACTAGAGAATCTTTTTCTTACGTTCTTTTTCGTTCTTTGTATTTTAATTATTATTTTACTTGAGTTTTCTCAATTCCGAGCACCTGATTTTTTTATTTCATTTACTTTGTTTTTTTTTCAACGAGAGATCAGCCTTTCATTCGTATTACGTTATATTACATGTATAAGTTTTTTAAATAAAAATTGCAACATCCTGTGTCGTTAGGTTATTAATATTAATAACAACAACAATAACAACAATAATGATAATAATAGTAATCATAATCATAATAATATATTACAAGATTTCAATTTATGCAGAGAAGACCTGAACGATGATGGGTGAAATTTTGCTTTTGGTTTTTTTTTCTTTCGAATAGTTTTCTGCCCATTTCCGTGATTCTTATAGCACAATAAATTCAATCAAGCACTATAATATATTCATAAGTTATGTATAGGTAGTTATTCAATTCAACGATATTAATATTGACGATGGAAGAATTAGAGTGTAATTAATTATTTTATTTTATGTGCTTTGGAGTATTCATATTATGCAACGTTTTGAATTTGGCTAGTATTCTGAGCTAGCTTCAATTTGTTTAATATCGTATTTTGGCTTTTTTTTTAAGTATTATATCTTTTTTCAATCTTTTAATTTTAGGTAACACTAGAATCACAAAAATTTACGGAAATACGCCTGATGCTCGCGTCATGTTTAGTCACATAATTATTTAGGAAGAACATAGATACATCATATTATCATAGATATTATGTATTATATATATATACCTATATATCGTGCTATTTTACATACAGATTCAAGAATATATTATATTTTATATGTATGTATATATATATATATATATATGTATGTGTATACTATGTGTATATTGTTTCCGTTCTTAATCTTCCCCTAATTCATTCATAATTAATAATATTCTCTTTCGTATGCATGTTTTTGTTCTGTTTTTGAACCGAGTGTACCCAATTCGTGTGCAAGATTCTTATCAATTTTTTTTTACTTCGTATTCGTCGATTTTGGTATCATTTTTTAATTGTATATTATACTTTTACGGAAGTTGGACAGTAATAATTAAAATATTTTAAAAAAATGGACAGATTCTCTCTTAATATTTAATTTTTATAATAATACACAATTGTGTATACTTAGGTGTATATCAGGATAAGTATATATATGTATGTATGTGTATTATGTATTCAATGATAGTTTGGAAGTAGTAATTTGACTCTAACAATAATGAATTAACGAAACCAATTAAGGGCAATAAAAAAAATAAATATCGTAAACAACAAAACCAACAACATTTTTGTTTTATGTTTGTTTGGTTTTTGGAATTGTTTTCTTTCTTTTCTTTATATACGGGAAGATTTCTTATACATTTGGCACTGGGGGATTGTAATAATTCCTTAAACTAATTTTCAAATAACTATTAGAATCGTGGGAATCGGATTTTTGTTATTCACGTACTTTCGGAGAGTTTCAAATTCTCCTCATAATATTTACAATATCCTAAGAATCATTAACTCTAATTATTACAACCTGCTGACAACAAATGATAAATAACCGCTTTGATTTCTCTTCTTTCAAAAAATATCATATTGACGTATAATATACTTACGACAAAAGGTTGCATCAAGATGATTTCATTATTATTGTTGTTTTTGTTGTTTAAAATAACTTTTCTAAACAAAAATATTTTTCTTTCTCTATATAGTACTGCATATTTATATGTATATGCTAAAACAATTCCATTAAATAATGTACATTCGCTTATCTTTGTTTTTCTCAAATGTCTATCAATGGCATTTGTTCATAGTTTTACTTTTTTTTTTTGACACAGCGTCGCCGCTAAAACGGCGTGTTTGGAACTTTCGGATTTAATTCACAATATATATATGGAACACAGTTATCGAATCATTTTTGATCTTTTTTTTGCCTAATTGGATTAAAATTTTTTCATATATCCTATATGCTCTGGGCAAATACTACCACAAGCATAGTTGTCATCGTCATCATAATCATTGACTGATTGAAATTTCATGCCGGATTGAATCCAGCATTGGATTGACTCGACATTTGATGAATCTTAGCTGTTCATGACCGTCGAACGCCTCGAGTATCCACGCCTCGTAACAGTTTCACCCTGAGCTTCACACTCCCTTTTGACTCTATCGATTATGTCGGCTACGAGTTTTTCCTCTTTCTCCCTCTGCTGCTCCCAGTCCGGTCCTTTTCCTATCTGCTGTAAGTGAAAGAAAAAAAAAATAGAATAAATTATGTATGCTTTGAAAGGGTGATAAAAGTAAACGAGTGATAGATTTATCGACTCACATCTGACGTCCGCCTAGTCTTTTTGTTTAGGGGTTCCTCTCTGTTCTCGTCGTTTTCGTTGTCGGAATGCCTTGAACTCAGATGTCCGATGTATCCCTTCCTGGATTTGAAGTAAGCGTTGCAGCTATGGCACTTGAATAACGGAGCTGGTTGGGTCACTTGACTAGAGACGTGTAGTTTGTACTTGTGCCTGTACCACCTCGTTCTAGAAGGTAGGACCTCCCCGCACCATTTGCAGACTACGGAACCATCGTTTTGTATGAGGTACTCCAGCAGCTTGTAAAATATATATTCCATTCTGGATATTTATTGTATTGACCCATTAGACAAAATAATAATCGAAACTCTCAATGTCCAACTTTTTTTCCATTTCTTCAAAAAACCCATCCATAAATCTATACTACATTCAACAAGGCTAGGATGACCGATGTGATTGGTGGTAAGGAGAAGAGGGTAAAAAAATAATTGGCGATGGTTTCCCTGCAAGATTACAATTCGATTCCAAGGTTCCATCACCAACCTGTTTCCTGACCTCTGGCTCTGTTTCGACGCCTTCAGTCTTCGGTACTATATCCGTATGCTGTTCTTCTTGATCAGTGAGAAAATGTACCCCGCTGACTATTCTCTCCGCCTTAACAAAAGCTCCTCCGGTATCAGCAAACTCCCTGTTAGCCGGTGAAGTGCAAATTTCGAAGGTGATGTCGCTCGGCAAATTTGGTAGACCATCTGTAACGTCATCAGGAGCAAAGGGCTTAGCTTCTCACATGAAAATGAAGATCTGAAGTATAAATATAGCAATATTTAAATATCAACAGAGTTGGATTAAATGGGAATCAACATAGTCGGATAGGGATTTTGAAATACCCTATTGTATCATTATTGTTATAAATTGATATATATATATATAAATATTTTGTTTTTTTCTTACAAAGGGCGTGCTCAATGATACAGAAAAAAACGTTTGGGGTCCAGTTATAGACTATTGCAATTTTATATCACAAAAAAGTTACAAAGAAACAACAATTAGATGAAAACAAATCAAAATATTAATTTCCTTCTCCTTTTCTTTTTTTTTCAGAATTATTTTGTTCAACTCAATTATCAGGTTTTTGATTTTCCAGAGTGTTTCTTTTCTTTTTCTGACTATTCTTTTTTTCACTTCACCGTATCATCGCCATAATTTTTGTATCTGGCCGGTTACAAAAACAAAGCTCAGGCAGAAATTATACATAACATATTTATACAATACGTTAATCACATCACCATTGCATATGATTATTTTTTTTTTTAATATTAACATACCTCTTTTTTCTCTTTGTCTTTTATCAAACATCAACGTATAGACATTATACATATGTATATGTATAATCGACGAAATAACAGCTCAATAGAAATTAGTATTTTATTTTCTTTCTCATTTTTTTCTACTATCCTAGAACGTGATCGTTCAGAATTCAATATAATGTACCTAATTAAAAAATCTGTCAATCGATCGACTCAAATCCTGTTAGTGTTAATACTATTAATAATAATAATAATATATACTTCTTTTCTGCAAATTTGTGACTGTGTAAATCAAATTATTTCAATCAGAGTTTTTTTTTCGTTATTATTTTTTTTTATTTCAACTTCTTAATAACGACCTTTATAAGGATCAGTATAGCGTTCTTTTCCGTTATAAATTGTTAATAATAAGCCAATTATAATAATTACATTTTTTTTGTGTTTTGTTTGTTTAAGGCTAACAAGAATAGAAAAAAAATATTACTTTAATGGATAATATTAATAATAGTAATAATAATATAATTAATATAATAGTAATAATAATAATAACTTGTATCAAACTAGTAATACAACTCCTCGGTATATTTACAAAAAGAAAATAATAATCATAATAATCAATAATAATAATCAATAATAATAATAATAAATTCACGCGATTTCCCCCGCTTTTATGTCTACATTATAGGTATAGTAGAAATATATTCCTATTATCGCAAATCAGATCTACCCCACTTTGCAAAATTTCAATATAATGATTATCTTTCCTTAATCTTTTACTTTTCATGGAAATAACGTGAATTGTATTATACAACAAAATATTAGACAGCAGAAAGGGGAGAAAGGAGAATAAAATAGATTGAAGAGACGAGAGAGGCAAGAGATTTCGAAAAATTAAGGATGTGTGAAATAAAAAGAACAGAAAAACAATCTTGCCGTTTTGAAATGAAAAATCTTTTTAAAAATTTTCATTCACTTCAAAGAAAAGAAGAAAAACACAACCATCCGCAATTGATTTCTAATCAAGCCGATGATTTGTTTCCATTTTTTTTTATCTTCTTATCTTTTCCTTAAATTTCATTTCGTGAAAAGATTTAATATTTTCATCGCAACTTTTTCTACTCTTTCGAATGTTCCTTATTTTTTTTTTATTGAAACCCTATGAGCGGAGATATTTCAAATGGATAACAGAGAACTGCGAACATGGAGAAACAAGTATCAGAATTTTCACGTAACGTCTTCCGTTAGAAAAAAAAGAAAAAAAAGAAAAACAGCGAATTTTAATATTCAAATTAGCCAATAGTATAGTCGAGCTTCGTGTACGTGAATTGTTTTTCTTCTTCTAACATTAGATAAAGTATTTGCATCGTGAATGTGTGTATACATATATATGTATATACATGTATATACTATGTAAAGTTTTCATCTTTTAATTATTTAAACCTAACACGCCTACAGTAATAATAACAATAATAATAGTAATAATAATGTTCTAGCTAGTACCCGATATTACAGTTGATTAAAATTACTAAATGAAGTAATAAATGTTAATTTAATGATAGTAATAATAATGATAATAGTAATAGTAAAAATAATAAAAACCAAAATCTAAGAACAGGATAACTAATATATTATTAAATAATAATAAAAATAATAATAATAATGATAATAATATGTATGGATAACCCATATTTATAATCAGTTGGTTTCTTACGGGATTTCTTTTTGTTTCCTTTGTTACATTTGCCGCAAATCATTAATTAATTAGTAATATTGTCTTCACCGGTTGGACTACTTGCACAATTGAAGTTATAAAATGAGAAAAAAGAATAATTCCTCCACATTTCTGTGTATGATTTTCTGGCGATAACAGTAGAAAAAAGTAGCAACAAAAAATTCAATCAAAATAAGCAGGGAGAAGGGATAAATTTGAACAAAAAGGAAATGTTTTAATGATATTTAGTTAGTTATTAGTCGCGCAATGAGACAATTTATTAATCATAGTATATTAGAAGGAAATCCCCTTTTCTTCAATTCGAATTTGGCCCGCACATGGAAGACGATTTTGTTTAATTTAATTTTTTTTTTTTTTTTTGCTTTGTTTAATTCTTTATTACGTTATGTGTGCGACATTCATATTCATTTATTCTCATCATACCTGTATATTCTAATTTTGTGCGATTAGCCCTCACGAGTAGAAAGAAAAAGCAAAAATAATAATAATAAGAAAGAAAGAAAAATAAATAATACCCATGTACGCGATCACCCGTGTGTAATATTTGATAATTAAAATATGTTAAACTGTTCGTTTTCTTTTTTTCTTTTCTGTTTTTGCGTATTTTTTTCCTATTCTTTGTTTCATGTCATTCCGTTATCGTGTTATATTTATATGGTAAAGGCATTTCTACGTTATCTATACCTATAACTATCTAACTATATATATATATATATATATCTCGTTATCATGTACAATCAACCATTGGAAAGATTGTCGAACAAATGCTAGTTTTTATGAAATTTTCATTACTTTTCTCGATTATTATTACTATTCTTTTTCTGTTAGTTTTTTCGATATACATCTACGTTTGATATTTATATTATAGTACACGGTATTTTGCATATATATGTTGTGTGTATGTGTATGCGTATGAATATCAATATATGAATACGAATATCTATAGATCATCATCGTGCGTTTTTCGTCTATGGTAGAAACAAAAAAAAAACAAAAGATTTTTACTTATCGCATGGATATTCCAAAGATGAATGAATAAGAATCACAAAGAAAAAATGAAATAAAATAACACCTGACTTCCAAATCTACCGCCTCTCCCCTTTCACACAGAGCTGGTAGTTGTCAAATCGTTTGAAAAAGCGTCATACTAATTTTCTTTATATCTATATTTTTCAATTTTCAATAATCCGTTGCATACCTATATATTTCATCCCGTTCAACATATTTATAATTATTTCGAGAAAAAAATAAAAAAATCGAACATTTATCTGCAATATATAATATTTATACTCGGTACGTAATAACAACGATATTTGATCTATTCAAAAGTGTGATTAATAGAAACAAATCAAAATTTAAAAGAAAAAACGTTTTCTATATATCTAAAAATCTTCAACCTGTGCGCTTTGTGCCGTTGTGGTGCGTGCTATTATTATTTTATTTTTATTTCTACACATTTTTTTTCAATTTTTTTCTTTTCTTCATATTTCGTGTCCGTTTTTTGACGCGGCGGTGTTTGCGGTAATAAAATGTAATATTTGCAAAAATAGTAATAATAATAATAGTGATAATAATGATAATAATAAAAATAAAGATATTTATGGGGATAATATTTGCATCTTTCTATATAATAATAATAATAATAATAATAATAATAATAATATTAATAATAATAATAGTAATAATAATAATAATAATAATAACAAAAATTATATAATCAACTCATGCGAGTGTCGATTTCTTCATTTGTTTTGTTTCGTGTAATAGAATTGCTTGTTTATAGTTACAGTTCATTTAAAAATAATATAATAATAGATAATAGATAATAGATAATAATAATGCTTATAGAATAATTAATAATATAATATAATACACTTTCCAAAACCTACTACACATTATGCTGCTAGGCAGTATTATTATTTCTTATTTTTCATTTATTATTATTATTAATTTCATCCGCTCTTAAATCTCTTTAAATTAGTTTCTATCATTATTTTAATTCTATTCATTTTTCACGAGGTACCGTATAATTATTCTTTCATTTTAACTTTGCTTTTTATTCGTCCTCCGCGTCTCGCAACATTATTAATGTAGTTAAAGATTGTTATATGGTTGGTTGTTGTTGGTATTTTTATCTTTATAGCTGCGTGATGAAATAGTTGGAATTTATGAACGAATATAGTGCACATGTATTATATATTATATTTTTGTTTCGAATGAAAATTAAAACCAAAGGAATTCGATAATCTGTTTTATTCTTTCTATTCTATTCTCAATAATCTTCTTGCTACCCCAACCCCTTCATTTTTCTAGCGGTAGTAATCGAAATCTTCACGTTATTCGCATCTGAAGAGAAACTAATCTTGTAGTTAGGTGGAAATTATTACTAATTTATCTTTTTTTGCTCTCGTTTGCAAAGATTGTCAGTTTAGAATTTGCTATTATCGTTGATCTTACTATTATTATTATCATTATCATCATCATGAAAATAAAGATTATTAAAAGAATAAAGTCAAAATCAATTTATGCAGTGTGAGAAAAATTATTTCAGTTGGGTGAATTTTTTTTTAATTGCATATAAATAGAAAAAGAAACAAACGAACAAACACCGAACACGATATATACTGCATAGGTATAATGTGTATTAATGTATTATATTCAGTCTGCTCTCTTCCGTAAATATAATATATATATATTTGTTTTTTCTTTTTAATTCTTTTTTTTTAATATTGCTTCTTTATCGTATATGCAAATGCATATATTTGTGATAATAATTCTATCTGTATATGCATTATTATAATATAAATTGGATAAAACACAGTCGCTTTATGAAACTAATTTTCATATACATACGGGTTTTGCAACCAGAAGTTTTGTTTCTTTCATTTATACATAATATATATTTTTTTTCTTATTTTCTTTTAACTATTGTAATTTTTTTTTTTTTCAATAATCGCATCTCCCTACATTTTTTTTCTTTTTTAAATTATTATCAAGTTTTCATTTTTTCATTACATATTACCAATTTCTTGCATCGTTTATCATATTGTCTATGTATGTATATTGTTTGGTTTTGTAAGTTTTTATTTATTGTTACTTAATTATTTTGCTTTTTGTTCTTTATTTTTCATCATCAACATTTTCGATTTCACCACGTCGTCTGAATCTGAATGTGTACACGATAGTTCATATATGCACATATACATATGTACGTATATATATATATTTCGTTTCTGGTGGATGTCAATAATAATATTCAAAAAAATATATATATAATCCATCAAAATTCGACCAAAAAATCACGCCAGAGGATATTATTTTCGAACCGGTAGGGGTTTTTTTTTCTTCCTATACATCATATACACAGTTTTCGTAATCAAGAACAATACGGGAAAAGATGAGGAAAAACAAAAAATCCGTCGAGGATTTTTTTCCCTATAATTTTCTCCGTTAAGCTTTATCAAGTGTCCCAATTTTATTTTTAGAAAATTGCGCGTGTGCTCGGGCAATTTAATTGCCGTACACTTTTTATTTAGTTAACAATTAATTTTTACTTATTATTTGTTTTTTTTTCACTCTTTTTCCCATTTTTTTTTTTTTTTTTACATTTTCTATCATTTATTTCCTTCAATCATTATTATTATCATATACTTAGTACGGATCGCGGTTTCGAATCACAAGAAAAAAAAAGATTCCCCCCCTCATTGTTTTTTTTATCTTTTTCTTTCAATTTTCATTATTGTTATCATTAATTTATTTCGATTTTTTTCTTTTTTAATCGGCCTGCAGCAGCACCTTGTCCCAAAAACACACATACATATATCATCCGTGATTTTTTATTGTTTTATTTTTTTTAAATATAGCAAAGGCACATTTCATGCATCACGATATGCCAGTAGGTATATTTATATGTATAATATACTATATAATAATCTATACATCACATCGAGATTTTAATTTTGTTTCTTTTCTTTTTGAACTTTTTTCTAAATCTGCGCGTATAAAATTAACTATATACCTATATGTATTATATATACATATATATATATGTATATTCGAAGAGAGAGGTATAAATTAACTAGTTAAAGAGATACTTGGATCTATTGTGTTTTCTTCTTTTCATTCGCTTTTTTTTTACCTCATGTTTTTCAAATATCTTTCACCCGACTTAAAAATAGATCCTGCACAAAGGTATGGGAGAGCAGAAGAAAAATTTGAAGGGGAATTTAGAAATAGGGTTTAATCCGAATCCCCGAGATTGTTCACATACGTATGGTGTAATAATATATGTATATATATATTTATATGTTCTAAAAATTCATAATTCCCACTTCGATATTTTAAATATAATTGTCGTATCAAAATCTCCCCCTCCCCCGTGTTACCATATATATATATATATATATAATATTATTTCGGAATAATCCCGTTATAGTTGTTGCTTCTTCTCCATCTCTCGAAAGTTCATAAAAAAAAAAAAAAATTTCTCTTTCTTAACATCTTTTTGTTTGTTTGCTTTCTCTTTGTATATGTGTGTTTTTTTTCTTTCCCTTAAACGATATCCATTGCTAAGGTTGTAGATAAAATCCAAAGGGCACAACGCAATCTTTAGGCATAAAACAATCGTGTACGGTTTTCATATGATTTTTCATTTTGTCAGGTCGGGAGAATTCTTTACCGCACACAGGACATGGGAATACTTTTCTCTGATGTCCTTCGTGGTATAAAAATGCGTGCCGTTGGAAAGAATACTTGTTTTTAAATGTTTTTTGTATATCAAGTTTAGCACATTCGGTGCACTGATATACACCTTCCGATATCGATGCATATCTAAATAAATTTAAACCGCGTACAGACATTTCGGTAAGTTGTTCAGCTGGATCTTGACATTGGGAATTGGCGCGTCTTCGCATTCTACGTTTGGCAACTTGTCTAACGGGTGGTGCAGACATAGGGGTGGTACTCGTTTGACTGACGGGAGTCGTTCCCCCTCCCCCTCCACCTCCTCCCCCTCCCGTCGCTCCTCCGCCGCCACTACCCGTTGTCGGCGTATCCCATTGGCCACCAGAATTTGGTGTTGATGCTGCTGGACTACTTCCCGTAGCATTTGACGAAGACGTTTGTTGTACACCCGATTTATTGTCCTTGGACGTTGAATCACCAGCGTCAGATTTTACCGACGACGACGTTGACTCTACGAAAAATTGAATACTATTCATTAATTATGATGACAATAATCGACGAACAATCTACATGATTTACATTACGTGTAATATCTTTTATCTAGGTTTTTTTTTTTACTCATTCTACAACGAAATTTCTTTATAAATTGCAATTCCTCATTATGTACAAAAAAAAGAGTAAATAAATAAATAATAATTCATATGTACACAAATTCCATTCATGCTCGACTAATCAAAAAGAAGCTGTACATGTTCATAATTCTAAATAAAGAAAAACTCATTCAAGGAAGTGAACTCAAGTTATTGCCAAGTTGAAAACATTATCTACGAGGATTTGGTGTGATGATTTATTTCTTTGGGAAAGAAAAATAAGGAAAGGTAAGATAATCAGTGATAAAGGTGTCATTTTCTCTTTTTGTTCTTCAAAAACAGAATAAAAAGATACTATTGTTTTTTTTTTTTTTTTTTTTTTCTTCAAATCAAAACAATTTAAAATCATACCATTCTTTAATAATTATATATAATTATGTGCGATTATATATATATATTCTATATACATACACACAACACAAAAATAAAACACACTACATGACATGCGTTTACTATACGCATACGTGTATATATGCATCTTTACAATAACGACAATAATAATGATAATGATAATTATTAATTATAGTAATAATAATAATAATGTGAAAAATACTACAAAATAACAGAAAAAAGTCTCCAATTTGAATAAAGATGGCTACAATTACGCGCGAATATATGTATAGATACATACACATGGTTCAAATTGTCTTGCGTTAAATGATAATTTATAATAATGATAATAACTCCAAAATAATGATGATAGTAGTAGTAATAATAATAATAATGATAGTAACAACAACGTGCAGTGATTATTTGATATTTATAGGGGCAATTGAAGATTACTCGCCGACGAACATAATAATTTGTACTGGCCCTGAATTTATATATAAATGGCTTACGCATGACTTTATTAATTATTTAATAATTAAAAATAAGAATTATCATAATAATGATAATGATAATGATAAGAATCTAAATCGTAATCATTAGCTCATAGCTCTCTGTGTTCTTGTACTATTTAAAATCATAAATGAATACGCATGATGACAATAACAATAACAATAACAATAATAATCATAATGATAATGGATATTAATGATTAATTAAAAAGAAAAGTGCTATCGATTATTACACAGTCGATATTTTTACTTCACGATTTTGTTATTTTGCAATACAACTGAATCAAATACATATAAGTAATCTGTCCCATAAATTGTGTACCACGCGGTCAGAAAAAACTAATAATAAAATTAAAAAGAAAAAGAAATAACGAAAACTATGGATTTGATAGTGATAATAATAATAATAATTTTATAATCATACATTATGTTACATATAAATAATTTATACATAATTAAAATAATGAAAAACCATAGATTCTAGTTGATATATACCCACAACAATAAAAAGCAAAGAGAAAAAAAAAAAGAAACAATCATCAATCATGCATAGAATTTCAAAGTTTTACATAAGTTTACTTTATATATATTTATGTGATTGACGGATATATTAGCTAAACGAAAAAAAAACTAACTAATTTTTGGCTAATAGATAGTATATATATTCATGAATAATATATACTATCATTCGATATAATAATATATTTAATAACAAACAAAACACAAGAAAATGTGAAAAATTGAATTCTACCAACTAATGCACTGTTTGGTAATAATATTAATATTAATAATAATATTATTATTATTATTAATATAAACGATGACGACGACAATGTCTATTACGCGTACAAGCACAACGCTATATTTTACGACTGCATATATCTACCAAAATAATGAACAGAAGACGAGGAAAAAAAAAATCAAGAGAATAAAAAACACTATTCTGTACGTGTTTGGTTTTCAAACATCTAATTAAATGTTTATACGACACAATTGATGAATATCTATATATAGAATATAACATACATATTCATATCGATATAATCTACGGGTTTTATAATTTACAAGAACAGAAAATTGAGAGAAAAAAAAACTAAAAAATCATATCGAAATAGCGTGTATAGTGTGAATATCATTAGTAGTAGTTACCTTTCCCTCAGTTCAATCTGATTAGTCCCATTTTAAAAGTGTCCTCGTTAAAACGTATACATATACATATTATAGTGGTATGTATATAGATGATAATCATACACCATTAATTTATAAATTTATAATTATAAAACAACAATATTTTGTTCATTGATTCATGATTAGGACAACGTGGATAGGTTTTTCAAATCATATCATCAATTTATGCAGCAAATACACGTACAACGTGTAGTACGTATCATTATACAACACGATACACCAGAGTTCCAAACGTTCCGTTTGTTCCGAATTTTTTTTTTTTTTATCTGATCCTTTAAATAACGGAATGCAAAGGTGTACGTACGTTGTATAACAAGACACACTATGTTAATGAATGAAAAAAAGATAAATTTTATACCTTTAAAACCAGAGAGAAAAATCATCATTTCCGATGTATAAGATATTGCTGTATTACAATATATATATATTCTATTGAACACTGTTCTCTTTATTATCAATAATAATAAGGATAATAATAATAATAATAAGAATCATAATCATAATAGCAATAATAATCATAATATTAATATTAATAACAATAATAATAACAACAATGATAATAATAATGATAATAATGATAATGATAATAATAATGTATCTTTTGTATTATTTTTTTATGATATAATTCAAACAATCAGTGCAATATTATGTAGGTATAGAAAATATACTAAAATCTACCCTGTAGCGTCAGAAAAACAAAAAATATCCTACGATATCTTTTTTTTGTTTTCATTCATTTACTTATTTAATTATTTATTTATGTTTTTTCTTTTTTCCCTAAATAAATTTTTAAACCTCATTATACAATTGTTACTTTTCTTTTTTTTTCGCTTTTATCCATACTGAACGTTAGTAATCTTTGTTACGTTTTATTTTCATTCATCTTTTGCTCGGTTGGATTTTTCATTTCTGTTCGAACTCTCATATTTTTTATCCAATTTATTTTTCGTTAAAAAGTAATTCTTTTTTTTTGCTTTTTGTTTTCGAATAATTCGTTGAATTATTTTCTACATCGATATTATTATCAACTTATCATCTTTTCACTTAGTTAAATTTATACATTTGTAATGAATTTAAGTTAATTTAATTAATTTTACTTGGTTTTTTTTCTTTTCTTTTTCTTTTTTTTAATTTAATTTAATTTATCATGTATTTGGCACTAGACGGCGATTGAGAACACCCGCACAACCTGCACGTTTCCGTATTTTAACAACAATATGTGAAGAAGAAAAGAATTTTTTTAAAATCATTTTTTCTTTCCTTTGTTTTTTAGTTAAATTTGAAAAAGGCACCAAATCGTGGATCGCTTGTATACATATATTATAAGTCTCATATATAAAGTTATGTAAATATATCGATCCATTTTTTTTTTGTTTGTTTTTTTTTTTCAATTGAAATATACAAAATTTTATTCTTGTATTATATGAATAATTGGAGAATCTTTTTGATTTCCTTCATTCTTTTTATACATCATTTATAGAGAAAAAAAAAAAGTTATTAATTTTATGCAATTCAAATTAAATTTCAAAATACACGCAATAATTATTAATGCTATACGTGGGAGATTGGAAAAACTTTTTTTTCTTGTTATCTATTTGCATACTTCCAAATTATTGCATTAGTTTTTTTCTCTCTCTTTTCTCTCGTGTGTAATCGATGGATATATTCACCACCAGTTTCATTTTTTTTCTTGTAGTAGTTTTCTCTTCTTTTGTAATTCGTTTCGTTTTTGTATTAGAATTAGTATAATATGTATCTCTGTACATACATATACATACATATATATAATTGAACATATTTTTCTTTTCTCTTTTTCTGACGCATGTATAAATATTTTATTTTCTCTATAATCGATCTATATTCATATTGGTATTATTATTTACTTTTAATTCACTAATTAATAGTAAAAACTGCAACGACCTTATATAGTACAATGATAATAATGACAATGACGATATAATATGCATGTATAGATATAATATATATGTATATATATATATTAATTTTTATAACCAATAATAATAGTACAGTCTGCTTTTTAAGCCTCGTGATACATATGTCTATTTGTTTTTTTTCATCTCCTTTCTTCTGTTCTTTCCTTTCAATATTCACCGCCATCATTATCTACATAATTATCCGGTTTCATAAACGATCAATCAATCTTCTCAATTAATCAATTAATTAATTAATTACATGACTTATTTTCAAAAGTTTATCTAAAAAATTGCTGCCATTGCCTCACCGCATGCAGCATATGTAAGTATAATTCGGACCTTAATTCCGTTAGTGACTCGACGTTCAGATTTATATGTGATTTTTTTATTTTCACATTGTTTTCTTCTTCTCTCAAAATCATCATCATCGCTATCATCACGAATTATCATTAACTCGGTATAAAATAATTGTCTATAGATACATACCTACATACCCTATGATATTCATTATCATGAATAAACCTATACGGAGAAGCGCGGCATTTTCTCTACCTTCAATTTCTTTTTCAGCTTTTTGTATTTCAATAATTGTTTTTTTCTTTCTTGTTGTTGTCGCGTTCAATTTCAACTCGTGAAATATTGATAACGTTCAATAATGATTGTTACGGACTTTCGAAACTAATAATAATGATAATAATAATAATGACAACAATTATATTTCATTAAAACATATCGTCATCGACGTTTTCGATATTTTAATCTTTCCTAATTATATCATGATTTTTATGAATTCGTACATAGGTATACGTGAATGTATGAAACAGTCCTACGCAGCACTATTTCGAAAATTCTTTTCCTCTGCCCCTAATCACTTAACATCATCATAAATATTTGGATCAACATAGTACGGTTGTGAAATGCCCAGTTTTCTTTTTTTTTTTTTTTCTTGTTTCTTTTTTGTGTTTTAATATTACTATAATTATACTACAATATATATATATATATAGATGTATTTATACTTTACTTTACTTTTTAAGTAAATAATAATATTTATTCATATAATATATACATGTCTAGTTTTGTGTGTGTGTGTGTGTGTGTGTGTGTGTGTGTGTGTGTGTGCGCGCGCGCGCGCGTGTACGTGTTATTTTTTATTTCTATTTTTGTTTCCTTTGTTGCAACCTACGATAATTATTTATAAACTAACTATTCTTTTTTCTTCCTCATTTATAAAGATAAAAACAACATCGCTTCATTGGTCAAATCAGCGAAAAAAAATTAAAAAACAAAAAAACAAAAAACAACGAATTAATTACATTTACTTGGGTAAATCTATACATATAATATTTAATAAAAAAAAAAAAAAAAACTGAAAACACGAATGAAAAGATAAAAAGCACAAAATTTCAACCAATGAAAGTTAACGAACAAATAAAAAGATGTGATTGTAAGAGCAAAGATGGAAGAATTTTGTTGAAGAAATCATCAACTTTCGCACTTCCTTACTTCGCCCCTCCCGTCACTTTATTAGATAAATTTAATCAATATTTCGCGTTCATATGCATTCGATTTTATGATTTTGTTTCATTTCTTCTATATATTTGTTTTGTTTGTTGTTTAAATTTTATTTTTATGTTTTTTTTTTTTTTATCGATTCATTTTTCATTTTTATATAACATGTATAGTCTTATAGCCTCTCAAATGATTATCATCAAATATATGGTACTCCTTTGTTGTTTTTTGTTTCATAACAATAAGCTGTCGAGCCGCTGCCATATTTCTATTTATTCAATATTTTTATTATTCATTTTATATTAATTCATTCTTTTTGTTTTTCAAGTATTCGAAAAAATTTTTAAATTTGCATTAATGAATGCTTGTAGCATATGTATCCTATGTACAATAATTAAAAGTTGCCCCATGTCAAAGATTACTTGAGAAAACCAGAAAAAAAATGGAGAAAAAATAAAATAGAAAAGATAAAAGATAAAACAAATCAACAACAATATTATATATTATGTATATCCTATGCTCGCCCGATTTTCCGCTTTCCTTAATCCCCGATATTATATTCATCTATATGATCAGACCCTATGTATTCATATTATATTTATATACATATATGTTTTATTGATAATAGTTATGCCCATTTTACGCAAACAATATGGCGTTCAAATCGCTATAAAGTTATTTTTTTTGTTTTTCTTTATTGTTTTTTCTCTTCAAAACGATCACCCCTCGTTAAAACAAATGATTGCCTTTAACAATCTTAAAATCTAGTTATTTATTTATTCATTTAATTTTTAGCCCTTGGGGCAATGTTTATATAATATAACTTTATTCATTTATAAATTCATTAAGTTTTTCTATCATATCCCTTTCCATTATTTAATTTTATAAATTTTATACCTAATATCCATCTTCATCTCAATGTATCATTCACTCTTTTATTTCGTTATTCCCGCCCTGATGTGTATAATATAAAACAATTGGTCCTTGTAACAATTCTTGTATTTTCTTCACGTTCCTTTCTTATGTATAAGAGTTTATAATCGTATTATAATTGACACGATTTATCTTTTGCTTTGTTTCGTTTTTTGTGTACTTTTCATTTGTATATTCTGGTTACTTTAATTTATCTTGGGTTTATCTCTTTCAATTACAATATTTATTTTTAACGACTCGTGAATCGATAGTGTTATCGATTTTGATTTTCTATAGAATGTTGATTTTTTTTTCTTCTGTATTTTTTTTTTGACAATGAAAAATTCCTATGATTATTTCATTAATATGATTATTTTAATTATCATCATCATTATCATTATCATCATCATTATTATTAGATTATCGATATTACTCCTAGGATAACTATTATTATCATCATTATTATATTATTATTGTTGTTGTTGTTGTTGTTATTATTACTTTGCATTTGCTTCATTCTCTGGTATAGGTTATACGAATATATATATGTATATTTATTATTACAAACAGCAATAATATATATATATCATAGCCTCTCGTCAACTACCACATGTATAACACATTATACATGTATAATGATAATAATGCAATATATAATTGTGGATTATAATGTGTAATTAGATTCATGTCTATATGAATGATCCTAATCCCAAACTATGTATTCATGTATGTACCTATGTAACTGCAATGAAAATTTCTCCTATTATGGTTTTATGATGTTATATAATATGATAAATGAATCTTATTTGTTTATTGCGTTTTTTGTTTTCATTCTTTCATTAATTGTCGTACGGATGATTGTTTTATTTCGTTTCATTTTAATTGAATTTCTTTATTTTTATTTCATTTTTTTCACAACGACCGCGTACGTTTCTGCGAAGACATTAACGCATGTAATCATTGTCATCACGTCCAACATTAACATCATTCCACCGCGCTCGATGTATTATTATGTTATTTAAAATTATGATATTTTGAGCTGTTTTCGAATAATCAGATGTATAAATATTACATCATTATTATTGAACGATAATTTGCACGTTTTCTTTCGATATAATATATTTCTTATATTTTCATTTATTGATTCGATTTAATTGATTTTTTTCATTCTCATATTTCAACGAATAAAATTTCACGTACGATCGCACGAACGACATTTAAATTTAAAACAATAAAAATTTTACAAATATTCATGACGTGTAATATGTAAGTATATTGTACATAGATATTTTATTAATTAGATGACTAAAGTGCAAAATAGTTCAAGGAGTTTATTTTGTTTATTTTTTGTTATTCTTCTCGTATTTTCCTTCTAGTTTAAATTTTCAAACTGTAACTATACTTCTTTCATAACAATATACCTAATTGTATATCAGTAATTATAGTCTCGCGCTTCATGTAGCGGGTACGATAGGGGAGGGGGGAGTATAATATATATCATTTTATATTAGAATTTCATGGAGGAAAAGAAGGCCCTATTATTTATCATGATGATTATCGTTATTATCATTGATATTGTTATCATTATCATTATTATTATCATCATTATCATCATCATTATTGTTATTACTGCTATAGCTATAAATATAAGTGTTTATAATAAATCCGCCGTTTTAAAGAGACCCCGAGTATGCTATAAGTCACTAACAAAGTGCCTTCAGTCTATCCAATGTCAGTACTATATGTATCTTGTATTTGGTGTCGTTATTATTATAATTATAATATATTTATATACCTCCTTTTTTTTTTGTTTGTTTAACTTTATATATTCTTCAATTTTTTATATTTTATTTTATTGTATTTTATATTTTCTTATATATTTTATTTTCTTTTCTTTTACTTTGTTTCATTTTATTTTTATTTTATTTTATACAATAACCGCCCGTCCATCGTATGTAATAACGCTACAGTCTTTGAAAAATTGCATCTCTTGTTTCGAATTTGTTCCTATCGTAATATGTATAATATTATATGTGTGATTTTGTGTGTGTATTTCATTATAATGTACGCCCCATATTATTTCGCCTCGTTATAGTCATAGACGTTTACCGAAATCTTTGCATTATTTGATTTCATTTTTCGTTTATAGGTGTCTCGTTATACTTGGATTTCCCTTTTATCATATTTTTCAACACCGCGCGCGCGAACTAATTATCATATACTTTATCATCTCATCATTCCCTAGGAACATTTTGAAGGTCCGTATGTATGTGTCTAGGTTTGTAGTTGGTTTTTGCTTCCTTTTTGTTTCTTTTAACTCCCTTCTTCTACAACGTGATCGTAATCATTCATCATAAACGTTAAAACGAACGCTGATGAAGCGCGATATTTCTTCCTTTGTATCTGTTTTCGATTCTTTTACTTTTTTTGTTTATAGTTCATCCGGTATAATCGTCATTTTTGATGTATTCAATATATATTTACATATTATTGTATCCATATATATTTATAATCATATTGCATTTGCTCAGTCTAAAATGTTACATTATTTTTTATATTGTATATATATGTATGTATATAATGTATATATTTGATTTCATTAGTTTTATTGTAAATTTTTTTGTTTTATTCGTTTCTTTGTATGTATAAAATGCATTGATATTCACAGTAGAAGCTCAAACTTCATTCAAAAAAAACCCTATGTATTGTGAATGAAAAAAAATGAATGAAGCCGACATCATGATACGCTATAGAATGATACGAACCGAATTGTATGCTCAATATTTTCAAAAATTCATATCTGACCAACTGACGAAACTGTTATGAGAAGAAAAATTCAATAGTTTGAGAAGAAAAAAAACTGTTCGTATAAAACATCCAACGTGATTTTTTTTTTGAGCCACACCGAATAAGATAAAACAGTACATTATGTATCGTACAACGTGTACATATTTACACGCAACCACTACATACCTATACATTTTATATTCTTCATCATAAAATCAGTTCGTGATGAGTCATTATTTTTCTTAACTTCTTTTTTCTTATACATATATATATATACACATCGGGTTTTCATTCTCTTGAACTGATTTAGCTATAATAAATATAGATTTTAATAAAACAGCTACCATGTGAAAACGGCATACGTAACAATTTTTTTTACGTTTTTTTAAAACTTTTTTCGTTTTTTTTTTATTTTTTTATTTTTTATTTTTCATTATTTTTCCCCTCTACGATTATTATCCATTTTCTTCGCTTATTATTATTATCTTCATCTTCATCTTCATCTTCATCTTCATCTTCATCTTCATCATTATCATTATCATTATCATCATGAATGTTATTATTATTTTCTACATCTTTACTCACCCTATATTATTAAATATGTTTGTATCTACAACGACTAATAAATTTTTTTTTTTTTTTCTTTTTTTTCTAGATATAACGTATGTATGCCCATATGCGCGATGATTTACGACAATATCCCTATCCCTCGCCAAACAAAAAAATAATTAAAATAAACAAATTTTTTTATCTTCGTGTACCCCATTTTTATTCTATAGTATTCTCGTTTAAGCTCGTTTCGATTCTTCCCATTTCTTTTTTTCTTCAAGTCAAAGAAAAAATTATGATTATTCGATTATTATTATTATTATTATTATTATTATTATTATTATTATTATTATTATTATTATTATTATTATTATTATTATTATTATTATTATTATTATTATTATTATTATTATTATTATTATTATTATTATTATTATTATTATTATTATTATCGTTATTAATATTATTATTAATATTATTATTATTATTATTATCATTATCATTATTATTATTATTTCTCTCTGAACGGAATTATTTATTATAGACTATTTAATTCCCGTATATAATGTGTGTATACATACATACATACATATAATATTAAATATTATACATATGCATATGTATAATAATTAATTAAGCCTCTCAAAATATTTCACAAAAACAAAAAACTTGCGATCAAAAAAAAGACAAAAAAAATTGAACACACACACCTACGCTACAAAGATAATAATCTTGTGTGTATTTATACTTTATAATATATTATTAACCGTTTTTCTATTTAATATTATTAATAATCTTTTTTATTCTTATTTTGAATTTTATCTTTTTTTTTTCTATATATTGAATATAGCATCTATATAGTGTACATTATATAGAATACGAATCGTAAAAGACTTAAAAAAATGTTCATTCATTTGTTGGGTTTTTATTTTTCTCCATTTTTCATTATTGATTATTCGTTTTCATTTTCATTTTCATTTTCATTTTCAAAATCCGTAATTATTAAGAGGCGCGACGTGCACCAGCTACAATGTCATATTACCACATTATATAGCATCTACCAAATATACACCCCTTTCAATCGGGTATACTATTATTAGTAATAATAATCAATTTGTTCTTTTTTTTGTTTTTCGTTTTTTTTTTTCTTTTCTTTTCTTTTTTACTAATGTATATAATTACTATACATATATGAACACCGGTTTTTGCATATCATCAGCCTTGTGAATTTTTTCATCACATATATATCTGTTGCTTCACCCTATATAGTATATGTATATAGTAAATATAATATAAGCCTATCGCTTTGACACATTGTTTGTTTATTTATCACGTTTTCATTAATTCATGTTCATTATTTGTTGGTTATTTGTTTGGCGTTTTTTTTTTTGCATTTATAAATTTCTTCTTTTTTTTGTTTCAGTTTTCCAAATTATTATTACGCATCACTCTATGTCGCGATCTTGCTGAGGATAAAAAAGAGAAGAAAAAAAAAGAAATAAATAAAATGGGAGAAAAAGAAACGACAGCCAATCAATAGAAACAAACACAAGAAAAAAAGAGAGGTTTTAACTATATTTTGTTTAGGGTGTGTGATTAGTTTTTCTGTTGTATTGAATCACGATATGTTTCGCTGCAAAATGGAGGAGGGCGTTGTGTCGTTATGCTTATTTTTATTTTTTCTACTTCTGCTTAGCATTTTTGTTGTTTTATTTCTTTAGTTTTTGTTTTTTGTCGTGTCCTTAGATGAGGGGATGATAATCGATGGGGTATATATTTATACGGGTATATCTATACGATAATAATGTTCTATCTACCGCTGTTGTCCAGTTCCCCCCGAGGTCGTGAGGTTTAATTGTGGTTTGAAACTATGTATAATTTTAACGTGAGCAACCATGTTGTCCTTTCTAGTAAATTCTTTGAAGCATACGGGACAAGGATAATATTTAACGTTCGGCTTGTGCGATGTTACGTAGTGTCTACAGAAGTTACTTATGTGTGTATAGGTCCTATGACATACGGTACATCTGTAAACGTCCCCTTCTTTTACGCAAAAATCACGTACAGAACCCTCCGAACGTTCGCTTTCGACCTTAAATGAACTTTCAAAATCGCTCTGACTTATTTCTGATTCGGCAACTAGGTTGTATATGGCACTGCTGCTGCTGCTTAGCTGATCTTTGGATTGTTTTTGGTGCTCGGATGATTCTGCTCCTGTAGCAGTATCGTAATTATCCGATGAACTTGTTTGTTGCTGCTGTTGTTGACGTTGACTTTCAGACTTTCCACCACTTATCGTCGCGTCGTATTCCTTACGGAAGCAACGCTCGAAGTCTATACGAATCGATGGTGATTCCGCAGCATTTGAATCGTCACCACCGTATTCTGAAATTTCACAAAACTTATGGGTTTAAAAATAACGAGCTCATTATCTATAACCAAATACGTTGTTCGTTAATTTGATTTTTATTTTCATATATGCATACATATTCCAAACCTGTCTCTATGCGCGGTTGTATTTTTTTTTTTTTTTTTTTTTTCTTTTCTATCTTTCTTTTTTTAAATCAACAAATGCAAGTCATGTATATCTATGTCTATATCATGCAAAGGCGAATCAGTGCTGGAATTCGTGCACAAAAATTATTACTATTATTATTAATAAATTATTATTATTATTATTATTTTCATATCTCTTTGAACTATGATATATGTATACCTATAATTGTTATACACGCATAGAACCAAAATCGGAATACATATTTATATATATCTTATATTAATAATTATATAACTCATATAATAAATAAATAATGTCATTGACTATATAATTTATTATTTATTTATTTTCTTTTGATTTTCTTTTCTTATAGTGGGGGGAAGCAAAAGGAAGGGTAGAGCCAGCAAAAGTTACTGTGCTTATCTCTCCACACTTATATATATATATATATATGTATATATATATCCATTTTTTCTTTCAATTTTATAAATATGCACTATGTTTTCTTTTTGTTATTCTTTTTTTTATCCCTCTCTGATTTATGATATTTTATATCAGTAAAAACTACATTTTTATACGAATTAGAAAAAAAAAAAAGAAATTCTTTATACAAATCCCTACAATATTCCTTTATTATTCGAAGAAAAAAGAAGATTATCGTCCTTTTTATTGGTTTTCCTCTCCTTTTGTTTAAAATTTTTGTTTTTAATTATTTAATTTGTTTAAATTTTTTTTCTTTCTTTCGTTTTTTAAACGGCTGGCTTCCCTATAGACTTTCGCTTCCCCGCGTACGTAAGTAATTTCAATAATAATATTTAAAAAAGGCATCAAAAAAATGTGACTCAATTCTTAACTCACCTGCGCAAGGAAAAGCATGAATATAATAATATAATATTTGTACAATATCATCATCACTATATATTGAAAAAATTCTTCGATCTTCGTTATTTATTATTTTGTACATCACTGTTTTATTTTCATCTTATTTTTTTTCCTCTTTTCGTTTTTTTTTTTTAAACTTTTTCTTTTTCTTTTCAATGAAAAACCGAGAGCGAGCGAACGAACGAACGAACGAACGAACATACTATACATAAGTATATAACCGATATATAATAAAAATATATGTCGTATCGCTTTCGTCGTTATTATACAACGATATGTACATGTATATATATCCGTAGTACATATGTATATATATATATATATTAAAATATATGTTCATAATACAATTATGAGAGAAAAAAAAATATATATATTAACGAAACGTTGCGAACGAACAAACGTTACGAACGTTACACGATGATAATCGTATACGTCGAAATTTAACCAGCGTTTAAAAAGTAAGCACCGCTAGCTGGCTCCACCCCCTCCTTTTACCAACAACCAATGACAGAAAAAAGTGTTTTTGGCATAGAGAAAAAGGTTTGCTTTGTTTTGTAAAATTTTTTGTTTTTTTATCGCTTTTTTTGTTTGTTTGTTTGTCTAAGTGATTTTTCATTAACTGTTTTTCTATGTTTTTTTTTTCTTCCATCGCATGTATTCTCGGTAACTTCACTCTCTCATTTTTTTTCTCTCTCATTCACACACTTTCGATCTTTCTCCTTTCACATCTCATGATTAATTCCTGTTACTGCATTTTCGATTTTTTTTTTTTTTTGGATTACCATTGCAGCAAATAAATATATTTCGAAATAATATATATACCTCTACTTTTGTGTCATCTTTTTTGACTCGTTGCCAATCAAAATTTTTCATAACTTCAAAAATCTGTTGAGATTGTTTTTTTTTTTTATCTCTATTTTCTACTTCTACGATTATCACACGTCAATTATCTTGTTTCAATCGAATATATACTTGAAGAATTTCACATATGTCCAAAGATATGTGAAAACAATCTCAACGGTAATTTATTTTCTCTACTTTCCTCTTTCAATTTCAATTGCAACAATTATCGAAAGATGATTATGAATATTAAAGGGTTATTTGGAAGCTACAGCATTCATAAAGGGGAGCTTAATTATTTGCAATATTGTTAATAGTTGCGCATACAATTTATTATATTAATTATATATGTATATAAAAGGGTTAATTATTTTTCGATTGCTTCTTTTTCTACGTTTAGGGAGTAAAAAAAAATCTTACAAAATCGAAAATTAGATTTGTCGAGATCATACACCGTACATATTATACAAATATATAAGTGTTATTTATATATATATATAATATAGATAGTGGATCACACTGTTATAATCAATAATCCCCGCGCGCATAATCAATCAATTAATTGATTAATTAAATAATTGAATAATCATTCATTCTCATTACATTTTTTCATGGGTTATGGGGTGTTAAACACCATGCATGTTGATTAAGTACTTTAGTGACAGCAAACTATATGATCGTAGGGTCAGATATTTTATAGAGCAAAACAACGCGGTAATTAACATAATTTATTCCAATTGTAAAAAAATGGACAAATTGATTAAAAAAAAAAATAAAAAAAACTATCTTCTTCTTGCTGTGAAAATCATCGATTTACAAGAAATACTTACGCATTGTATGAAATTAATTGACTGAACGAAAAAACACTATTTTCAAACGATAATTCCGCACCCGATGAAAAAATTACGAGATTTAAAATCAATCGGGACACTCACTAAAATTATCGGGGGGCCAATCAATGACTCTGTTAATCGTTAGAAATTACATGCACAATATCAGGTGAATATTTGTCTACTGCTCGTATCCGAATTAAATGAATTTTTTCAAAACAGCACAGTTAAAAAAAACAACTTTTTATTTGTAGAGAATTTTTTTTCTTTCTCAAATTTTAAATATCAGTAATTGTATGAATTTGTTTTTTTCTTCGATCAATGTCCTTCCATGATAAGTTCGATAGAAATTAGAGAAAAAAAATAAAGTGACGAGCGTTTTTCTTTTATAAGAAGAGCTCTTTTTTTGACAGTTAAATTGACACGGTCGTTAAACGATTAGTGTATTAGAAAAATAAAAAAAAAAATTATTGCGAGCTCCTCAATGGTTATTCAGTGTACATAATAATATTTTTGATAAACAACAATATAAAATGCATGGTTATAGAAAACTAGGTATATGCTGGCATATAGGAGAGATGAAAATGACATCGGTTGTCACTTACCTTGCTGAAAACCCTCGCTCCCCTGTCTACTTGGCGGCCTAGCGAACGTCTCGTCTGGGGCTGAGAAAGAAAAAATAAAAATATCCAACGTTAATCAAGTGTTGGGATTACATAATTGAAAGGAAATATAGAATCTAAATTTAGGAAATAAGTATTCTTTATACCGTCTACCGTAACTTCTGTTCGAAAAAATGAAATGGCAAAGAAGAAAAAAAAAGCCATGAATTCTGAAAATTCTAATTTCTACCTGCAAAGAAACTTTGCGTTTATGTACGGTGAATTTGAATCCTGAAGAAATTATTTGCCAATGATCTGTACCTCAATCATTCGACTTTTGAACGCTAGTGTACTCCCGTAACAACCAGTTTGTCCACTTATTTTTTTCTTGTAGGTATATTTGCTTCTTTTTGTTTTGCATAACAGCATACCTAACGCGATATAATCAATCCCTTGCGTGACGCTTGGGGTGTTTCGGAGGAAAAATGAGCATTTAT
The DNA here is from genome assembly GCF_917208135.1 of Athalia rosae. Lineage (NCBI taxonomy): Eukaryota > Metazoa > Arthropoda > Insecta > Hymenoptera > Athaliidae > Athalia > Athalia rosae. The sequence goes on along the minus strand of NC_064028.1, from coordinate 14,823,093 downwards.
GGAAATGAAAAAGAGAAGGAAAAAAAAAGGAGGACCGGTGAGGAGATTGAAAGCGAATAGTCAACAATTCACCTTGCGCCGATGTGCTGGGCGTCGGTTCCGGTTCCCTTTTGACCTTGGGCGTGTGTGGCTCGGGCGTATCTGTACCATTTTCCGTAGGTTCGCTGTTTCTCGTGCTGTTTGTTTCGCTTTGAAAATCGAGTCCCATTTTCATTTCCATCATTTCAGGTGATCCTTGGACAAGGTCACCCCCTGAGCCCTGCTGATCTCGGTCTATCTTAGCGTCGATCGGGGTATCGGACGATCCGCTGAGTTTCCTTGGTCTTCCCCTTTTTCTTTTTGGCGCCGTCAAAGCGGATCCTAAAAGAGGGTGATTGGACATCTGATGATACCTTTTTTGTACGGCGTGTTGTGAACCGGCTTGATTTATCCTGTGAAGATTCGGAGGCGGGGGTGCCACGGAATTGTGACTGCCGAACAGCGAGGACGTTATACTCGGTAATTCACATTTGTCCTCGTTCACTTCCGTGAGTCCCTTGATCCTCAGCGACTCAGCTACCCTCAAAAATGCCGTCAGACGATCTTGATCAACGCTAACTTCACCCCGGTACATGAAATCGAGGAGACTCCTCATGTCGACGTAAGGTACGTCCTTCAATATGACTATCGGGTGCTTGTCCGGGTGACCGACGAACAGAGCCTAAAATGCGATGAGAAGTAGATGAGTGAATCGATTCGAAATCGAACGAGTTTCTTTTTTTTTTTTTTATTCAAACGTCTGGATAGAAATTACCTGAAAGTAGGGGCTGCACGCGGACAGAACCATTTTGTGCGCCCTGAGTAGTTGTCCCTCAACGGCGAGTGTAACGTCGACGAAGGACTCGTCGTGCAAGAGTTGATCAAAAACTGACAGCAAATTACTCTGGTGGTTATTCCATCGTAGACAGAACCTCTGCGACGCCATCGCTTCGCTTCTCAGATCCGCCAAGTTCCCGTTAATGTCAGCTAACATCAGACCCCTAATCTTAAATGTTTTAAGATTGTCCTCTCTCCCACTTCTCCCCAATATTTCCCACAACCCCTCGAAAAATTTTATCTCTTTTAAGAGGCAGCCTATGATTCGTTTCTTCGTTTCGCTTTTTCTCTTTCTTTTGCGATCTCAGCTGCTCCTTCTTCTCTCTACCTCGGCTACTTCCACGTCCTTGATTATTATAACCTGAAAATAGAAGAAAAAAAACAAACAAATTAATTCATTGAGCATCATAAACGTCGCTTTTCTGCCTCCTCAAACTTTCATCCCTCCACTCCCCAAAAAAAACAATAGTTTTTTCCTCAAAAAAAACTTTATAATTGAAGAGAAATTAGACGCATATAGATATATATGCACACACGCGCACTCATATGTGTGTAATAAAGAAACAGGGTCGTCGCTAGTTTCCCACGGCATTATTATATTAAAACTTATACATATGTATAAACTATATATGCATATATACATATATATATATATATATACACTCTCGTAGCCTCCATCCACCACTTCATATGTTGCGCAACTAGAATGAAAAATTGAAATAAAAGTTTTGAAAAATAAAATAATCAACAACAACAACGATAATAATAACATTCTCAGCACCCCGTAAGCGTATTTATTACACACACCGAGGAAAAAGGCACACGTAGAATTAATTGTAAGTACATATCGCGCGATACGTATGGTGAATTCCGTGGGTATGCGATGTCATACAAATACACGTGGGTGGTTGGTTGAATAGTGGCGACCCTGGAACCGACTCGATCGCGTTCAGAACGACATGTTATAACTAAACGCGTAAGGACGTAGTATATATTACATAAATTCTTACGAAATAATTATTACACACGCTTTTATTTTACTCTATTTTCCCTGTGTTATTATTTCGAGTCGCTGCAGCTACCGCATTCGGACGATACATAGAAAAAAAGAAGAGTTAAAGATATATACATGGGGTTTCTCTTCTCCCGGTTACATAATTTTTAACACTTGGAATAAAACTAAATAAAAATCAATGAAAAGCAGACGGCGCGGAAATATCATATTTTCTTCATATTCTACACGCCACACACACACACACAAGTTCGACGCGTCTACACGCTAGCTAATGTCATATGTGTATAAGGTAGGTGTGTAACACCGCGACATCGGCAGCGAAATCAATAGAATTTTCAACCCAGCTATACGAACGAAATCAATAGTTAGGTGGGTAGGTAGGAAGGTAGGTGGATAGGTATGGGTACGTATGGTATATTCTACATACGTGATGGGTTGGTCCGTTTCGTCGGCAAATGTATCGAGCATATGAGCGTATGGGTATATATAAATACATATAATATGCCAAGGCAAGGAGAATCGGAAAAAAAAAAAAGAGAAGAACTCGAGAATTCCGCATGATATTTCGTCTCGTATATAATCCATTCGTTGATATCATTTTTATTTATTTATTTACTATTATTATGATTATCGTTGTTATTATTTTGCTTTATTTTTCTCGCGAATTAAAATTTACATCGATAAACGTTAAAATACCCAGATAATTTCGCGCGATACAAATTTATCCCGATTCTTTTTTTTATTTTATTTTATCTGATTTGTTTTGTTTTTCCCCGTTTTTAGGAGGAATACCGCCGGTTGAAACGTTTTATTTATATAATTGTAACAATTCAATGAATGAAAATAATCCAATTTCTTTCTTTGTGTTTTTCGTTTTCATTGAGAATTTTCTAAATTTACAGTTCTTCCAATTATGAATATTTCATTCGACGTCGTACAGGGTTGCGGAGTCCTCGGTATACCCGTATATTACGTGAATGTAGCATACGTCAGATCGCTGACTCTGCCTTTTATAGTATAATACGGCGCGAGCTGAAATGCCGTAGCTGTAAGTATTTCTTTTTTCTTTCTCTCCTTTTCGCTTCGTTTTATTATTTTCTTCTTTTTTTGTCTTCCGCACATACGCGTGTATAAAATTAACTGTAAAACCGTCGCGTCATCGGCGGTACCTGGATTGCTCGCGCTTAGGGTGGCGATCAATTAAAATAACATTAAAAAATATTCAACATCGAATCGCTCTTTTTTTCACGCGAGATATCGATCAAATTCGGATATCGATCGTGCCCAACCGAAACCCGACGTCATCTCGCTAATCGAACCCGTAAGTCGTGAACGAGAAAAAGAAAAAAAAAAAAAAAAAAAAGAAAACCCTCAAAAATCGCGATAAGGGCTAAGGGGTGCCCGCGACAAATGCGGAGAGTAGATACGTACGAGTGATTAAAAACAGCTGAGCGACTCGGGGAATCAAACGAAAATAAGTGAAAAAGGAAAAAACGAATAATATGTAATTAAAAAAGACGGGGCGAGGGGGCGATAAGGTGAGTCGGGGGAAGGAGAGGTGGAGGAGCGAGAGATCAGTCGGTCCGTTCTGGTCAGTCGACGTCGTCGGCGACAGCGGTAGTGGGAGTGATTCGTTCTTGTTAGTTCGCGAGTCGCACCGCGACGACGCGGGGGATACTACGTTGAATTGGAACACATTGAATCATACAGGTGGCATCGGTAGCGGCGCGCCCGTGCAACCGAGAGAGAAGTACGAAGGATTAGAGAGAGAGAGGGAAACATGGCCGACTACACGTACGCAACATCGCGTAGAGTCACATTTAGAGGCAGGAGGCGGGCGGTACACCCATATTTACATACATAGAGGCACATGGGGCATTTCGTGTCAACGACGTTTTGCTCGATGGTGACTGCGAAAAAATAAATGAAATAAAATGAAATAAAACAAGATGAAATTCTTCAAACCGCCATGCATTCGTGTGCGTGAAATTATTTTCGACGTACCGCGGCTAGGGTCATGGTCCGAATTCGTAGCAGACGACGCGCGGCGAAGTCGCGCGATAGCTAATCTCCGAATTCTTCCATGTTCCGCGGGGGATTAATCGACGAACAGAAAATACATATTATCTACAGAGACGAACGGAGACTCTAGGTTTGGATAGGGCGTAGCCGATGGGGTCCTCGTGCCGCGTAAAATATGGGGCGCTGATGCGAGAAATGAGCGTAACGCTAACAGACGAAATATGAAGAAGAGAAAATATCGACGGTACGTTCGTAGAGATATCTCCTCTCCGCATACGTAGAGCGAGAGATAGACCCTACCCTACCCACGTAGCCATCCGCCACCGCGTCGAGGCGCAAAGTTAAGCAGCTAGAAGGCGCAAAGGCAAGCAACAAGGCGACTCACGTCGTCCGTACGCACCACTCACGGCCACGTTGCGTAATCAAATATACACGCTGTAATATACCGCACGGTACGTTATATTGCACATACGTGTATACGCGATCGCGGGAATGACGAGTAGTGGTAGTGGCAGTGGTAGTGGTGGTAGCGAGCGCGCGCGCGTGTGCGCGTGTTGCCTCTAAAAGAAAAAATAGAGAGGAAAAAAAAAAAAAAAAGAAAAAAGGCACACGCACACACACACACGGGATGATAAACGCGTGTGATCGCGTACCTAGTCGCAACTCGTATTATAACTAGCCCCGAGAGGAGCAAAGGCTGCACCACCATCACCGCCACCACCACCACCACCACTACCACTACTACTAACCGACTACTACCGACGTCGCGACTATAATATACACGCGAGTAGAGACCGGCATCGGGCAAAACGGGCAGAAAATGAACGACGAACGAACGAACGAACGAACGATTCAAGGGAGAAGTAGAGAGGGAGAAAAATACCGCTGCCCGCACCTCGCTTTGGGATTCGTATACCGACACCAGTGAGTATCGCGAGTATACGTACACGTTTGGATGGGTATGCGCGTTATGTACGCCTTTGGCGCGTATAATAATTATTTATCAAAACACCCCGACCTTCGCGAGCGACAAAACCTGACTAGACTGACGTCGCGGTGAATAGAAGAAGAGAGAGAGAGCGCGCGCGCGCGCGAGAGGGAGAGAGAGAGAGAGAGAGAGTAGAAAAAAGGAAAACAAGGGAGACGGAGAGGCGGAGAGAGGAAGAGAGAAGGATATAAATTGTTGAAACACGACTTCTCGCCTCTCTGATGCAGAAAGACTCGCAGGCGTCGTGTGTGCGAAAAGAAGGAAAAACGAGCATAAGGATGGTATTATAAATACGGGATGATACCGCGCGCTGGAAAGAGGGGTAAACGCGTCAAAATATTCATAAATTAAACAGACGGAGGAAGTACATGGCGGTACGTACCTACGGGGCTGATTAATTGTTGTGTAAATAACACGGAAATCGTTGCTGTAGGAGTGATTATTGTACACGCGCATTAATTATCGCGAATTGGGATATGAAAATATGAAAAAAAAAAAAAAAAAAAAAAAAAACTATTTTCTCTCCTCTGCGTACCGCGGATACAAGAAACGTTCGAACCACGATTACATTCCATTGATCGAACGACGATTTCACGCAGAAAACCGGAGGATCGTTTCCGAGGAGAGAAGGTGGCGACGATCGCGAGGATGATGATGATGACGATGACGACGACGACGACGATGATGATGGTAGCGGTGGTTGCGGTGGCGCGGCACCGTAGTGGAAAGTTTTTCAAGGAGACGACACGTGTATAGGTATAGGTATCGCATACGTATAGGTGTACGTAATACATATCCCCGCGTAAATAATTATTTTCTTTTTCGAAACGATTTTCTTATACGCGAACCCAACGCGCGAACGGATGAAACACGGACGACTTACGAATGGGCTAGATTACATCTATATCTAATCGCAACCCCCGATCATATAAATTCGGGCACTTACGACCTACGTAGTTGCGCGATTGCTTCGCTACGACAATATCGGGGCGATAAAGGCGAAGAAACTTTGCACCCCGCGGATCGATTCGTTGGTGGCAAAAGAAAAAAAAAAAAACCCAAAATCGAAGGTAACCGGGAGAGCAGCGTGCGCGCGAGTCCGACGAGCGGGGTGAAAAATGTACTTCGTACAGGGTTTCAGGGATGCCGGGAATCCGGCGGCGAGTCCTGCACGGGTAACCCCGAACCCCGAGAGGTCCTGGAAACGGAGGAGAACGCGAGGCGAATGTTGTCGATTCGGCCAGCGCCAAACCGTGGCACGGCCTGTATAACAGGGGAGTGGCAGGATGTCCGTGGAAACGAGCGTTCGCATGCATCGCGAGTTAACAGAGCTCCGCAGCGGAGCATAGCAAAGCGAAGTGGTTCGGTTGCTGACTTCATTCTGCGGTAAAGAATCGAGAAAAGTCCAGGCCGAGGTAGAGAGTCGAGGGTTTCGCGGGAGCACGAACGCGAAGAGGGGAAGACCGAGGAAGGGATAAGGAAAAAAGAAAAATAAAAAAGAGGATAGGGGGAAGAAACGGCGAACAAAAAAAAATTGAGGAAAAACGACGAGCGGAGGGAGGGGGGAGGCGGGAGGAGAATTCTGTGCCGCTGTTGCTGCTGCTGCTGCGTCGACGTCGTCGTCGTAGTCGTCGTCGTCGTCGTCGTCTCTGCAATACCGAGCGTGGCCCAGATTTTCGAACGCTAGGGGAACGGCGACGCCGTTTTGTAGGTGCTGGTGTGTTGTCCGTATACGTTACACGTACCGCTGCGCCGTGATCGTCGGCAGCGGCAGCAGGAGCTGCACCACCACCTTATATTTTATACCTAAAACCCGCCTTATATTCCGATACGTCTACCTATACATATACCCATACTAAAAGTCAGTTCTCTCCGGAATCCGGATAGCTAGAGCCGAGCTCGCGGAGACGACGGTATTAGATGCTGCGTGTACAGAAGAACGCGAGTATCGTCCTGGTCTATTCCGTGATTCGAAAATTCCGATGAAATTTTCCGATGGGTTTTTCGTCATTTTCCAATATCCGAATCGCTTTGCGTGCAAATTCGGCGCGGGAAATGCGGAGAGGAAATTTTCGCCGACCACCCTCCGCGGTATTTTAGCTGAGAATACCGAGTTCCCGACGACGAAACTGCCGGAAAAATCGAGAAGAGAAATAAGAGAACGATGAAAAAAGTAAACTAATAGCTAAATGAGGCGCGTTTCATTTCACGTGTGTGCGTCATCCGCTCCTCGATCTTTCCGAGGATCGGTTTCTGGCTGCAACGGCGGTCTGCCGCACACGGCAACAAGAATAAGAGGATAAAACGAAAAGGAATAAGAAGGAGGTGACTGTTAGCTTGTTCCCCCCTTCTCCACGAATTCCCCCTTGCATCCCTTCGCCATTCGAGGACGGACGCACCTCCTGCAGTTGCAGTTTTCACCGTTATCGCACGGGTTTTGTCGAGTCAAATTGACTTGATTAATTATTGTTATTTTGTCCTTTTATTTATAATTCGTTTCAGGAACTGGCTAAACGTTCGCAACGACGCTTATGGTTGCGGTGAATCATACGGACGCACGTGTTTTTTGATTTTGATGAATTTTTTTTTCTTTCTAATTGGTCACACGAATCCAATAAAAGTGATGGTCGTCGTGTTACGTAAACGATACTAACGATTGTTACTGTAACGACAATAATAAAAGCAATGGTGATCCAATTTCAGAAGAGGATATGATTGAGAAGATCGATGAGGGTTGGAAAAAAAACAAAAAAAAAAAAAACGGAAATAATCCTGCAGTCAGCAGCAACGCGAATACGTCAGTTTTTACAATTATTTGAATCAAAGTAGATTTCGCGACGGTTACACGATCAACTTTCAAGTTCCCCTCCCCCTTTCCTTGAATCTCCAACTTCTGGTAATTACTTGAAAGAACCAAAATTCAAGACGAAAAAAAAGAAGGAAAATACATTCTCGAATTTAATAATATTATGCACGCGTATACCCTTGACTTATAATACCGACAATGAGATGACAAATTAATATACATATATACACGCATGGGGCAACCACGTGTTAAATGTCAGCAGAACTGATGCAGAATTAAATGGGAATGAGAAAAAATATTTTTAAAACGTGGTGGGGGTAGGAGACATTGAATAAAAATCGCGTTCATACAAGAAATGAGAAATATACATGAGTAAATAGATGAGTTGAAAATTTTTTTACACTGACTTACGACAATTTTTTGAAGAGGTTAGTATTTCCCCGTGGCTCCTTGTAAATAATACGGAAGCGAGGGATGAGAAAATGAGAAAAAAAACAATGAAAACCATGAACCGTATCCGACACAATAATCTTTCAAATTTTCTCTGTAACAATCATTTTTTTTTTCTCTCTGTGGTGTTTTTTTTTTTTTTTTTTTTTTTCTTTACCTTTATTGCCAGGTATTCGTTTACTCCGTGAGTTATATAAATTGTATATCAGATTTTCAAAACTGTATCTGATTTAGCAACAGCAGCAGCAGCAGCAGCAACAATGTAATTATCACAAAACGAAAGCACACATTGTTACACCAGGTTACACTTTTAGCAGACGGTTAAAATGATGGTGTATTTATAAATAATATCGTAAAAAGCACGTGACATGTTAATGACAATGATAATGGTAACGATAATAATAGCGGAGAAGAAAAAAAAAAAAAAAATTGTTTCTTTCTTTATAGAAAAGAAAAAGTCACGCACCACTTTTTGACACCCTGTGTAACGGTAATATTGAGCACGAATGTTGGAAAGAAAGATGGAAGAAAATATGAAAAATCAAAAACGAACGATTATATCACTGCCAGCTGATAATTGATATGAAATTTTCTAGTGTAATAATGATACCGGAAACAACGAACGGTAAATCTCTGGATCTCGGTCCTCGGTGGCGTCGCTAATTTTCAATAATTATTATTAATTCCATATAATTAGTGCTACAATATACCTATATTGCACGTTCGGTGATAGATATAGTAAATACGTGTACTCCGTTTTTCCACAATATTTTCTGTTCTTCAAAACTTTAAGGGGTTATTATTTATCGTGACGATAAAACTTGTTTTTGGCGTCGCACTAGAGTAAATTTGTAAGAAATTAAAATTACAGTAGCAATAACAATAGTAATTTTTCATGGTTTTATTATCGATCAACACAGCTGATTCGATTCCGTCCTTTTTCTCTTCTTTTTATTTTATTTTATTTTATTTTATTTCTCTTAATCAATATTTTATTTTACTTTATCACGTTTTTTTCAAAAACACACCCACGTAAAACATACACACGTCCGTATTTTTTCTTGGCCTTCGAGTGCGCAAAGCGAAAGAAAAAAAAAAAAAGAAAAAACTCTATGAAGAAAAACGAAAATGGACTTCGCGCCGGGGTTGGTCACGCGGCAGTCCCCGCGAAACGGACAGACAAACGGACGGATAAAATAGAGGAGGAAAAGATAAAGAAAAAAAAAAAAAAAAATGGTCGGACGGACGGACGTACGGGACGTTTCGGAGTAGCGGATGGGGACGTGCGGACGTACCGACGGACGGCGGGGGACTGTCGGTCTTTCGAATAAGGGGGGGTTCGACGTCCTTACGCCGCCTTAAGTTTCCCCCCCCTATTTTAGTTCCTACTTTAAAGTGGGTTTCAGGGTTGGTGGCGCTGCATGGGGCTGCGTAACGTTTCACCATACGACAAATATATTATTTACACTATTGCGTCGTCGTTAAATAAATATATTCGTTGGTAGAAATTTTTTCGAACACTTATACATCGGGAGTGGTAAAAGGGGAGAAAAAAGAATTATCCCGGCGTAAACTTCACGAACTTGTTTAAGGGACGTGTCGGGCATCTAGACGTTGGAAGAAAAGAAAAAGAGAAATCTATGATTCGGTAAATTAGTCTGCGAAATCCGAGGTCATTTTTGTTTTTTTCTCCTCCTTCTTTTCTCAATCGAAGCTAGTGTTCCCGTATTCCACTCGACGTTATCGAACGCAAAAATTAAATTATGGTTAATTACTCGATTCAAGTTTAGAGGCGGGTGTAACGGTGAGTTCGCCATGTTGAATTTTCTCATTTAACGGAGAAAAATGGTAACTTAACGAACGTAGGCGGTGAAGCGCAATTTACGGTGCGCGTACTCGGGGGGAAAAAAAAATAAATAAATTAGTTCACCTCAAACTGAATAGGTTTGGAATTTGAAAGGAAAAAATCGAAAACTAATCTATACGTTGACTATTGAATAGAACAAATGGAAAAAAAGAATGCAAGCCTTTCAAATTGTAAAATAAACAGCCCCCCGGAGATAAGAAAAATTTATTATCGTGGCTATGTTATGGTAAATTTGTGTAAGAAAAAAAAAAGAAAAAAAAAAAAAGAAGTAAATTTACGAAAAGAAAAAGAGGAGAAGAAAATCCGGTAGACTTTCATGCGATTCGGACTTTCTCGTCGTGTACGCACGTATATAGAGAGGGTTCTACACTATAAAGTAATACACATAGCATAGCCTTTAACGTTTCTCGTTTCCATGCCGTTATCTGGTTGCTGCCCCGCCCTGCCCCGTTCGTGGTCTCTGAACACCACCGCCACCTCCAGAGAAACGCGCAACGGCAACCACGACGCCATCTTGATTTTACGTCCCCCGATATTCCCCTCGAACCCCCGACGCCCCTACGGGCAACCCCCTACCGACCCGCGCCCCCGACGCAGCAGACGACGACTACGCCCCTCCACAACCAATCAAACGACGCATAGGCGCCTCCTGCTCAAAAAGTACGAGCATGGATGTATTTATCATTTTTTTTCCCCCCCGAAAAATTATTTTTCTTCAACATTTCGTTGCTTTTTTCTCTCTGCACCTTAGCCCGCACCCGAATTTCCCTTTCTCCTTTGTTTTCACTCATTTCTTTTTTGACGTATGCGTCGTAGTTGAATAAGTATGTATGAGATGACTCGGCTGATTCGCGATATGAGTAAGCCGAGGAGGCACCTGAATTATTATTTTGTTATTTGGAATATAAAGGTCGTTATGCATACGCGGGTATTCGTATGCGTATTGTTTCTGTGAATTTTAAAAAGGGATTCTGACCTGGGGGAACGTATATAGAACACAAAAGAGGGAGGACTTTTATGAGGGTTATACGGGGGATAATGCGGATTAGGTTAGGTAAGGGAAACGGTCTTTGTTCGGCTAACTTGTACTCCGTACGAAGTGTTGTGTTCTCTCCTCTTGTCGAAAAGGGTCAGTAAAGAGAATTTGAAATTGTCGCTTCTTCGTCACGCCTGCGTCGAACGTAACGGGGGTGACGGATAAAAATTACCGAGGGTAATAACAATAGAAATCGAGACACGTCACACGTCTGCGATCCGTGGAGCAGAAAAAAAGAAAAGAAAAAAAAAAAAAAAACAAAAGCTCCGTCGATCAGGAAATGCGATAAATTCCGATACAAGGGTGATATATACCTCATGATTCGCGCCGCGATCTATCCGCAGTTTTAAATTCTTAACGAGGGAATTTCATTCCCTCTAATTGAAATTATCGGAATTCCAAAGTGTTGAAAATTATGACAGGTGATAAAAACTCGTCGCGCAGTCGTTCGTCCTCATGCTTCTTCTTTTCCTCCTTGGCTACCTTCTCTCATAGTACCAACGTATGGTTACGTCACGTTTTTCTTGTACATTGTACTGTTTCACGTATGCCATGCCATGGTGTGTACGAATTCCATGTGCATGTATAGGTATATGCGCGAGTCAAGTCCTCTCGGGGGGACTTGTGTAGTCGTCGTCGTCGCAACCAACAACCATTGCGACCGCAAATGAGAAGAGGGAAGAAAAATAAGAAGAGCGAGAAAGACGGAGAGATGACAGCGTCGCGATAAAGCACATCAGAGAGGGGAAGGAAAATGAGAGAGATGGATGGAGAAAAAAAGCGTCGACTAGAGAGAGAAAATAAGGCCAAGTCAAATGCGAGGAGACCCATCGCCGAGCCACGTGGCACCGGGGAGTACGGGAAAAATGAATCGAAGTTGAACGAAAATAAGGAAAAAAAAAAGAACCACAGGGAACCGTTCCGAGGTGTTCCCCCTAGATATTCGACAGTGTAAATTGATTTATGCTAAAAATCGAACACGCCCGAGTAACACGTACGAGCTAAAAAGACAAATAATGTAATACACCGAACACGTGGTACGTCGTGTCTGCATAATATTTTTCCTTTTGAAATTTTTGTTATTTCGAAACACGACTCTCGAACATGGGAGGTGGAGGAGAAGAAAAAAAAATAATTAACCACGCCGAGATTCGACCCAACGTAATTAGCCGCGGGTCGGTTTGTGCGTATTTGATTTTTTTGGCGTATTTCTAAAAAAAAAAAAAAAAGAATTTTCTCATCACTTTCAAGCAGGTTATCGCAATTAGGGGGTCCCACGTGTTCGCCCAAACGTCAAAATGGACGTCGCGTACCGACGTCTCGACATTTTTCGGATACAACGAAAGTGAAAAATAGAGGAATAAACGAAAAGAGGGATAACAATGTGAGAAAAATCTACGTAAGAGCAAAAATGATCAACAGCACCCGAGGGATGGGCGCCTATGTGGTGTGAGTTTGTGGGATCTGTTCGTTCCTCCTCGCCTGCACCACCACCACAAATATATCAGGGTACCACCAACCACGCGCACACACACACACACACACACCAAATCCTCATGAATCTACACACGGGAAAAATTCTCACACATCGAACAAATATCACGCACGCACACTATAAAAATGTTGAATAATACGTACGAACGGAACGCGACGAAGGAACCAACCCAACCAACCCAACGAACCAAACCATCCAACCAACCAACCAACTAACCAACCAACACAAAGTTATGTATTATAGCTTCGCGGATAGCGAGGCAGCAGCACCAGCAGCAGCCAGCGCGGGGAGATATATTTACGCAACCCTTTTTTTTTTTGTTCTCTACTTTTTTTTCCTTCTCCTTGTAGTTTCAAGAATTCGTCGCAATTTGTACGTTTCTTCGAATCGTAGCGGGTTTTGTAATTATTGAATTTTGACAATTTTTTTTTTTCTCCTTGTCGTGTTGCGTTAGTTGTTGGTTGATTTTTTGTTTGTTGTTTCTCTCTCTCTCTTTTTATTTTATTTATATAACTGCATTGTCATCTGTAATCCTGAGGTGTGTTTTTTTTTTTTTTTTTTAAAAAAGAGCGATGTTTACCCGCGGTACGTGTAACTCGATTCGCGTATTCTAACCTCAATATACTTTCGATCCCGGCGACAATTTCGTCCCGTCTTCGGTTTTCCTCGCTCCGGATAACGGCGGTAAATAAATCAACGAAACTTTAACACCCCGTGTCGTACGTAGGTGTCCCGGCGTCGAACGAATATTGATTTGGAACACGTCGCGCGGGGGGTTGGAAACGATGGGCAACGACCCTAGAAATGCGTATTTTGAGATCGTGCCCCGCGCGTAGCCCGTAGGAGTTTTCTGGTCCCCCGAACTTATCCGTGGCGGTCGTAGTTCTCGTCAATATTCTAAAGCGGTCGGACGACCGTCGTCATCGTGATCGTCGTCGCCGTCGTCGTCGCCGTCGCCGTCGTCGTCATCCGACGTTGGTTAATCGCAGAGGCACACGGAGCGGCAGCAGAAGAAGAACCAGATACAGGAACAACAGCAGCAGCAGCACCGTTCGGGGGGGTTAAGAGAAATCCGGATTCCTCCTCTACGCGGTCCGTAGAGGGGTTAGTTTAAAAAGGTCGTGTCACCTCGAAACACACCCCGTTTACAACATCGACACTATTTATACATCGCGGTTATAATTTCACTCGGATCACTTGTTTTGTTTTTCCTTCCCTTCCTTCCTTCCTTTCCTTCCTTTAACGCGCGTGCATATACGTATCCCCCGACACAATTATCGTTGCTCGTTAATTCGCTTTTCCATTTTCCATTTTCCATTTAATCCTCGTCACCACCGGGCAAAACTCACCTTATCATTTTCTCGTATTATCGACTCGGTCCGACGGGTCTGATCCTCCAAAGGGGACGTGGGATTTCACCGTGTCCGTACTAGGACGCCATGTCAGCAAGTTGAGCAAGTCTCTAGTCTCGGGTGAGACAACCGTTGAATTCGTGTTCAAATCCGCCCGCCGACTGAACGGAACTAAAGCCTACGCCCGATACCCGACGCTACGTGTGCCGCGGAGTTTCGTTCAACGACCGTTCGCCGCTCCGACGACCCGCGCAGCCCGCCCGTTTCGCGCCCTTGTTCAACAATATCGGAATCCCCCCGGTTCTCTTACGGGTATATCGCTAGCCTCGCTAGCTTCTCTACGTTCGCCGCTGTTACTCTCGCCTCTGCCTTTTCCTCGATCCCCCGATCCCTCGTCATCGTCCTAATCACATCATCATCCACCGCTGGCGCTCATTAAAAATCAAAACAATTTACATCGAAACTAGACCAGGCGCCGTTCATTTTTCTATACCCACGTTACACGGAGGGGGTACACGCCGCAATTACCTCACCGACCCACCGACTATATATATATATTTTCGTTAATATCACCCGAAAAACTACGAGCCGAACAAAATTTCTCGTCGCTACGATCACGAGTCGTCGTCGACACGGGGTGTGAAATTCGATTATTCGTCGTAAGATGAGAATCAAAAGAAATAATCGCAACGCGAACTCGTTTTCGTCTGTTTCCCTCAAATTTCTTTCTTGTTCGTTGATTATTTTACTCTTCGTTGAAAATGAAGGAAAAAAAATGAATATACAAGAAATTGAAATGAACCAACAACAATGACACAACGATAGCGCGACAAACGATCGTATGTGTATGCGTATACGAGTACTTTTCGTTTCTATACACATGCAATAAATATTGCTACGATAATAATAATAACAATAACAACGGTAATAACGATAATAACGAAAGGAACTCGAATCACGATGCGTGTGTGTTGTAATATGGGGGGTGCGATAAGAAAGTTGACGAGTGTAAGTAAGTGGGCAGGAAAAAAGGGAATACGAGCGTATATGTGTACGCGTACGGTTGAAATCTCGAGCGTTCCCCGTCACGAACGAAATTTCCGAAGAAAGAAGACTCGGGGGCGGCCACGGGTGAGGGGTGAGGGGGGAGGGGGGGAGGGGGAGAAAAAAGGTTCTTCTGACCCTCCGCCCGTGGAAAGAGGGTGGATTTTGATAGCGTTTCACACGTGCACGGTGCATGCGACGATACGACGACGACGGCGGCGGCGGCGGCGGAACGGGTCGTTCCACAAAGCTGGGTTGCCCCTCGAAAATCCCACCGTTGAAATCTCGATACACGTATAAAATACCATGATTTCGACTCCTGTGTACGTACACAGAAATTCTAGAGTGTCCTTGGCTCGATGGACGCGTGGTGGTGGTGGTGGTGGTGGTGGTGGTTGTGTACGATATTCCAACGCTAGAATTTTCTGTTGCCCGTAGAGCAGCAGCAGCAGTCCAGTCGTAGCTTAGCGGTATAACGTAGAAAAGTAGAGAACGAACGAACGAACGAACGAATGACGCGACGGAGAGGAGGCTACTCTCCTAGGTTTCATGCGTGCATGCCTCGCGGGCAGTGCCGTCAAAAACGGGGGATTATATTCCAGCCCGATATCGTTACGCGGTCACTCCGAGAGTTTCGGGGAGTCAGGGCCGTATTTCCCCGCCATTTTCTCACCCCGCTACGCACAACGAATGTGGCGAATTTTTCCGATCGCAGTAACGGAAATCAATAGATGAATGAAAATTGCGCGGAGCGATTCGGAGAGATGCGGGGGACGCGCGTGAATCTCCATGGAGTTTTACGGCGAATCTTGTTCTGTGAAATTTTTTTTGTTTTGTTTTTCTGGAATGATTTTTTTGCAGCCACTCCGCTTCGCGCTCAACGACGAGGAGAATTTCGACGGTGAGGAAATCAGCTGATCATCCTCATGGCCTATAAAAAGGAAAATGGAAGAGAAAAGGAGGCATCCCTTGATCGCAAATTGGGGACAAAAACACGACGCATCGATTGGCTAGGAATTGACGAAATCTCGGGGCCATGTACGGGGCGTGGTGTCGATGATCTTTGGAAAAAATGGTAACAGATGTACCGAACGTGGGTAGATAATTTTCTCGTCTTTTGCCGCGGATCGTATACGTTGAGAGCGGAATATCTCTAGGTGTACTCTATTCCACATAAACGACGGTTACGGTGGGAGATGGGGAGTGTTGGGGAGTCTATCTAGGCGTAGGGCATGCGATGCGTGGTAGACGGTCGCGGTGCTCAAAGCAAAAGGCATGCCCACCAAGGCTTAGAAGGCGTAAGGCGTGCAGCGCGGGCTAGAAGTTCTTCTAGTCGTTCTCTATAGGTCGTAGCTACGCGGAAAAAGGGGGAAAGGGGGTAAGGGGGTCCGGCGCAGAGCGCGGGTTCTAAGACGGGGGCTCCACGTGTCGCTTCGTAGCGGGGTGTTGACCCCAAATAGCAGCATTTATTTTTTGTATTTTTTTACTCTTTCTTTCTTTCTCTTTCTTTCTACTCATGGGGATACACACCACACGCGCCTATATATCTGTGTACGTCCATCTTTTTTCACCAGCTTTTTCTTTCCTTCGAGTGACGTAACTCCTCGAAAGGGTTGAGAAAGAGTCGTCGTCGTCGTCGTCGTCGTCGTCGTCGTCAGCCTCTTCTCAGCGTCAGCGGTGAGCCGAGCGTAGCCGAAACTTTGAAACGGCTGAACGCGCTCAGAGTTTAAAGTCTGGTTGGACTGTTTGCTATTTTATACCTACTTCGATACAGTTTTACACTTTCAAAGGTATCCAGTGTAGAGTCGGCCCTTCTTCGATGATGTGAGTCGGGCGAAAGAAAAGGGAACGAATAAAATAAATAAAGAATATTCGCATTGAAAACTGAAAACTAAAGAAATTCACGCGTTCGTTGATCGATGAGGTGAAAAAAAAAAAATTTTCAGAAATCCGAACCCACCGCACGAGGTACGTACGTACCTCGCGTATTTACGCCCGTTCGGATGGCAAGAAGTAAAAAGAGCAAATAAGTCAAAATTACAAAATGAAAGACACTTCACGTTGGCGGGGGAAGGGGGGGGGGGGGGGGAAGGGGGGCAGTGGCGCATAGACGCGACCAACATAAAACTGAACGGCTATACGCGATCATCCTTTCATTCGAAACCTACTTCATGGCCTCACATTCATAACACGCGCATACCTGTATACACACGCGGTGAATATAGTTGGAATTGTTGCTCAATTCGCGGCGTTCCTTCTATTTCTTTCTTTCATTATTTCGTTCCTCTCGTTCCTTCCCTCCTTTGAAATTTTCATTGTACCCGGTACGGATGACGATGACGTATAACAGCGGGATACCGAAAACTAGTCGAAGGACGTGTAAAATATAACGAAGAAAACCTGCCACACGTCGCTCGTACGCACAGGTACAGGGTGTATTCGTACGGCATACATTATAGGGAAAAAAAAAAACAACAACCAACCAAACTTCTAGTTTGGGGCGTTTAGTTTTTTGTTCGATCCTTTTGTCAAACTCACCCCGTTATGCGTCAGGTGATATACATTCCGATTATTTCCCCATTCACGGTACACGTGGAATGTCGCAGGTATTATTGTGTCCAACCCCTGCTAACTTCGGGTCGTCCCTTACATCGAATCACACCCCTTGGATTGTCTGAAAAATAAGGTCGCGTGTCAGGGTACAAGAGCGATGCGACGAAATTGCGGCGCATACGTATGGGTATTACAGTCGGTTAGGCGATTGTACGAATTTGGAAAATTTGCTAATTTCTACCCCGAATAAATTATCGGCGTCGTTACGCGGATAGAAGCGAATATCCGATCGGTATCCGCATGGGTATTAATTTGACGATTACGAGGAGGACCGTTAGCTCCGGCGTAAACGATCGATCGTTACATACCATAATACCGATTCCCGATATATTTCCCCATACACAGTCCGCAGAGGCTAATTAGTACGATGTGTTATATACCGTTGCAAATTCTGAAGCGGCAACGAACATTTTTTCATCCGTCCGTCCGTTCGAACGAACGAACGAACGAACGAACGCGGCACGCGTACGTCGAACGCACACGCATGAGGCGACGTTGATTCGCGCCACGTATCCCCACGTCACGTATTCGTTCGACGTTATCGAAGGGTAAAAAAATAACGCGATTTAAGTTAGCGCTCTGTAAAATTGGAGTGAATATGAGAATCATATCCAAATTACTATCCGAACGTTATCCTCGTTGCGAGGTTAATAATAACCCGGGTGAAAGAGACTCCGGTTTCGTATAACGTACGGCTTATCTTATCGTCCGCGTTCTCGCAGTTTTTAGCTACACCCCAAAAACCGAACGTAGTAACGCCAACTGTCTTTCGTTCCCTCCTTTTCTTCTTTCTTTTTTCGTTGTCTCTGCAGTACCGCGATCCCGATTTTCGGGTCGTAGGGTGCGTGAAAATTTCTTCATCGCGGTGACGGTCGTTAGGCAGCTTGAATACAATGTCGAGTTTTAGTCTCGCCTCCTATATGCGAGTAACGTTGGTCTCGTTTCTACATTCCTTATCAGCTGACCGCAGGGGAAATTTGAAACCGCGATTCCCCGCCGCGGTGTAATTCCTGCACATTGCACGTTGCGCGTACGTATGTATACGCTGTGTGCACAAATTTCGGTATACGATACAAGTTTCAATAGGTACGAAATTTAACTTCCACATCATCGAGTGCGGAGAAGCGCAAGAGTGCGAAGGGACGCGAAAAATTGAACGAACTTGTTAATCCGTCACCGATTTGATTATCCTCCCGGAATTCGAAATCGGAAAATATCATTTCCCGATATAATAACGGGGTGAATAATTGAATGACAATTCTTCACTCCCCCGTGTGCCGTACATTAATATCGATGTCTATCTACGGTATGACTAATTTTCACGGTTTGTGAACCCCGTTCATTTAGTGAACACGGTAAAATCCGGGCGGAGGGTTTTGTACGATAAAAATGAATGCGGGTGGACGGACCTTGTCGTATATACCGGAGGACGGGAGGGTGGAATACTATGGAAAAAATAAATACGATATATGGGGTGCACTGTGGGAAGCCAGATGACCAGCGGTAAACGGAGAGAATGGAAGGCCTCGTAGAAGAAAAAAAAAAAAAAAAAATGAAAAAAAAAATGAAAAAAAAAATTAAGAGAAAATAAGAAGGGAAAAAAGAAGTCGGATAATAACGCGTGTGTGTACGCGTATCTGAGGGTATATTTTTTGCCGGATAAACGGT
The DNA here is from genome assembly GCF_917208135.1 of Athalia rosae. Lineage (NCBI taxonomy): Eukaryota > Metazoa > Arthropoda > Insecta > Hymenoptera > Athaliidae > Athalia > Athalia rosae. Next base: position 14,803,882 of record NC_064028.1, on the reverse strand, counting down.
GGTGCAGTGCTCGGTATATGTGTATCGTAAATATACACACACATATATGTATAGCGTGTTTAATAGTGTGGGAAGAACCGACCATCGTCCACTGCACTATTTATGAAAAGTCCGACGCGGAGAGGGTGAGCGTTTTTAGATCCCTTTCGACGATCGCGCGAGACCCGGATTCCCAGGGCCTCCCGTCCACGGGGATATTCAAATTCAACTTCCTGCCCCCGCGCACATTTGTACATACGTTCGCACACCATCGAATATTTACTCTTCGAAATTGGGTGCTTTCGAATAAACCAATCGCCGAGACACCGGTTTCCACTGATTTTAGGATAAGCGCGATACCGATCGCGTTTTCGTCATTTTCTTCGTCGATCTACCATCGCGGAGGAGGAAAAATTTCAGAATTTTATCGAGCGCTTCCCGTACAGATGCGGGGTTTCAATTAATAAATTGATTAAAGCACGCGTAATGGGGGATCGGAAAAAGTGGTTGAGGGGGGGTAGGGGGTAGGGGGGGTAGGGAGAAAGTTGCATGGTAGCTATTAGGACGATATAGTGGGGGTCGGTTACTCTCCGATTCCCATGGACTGTACGGTGCTCGCCGCGCGCTATGAGGATATTCAAATTTAACTTCCTTCCAGAAATAAAGCAGCGTAGCTGTAACTCGGAGGTTGAAATTTTCTAACCGGCGCAAGAGCGGCGCGTCCTAGGAACGGCAGCCGAGAAACGCAGGGAACGGATCGTCGTCGGTGTGAAACACATGCGTCCCTCCGACGTGAGCGTGGGGTCAAAGAAATATTCGTCTCTCTCGCAGCCCCTAACAGGTGGTTACTGTCTCTGTTTAAAAATAAAAATTCCAACCCCGAATCTCCGTTGCTACGAGAGTGGGCTAGACCGGAGCGAACTAACAATAAAACTAAAACCGCCGCCGCCGCCGCCGCTTCTTCTTCTTCTTCTTCTTCTGCTGCTGCTTCGGGTTGACGTACACGCTGAGAAGGGACGCCGTTCGTCCCGTCGGTCCGACCGTCCGTCCGTTTGGTACGTCCCCTCCGCGCTCCCCTATAACCAGAAACTACTCGCGTCTCCCTTCTTGTCCCTCACCTCACCCCGTGCGTCTTGCGTACCATCCCCCTTTAGGGTTCCTTGAACTCCGATAAAGGACAATGACCTTGCCAACGCGGCGGCACTCGGAGTTCAGACTTTGGAATTTTCCTTTTTATCTACGAGGAGGTACCGGGAACCGACTCGGATCGAACGATATCCAGATGTGTGAAATAGCCGATTTTTCATTCGCGTCTTCGAGCATTTCCAGCGCGATTTTGTCAAAATGGGATTGAAATTCTGAAAATTCGCGTCGCCGTCTCACGCTCGTTGTACGAGCGTCGAAATGTTCCCCCCCCCATCCCTCGTACGGACGTGTAATCCAGACTCGACGCAAAATTAGGATCGAATTTCGGGGGCATTTGAGAGGGTCCAATTAGCCCTTATCGCACAATTTCCTCAAGTATCGGCATTAATAAACTCACCCTTGCCATAATTTCTACCAATCAGTTACCCCATGCAGGTTTTCCCCCTTTTTTCTGCCTTGCAACGCAATGATTTCAATCACGTGATGGGAGGTGATTCGTTTGTCAAAAAAAAAAGAACGACGTTTTAATCGGTTGATGGTTTTTTTTTTTATTCTATTTTTTTTTTTATTATTTCGCTGTGCCCAAATACGCCCTTTAAAGCGTCATTTCGTATGAGGTTATTAATGGTTTCGATTTGTTCGTTTTGAAGCGCGACGCGTCGCAGCAGTTGATAAGTAAAGTTTAGTGAGCTGACTGACTAGTCATCGCGCTGCTGCTGCTGCTGCTGTTGCATTGCATAGGGGCGCGTTCAATAACGATTACAGCAAACTCGGCGGAAATAGAAACAATGGAAAAAAGACTAGAAGCGAATAAAAAAAAAAAGGAGAAATGAAAGATAGTGAAAAAACAAATGGAAAAAAACGCGTCTCGAGGGTCGGTGTAGAGGGAGTATGCAGATCCCCACGTGACTCTACAGCTCGATCTGAGCTTTTGTAACAATGAGGGATAGTTGTATTATAAGTATTAATAAATCGTGATTATCATCACGCATCCCGTATTATGCAAAGGTGGTTTTCTCCTTCCACTATTCTTTTTTCACAACGAAATAATGTACGGGGTGTTCGGGAGAAAACCGTATTAACTTCAACAAAATGAAACGAGTTCATTCGCATCGGGGGTTACCTTTTCCTATGAATATTGTTTTCCGACGTTTCACTTCGTTTTTCAACTTGGAAAATATTCTATGAATATAATACAATAAACATTTTTGATATTTCCGGATTACGCGAGGATCGAACATCACCCTATGTATAATATTCACGCCGATTTGTATACGACGTGTAGGAGCAAAAAGGGAAAAATAAAAGCAGAAAACGACAATTTTTCTTCCCCCATTTTTCACCCCGGTAACCCCTTGTCTTTATCATCATCTTCGACATCATCGCGATACGACTCGACGAGACAGACCCTACTTCACGTACAAGGAACATGTGTAGTCTTGAATATAATTCGAGAAAAGAAAAGAATTCGAGAAAAGAAACTGATCCATATGGAGATTCGGTGAATATTCTTGTTTCTTTTTTTTTTTCTTCTAAACGGGGTGCGTGTCAAAATGTGCGGAATATACACAGCTCGCGAATCGACGCGATTCTTCGCGTAACATACGTGGAAATTATCGTACACGTTAACTACGTATTATTACAATATTGTAGATTGAAAAAGAAATATGTAATTATTCCGATACATAATAGTCATTGAAGGACGCGGTGCGGTGTCTCAAGCCGATCAGGGCCTTGGGCGACGGGTCGAGGTCGTTTTACGAAGGAAAAAAAAAAGGTAAGATAAAAAAAGTGTATCAGATGACTGGAACTGAAAGATCGGATGCTTGAAAAGTTGAGTTCCAGTTCCAACTCAAGGGGTTTGGAAATCGACTCTATACGCAATCGAATGTACGCCCTTTCGATTTTCGGTGCGTTAAACGTATAAAGTGAACGAAACAAAAGTAGAAAATTTTTCAAATAAATCACTCCATAGTTTTCATCGCCCTTGTTTTTCTCGAAACGTGGTTTCGATAATGGAGATAAACCACCTTTGCCCAAACTCGTTCGCGTGTATTTCAACTTTAACGCAATACCGTATTTTCTTTTTCTCTTTTTCTCATCCGATTTTCAATTTCCCCATTTCTACGTGTTACATAGAATGGTGCAGGCGTACACCCAGATGTGACCATCAGCCGGTGGTCATCGTCCATAAAATCCCGCAGGATTGACTTTTTAAGTGGGGCAGGGGGGTTCTTTGACCGCGGGCGTCGGCGAGACCAAGGAACCGAGAAGCTACAAGAAAATAGGGATGGAGTGAAGGGAATGTGGGGAGGTCTAAAAATCTAACAAAAATCACATGGCCGCAGGGCGACGACCCGCTCAGCCTATGAAGAAAAAGATGGAAAAAGGAAAAAGGAGAGGAAAAAGGATGGAAAAAAAGACGGATAAAGGAGGACGGAACGGGGGATGGTAGGGTACGGAGGGATGGACGTCGTCACGGGGCACGGTCACCGCTCGGTGGCGCGTAAGCACCGCGTAGTTTTCCATATACTTTGTACACACCTATACGCATATACACCACACAGGTACGTGTACCTGTAGATAGTAGGTACATCTATTCTCTCGTAGCTATATACGAAATGCGGCTATCTTCAGGGTCTGCTGGCGCAGTCACGCCGGGGTTACTTTTATTCCACCCCTCGACCGTGATGCGTGACCGGTATATATACCATTCCGTTCGCACCGCGCGCGTTTGTTACCGTCGACGACGACGACGACGACGACGACGACGACGATGATGGGAAAGCGGAAGGAGCTCGGGTAACGGCAACAAAAAATAAAAAATAAAATAACAAAAAAAAAAATATAACAACTAAACGAGTAAAAAACCAATTTTAATAGAAAATTAAGTGCCACGCTGTAGACGGGGTTAATCCCGCGGTACGCTCTATTCTTTTTTTTTCTTCTTCTTCTCCAAATGGTTTGGGGGTGATTACAAAAATTGAAAGACTCTTTTTTACACGCCTCGTGAACATGTCCGGATCGGCGTATAAATATGCATGCACATCGCGCGCGTGTTTATAGAAAAATCACGACGTAATTACACACCTGCGCTACGATGGGAAATGGGGTTGTCGCACGATTAACGTACGACGACGTTTGTTGAGGGACGTAAACGCCGCGCACGATGGTCGTAGGTTTTCTGTTTTCTGTTTTTTTTTTTTTTTCCCACCCTGCGGCGAGTACGACGCGTCGGTTCGCGGCGCGGTACCCCTTCAAAATTCAACCCCTGTACACGCAACGTACGAAGTACCACGAGGTATAATATATGGGTCGACTCGATCAAAAATACTCTTGAAAGGGGACACGACGACTGTATCATCGTTAAGTGCGCCACCCAGAAATACTGCAACAGGTTGTTGTGTACATACCATACATACCGTACATACGTAAATACCTTATACGTCCGCATAAGCGTGTATATATGTATATATGTATAAATAGCACAGCCTTTCGCGCTCATATTCATCGCACATACACAACCGCTTATTCGGTACATACCTATATACCATTTACGTAGACGCGCGCACACACGACGACTACGAAACCTGCGCCAGTGTGTTCCACGGTGTGCACGGAGGTATATAAACCGCCATGGTGGTTGTGCCACTGTTACGAGAGAGAGAGAGAGAGAGAGAGAGAGAGAGAGAGAGAGAGAGAGAGAGAGGGGGAGAGAGGGAGAGGGAGAGAGGAGGGGACCTCTGCCGGTGCTGCACGTTCGTTCATTCATTCATGCGGTCTAATATTTGTACAGAATGTTATAAGAGAAGGGAAAAGGGGGCGAGGTAGATGTGGTCGAAGAGGGTGGGGTGCGGCATGGAAGGGACGGGGATGAAGGTGGGGGGGATAGAGCTTTGTGATTTTAATGAATGCTATTAGGAGAACTGTGCAGGACGATCAGGTGTACACCTATATGTATGGTATAATGTACGGCACGCCGCACGGGGTCAAGTTTTGAAAAAAACCATCGGGCAGGTAGGTGCACACCAGCGTTCACCCATACGTTGTACGCATTGCGTGTGTATAACGTGACTCGGATACGCGTTATACGTATACGCATTTACGGAGCTCGCGTTGTAATACGGATGCGCGTGTGCATTTGATATCGGGTCGAACGTATGCGAGAACTAACGCACGGTAACGTATCGCGCTCGCTCGCTCGCCCGCCCGCCTGCCAAGTGCCAAAGGGCTCTCGCACAATACCACTTGACTGCTCGAGAGTTTGAAAGGTGGTGGTGCCGTAACAGAAGCAGCAGCAGCAGCAGCAGCAGCAGCAGCAGCAAAAGCGACAGGGCTGGGCAGGGCATGGCATGGCAGCGCTTTGAACAAAGTTACGCGGGTCACCCGCGGGTGCGTATGTAATGTGCGAGTATATATGTATACGCGATTGTATGTATAGTATTGGTATATATATTTGCGTATCAATCCCGTTAAACTTTGAGACAGGTTTTTATTTGTACAAATGTGTATTAGGACGTATGTATACGCACTCCTAAACGTATATATACTCGGTGTACCTAGACTTTAGGAAATACCGAATTGAATTTGCAAAGTGATAATATATTTATTGCGCGTACGTAGTAGGGATTAAACAAGCTGTACTCTACGTATGTTTGACTTCGGTTTAGGTTTTGGTTTTCGGTGTATATATTTTTTTTTTTTTGTAATGAGTATCGTACGCATGTAGAGTGTATAGGTATACAACGTGAATGTATATATATATATATATATATATATATATATATACGTATCTAAAAACCCACCTACCCGCGCCTACGATTATCGTGGGAGTGGTGAACACAGGTTATATAGTTGCGTGTGTTTCACCTTCATGTGATGTCGAGGGTCAATGACCCAAGGGAAAGAAACTTGGATGATTATACGACGTCATTCTTATACATATATATATATATATATCTCTGTATGTGTATATAGGT